>NW_026061712.1:0-612536 GCF_023897955.1 Schistocerca gregaria
CTCTTAGACTGTTCGCAGATGATGCTGTAATTTACCATCTAGTAAGGTCATCCGAAGACCAGTATCAGTTGCAAAGCGATTTAGAAAAGATTGCTGTATGGTGTGTCAGGTGGCAGTTGACGCTAAATAACGAAAAGTGTGAGACGATCCACATGAGTTCCAAAATAAATCCGTTGGAATTCGATTACTCGATAAATACTACAATTCAACTAAGTACCTGGGTGTTAAAATTACGAACAACTTCAGTTGGAAGGACCACATAGATAATATTGTCAGGAAGGCGAGCCAAAGGTTGCGTTTCATTGGCAGGACACTTAGAAGATGCAACAAGTCCACTAAAGAGGCAGCTTACACTACACTCGTTCGTCCTCTGTTAGAATATTGCTGCGCGGTGTGGGATCCTTGCCAGGTGGGATTGACGGAGGACATCGAGAGGGTGCAAAAAAGGGCAGCTCGTTTTGCATTATCGCGTTGTAGGGGAGAGAGTGTGGCAGATATGATACACGAGTTGGGATGGAAGTCATTACAGCATAGACGTTTTTCGGCGCGGCGAGACCTTTTTACCAAATTTCAGTCACCAACTTTCTCTTCCGAATGCGAAAATATTTTGTTGAGCCCAACCTACATAGGTAGGAATGATCATCAAAACAAAATAAGAGAAATCAGAGCTCGAACAGAAAGGTTTAGGTGTTCGTTTTTCCCGCTCGCTGTTCGGGAGTGGAATAGTAGAGAGATAGTATGATTGTGGTTCGATGAACCCTCTGCCAAGCACTTAAATGTGAATTGCAGAGTAGTCATGTAGATGTAGATGGGACGTCTGCTTCTCTTTCCCGGGCACAAGCAACCCATCGTAACAAATTTGTTGTGCCAGTGGTAAATGGCCTTCCTTGTTGGTGGCTCCTTACCACACTAGTTTTTTGTTGGACGCCAACACACAGAAAGCTCACTCCACACCTCAACACACCACGTTTGTGACTATCCGCAAGTTACGAAACTACACTGTGGTGGTATACATTAAAAAAAAAACTTTCAGTGTCTCTTTGAAATGACACATGTATGATAGCTGCACACTGTTTGATTCTTGTGCAATAAATAATTGAAAGTGTTCCTGGACTTTATGTACGCCTCATATTTTTTGATACATGGCAAAATCATGATATTCTCAACATTAGAAATGTTCATAATGTAACCATATGCATAAATTAATTTGCAAATGAATGTAAAATGACACATTCCTCATCATTATGATCCATAGAACATGTATCCTACTAACTAACTCGGATTAGATGACTGATGCGTCACTATTAAATCATTTGCCTGTATTCTCTCCGTCGCCGAAAAGGGTATTATTAAGGGAGATAAGACTATTAGTTTGTTCTTTCAGTTGTCACTTGAAACTGAAAATAACATTGATATGAATGACCATCAAAACGAAAAGATACTTTATGGTTCCATGGACCTTTACAAGTCTCAACCAACTATGCAGTATACATGTAGACTGAAGAGATGAATGAAAATTTGAACCCAGATCCTCTGCTCACTGGGCAGATGCACGAACCACTACACCACCCTGGCACAGTGGCTCTGCACTGTTTGCCCCAGCATGCCTCCCTCCTCAGTCCACTTATTCCCCCAAAACACAAAGAGCACCACAGAGGTTGTCAAACTGTCATGGAATAGCACCTCAGTTTTGAATGAAATGGAACAATATAGTTTCATTTAATGAAAGCAGCTATACCTGGGTCTCAGGCAGGACCTCCTGTTTAGTTTGATTCTGAGGTACTATTCCAATACTGATGGACATGTTCCACACCCAGGAGGATACCCTCTTTTGTGGGTCTGTGGAATAAATAATTAATGTATCTAGTCTGAGAGCCCCTCCTCTTGTGGCAGTTTATTGTATGTCACTGGAGCAACAAGGCATTGTGACTAAAAAGGACACACCATTCCCATTTTCTGGAATGGTTGCAAGGCAAATGCACGCCTATATTATGGGTAACAATCTGTTGAAGCATTAAAGAACACAGTTAACATTTCTTAATTGTGACACTCTTTGTAGACCAGAATTGTCTTCTCTAGGTCTCAACATGAATTTGCTGAAGGGTAATTGTCTGCAACTTTATCAGTAAAGGCAAAATAGATCTCTTAATTCACCTCAAAAGCACGGAGCAATAAATGAAATATTCGAAACTGTCATTCATTGGTTCTCAATAAATGGTCTAACACCCCATTTACAAAGAAAAGGCATCTTGTACAAAACTGAATAAGGAAAGACAAATCATCACTAATAATGAAGCAGTACAGAAAAGAAATATGTGAAGGCTGATTGTTAAAATTACTTGGGGGTACATAGTGATGAGAACAAGAATTATAAAACTGAGTGCAGCAACATTTGCTATAAATGTGATTGCCATAAGTGTCAATGACAGCACTAGAAAATTTGACTTCCTTCTTTCATTGATGTCATATTTAGAAAGGGGGCCTCTGCTCCCTCCCACTACACACACTCACAAATACACAGTGCCTATCCTCAAACTTCACATAGATAAAGAAATTAGGTAGCCTCGCAACACATACACTCTTACAAAGTTTGTTTTGAAGGATCAGCACAATTTGAAAATAATACTAGCATTCATAAATACAATACTAGGAGGAAAACAGTGGGACTTAATCTTGTTGTAGCACAGAAAGAAGCATATCATGCAGCCATAAAAATATTTGACCACCTCCCTTTAATTAACAAGGTGCTGGCTGATAATGAAAGTTGACAAGTGCTATTCCATAGATGAATTTCTGAGAAGGAAACAACAGGTTACCCACGAGCACTGATGTGCTGCTTCCTGGACTTGGGTAGGTGCGCCGGCCCCGGACTGAATCAGCCCAGCAGGTTAACAACGAGGGACGGCATGCCTGAATGTGGTTTTTAGGCAGTTTTCCATATCCCACATGGTAAATACGGGGCTGGTCCCCATGTACCACCTCAGTTACACAACTTACAGACATCTGAAAAACATTCGCACTATTTCATGGCTTACACTAGACGCAGAGAGCTAGGGTACATTACTTCTGTTCTGGGGGGTACATGATGGTGACACAAAGGGCATCTGGCAACAACTCTCTGTGACACTAACATTGCCAACTCTATAGTAACAGGGTCAACCCCGTGTTGAAGCGGGGCAAAGGCCCAAGCAAATGATGAGAAGGTGACATCCAAAAATGAACATATCTACTAAATGCAATTTATCACAGTCAACATGAAACTTATTTTGGGCATACATAAGAAGGAAAATAGCATACTGCAGTGTGAATGCCTTTTACTTTTAGGCCAAAAGGCAGTTCATATCTGTAAATCAAATCAAGAATGAAAATATTCATTACATGAACCATGAGCGATTTTCAAAACCAAAAATCTTCTTCTTTCTTTCAAAATAACTTACCTCTTACTGTATAATGCTTGTTATACCATATCATTTCACATATTTTTATAGTGTAGTATGTGATACCATAGAAAAAACTGTACTTCACAATGATTTGAAATGTTTCAGATCACCATGCCAGAATAAAATGACGTAACTGTGGCATTAACTATCTTTAGAAGTATTCTTTGACGTAAGTGTTACATGCAAACCAGAATAATTTTCTTAACAGTCACAGGCAACATGGAAATATCATCGGTGATGGTTGTGTTCCAACTTAGGTACTAGTGATTTCGGCAGGCTTCTTAAAAAATAGTTTACTGTAAACCATCAACATCTTTTTTTCCTATTATCTTATACTGGATGGCTGAAAAGTACTTTTGCTTTTGTCCAAGGAAAGGGTTTTGTAGTGGTTCATCTGCTCTTTTACATCTAGTTGGGAATTTGTCTCAACATGAGTATGAGTGTTTCCCATAGCTTTGTACTTGTGTATGGAAGTGCATTTTATTTCACACATTTAATGTGAAATCCCTATCTAAGGACCTACAAGATGTACATTGGCGAGCAAGGTTTCTTAGCTGAGTCACTGATTGTAGATCTCATTGTATTCCTCTTTTGTCACAATTGTTGGCCTTTTTCTTAGAAGTTTTCCTATTCTATCAAAAGTGGAGTCAGTGCATAAGTAACTGTGTCCTTTTAATAATAGTAATTATTAGTGCTATGCAACATATTATGAGGGAACACAGAAGCACAAACAGTTGCTCTGCATTAGAGAAACAGTGTGACTGGAATGGAAATCACTCGACTGGATGTAATGGATTAGTTATCCTTCACACAAAATGTGTATGTGGACACACATGTATTTTCCTAGGCTTGTATCTCGGCAAATGTTTGATTTCACTTAAATTGTATGATTATCTAGGTTCTGCCTATCCTGTTTGTTTTGTTCCATTCTGTGTCTCATTTATTTTAAATTCCTGACATGCTTGCTTTTGCATGTAAGCTCCTCATATAAAATTTTGTTGAGGATTAAGACAGCAACAAAGTTCAGTACATAGTCAGCATGAACTAATGCTGTGCAATGGGAACCCCAGAAAAGCAGACGATAAAAGCTCTCAGGTTACAATTGCCTTCCTCAACTTCCAGAAAACACTTGGTGGGGGGGCAGGGTGCATGGTAAATGCTTGCTATGCCCTCATAATTCTTTATGCTACTTTTGATTTTTGGGTCATGACAAATGTTGACCATCTTGATGAGATCAGTCTCATTGACTGGGTGCACATTTGTCAAACATGGATTTCATGAGCTGGGGACTTGTTAACACTAACAGTCGATTACTACTCTAAGCTCTGGACATGCTTTTGCCTACCATCCAATGACACAGTAATGGAACACTGTACGTCATAGTGCATGGGATTTTGATCTTATTGGCTGAACTGTGAACATTGTAGGAGAAAAATAATTTTGAAAATGCACCGTTTGTCAATAAGGGTTGAGGGGAGTGAAACAATCATTACTGAGTAACTGCTATGGAATATGCTGTACTGGGGCAAGCAGGGTTCTGTTTGGGTGGGCCCCAAATAGGCTTGTGATTATCTCACTGTATAAATTTCCAGAGAGTTATTGGTTGACCCTACCACCCCATCAGCAAACAAACATTTAACAGTAAAAATGTGATAGTAACACAGTATCAGGAGAATTATTAAAGAATGTTGCACTAGTTACAGAACACAGATTTGAACCGTTGCCTCGTGACTCACATTCATGTGTGTATCTTCTTCTGCTTCTACACAATGAGCACTGATCCAAAGGAATTGCTGAAGAAATGGTCTTGGATGGTTATTGATTCATTCAAGAGACATGCTTGAGGTACAGGGACTTCTGAAATTAAGTTACACAACAGGCACGGCACCCTTTCAGAAGAGTGGGCATGTTACCGATTTCCTGAGAGACAATTCTGCTGCAGTACGGACAACAGGTTCATCACATTGTGGGAGTGAAATGGCACTCCAAAGTTGAGGTACAAGGAACAGTAAGTTTCTTGTTAGCCAAACATATAAATTGCACACAAATTCGCCATGAAATTCTTGCAGTGTATGGTGCAATGCAATGTAGCATCCAGTCGTAGTGAAACAGTGCCAACAATTTGATGAAGACCATTCAGTCTTTCCAGCAAGCTCGGTGGATATCTGACAGGAAAGAGATTTTCCATCAAAGAGGAAATTCACACAGCAGTCCTCAAATGGTTCCATGACTGAGGCGCACATTTATATTTTCAAGAAACTGAATAGTTTGTGCGATGTTACAATTGTTGTTTACAGGTTTTAGTGACTGTAGTATCTGCATCACTTTGAATTGTATTGCAGCATACAGTAAAAGTTACTCAGTCTGCCATAGTAACGGGTAACTTTCTTTCTGAAGTCTCATACTTTCCTGCTGCTTTCACACCTTTCTTTGACAATCATCAGATGTCAGGTTACTCCTGGATGCATCAGTGAATGGAATCCTACTCTGCTGACTGAGTACCCATTCTGTGTTTTCCCGTACCCAACTCCACAGACGAATGCTTTGGGGGAGGGATGCTAGTGCTATCTGAGGCCACATTGATAATGTGGAGACTTGGATTCTGTCTTGACCATAGTTGCCTGATATCCCAGATATCTGGTTGGAAACCCAACTCCCAACTGTACTTTGTTGGGATAGATAAAATTCCTGGTTACATAAAAATGGACAACATTATATAAAATGATGTGGTCTTCACTTCAAATTGCTCATTACCAATTTCTAATGAGGGGCAGTCTTGTATGAGTTACTGACTTAAACTCCTCCTTTTATTAACAGCGCTAAGTGGCCATACTTGACTCAATAGCCATTGTTTTCGAGTAGTGCATCAGCGGTCAATCGTGACAGTGCTTTTTAATTCTCTGCTGAAAAAATTGAATAGGGTTGGGCAGTTTCCTTCCCCTGTGGCAGCCTTAGTCGTCATGATGATCTTATCAAAACATTCGAAAGAGAAATTGTGACGAAGGAAGCTGGGATAATTTTTACTTCCCCCTTGTTTTGCCATATGCCTCCTTCAAATTTGTTTCTTCACTTTCAACTAATTACCATTAACATATGTGAATTGTAATCTGCATTTTCATAAAAGAGAAAGGCAGCCCCCTCAGGTTGAATTTTGTCTGTGTAATTGATTTTCTAATTTATATTGAGTATTCCTAGTTAGTATCTTTTATTATAGGGCAAAATCAGTCATTTTTATGTAACTTTAATTCTGATGTTGACTTATAAATGGGAAGTTGTGCACTGGCCATACATAACTGTGTATTATTGGGAGGATGTGAAAAGTGAAAGTAGAAGACTGTGCATCTGTCGGCTACATCATTTACAGTAGACAGTACTGCACATCCAACCCCTATGTTTTCAGCCAGTATGTAGACACCGAGGACAACAAAGGAACAAAGTAGGCAAACCACAACAAAATGGCAGTTTACTTGCAGCACAGTCTAAACTATGTTGAAAAATGATTTGACTTTGAAGAAAGTGTCTACAGGACTTTCAAACCATTTTCACTGACAGTGAAACAGACCTCATTTTCAGAATATCTAGAAGTTATTTCTTGTAGATGGGGATTTGATGTTTGAAGAATATGTGCAGTTAAAGAACTTTCTCAAGGATGAAGAGAAGAACTTTTCAAGCTGAAATCTGATTAGTGGAAAGAATTTTTTTTCATTGTTATGAAAACTATGACAACTTTTCCGTTTTGTTTCAGATGATGGTGAACACTTGGTGAGCTGAGAGGAACCTTTTCCCAGCAGCAACATTAGAAGCTGAAATAATAATAATAATAATAATAATGAAGATGGTTTAGTGATTTAGATGTCTCCAGTTTTATTGAGGAAGAAGAGAAGATTCTATGAAGGAGATTGAAAAGTGAGCAAAAATCTCAATAAGGTAAAAAAAAGAAACATTGAATTGTTGCCTGTGTGTGTTTAGTCTTGGTTTTTAAAAAATATCCCGATTTAGTTCAGAAAAAACTTGGTGACTGGGCTGTACTAATACAGCTGCCTTCTAAATGGGCAGTGCACAGCTCTTTTGCATTTTCTTGTGGGTGCCTATGAGCCACAACTCTTATGCTCTAAACAGGTTGTTGACTCCAGGCTACCTCTGGAAGATGGTTTGTCTCACAGTAGCGGTTCTTTGTTTGAATGATGTCACTGTGGTGTATGACAAATTGACAGGCAACTTACCATGCTGCTATACACTCACAATGCAGATAAGCCTGAAATGATCCTTCAGAGCATGTTTACAGACAACACAGTTGAAGATTTTAATGAATCTGTCTCACAGAGATTTCTGTTCAATAGTAGATTATGATAAATATTCTGGCCAACAAAGTATCTGATTCCATTAAATTTTCAGCTATGTTTTTTCAATAATTGCAAATCTGCTGTTCAAAAATTGAAGCCTTTTGGATTGATATTTTGTTTGAAATTTCTTTCTGTTTCTTTGATGTTTGAGATTATAAATATCATGTGTTTCACATTTTCAAATTATTTGGTTATGAAAATGCCTCATAGCACTTCTGTATCAAATTGAAACTGTTATAATTTTTCATAACCACTAGAACAGTTCCTGAAGTTAATATTGTAAAAATGTACCTTTGATGCTTTGCACCCGTGAGTTGAGTTGTGCTATCGTTGTTAACTTTCTCAATAGTTTTAGTGAGGTTACTGAATGAGAGTAGTTGTGTTGGGCCAGCCTTGGACTTGATGTCACATGGAACCAAGTGCAGTTTTATCTGTTGGACTGAGTAATGTGAACCCAGTGTATTTCATGAACTGTAATTTGCTTTTATACTTCTGCAACTTTGAAATAAGTGACTCTTTTTAGCCAGTTGCCAAAGCTTTAGAAATGTGGTGTTAGTTGTTGATTACATTTGGAGAATTGGGCTTAGCAAAAGCTACAATGTTGTTTCATCAGCAAGTCAAGATATTAACTGAAACTATATGACCTAGAGCCCACATGAATTGTACTTCTAAATATATTTGGATGGTGAGCTGAGCACAAAATACTTCAAATCTTGTCGATGATTGTTGATACTGTTTTCTAGGTTATGCAACAAATGTCATTGGAACTCTATCCTACAGTGTCATATCCCAACATTACACTTCAGACAGTTCTGACAAACAAATGTTACATCGTTTCAATATTTTCTTGTTGTTTGGAGTGAGTAACGGGACTCTTATAAGACACAGGAAGAGAGAAGAAATAAAGCTCTTGATATCAGAGGCAGGAAGGGTCTTGGAAGATAAGTTGAATGGAATGGAAGGAATAAAAATCAGAAATTTTTGACATTCCTACCTGGAATTCCCGTTGGTTGTTTTAAAAATGCTAAAATTCCACCAACCGACATATTGCCCCCTGCCAGTGGTGTGGTGTGATGCAACATGGAGGGGCAGCTGGTCAGCACACCTCTCTCCTGGGTATTTTTTTACTGTGGAACCACAACTATTCGGTCAAGCAGCTCCTCACAAGACTGACTGCATTTTGTACCAGTCACCACCCCCCCCCCCCCCCCCCCTCCCTCCCAAGGAAAAATCGCTGGCAGTTAGCTGTGCCATTCGACTAAGGAGGCAGACAGTGGAATGGATAGTGTGTTAAAGAGCAGGTCTAAGATGAACGTAAGACAAGAATAATGGAATGTAGTCAAGTTCAATCAGGAGATGCGGAATGAATAACGAGGGATGATCAGCGAGTTTGCAAGAAAGCTGTACGAGGAGGGGTCAAAAAGCTTCTACCCTAACAAATAAAGAGTGAAAGAAATTTCATAATATCAATTTATTTGTATATATAATACCTGTGTACACTAATACACTTGGAGGCATGCTCAGATAACTTCTGCAAACCATTCAAATAAAAGATCTTTGATTTCAATTGCAACAAAGCATCAGTCACTGCATCATCATCCTTTGAGGTATTTTTTTTCGGTTTGGGAAAAGGAAAAAGTCTGACACAGTCAGATCTGGAGAATATGGCAGGTGACACTTTGACACGTTCCACATCATTACAAAAGAATCGTGTTCATGATCCATGGAACAACTAATATAACTAACTAACTAGAATGGGAAGTTTTTCATTGTCCATTATACGAGGTTTGTCCGGAAAATACGTATAAAGGTTGAATAATGTCTTTATGTTACAGGTTGCAGTCACCATCAGGTGAGACTACTGCTGTAATCAATCAAATCAATGCTCAGTTCGAGTCAGAGCACTCTGCGTGAAGGTGGGAGTGTGCAGCAGCAGCTTGTGTTCTTAAAGACTGTGGATTGACAGAATGATTGCTGACGAGCTGTCAACCCTCAAAACAATTGTTCACAAAAACTTGAAATGGAGAAATTGTACCGAAGCTCTTGACACCAGAACAGAAAGCAAAGAGGGTTGAGTGCTGTAAGGATTGGTTGGAAGCAGAGGAACGAGGGTACTTTCTCAACCGAGTCATCACTGGAGACGTGTCCTGGTTTTAGAAATTCGATGTGGAGCTCGAAGCAAGGTATGGAAACTAGCAGGAGAACCGAGAACAAAAGAGTCGCGAAAATCAAGGTCCAATGTGATGACAGTGTTGATTCTTGGAGCATTGTTCACAAGGAATTTGTCCCTCCCAGCCAGAGATGGAACGGAAATTTTTACGTTGAAGTTCTGACACATCTCGGAGCTCTTGTGGCAAGAGTTCGACCAGAGTTGGATCCTTCATCACAAGAATGCGCCCGCACACATGTCGCTCGTTGTGTTTTTGGCCCGAAGCTCAATCACCACCGGATTTAGTCCCGTGTCAGTTCTTCATGTTCCCAAAAATGCGTAATGGTGTGGCATTGGGAGATGTGGAAACGACATGGCAACTAAACAACATCACAACTGAAGACTTTCAGCAATGTTATCAACAGTGGAAATGGCGTTGGCAGAAGTGTATCACGTCTCAGGGTGAGCACTTTGAAGGAGACCATATTGTAATACCTGAATAATTGTAAAATAAAGTTATTATGCAACTTTTATATGTATTTTTCGGACAAACCTCGCAGATTAGGAAATGAGACACTGAAGATAATAGAAGTGTTTTGTTATTTGGGTAACAAAATAATTGATTTTGGCTGACACAGAGAGGATATAAAATGCAGGCTGGACTGTATATCTGAGAAAGAGGAATATGTTAGGAGTGGATGTAAATGTTACGGAGTCTTTTCTGGAGGTATCTGTGTGAAGTGTAGCCTTGCTCCGAAACGAGATGTGAACAACAAGCAGTTGAAGCTAGAAAAGGATGGTATCTTTTGAAATGTGTTTCTAGGAAGAAATTTTGATGATTACGTGGATAAAACATAAGGTAAACTCTGTCCATCGGTACTGGCCGACCACCGTGTCATCGTTTACCAATGACGTCCAGCACACCACTATCCTGCCTGTGTCAGTTTTCTTGTCCTCGAGTTCCTCAGTTGGCATCACAAGGGTGAATGTACACTTTCCCAATCCTCTCACCCAGAAAAATCCCTGGCAGTACAGGGAATCTAAACCTGCGTCCTCGCCATGATAGGCAGCAGCAGTGAATACTAAGTTACAGAGGTAGTCAATAAGTGGATAGATGACTACTACTGGCACTCGACACCCTCTGCACTGCACCTAGAGGTGGCTAATGGAATAATTATGCAGTTGCAAATCAAATTACCAGGGACATAGTATTGAAAGAAATTTTCAGCACAACATGAGTAAAAGAAGGAACTGGTTGATAAGACATACCCTGATGCATCGAGGAATCATCAATTTGGTATTGGTGGGATTTGAGTGAAAAGCTGTTGAAGGGGAAATACAGTAAGCAGGTTCAAATAGATGTAGGCTTGCATAGAGAGCTGCATCAAACCAGTCTTTGGACTGAAGACCACAACAACAAAAACAGTTGGCTGTGTGTAGGAATTTTCTGTGGTCAGGAAAGCAATGAGAAATGATTTTCTGATTAAGAAAAGTGCAAACACTATACATCAATGTGGTGTAAAATGTTTCTTGAGCTGTTTATGAAGCCAGAGAAATCTTATATTAGTTCTTTTGGCATGAAAAACCTGTACACGATGATTAAACTACACCTACCCATGGGTTTTATGCAACTTGCAATGCCTACAAATGTCATGGGCAAGATTTTCATTTCTCTCACCCACTACATGCAAATTACTAGTCCTACATAAAAAAATGAACAGGATCTTTTTGTGGGAAATTTAATGTAGTCATTTCTTTTTGGGAGGGGAGGGGATACATTTTTGCTAGAAGCCATAGTTTTTGTTAAATAATTCAAAAAGTACAAGACAGGCATTCAAATGCCTTTTTTCTTGAATGTCACAGAAAGTGTGGTGTCCAACAAAGTACAAAATGTAATGTAGTTAATTTTGATACAAAAAGGTTCTCTTCATTGTTTTTGCAGGACTAACAGTGTGCATGTAGGGAGGAGAGGAGAGAAGATTAAAATCATGGGTGTGGTTCTTGAAGATGTTGCAGGTTCCATAAAACTTTATGGCAGGGGCAGCTGAATAACCCTGTGTATGATCCAGAAGATTCCACCACATGGCTGCTGACAGAAAATAGGTGGTTCATACTGGCTTTGCGTATCCCCATTACGTGACTGCTGTAAAGAAGAGGATGTGGGGTGTTCTCTGTCAACTTTTACACCCACATTGGTATGCCAAGAATGTAAGTACCATTGTGGGAAAGGACTCATGAAAACATTTCTTCAGACCGTAACAGCCACCACTGTTCAGACATTTGTCATAGCAGTAATCCAACTTTTCTATGCCCTTTTCATAGAAAGATAATACCAGTTAAGACCTCCAATACTGATCACACTTGCTTACATCATCATAGGTGTTCAAGCACCTTCATCCTGACTGATGATGAAGTAAAAGTGGTTGTCCGGAGATGTGAGATCAGCACTGATTGGCAGGTGGTCTCACTGTTCCCAACTGAATTGTTTAGTAAGGTTTTCAGTGCCACCAGCAGAAATGAAGCATCATAATGATTCGATTGAGAGTTTTGCATCTTTTGTTTTGAATAGTGTGATGGAGTTCTCTCGGTGTTTTCCAGTATCATACCGCTTTCATGGTTTCAGCTCTCAGAAGGAACTCAACAAGCAGAATGCCTTGTTGGTCGTAGAATCCATTTGACCTGACTTTTTGCACTTGCAACTTCATTATGATTTCTTTTTTGGGGGTGGTGGAGGATTGTCGGACTGTCAGTTCCTTCACTCCATAGATTGTTGATTTTATTTTGGAGTGTCATGAAGACCCCAAGTTTCATCACCAGTCACGATTCTATTTAAGAACTCATCTTCCTTATCACTGTATTCAGTGCTGAAATGTCAAAACTCTGCCAAGGTACATAATTTTGTAAGCATTTTTCAAACGAAATTCACAAAAATTTAAGCAATTTATGACTGAGTCATGCAAAACAGTTTTTGAAATACATTCTTATTGTGAACCATGTGTTTTCTCACCCATATCATCAGTGACAACAGAAGGCTGTCCAACACATGCTTCGTCATGAGTGTTTCTTCAACTGTCTCATCCACTTTCTCACCGTAAATGTCTACAAGTTGATGAATTTCAGCTGGCTTAATGTTCTGTGTGTTGGAACTAAACATAACAGAGCACACGTCACAGTCACTGGGCTCAGGGGTTGTCCTAAAGATTTTGACTGATCACTAACAAATATAAATACCACAAAATTGAGCTGCAGTGACAAGACAATGAACCAGAGAAATGTGTGAACCTACAACACAAGTGCTGCAGTGGCAGTAGAATGATTTGGCAATTACTTTCAGGATGCACCTCATACTTAGGACTTCAATGGAAGTGCCTGTCACCTTTTAATGTAAATTTTTGCTTATGATGGAAACTATGTTTAAGCAGTGTGTGTGTGTGTGGCAAGGGGGGTAATTAACAGTTGAACTATCTTTGTTTTGTTTATCTCTCTCTAGTCATGACAGGTAATGTGAATCAAGGACAAAGGTACTTTCTGAGTTACCTTAGTCAAGCTCCAACCCTTCTGTCCTGTACAGCTACTTGCTTTTATCCTGAGGTTGTTACTCTCTGGTCAGCAGGTGCTCCTAAAAAAATTGCATACATTGTGTACAAAAATCTACATTCACAAAGAATTTGTGGGGTCAGAGATGTCAGTAATGCTCAAGATATGGTGTGACTATTGGTATAGGGGCAATTCAGAAAATATCGCCTGTCTACATTATGGCACAACTGGAATATGCTTGCTCAAATAGTGACAATGCATTCAGCTGAACTGGTAACCAGTGCTTCATATACCAACTTCGTCTCCCCCTATAAAAAAAGAAATTTAGAGGCAGTCACATAAAAAAAAGCTTCTTTTCCTCTCCTAAACACTCGAAAATTGTGTGTATGTAGTTTGTTTTCATATACAGGGTGTATTAAAAGAGCTGTCACCATTACCTACACTGCTTGCATGGTGTTAATTTGCACACAGATTTCTGGTTGTTCCACTGGAAAGCTTACCAAGACATTTACAGCATAAAACCGATACCTGCTTGTATTTTAAAAAATGTACACAGCTCTGTAGAATTACCATGACTTTCATGCAGTACAACATTTTTAACCTCTGGGATTTGCTACGAAGTAATTACTCGATGCCATACGAAAAAACGAAACAGCCTCACTGCTAATATTTCTCACATACGTAATAGGTGATGGGAACAATGGAACCAACAAAATTAAGAAGACCATTAGCATTTTTTTTTTAAATTCATCTATCTTTTACAGTAAATTTCAGCCATAAATGTTTCGTAGGCACATTACAACATTAACAAACACTGCATTATAAATATAATTTGGGACTTCAGTGTGCAACTATATACATGACCATTTTTATTACTTAAGGGTTAATTTTATCAACTTACAGAAACAGTTAGGTTAAGAAACATTTAATCATGCCGATGGTCACCTGTTATCTCCCTGCAGTCTGTCACTGCTACATAGTGTTGAACCATAAGCTAGGTGGAAGACTCACTGGACGAAAAATTGTTATAACTACCCACATACATTGGTGAAAAGCAGTTCTGCTGGTCTCAAAATACTTTATTGTGCGCTTCTGTTCCAAATGACAACTTCACAGCTACAGTAATTTCACCAATAAGGTGGGCTACAAATAGGTTGTAATATTCTGACCTGAGTAGCTCTTCAGCAAATAGAGCTACATAATATGTGCTACTGTTTTTACATGACCACTAATGATAGTCATGTTTACAATAGAAACAATAATTAGGCCCAATACATTTAAAATTGTATGCCTACAGCCAGAATTTACTACTTGTTGAAAATGAAAATTCATCAAAATACTTGCAGTACACACTGAAATACCGTGCTGCAATAAAGCTAAATCTCCTAACCAAAGGCAGTTGTACATTGTTGTGGGGACCTAGAATAGCTAGTAAATGTAACTAAATAATATCTGTATTCATTTGAGTTTGTTTCACCAAGATCCAGATTATGTTGTCACTTATGTCCCTTGTTCTCACATTAACCTATTAGTTTTCAATTTTTGCCAATTGATACAAGACAGACTTATAACTCCTTCATGTTCACTGTTATTGGCAATAACTTTATTAGCTCTGATGACAATACAAAACTCGATAAACAAGTCAATGCAATCTGTGCCAGCACTTACCTCTTTCAAATTTTGTTTACATTCAGTGCTATTCATTTTGTTCTAAGGCTTGTGTTTAGTATAAATAACCAATGGTGCATCTGTAAGCCATACCAGTTCCAATATTAAAACTGCCTCAATTTGATCCCATAGATTGCCACTTTACTGATGTGGCATTTAATAAATTAAGAAGAGCATCTCTCTTGAAATATTTACAAACTGAATACTGCTGAACAAGACGTACGTACATTTTCACACAGGTATACAATTGAAAACGTTGACAGATGCTCCAAAAATTTCTTTTGCAACCGGAATACTGAAACATGTTCTAGGAACTACTTTAAAATGTTAAAATTCTACACTGGAAGACACTCTGTTTCATTTTTATATTACTGCAGAAGGGCAGGAGCAAGGTAAGGTACTTTCAGGTTCCAGTACTGACCATGGTCTTACTGTCATCCAGTTAGAAACATTCACACAATGTTAGTCACAGCAGAAGCACTTCCACTACAATGGTTGTGACAAGTATGCTCCTAAACCCTATTGTTCTCATTTACTTTTTTGTGGTTTACATTGTTCACTGATAAACAATGGCATCCTAGCAGACACTGTAGAAATAAACTTCTTTGGACCAAATACATGTTAAATGTTTATTAGTATTTCTGTCACAACAATAGAAGGTAAGTAAGGTTGCTCCACACCGAAATTATAAAATTTTTTACTGCCAACAACACTTGTTCTGCTCCAAAATCAAACTAAATTTTCAGGTCTTCTGTGTGGTCTGCAAGTTCCTTTATGTTGGGAGCATACGTTTTATTTAATAGACAAGTTTTATAAGAAAAAAGGAAATGGAATGAGAAATTAGAATGTGTGAGAATCACTCTAATTAGGCCACTGGCTATATAATCTTGGTGGTGCACGGAACTGGGTTCTCAAGGCTGAGAAGAGACAGAGAAATGAAGTGAGCTGTTTATGTTCCTTTGAAAGATCTACTGACACTAGGAATGATTATGTATGCCAATCAAGGACTATTTAAGACCATGACAGTTGGTCCTCTTCACTAGGGGTGCGAGAGAACAAACCACCTCTTCACCACAGAAGAAAGGGAAAAATATTGTGAACTGCTATGCCAGATAGACAAATGTGTAAATTCATCAACTGAACACATAACAGGTATTGACTAGTAATAAGTTTTGCCAAAGCCAGTTGTCATTGGTTAGGTCAATACATGCCTAAGATGTCATTTTTCATGAGTAACACTGTGTGAACAAAGAACAGCTCTCAAGCATACTAAACATCAATGACCCACTGCCAGCTGGAATAACAAAGTTTCTTTATGGACCACATTTTGATCACTTGGCAGAAGCAATCTCTAGTTTATAGTGGGCTGTAATGATATCAAGCATAATATCTCACATCACCTCATAACTTTGGCATTCTGCTGTTTTTAGGGCAGTGCTTAACATATCAAAGAAGTTCGCCAAGATATGGCACCGTTTTTTTATAATACCTGCCACTCTGCTTGTGTCATGTTAATGGAAACTGACAATCATAGCACCCACAATGGTTCAATTTTCACTTTCACAAAAAGAAAACCAGACTGTCTGTGGGTTTGGTGTTCAGCAGGGGGCAAAACCTTGTTTGTGGTCTGGCTGCAAGACTCAAAAGCATTCTAATGCCCGTGCTTACATCACTGGGTTTTGAGGTCCTGAAAAAAACACACACACACACACTTAAATCACTAGAAACTGCTGTCAGGTAGAACCACTGTACTCAATAACAACCAGAATCATTTCTATAAGTATCGCATATGAGTGCAGCTTATGGAAACTATATGGACATGAGTTCAAAATCCCTTTCTTATCTGCAGGAATTTACACTAGATTATCACACAACAGCTGTAGGGACCTAGAATAAGTTAATTCATTGAGAATACGAGAAATTGCGACACTCTCATTTCATTATTTTCAACAGAACAACCAAAGGAAATAGAAAATCTAGCTGAAGAAATTAATAAATTACACCACAAAATTCAATTCACTTCATGTCACTGTAGGAATGAAACATTAACAAAGCTTTTTATACAAAATTCTGAAATTTCCAGGAAGCCAACAATTACCAGGGTTACCATCCATATCAATATAAAAATGTGTTCTTCAGAAGAATGTTTAATCACATGCGTAAAGGTCCAATGGATACAAGTTAAAGATAAAAAGAAACACAAATTGTAAAATCAGCTGCCTCCAGTTATGAATACATTCCTGCTGTAATACATAAATTAAACCAACCAGTTTCTGGACAACCACCCACAAACAGGAAGACCATCTTTGTAATAATCTGACCTTCCTCAAGGAAGATTTCATGCCAACCTCTTCAAGTTGTATGACATGAAAATAAGCTTCTTCACAAGCAACACAATACTGAAAGCACTAAGCAAGAATATCACAAGTCAGGTATGTCCAAACTTTGGCAATAAACAAACTGGTAGAAGCACAGGGATGCACTCCGTCTTAACATCCAGAACAAATCCAACTTTGCAGAATGAGTTACTGGGCAAGAATTGTGGCAAACAGTGTAGAAAAGAACCAGGCAAGAAATCTGACTTTCTTGAAGGAACTGAAATATCTTTCAACACAGATACAGCACCAGTCTACTTGCTCAATGACAAATCTTGCCTTCACAACTATGAAGACTTTCTATTTCAAAAATAATTAAATAAAAAAAAAAACCTGCCCCCCTATCTCTCTTTACATCTTACCTACATTGATATCACTATAAATAATCTTGCATGATATATCTAAGCCTTCTACTCTTGTTTTTAAAAGTAAACTTCATCTACATAGCAAGAGCTGCAAATATTGGAACTTAACTCTATTATTGGGCATTCATGTTCAGTTTTGATTAAAGTATTTACCCACACACTTTTATTGTCTCTGAGCAAAGTATGTTATATCTTCATAACACGCATCAGTTGTACAGTGCTGGCTAAGTTTAGTAATCGATTGTGCCTCATGGGCATGACTATTGTCTGAAGTAGTGATGGAAGGAATTGACACTGTGAATGCTGCATAGAGGGCTATGTGAGTATCTTTTCTGAGCAGCACATTGCAAATCATACCAGATAAGCTCAATGTTCAAATCTGGGGAGTTTAGTGGCCAGTGGAAGTGTTTAAATTTAGAAGAGTGTTCCAGGAGCCACTTTGTAGCAATTCTGGACCTGCCAACTGTATCATTGTCCTGCTGGAATTGACCGAGTCCATCGGAATTCCCAATGGACAGGATGCTTATGTATGTGTCACCTTTCAGGGTCATACCTACCCATATACTCCAACTGCATGCCTCCTACATCATTACAGAGCCTCCACCAGCTACAACTGTCCCCTACTGACATGCAGTGTCCATAGATTCAGGAGGTTGTCTCCATGCCTGTACGTGTCCAACTGCACGACACAGTTTGAAATGAGACTTGTCCGACAAGGCAATACATTTCCACTCATCAACAGTCAAATATCGGTGTTGATGGACCCAGGTGAGGCATAAAAATTGGTGTCGTTCAGTCATCAAGGGTACACAAGTGGACCTTCAGCTATGAAAGTTCATATCGTTGATGGTTCACACTCTGACACTTGTCCATGGCCCAACATTGAAATATGCAGCAATTTGCAGAAGGGTTGCACTTCTTCACTTTGAATGATTCTCTTCAGTTGTTGGTCCTGTTTTTGCAGGATCTTTCTTCGGCTGCAACGATGTCGGAGATCTTATGTTTTACTAGATTCCGGATATTCACTGAATGCTCATGAAAATAACCACTTCATTCTTACGTTGGAGATGCTTTGTCCCATTGCTCATATGCCAACTATAACACCACATTCAAATTCACGTAAATCTTGATAAGCTGCCATTGTAGCAGCACTAAGCAATCTAGCATCTGTGCCAGAAAAATGTTATCTTATATAGGCATTGCCGACTGCAGTGCCATAATCTGTATGTTTACAAATCCCTGTATTTGAATACGTATGCCAAAGCCAGTTTTGTTGGCAATTCAGAGTATATACATATCCTGTGAGAAGATAATGATATGTTAAAAAATCCACATACTGTGATGGAAGAGGTCCATGGTATTCTGGGACCATTTTATCCTCAGAAAAAAAACCTCTTACCTTGATATGCTCAGGCTGTTACTATGACTGGCTGACTCCCGAGACACAGTCTTTTTCCAGCAATATGGTGCACTGTGGCAGATGTTGCGGAACAGGTGTTACGAGGTATGCTGAAATGGCAGGGGTGGTCCTATTCCCTGGTGTTCTAGGCCAACAGGCATTGGAAACTTGGGCTTGTTTCTATGAGCATATACCAAGGACAGAGTCTAACAAGCAGCTGTCAACCACATCAAAAATTAAATGAACAAAATCATTACTGTCCTTGCCACAGGTGATGCAGATATAATGTGCTGAATGTGGATCGATCCTGATAACAGACTGGAAATTGTGCCCACTACCACTGGTGCACACATGTTGAAATTGATTAAACTGCATAAAACTTTGTGACAATACCTTAGGTCTAATTTGTTTGCCTGCTGTTACACAACATAAGTGTTCTGTAACTTTTGAGACACTCTGTTTATCCTCTGCCCATTGCAGGTTAAAAACCTTATTGTGCTGTCAGAGCCCTTGATATGTTCTCAGAAAGAGGCTAAACCACCACACATTTCAAGTCACCTGCTGTCCAGATTATGTGGTGTTTGCTCCACTGACAACATATACATTTTTATGCCTCAATAGTCTTCTTCAAGGGTCCCACTGCATGCAACTTGCCATCACAATATTTGGTTGAAAACTAGTAGACATGGGTCTGCAGTGATTCCTGTTGTGTTTGAGACTGACTGTCAATGGCAACTTACAATGTTCATCTCGATGACTAACTACGAGTTAGGATCTTAATGTGGCCACATTGTGTGGTACAACATTCCTTGTAGACAAGCATTTGGGAGAGAATAATCCCATATGAGGAGGATTGAGGAAAGAGCATGTAAAAGGCACATTATAAAATATGTGATGAGGGGAGGCAAATAACGTGGAGTAGCATCTATCGACCCACTTCACTGAGTGGTCAGCATATCTGACTGCCATGCAGTTCATTTCCAGTCATGTCGCACCTTCTCTCTGCTCAGGGAGTGGGTGATATGTTGTCCTTATTATTGATTCATCATCGCCAGCATGAAAGTCACCCACCGTGGTGTCAACAGAAAAGACCTGCAACTTGTCAGCCAAATTTACCCAGCAAGTGACTCCCAGGTATCAATGTCCATATGACCACTTCATTCCACCTAGAGCATTAGAAAGGGAAACGTACTAAAGAGGAACAGTGACCAAATATGCTAAATGTGTTGGGCTATAAACAAACAAGGATACTATTTCAAAATTTAAAAGCTTTTGTCTACCTTGGTCACCAAAGTCTGAACATTATGGCTTTTCCTTAGAAACATACAGTGATCAGAAGTGCAAAGTAGCAACCGAAAAGATATCTTATCAGTGTACTATCAGATATGAGGCTCCTCTGAAATTGTCTATGGAGGTTTTTTACTTTCTCCTACATAAAGGGTGAGATGAACTCCACTGATAAAATTCAGGTGGTGGTTCAAAGGTGTTTTATGAGTATTTTGGTACAATGGACCTTGGTCTCCTGTGGCTCACTGCAAAGTAATAATGTAATTATGATTTATTTAGTTTGTTACCTTCATTTCTTCTGAAAATACACGTTAATGTGACTACCCGTCAAGACCTCGAATAACCTCTTTTTGCAGTGCACACCGTTGCGAGACATGCAGGAAGAGATTCATGGAAATGATCATATGGCATTAATGACTGGCAGACCCCATCCAGGCTCGATCAGTTGCCTACTGCAATTCTTTTCATTTTATGCTGCTTTTGAGACATGCTTGTTCATGACAAGAACAACACAATGCCCACTTTCCAAGGACACAAAAATCCCTTATCAAACTGGGCTCCCCCACGTGGCTGTGAGGTTCTGTATTAACAGGGGTGTGGAGCCATTACGATTTCATTGCCAAGTCCAGGTGTTCTACGTTTCTCATGTGAGGATCCACGGACAATACACCCTGGCAGGGGGGTTCCCACAGATTCTCAGTTGGTTTAAATCCGAGGACTTTG
Source organism: Schistocerca gregaria (assembly GCF_023897955.1). Taxonomy (NCBI): domain Eukaryota; kingdom Metazoa; phylum Arthropoda; class Insecta; order Orthoptera; family Acrididae; genus Schistocerca; species Schistocerca gregaria. The sequence continues at coordinate 21,287 of NW_026061712.1, forward strand.
GTGGTTAGAGGCATGTGATAAACTCGTCCTGTTGCTGTTTGAACCACACATGTACCCTGCGAGCTGTGTTGCATTGTACTGCTGGTAAATGTCACTATGCTGAATAAAAACAAACTGTGTGTGCGGGTGGACACGGCCCTCGAGGACAGACGGATACATCTGTTAATCCTTTGTGCCTCCCAGAATATCATCACCACCCAGGGAATGCCACAGACTCCCTCCCCTGTCGTGCCCCATTCTGACAGTTGTTGCAGTGTGTTTTGCTTTCAGACATTTAACAATGTGCATTCCAATAGCCATCTGTCATTTGAAATGCCTCTCAGTTCATCTGGGTGGTCAGTTGTTTAACAGATGCACGTCTCTGCAGCTGACATTCACCCCTGTCATCTGTGGCCCACGACTACACCACAGTATCCTCGGCACCAATTCTGAATAGCGCCATTTTGCTGAGCTTAGTATACTTTAACCACACTGACATGCAAACAGTTTACAGACTTAGTCATTCCCAAATGCTTCCACCCTTTCCCCAAAAGCCAATGACAGTGCACATTTTGTCTCCTCCTTATAGTGACAACTGCACTGTTTTCTGTGGCTCCCAACATGCTTTGTATACCCTTCACTGCTAGTGGTTACTGCATGTCGATTTTGATTGCTGGCAGTGGTCACATTAATATTATGGACCAGACCCTGTATCTACACAATAAAGAAAAAAAACCAGTGTACCATATCAACTGTATTTTGTCAAAAAATATGCAAGTTTTTTTCACAGAAATGGAAAATTTCTAAATTCGTTCCCCTGTTGAAAAAGAGTGATAATCTTGAAACAGAAAACTGCAGACCTGTCTCACTTCTCCCAACTTTCTCTAAGGTTTTGGCGATACTAATCAAATATAGAGTGACACATTATCTTAATTATGGAATCTGATAAACAGTAATCAGCATGGATTTCTAGCTGGGAGTAGTACCGAAACAGCTGTACTGGAAGAAACCCAAAAGAAATAATTAGTAAATTGGGAGAGGGAAAAAGTGTTGTCAGGATAAATCTAGAGCTGTCAAAAGCCTTTGACACTGTTGACCACAGCATACTTTTGGAAAAGCTTGAAGCTATAGGTATCAGAGGACCGGAACAAAAAGTGGCTTGAGTAGTATCTGGAAAAGAGGATGACGGTGGTTGGAATTACAGCACCAAAAGAAGTGTATTAGGCCCCTTGCTGTTCCCCATTTACATTAATTATATTCATGTGCCAGAGAGAAAAGCTAGAATCAAGTTGTTTTGCTGAAGATACTAGTTTAATTGTTTGTTTTATGAAGCAGTCATTGCACACTATTGTGGACCATGTCCTACAAGATACACAAAAATGGCTCAGTGCAAACAAGCTAACACTGAATGCAAAAAAAAAAAAAAAAAAAAAAAAAAAAACTAATTATGTGCAATATGGAAGAATAAGTGAACATGACGACCTACATCTCACTATGGAGGGAAACAACTTGAAAGAGTTCAGTGAGCAAAATTCCTGGGTATGCACATTGATGAGAAGGTAAACTGGAAGGACCATGTGGTGAGCTTAGCACTAAAACCCAATTCGGCATGTTTTGTACTTGGAATAATTTCAAGAGTTTGTAGTAATGACTGTACCAGATTAGTATATTTTGGCTATTTACAGTCAATTGAGGCCTATGGGATAGTATCCTTGAGGAAAAACAAATTGTTGTTTAAATGAGATTTTCAAATTACAAAAACACCCTATTCAGATAATGACCCAGAGCCCACATCAAACACGTCGTAGGCCCCTTTTTAAAGCATTGGAAATTTTTGCAATTCCATCATTATACATTCTGAAATGTCTGTCGGTGTTCAAACAAAATCACGACAAAATGAAAAACCAATACAGATTACCATACACGGCAATGTAAAGATCTCCACTTACAGGCTGTAATAAGGGACCCAAAGTGAGAAACATGTATGTAAACAAGGCATCAAACTTTTTAATGCACTACCAAAACATATCAAAGAGCTGGAAAATTAGGATAAATTTAAAACTGTTATAAAGAACCACATGCTTGACAAATGCTATTACAGCATAAGTGAATAGCTGTGCGCAAATGTATAAGGATTTAATTTCATGTGATGAACGAAATTTCATCAATGAATATGTCTGGCAAGCCCATAAGAAGATCAATAACCACATGCTTAACAAATGTCACTACAGTATAAGTGAATAGCTCTGCTCAACTGTACAAAAATATATGATGTGACAAATGAAATCACAACATCAAGGAATAGGTCTGTAAAGCACATAATTTCTTGTGTCATAAAAACAGTTATTTGTTGTATATTGTATTAAAAATGAGATAAATTAATATGAATACAGCACAAATTTGATCATTGGGTATTTGTGGTCTTAAGTCCTGATACTGGTTTGATGCAGCTCTCCATGCTACTCTATCCTGTGCAAGCTGCTTCATCTCCTAGTACCTACTGCAACCTACATCCTGCTGAATCTGTTTACTGTATTCATCTCTTGGTCTTCCTCTACGTTTTTACCTTCCCTGCAGCCCTCCAATACTAAATTGGTGATGTCTGAGAACATGTCCTACCAACCGATCCCTTCTTCTACTCAAGTTGTGCCACAAACTCGCCTTCTCCCGAATCGTATCCAATACCTCCTCATTAGTTATATGATCTACCCATCTAATCTTCAGCATTCTTCTGTAGCACCACATTTCGAAACCTTCTATTCTCTTATTGTCCATGTTTCACTTCCATACCAGGCTACACTCCATACAAATACTTTCAGAAACGACTTCCTGACACATAAATCTATACTCGATGTGAACAAATTTCTCTTCTTCAGAAACGCTTTCCTTGCCATTACCAGTCTACATTTTATATCCTCTCTACTTCTCATCAGTTATTTTGCTCCCCAAATAGCAAAACTCATTTACTACTTTAAGTGTCTCATTTCCTAATATAATTCCCTCAGTATCACCTGACTTAATTCGACTACATTCCATTATCCTTGTTTTGCTTTTGTTGATGTTCACCTTATATCCTCCTTTCAAGACACTATTCATTCCGTTCAACTGCTCTTCCAGGTCCTTTGCTGTCTCTGACAGAATTACCACGTCACTGGTGAACCTCAAAGTTTTTATTTCTTCTCCGTGGATTTTAATAACTACTCCGAACTTTTCTTTTGTTTCTATTACTGCTTGCACAATATACAGATTGAATAACATCGGGGAGAGGCTACAACCCTGTCTCATTCCCTTCCCAACCACTGCTTCCCTTTCATGTCCCTTGACTCTTATAACTGCCATCTTGTTTCTGTACAAACTGTAAATAGCCTTTCGCTCACTGTATTTTACCCCTGCCACCTTTAGAATTTGAAAGAGAGTATTCCAGTCAACATTGTCAAAAGATTTCTCTAAGTCTACAAATGTTAGAAACGTAGGTTTGCCTTTCCTTAATCTACTTTATAAGGTAAGTCGTAGGGTCAGTATTGCCTCATGTGTTCCAATATTTCTACAGAATCCAAACTGATCTTCCCCGAGGTTGGCTTCTACCATTTTTTCCATTCATCTGTAAAGAATTTGCGTTAGTACTTTGCAGCTGTGACTTATTAAACTTATAGTTTGGTAATTTTCTCATCTGTCAACGCTTGCTCTCTTTGGGATTGGAATTATTATACTCTTCTTGAGGTCTGAGGGTATTTCGCCTGTCTCATACATTTTGCTCACCAGATGGTAGAGGTTTGTCAGGACTGGCTCTCCCAAGGCTGTCAGTAGTTCTAATGGAAGGTTTTCGACTCAGGTCTTTCACTGCTCTATCAAACTCTTCATGCAGTATCATATCTCCCATTTCATCTTCATCTACATCCTCTTCCATTTCCACAATATTGTCCTCAAGTACATCACCCTTGTATAGACCCTCTATATACTCCTTCCAACTTTCAGCTTTCCCTTCTTTGCTTAGAACTGAGTTTCCATCTGAGCTCTTGATATTCATACAAGTGGTTCTCTTTAATTTTCCTGTAGGCAGTATCTATATTACCTCTGGTGAGACAAGCCTCTACATCCTTACATTTGTCCTTTACCCATCCCTGCTTAGCCATTTTGCACGTCCTGTCGTTCTCATTTTTGAGACATTTGTATACCCTTTTGCCTGCTTCATTTACTGCATTTTTATATTTTCTCCTTTCATCAGTTAGGTTCAATATCTCTTCTGTTACCCAAGGATTTCTAGCAGCCCTCATCTTTTTTCCTACTTTATCCTCTGCTGCCTTCACTACTTCGTTCCTCAAAGCTACCCATTCTTCTTCTACTGTATTACTTCCACCCATTCCTGTCATTTGTTCCCTTATGGTCTCCTTGAAGCTCTGTACAACCACTGGTTCTTTCAGTTTATCCAGGTCCCATCTCCTTAAATTCCCACCTTTTTGCAGTTTCTTCAGTTTTAATCTACAGGTCATAACCAATAGATTGTGTCCAGAGTCCACATTTGCCCCTGGAAATGTCTTACAATTTAAAACCTGTTTTCTAAATCTCTGTCTTACCATTATATAATTTGAAATATTGCAGTATCTCCAGGTCTCTTCCACATATACAACCTTCTTTCATGATTCTTGAACCCAGTGTTAATCATAGCTAAGTTATGATCTGTGCAAAATTCTACCAGATGGCTTCCTCTTTCATTTCTTCCCCCCCAATCCATATTCACCTACCACGTTTCCTTATTTCCATTTTCCTACTACCGAATTGCAGTCACCAATGACTATTAAATTTTCGTCTCCTTTCACTATCTCAATAATTTCTTTTACTTCATCAAACATTTCTTCGTCATCTGCAGAGCTAGTTGGCATATAAAGTTCTACTACTGTGGTAGGCGTGGGCTTCGTGTCTATCTTGGCCACAATAATGCGTTTACTATGCTGTTTGTAGTAGCTTACCCACACTCCTATTTTTTTATTCATTATTTAACCTACTCCTGGTTACCCCTAATTGATTTTGTGTTTATAACCCTGTAGTCACCTGACCAAAAGTCTTGTTCCTCCTGCCACCGAACTTCACCAATTCCCACTATATCTTACTTTAACTTATCCATTTCCCTTTTTAAATTTTCTAACCTACCTGCCCGATTAAGGGATATGAAATTCCACGCTCCGTTCCGTAGAACGTCAGTTTTCTTTCTCCTGATAACGACATCCTACTGAGTAGAGCTCGCCCAGAGATCCGAATGGGGGATTATTTTACCCCCGAAATGTTTTACCGAAGTGGACGCCATCTCATTTAACCATACAGTAAATGTGCATGCCCTCGGGAAAAATTTCTACCATAGTTTCCCCTCGCTTTCAGCCATTCGCAGTACCAGCACAGCAGGGCCGTTTCGGTTCGTGTTACAAGGCCAGATCAGTCAATCATCCATAATGTTGCCCTGCAACTACTAAAAAGGATGCTGCCCCTCTTTAGGAACCACACGTTTGTCTGGCCTCTCAACAGATACTCCTCCGTTTTGGTTGCCCTATGGTACGTCTATCTGTATCACTGAGGCAAGCAAGCCTCCCCACCAACGGCAAGGTCCATGGTTCAATGGGGTGATGATAAATAAAAGTTGCGAGTGGATGAGTGTGTTATGCATTGCAAGGCAAAACACAGCCAACTGGGCACGGTATAGCAAGAGCCAACGCTGCAGCACACTACTGGAACAGAAACCTTTCATCATTTTCCACTATGGAAGTGTTTAGAGAACGTGAGCTTAAGTCCTAAACGAACATAGTGTGGATGTGTAAGCCCTCAGCCTTCGTGCACTAAATTCTTCTCATCTCAGTACCACAGCCATCGCCATCGGCGTAACCGTGGAATGCAGTAAGGGGTTGGCTGTTCGACCACAAGAAGTGGCAGCCTGCCCTGAGTTACAAGGGGCTAGCGGAAATTCGCGGGGATAGTCAGCTGCACTGTTTTGCTGCTTTACCTACAACTCAGACTATTGTGGTCGTGACATTTCTTATACCTATTAAGTGTTGCAACAATGTATTTGTATGATTTCAGCTGTTACAACTGCGACTCTTTGGCATCACGGTAATAGGGTACGGTATTTTTTCGCCTGTTTAACTGCACAGTTTTATTTTTCGCTATCGATTTGCTGTAGTACCTTAGAACATATTCTGAGGTCAAACAGAACGACCTCAACGCGAGCCAGCATGAATTTTGAGAATATAGATCATGCGAAACCCAATTCACTTAAAAAGCACAGTTGTCCTGGTGAGTGAAATGCGTTTCGGAAATCAGTAAACACCGTTTTCCCCTGTCTGCCTTGATCTCTGGTATTCAGACTGTCGTTCGAGTCGGGTTGCACGTAGTCGATGTTTTCGGAATCCATGCTGCTTAGCAGGGGGGAGCTCATTCAGTCTGAGGTAACTCGTTACGCCTGAGTTCAGAATTATAAATTTTCTGCTTGACCAAGATTTCGTGCCACCGTGAAGACCAGCCTAGACTTCAGGGTGGCTCTAATGCCACTCTTGATTCCTTGTGGATGGCTTGGAAGTTAATGCTGATAATCTCTGAGAACTGTACACAGTCGTATGCGTGAATACAAGGTGCGCTGATAAAAAGTAAAACATTTATTAACAGTCGGCTGCTACTTGGATAATCAGCACGTGATTACCGACGCAAAAGGTAACACAGAGTTTGACAGTAGGAGTACAAAAAATATCTCGTGACCAAAGACGTAAGCGTAGTTATGGCGATTAGCTTCTTCAAAGTTTACACAAGTACAGATGGAAATTGTGCTCGAATATGTGATACAAATAAAGCAATATACTGATGTGAGTTGGGCGTTTTACTGCTCTGTAACTGGCAACAGGATCGCGTTTACGTGTATGTTATCTGGGCATCACAACCAATTAAAATAAATCCCCCCCCCACATAAGTATAAAAAGGCAAATGTCGGGCTTGGTAGTCTAGCGATAATGATCGTGCAGGAACAGTAGAAGTCGTGAGTTCGAATCTCGGTGCCTTTCTTTTTTTGTATTTTTAAGTGCAGTGTGCCATGTTTTTGGCTAAATATACCACTTAATCTTTTACCCTTGTTTTCGTCTGTCTGTTGCAGATCCTTTGCTTCAGGAACGGGGAGATGTATCAAGTTGAATTTTTTTTCACATACTGAGGTCGTGTTCCCTTCACGGTGTAAAATATACAGACCTAGAGGGCACTTTCTGTTGACCTACACTAATGAAAATTAGCAAGGAGCAAGGTTTTACAGTACACGTAAAGGAAAAATCCGAAAACTGGGAATTTGTTATTATATCACACGGAAATTGTTATCCAACATCGAACTTCAAATTACAACATCAGTAGTTCTGCGTTCATGTTGACTGGTTCCCAATACTAAACGTCAAATATCGCGCAAGGAATGGCAGTATTGTGTTTCGGAATGTAGCCGTCATCAGATATCCATATGCGATTACTGCATCTGCATATGTCGTTCAAAGTTGCATGTGAAGCAGAACAGACACAGTTAGCCTCAATGCAGAACTTCTAATTACTCTAATAACAGTAATACTTAAATATCTGCAACATTTCGCGGTCCTGTCACCAACTGTATAAACATTAATTTTAATAATGAACAGTCTCAGTTGCACCGTTTATCTAGAATTTACCTGTGTTTCAGTCGGGATAACCCAACCTTCTTCACAATAACAGTATCTACTGTCTGTCCATAGTGGACATCGCCAAGTTAATACTACTAATTCATAAACTATCGCCAGACTGTAAAACTTATCTGGCACTGCATCGGCCCCACTTCGCGACCGCGATACGGCAGCCACGAGTGCTGTACTGGATCTCCACTATGAACACACAGTAAACATTGTTATTCTGAAGAAGGTTGAGTTATCCCTACTGAAACCTGGGTAAATTCTAGGTAAGCGATGCAACAGAGGCTGTTCATTATTAAAATAATAATACTGGTCGCCTGCTTCCTGCATGACTTTGTCACATTTATACTATTAAAATGAAAACATTCTCGAAAATCTTTTAATCCGTGGGATCGGTATCTTGCCAGGATCAATGTCGATAACGGGTGAAAATAGTCGAGATTCTCTATTCCCGGAACGTATGAACTGTCTACGTACATAATTAAGTTTGTATAACATCCTCAGCGAGCGAGTCCATTTTTTGTATATTATGCAATGTACCTTTTTTCTCTTTTGAAAATGTGTCTTAATGACGTGTAAGATTTTGCAGTTCATGGATGACTGACATGCAATGATTCAAACCCATTACATTCTTATGCCTTGTCTTAAATAACAATGCTGCAATGAGACTGAAAATTGAAACCTATTACAGGGTTGCCACAACTTTCCCCCAAGTGAAAGACCTAAATTGAAAAAAAAAAAAAATGTAATGACCTCTGTGTTTCTGAACGTGTGAACAAAAATCTTAAGTACTAACATCAAAATGTTGTGTAATGAACTGCTTGTAGATGGAGAAAGGAAGCCCAATGGTAGATATGTTTAATTAAGATCACTGATTTTATTTTCATAAAGCGAAACCCATTTGGTGACGGAAATATGCATTTTCTTGGAGTTGCGAGACACATTCCTGAAAGCAGTGATGGTATTTAAAATAATCTCAGAAAAAAGTAGGCCTCTCGAAATAAATGTACAAGGTGGGCAAGAGGTGTGTCAACCAACTCTGTAGGTGACTGCTAATAAAATTATGCTTCTATGTTCGTAATTGTCGGTTATTACTCACTGAGTTATGTCTATTATCTACAGGTATTGTGTGATTTTTTTTTCTTTCAATAAATACATGACTTCATAGTGTACAAACTGCCTGCGATTGCCACAATTTTTTTTTCTTATCGTCCATTCTTTCAAATATATAAACTACTTTCGAAGTGCCAAAATATACTATAATAAATAAATTTTGTATCAAACGCCGCACTGTACAATATACTTGCTGTGAGACAGTCACGATTCCCGAAATACATCGCCTGGGGCCAAGGAGGGGCACCACAGTCCTAGGTCCATGGTAGTACCCGCACATTAGTGGCAAACTATGGGCTTTGGATCGGCAGGCCCGATCCGTTAGAGAGACCCACAGAAATGGCCTGCAATTTTTGCCCGCCACGAAAGTCCATTCATGTGACCAGCCATTCACATGTCACAGTCACCACGTCGATGAAATGATACCGCGGCGATAACACACGCAACGGGTAACTCGAGCAAATACTCTGAGCGTAGTCAGCAACTCACCGTAAGGATGATCGCTCAGGCACATAGAAAAGACCATCAAACTCTATAACTAAATTTCTGGCTGCAGCCTTTGTCAGAAAACGAAAGTTGTTGTGACTTTTTTTTTACCGCCAGTTCATTTGTCCAGTTGCGGAAGCTGTCAGGCGCTGACGCCACGCTGCAACACACCACGGCCAGGCGGGCTGCATCGAGCACAGCCCCTGTAAATCAGCAAATGCACAGTCCAGCGAGCTAAGAAAGTTGCAACTCGGTCTGCAGAGGTCCTTCGTGCATACGAGACACTAGAACAGGTGGTGCACACAACCGCGACAGTATCAGTGCTGCTGCGGACCTTTCGCTGCATCCACTGTGACTCGTGCGGCCACTGGAGTGTAAGTGTGCCTCCCGGGCAGTCCTGTCGTAGCCGACAATTGGTGCCCAGCATCGCCTCCGACTGCACGCCGCCTTCGCTTCCTGTCCACAGTGTTAACTATACAGACGGCGCTTCTACGAAATCGGCAAAAAATTAGATACACCATTTAAAGAATATTATGTTTTTGAAGAAAACTACACTGTCAAAAATTCCCTTTAACTAACAGCTAAAATTAAAAACTTTTCCATTTCTGATGATGGTAATTCCGTATCCTTTAACGTAATTAATTTACTTGCTAACATTCACATTTATGAGACTATTAAAATTACTGATGAGAATCTTCTCCAACACAAAAACCTAATGTACAAGAAATTAAAGATGTCATTAGGTTATTACTTCTGATACTCTCCTACAACTATTTCCAGTTTAACGCTGAAATTTTTTTTACGACCTTAAGCCTTTGCCGTGCCCATTTGTATAACAAGTACGCTTGCCAACAGTTTTGTTAAACATCACAAAAGGCAGTACTGTAAGAAATTGGTGTGACCTGAGCAATTTTCCAGTCTTTAGGTACGGATCTTTCTGTGAGCGGTTGTATATAATTACTAAACATGGAGCTATTGTATCAGCACACTCAGAGGAACTTGACTGGTATACAATCTGGAACGGAAACCTTGCCTTTAATAAGTGATTTAAGGTGCTTTGCTACACCGAGGATATGCACTTTCTGTTGACTGGGCTTCGGGAATGCTTACTTCGTATTCTTTGCTGAAGGAGTTTCGGAAAACCACGTTTCTTAACTCTACTTTAGTGGCACTGTCATCAGTGACTCCACTGTTACTTTCGCCCAGTGAAGGTACTGATTGCGTCTTGACACTGGTGTACTCTATGCATGACCAGAATCTCTTTGGGTTTTTCGCCAGATTTCGAAACAGAGTTTTGTTGCGGAAATTATCAAGAGCATCTCGCACTGTAGTAACCGCTATATTTAGAACTTCTGCAAAACATTGCCAGTCTTGCGGATTTTGGATTCTTTTAGATTTGGCATGCTTTTTCGTTACTTCTGCAACAGCGATTTCACCCGTTTTGTCCATGGGGGATCAGTACCATCACTTATTAATTGATGTGGTATATATATCTCTCAATTGCAATCGATACTATTTCTCTGAAATCATTCCACATCTTTTCTACGCTTACATGATCAGATCGGAAGGAGTGGAGGCTGTTTCCTTAAAAATCGTTAAGAGCATTGTCACCTTTTTTTAAACAGATGTACTTTAAGTTTCTTTTTGATGGTTGTAGGTGTTATAGTATTCAGTGTACAGGCAACTGACTTGTGGTCGCTAATCCCTGTATTCGTCATGATACTACCTATTCATCCAGGAATATTTGCTGCTATGAGGTCAAGTACGCTTTCGTAACCATTTATGCTTCGAGTGGGCTCACGAACTAATTGTTCAAAATAATGTTTTTAGAAAGCATTCAGTACAATTTCGGCTGACGTTTTATGCGTACCGCCGCCTTTAAAGGTATAAATTTTCCAGCATATCGAGGATAGATCGAAATCAACACCGACTATAATTGTGGGAGTGGGGTACCGATTTGAAATGAGACTCACGTTTTCTTTGAACTGTTCAGCAACTATATCCTCTCAGTCGGGGTCGGTAAAACGATCCAGTTTAGTCCGATTGACAAGTATAGCCTCTACCCATACTGTTTCGCAGGAACTATCTACTTTAGTTTCACTACAAGGTAAACTACTTCTGACAGCAATAAATACTCCAGCACCAACTATGTTTAATCTATCCCTTCTGAACGTTGTTAGGTCGTTTGAAAAAATTTCGGCTTAACTTATTTCCGGCTTTAGCCAGCTTTCCGTACCTATAACTGTTTGAGCTTCAGTGCTTTCTATTAGGGCCTGGAGCTCTGGTTCTTTCCCAACACAGCTACGATAATTTACAACACCGATCGTTTCTACAACCACCTTACTGTGTGTTACCTGCCCCCTTTTAGACAGACGCCATTTCTATGTTTTCCTGAGACCCTCTAACCTAAAAATGCACCCCAGCCGACCCCACTACCCGTGTAGTGGACTCCTGACCTATTAAGCGGAATCCGGAAACCCACCACACTATGGCTCAAGTCAAGGAATCTGAGGCCTACACAGTCACGTAACCGCCTGAGCCTATTATTCATACCTTCCACTCGGCTCTGCACCGAAGGACCACAGTCGGTTCTGTCGATGATGGTGCAGATTATGAGCTCCGCCTTAAACTCGCTTAACCATATCCGCTAAACAAAAGGAGAGAGAATCTCCAACAATCCAAAGCGACACACGCCATTGGCACCGAGTTGGGCCACCACCTGCAGTTGGGTGCACCCTGTACTCTTCATGGCATCCGGAAGCACTCTTTACAAATCAGGACTGACTCCCCCACCTTGTGCACACTGCCGTCGTTCCCCTCCTTGGCAGCCATGTTACTAAGGCGGCCAATTACGCGCCTATTATTGGAGTTCCGAACTACCAGCAAACTCACCTTCTGTGAACACACAGAATTTGCGTTCCAAGAAGCTTCCTCTGGAGGCCCTACGATCGGCCCCTCGCAAAGTCTTTCGCTGCCTGCCATACTTTGGAATGATCTCTCACTCGACCACAGGTGAGGGATCAACCTCAGCGCAGCAGACCAACATAAATGTAGGATAATGACATCACTGCTGCTCGAAGATCTGCAGTCAGAGAAGACAACTCCAAATGCAAGGGGAAAAGACACAAGATTGCTGTAAGTAAATATCAGAAACTTATTTATTATAAAGAACATTCCTAGATGTTGAAAGCGACCGAAATTGTTAATTCTACTTACGATGTTTTAAAAGAATGAACTTATATGGTAAAATGAACCAAGTCTGCTTTTCTTCATGGTTACGTGACGTTACGTATATATCTGTTTTGTATTTTTATTCGTCAATGCCTTCCGTTTAAGCTCACTCAAGCTAAACAGGTCTCTGCTGCCAAGTCATTATCAATTGTCATTGATGAAGGGTGAAAGCAAAGGAAAGAGTATTCATTTTCTTTTCCCTCATGGCGGATTTAGGGAGTTGGGATGCATGGCAAAAGCGCATTCTTACGCGACTTTGGTAAAAATAAAAGTACTTTTATACCGTAACAGCGTTGTGTACGTTGATTATGACTCTATGATCATACTGATATACTAAAAAGGACAACCAAACCAGCATCTACTGCAACGTGGATAGTAGTACGAAAAGATTTGTTTTTACTTTTTAGACATTACTCCTGACTAGAAAATTCGAAGCGCAAAGGACCGTTACAATCGAGTCTGCACAATTCGAAGTTCGAATAATTAATTCTATTTAACTCGACTTTACTCTAGATGAAATCAGGAAAAATCGAAATAAAATTTTTATTTTCTTTTTACTAACGTATTTCCAGTTTTCTTACATGTTTTTTGCTTTAGTATTTGAAACGGAAGGTACACACAAATGTTCGAAAATACATAAATTCAGCTTCATTCATTTTTCAATGCTGAATCAACTGTCACGAATGGTTGCTTTTTGTCAATTAAGTTTCTCATAAAGGACCTTATGTCTTTGGAGCTAGCTTGTCACTCCTTATTTGTATCTGAGACTTCTGTTCCCAGACTAACCGTAAATGTCTTAGCGTTCCGTAAAGCTATAACCTCCGACATATACCTTTTGTACCCTGCATTGAGTAAGGCAATACCATAAACTTTCGCCTCGCCCGGTCTGCTTGCTCCCGCTTTTTAATACTTATGAGCAACATTATCTTTCCGCTCGATGATCGTTTGCAGCTTGGATGGTGGAATCCCGAAACAATTCGTTACCTGCTACTTCTCGTTGCATTCCACAGCGTCGAAACTCGTTTCTGTTTTACGAATGTCGGAAACTTCCTGGAAAATATCCTAAAGTGAAAAACGTCTACTTTCTCCGTGGTAGAAGTTCCTTGTGTGACAAAATGGCGTCAGATTTGAATCACTATTAATTACGAGACTGACAGTGCGCAAACAAAGGTTAAGTCCACGTGGTTGTCACTTATTGCCTGTATTGGCATATGCGGGTCATTGTTAGGAATCATCTTTATGTAAAGTTATAAACTGGTGTAGCTGTAAGATAGGATTCTCATTTGTGTGTCATTGCGATGAACAGCTTAGGGAGCGCCGCTAGGAGTAACAGAAAATAAAAATATTCGCCGGAATATAAACGAAAATCTATATTGAGTTTAAACCTACGACACAAAGGGAGAGTTCGTCTCAGGACTTGTAAATATGCTCTAAATTACAGAAAACGCGAGAAAAGCCCTCCCAGAAGCCTAAATAGGGCAGCGCTGAGAGAAGGCGACAGCTCCCTCAGAGTCGGAAAAAAAGGAAGAAATTGCGCAACGCGATAACGTACTCAAAGGCTATATCGTACCCCAGCCACTGAAAAGTCCAAAATTGTGAGTGTGAACACTGTAATAAAGATATTGATAACTTAATTTCATATTAATATGAAACACATGTTACGATTTTATCCCGACGTTTTCACGAAAAATGTACGGCGCAGACCTGAACTGCACACACAGAAATTTATTTGCAACGGATTAATAATATGCTGTGGTATTTCGTGCATTGTTAAAACAACTGATGAAACAGACAGAATTATCTGGTGTAAGCTAGGCGTTGACTTTTAATTATAGAATGTCTGCGGGTCGTTTTGATATGACAGTCGCCTCGATTAGTGAAGAAGTTGCTTCGGTTTTCTCGAGGCATTTGGGAACAGGTTGAAACAAACGATTAACAACCGTCGACTGCATACAGTCGCAAAGGCTGATTTCAAATGTCTTTGGTAACTGTAAAGCTACTTCACCTGGGTAGGGGGGACAGCTACTAGTCGGAGGTAAACACTTCCTCCTCACAGCGTTCTAATGTTGCCGGCTACACTATGCCACTCAGCGTCCGATGTAAACACAGCCGACAACAGGAAGTGTGACAGGTCTACCAGACCGAGTTCAGAGCAGGAAACGGCCGGGGTCCCCGGTGGTCTAGTGGTAAGGGGGTCTGGAACGTTCCAGCGCCTCGGCTGGGGCTATTCGCCCCAGCCGGGCCGGGGTTCAATCCCCGGCCGGCGCTGGAATTTTCAGATTTCCGAACACTAGCCTCCACCTCTGCCCTGGCATGTGGCGCATGCCGGGCACCCCCGTGGGGTCCGTGCTTCGGATCCCACGTGGAGCTCACTCCCACACTACAAAATATACCTCATTATGCTGCTGCAATCACTTATTTTAAATTTTAATACGCACACTTTCTTCACCAGACCACATCCACATATATTTTCCAGGTACTTTCTACATAAGACATCTCACTGTCGCAAGAAACTGCATAGTATCATGAACATTTGTAGGATTGCAACAATGAAATGAAATCCTCACTAAAAAAAACTAATAAATTTTATTTTCCTTTTTGTGCTAAATGCTGCTAAGATAAATACCAAAACAGCTTTCATTTTCTTGTAGGTAATTATGAAAGTAAGTTTGGCTATAATACTGAATAAATTATCTCAATGTCAAAGAAATGCAAAATATTATATCAATACCATCACACAAGATATTTTCAGGTGTCTCAGTCTGCCTTTTCTTTTTAGTATCCTGATTGATTATACGATAATAAATAAATTCTGTATCAGAAATCGTTTCGTAACAGTTCACACTCAGTGCCATTTATAAGTGAATATTGTCAGTAATTGTAGTTTCAAAACGAACACAGGCCTTTTTTTCAAATTATTCAAGTGTCAAAATGAGATTAAGATAGGATACAGGTCACTAATGAGATAAACTCTTTGTTTGTATGATACAGGATAATTCTCCTGGTCTTATGTCAGCTGAATGCTAAATTAAACAGTTAACATTTAAAAAAATGAATTTTACTGACAGGTCTACATGTCTCATATAATATTTCTGTTGGTAGTTTCATGACAACCTCTAAGGCTCAGCTTTATATAAAAGTACCTTGC
Organism: Schistocerca gregaria; assembly: GCF_023897955.1. Taxonomy (NCBI): domain Eukaryota; kingdom Metazoa; phylum Arthropoda; class Insecta; order Orthoptera; family Acrididae; genus Schistocerca; species Schistocerca gregaria. The sequence goes on from NW_026061712.1 coordinate 36,917, forward strand.
AGGTCAGAAAAGAAATTTTATTACTACCTCTACAGATTCAGTTGGTCTATTGTTGTTGTACTATTGTTGCATTGCGAGAGAGAGAGACTGCTACTATAGCTGTTTTCTTTTGCTATTAAATTCCGTGCCATATCTCCATTCTAAATGCTAAAAGGCGTGGATAAAACTTTTAGCAATACTATTTCCTTTTCACCACATCGCTGCTAGGTGTCGCTACTGGTCCCTCATACAGTCAGTTGTCTGTAGCGCAGGGCTTCGCTACCAGAGGGCTCTAGCGGAGCTGGCGACGACTCACTCTGCCGGGATTTGCTGCTTCACTCCTGAACGAGTACGCCAGCTGAGATACCCGCTAAATCCTCACACTAAACGAGAAGCGTAATAGCACCAATACCAAATAAGGCAACTCGTGGTCAGTGCGAATATTTTCAAACCACCACTATGATAACTCCTAGCTGAAAATACTGATACAAACTATTTGCGGAGGAATGGAGCACCTTACAGAAGCTGATTTAGAGGAAAATCTTTTTGGAGGGAACAGCACCTATATTTATAACATCTTTCGATACAGAAAAAACTTTTGACGATGTTGACCAGAATATACAGTTTGAATTTAAGATGGAACCAGGAATAAAATATAGCGAGAGAAACATTACTTAGAACTCCACCAGAAATGAGACAGAGGCTGTACAAGTCGAAGGACATAAAAGTAAGGCAATACGTGAGAAGTGAGTGAGACAGCGTTCTAGTCCATTGCCTGATGTTATTCATTCTATATGCACGGTGTTTCACACTACTCGTGACTATACAGGGGATTTAACTGATCAAGTTTTACATAGGAATCTACTTCTGAAAACGTCATCTTGCGATGCTACAGAACGTCAAAGTTATAGGAACCGGCAACTACAAAAATAGATGGATCCCATGAAGATGTTACAAACTTTCTAAGATGATGCAGATGGATAAATGCGTACATTTGTGATTATGTCCTTGCACCGGAAAATTATAACAGAAAACCTTTCTGTTACCTCTGACAGTATGTAACGTTATCGTTGTTGCTAGGATGTAGGACAGGAAACTTGCAGAGGCGGTGGTATGGAACGAAAGAAGAAAACAATGTGCAGTACACATAGGCTGTAAGATGCATACATCATGAACCATGAGCACTTGTTCATCATCGCTTGCGTGAAAGCCATCTCCACTATTGAACAAGTGCTTACAGCTCCAGAATTATGCAGTTTAGAGTTCCATGTTTACTGCACTTTTTTTCTTGTTTCGGTCTATACTGCCGCCTCTGAACTTTGCCTACCCTACAATCCTAGCAACAACAGTACCAGTACATGTATTCCACTGTCAGAGGCAGGATAACGATTTTCACTTACAACTTTCGACACGTTTGTTTCTGGTACAGGGGCCCTTACCTCAAATCGATACATTTGTCTGTTTCCATCATACTAGGAAGTTTGTAACACAATCACGGATCATCTTGCATATACATACATTTACCGGAGCTGGCGCCTGTGACTTTGATGCTCCACAGCGTCCGTGGGTGACGTTTGCAGGCATGAGTTTCTATGTAAAACTGCAAGCTCTAGAAGTGTTGTGGCTCAGTGGTCTGAAGAAGATGATTCTTGCGAGGAAGGAAATATATTTGAAGATGCAAGTAGTGAAGAATTAGCCAATGAACCTGCAGATGTGAATATTGAGGCAGATGGCAGTCCTTCCGATAATATTACTTCATCAGAGTCTGAAAATGGAGCACCACCACAAAAAGGTATAGAAGACCACACATACATTAGTCGGAATGGAGCGATTTGGAAATTAGATCCTCCTGCAACTTTTCGTACGCCTGTCCATAACATCGTAAAGAAGGCATCTAGTCCAGCCCTTGGTTTGAATACCTGTAAACCTAAGGATGCCTGGGACTATTTCATCTCCAAGGAAATGATCATCTGCACAAATATTGAAGGCAGAAGAGTGGCTGCTTTACGTTGAAAAACGTTTTGCTTGCTGGAATGGTGGGTTTTCTTGGTCTTTTACTGCTTTCTGGTGATGAGAAGACTTGGGATGTCCTTATTAGAGAATTATTCTAGGATGAAAAGGAAAATCCTACATAGAAGGCTACCTTGTCAGTAAATAGATTCGAGGATATAAGGAGAATGATTAGATTTGATGACAGGCGTACCCGTGAAGCTCGATCTGCAGATGATGCAGCAGTTCGCTATGTATGTGAACTATTTCTTGATAAGTGTAGAAATAGAATGAATCCCAATCATTCGCTCACAGTTGACGAACAGCTAGTCCTAATCCGTGGAAGATGCAGCTTCACCCAGTATATGCCCTCTGAACCAGCCAAGTGCGGCATAAAAATATTTTTGTTATGTGATCATATGCTTTAGAGGGAACTGTTTACACGAGAAGGAAGCCCCGTGAATTTATTCAGAAAAATCTTGGATTGAATGTAGTGAAAGATCTTGCTAAAAGCATTCAATGATCATCAAAAAATATTACCGTTGACAACTTCTTTACTAGTGTGCTTCAGAAGCAAATTACAGTGGTGGGAACAATCAAACAAAATAAACCAGAAATTCCTAATGAGATGAAACCATCTGTCTCAAGAGCAATTCATTCCTCTTTGTTTGCATTTATAGGTGTCATTACAATGGTGAGTTATCTTCCCAATAAGAAGAAGTCTATAGTTCTCATTAGCACAATGCAATACGACAGAAACATTGATGAAACTCATGCAAAAAAGAAACCAGATGCAATAAACTTCTATAACTCTACGAAGGGTGGAGTAGATAAATGGACCAGAATATTCGTTATTACACTTGCAAGAGACAAACGAGAAGATGTCCATTTGCATTATGGATGAATATGATGGACATCGCAGCAATGACCACTGAAATTTTATTTTCCGCCCAACATCTGACATACCATAGTGGAAGAAGCAATAAAAGGCGTTTGTTCCTAAGAGGTTTAGCAGAGGAAATGGTAAGACCTCTAATGGAACTTCATATTCAGATCCCTAATCTTCCAAAGAAAATCCTTGATGATTTGCGAAGATGTCATATTGCCGAACCAACTACATGTTTCAGGAAAAAGAAGAAGATGCAATTATTGTCCATATAAGAAACACAGGAAAAGTGCTATGACATGCATTAAGTGCAAACCCAACATTTGTAAGGAACATAGTGGCGTTCTTTGTGCTTCTTGTTTGTCACATGTTGGAAACTAAGGAAGATGCAATTTTATGTGAACAATGAATAATAACTTTTTATAAAAATATTGCCTATATACATAATACTGTGAATAATGAGCATGTTTTAATTGAAGAAATTGGTTGTAATAAGTGTTTTAAAATGTAAACTGCAAGTTATAAGTGAATTAATAAAATAATTTGTATATGTTGTTTTTAAAGGAAAGTAACTAATAAAAATTCACTCTTAGAGTTTTACATAAAAAATTTTAATCAGGCCCACCAGATCCTGTCACTGTATCTTAGGAATCTTGCAATATGACAAAAAATTTGACAGAACGAAATTTAACTCCAAAGAATGAATATGTGGAAAGAGGAAAATTTTAAATTAGGTCAGGGCCTTGGAGGCCCTGCATATGCATTCACGTTTGTTTTCGGCACCATGCATCCTAGCGTTAAGAGAAACAGAATGTTTGCATAAAGGCAAACCACCGGGCTGTCCCCGAGTGAATGATACAGACGTCGAACGCATCCGCCACAGTTTCACGAGGGGTCCGCAGAAATCCGTTCGCCGTGCAGCTCGACAGCTCAGCACGCCCCCGATGTCCGTCTGGCGTCTATGCGTCGACGTTTCTGCATCAAACAACATTAAATTCAGCTACTGCGAGCTGTTCGTGAGGGTGCTAACATCGTGTGAAGTTCCGTAATTTCACTCTTGGCAAGGTGGAGCATTGCTGTTTTCTCCCACAGTTAGTGTTTAGTGACGAGGCAACACTCCATTTACACGGAGAGGTGAACTGTCATAATGTGACAATATGAGGTACGGGACAACCACAAGAAGTTGTACAACATAAAATATACTCTCCTAAATTTAATATTTGTATTATGTGTTCCTATTTTTTGTCTGCATCCTAGATATTTATAGGCATCTGATTATTCCAGCGCTTCTATGCAGTCGCTGTGGTTATCCAATATTGTAATCTTCTTGTTTAGTGTGTTTTCCCTTGCCTATGCTATTTTTCTTACATTTGTCTGTTCCAAAAGCCATATTTATATAATTGCTGAATACTTATGTTATCTTCAGTAATTGGTTGAGTTGTTGATTTGTTGCTGCCAGTAGTTTTAGATCATCCATGTGTGGGTATTTTCCAGTAATATTGTATCCATAATTTGTATTATTTAGCATGTTGGATAGTGGGTTCAGAGCAAGGCAGAACCAGAAAGGACTTAATGAGTCTCCTTAGTATATTCGACGCTTAATCTGTATTGGCTGTGATGTGATATTATTTGAATTTGTTTGGATATTAAGTGTCGTTTTTCATTACTATGTTTAGGAACTGTATCAATTTAGGATCTACTTTGTATATGTCCAATATTTATAGTAACCATGAGTGGGGTACACTATCAAAACCTTTTCGGTAATCAATGTATGTGTACTGTAGCGACCTTTGTTTAGTTTTAGCTTGATATGTTACCTCTGCATCTATTATCAGGTGCTCTTTACATCCTCGTGCTCCTTTGCAACAGCCTTTTTGTTCTTCATTTGTAATTTTGTTCTGTGTTGTATGTATCGTTATTTTCTGTGTAATGACTGAAGTTAATATTTAGTATATTGTTGGTAGGCATGTCATGGGGCAATAATTTGCTGGGTTTGCTGTGTGTGCTTGATCTTTAGGTTTCAGACACGTTATTCCTTGTGTATGTGTATCAGGGAATGTGTATGGGTCTGCAATGTAACTGTTAAATAATTTAGTTAGATGTGAATGTGTTGACGTGAACTTCTTTAGGCAGAAATTTGCTATTTTATCTTTTCCAGTGGTTTTCCAATTGTGTGTAGAATTAATTGCTTTGGTCGCTTCATGTTGCAAAATTATCACTTCAGGCATTTGTGGTATCATCTTTTATGTCTCTGTTTCCGCTTGTATCCACCGTGCATGTCTTTAATGTTGTATCAGGTTTGACCATATGTTGCTTCAGAAGTGTTCCATGTCTGTTATGTTTGGTGGATTGTCTATTTTAATGCTTGTGTTATCTATTGTCTGGTAAAATTTCTTTTGGTTTGTGTTGAATGTTTGGTTTTGTTTCCTTCTATTTTCACTTTTTTTGTATGTTCTAAGTCGTTTGGCCAATGCTTCTAATTTCTGCTTCTTTTCATCTAATTGCTCTGTCGCTTCTTGTTGTGAGATTTTACCTAACCTTTTTCGTTTTTTATATGATATTTCTTTTCTTAGAAATTGTGTTAGCTGTCTGATGTCTTCTCTCAGTTTTTCTATTCCGATCTGTAGCCTGTGTTGCCATGCAGGTTTTGTGGGTTTCTTCTGTGTGTTGGTTGGTTCTGATGTCTGTCTAGTGTGTAAATTTAGTGTAGAGAATGCTCCTATTTAAACCAGTAGTTGTAACTCTCCCATAGTTGTTTTTTCATTTATTTTGTTGTGTATGATTGTGTTGATAGTTTTTATTGTTGTTTCGACTTGTGGGTTATTTTGCGGTGTATGCAAGAATGGTCTAATGTCTGTATTTGTGTCTTTGTATTCTATATATGTCAGCTGAAATTTTTCTTTTATATCTAACATGTGTGTCACTTCGTGTTCTATTTGTACTTGTTCTGGTGGCAGTCTTAAGATTTCGTTTCCCTTTGATTGTTTAATTGATGCGTGTTGTTCTTCGTTTGTTTGCTCTGGGATGTGTGAGTCCATTACTGTATTATTTTCTTCTTCTTCTTCTGATTGGGCATTATTTTGTTCCAGTATTTGTTGTACTCGTTGTTTGATGTTTTCTAATTCTGATTATTACACAGATCTGATCAGCTAGTCGTTGTTCTGTTAAAAATTTTAATTCTGGTCATCTGGTAGTAAATGTTGTGTATACTTGTGATCTGTATCCAGTTGTATTGGTTGCTAGGTTTGTTGCTTGTTATTATTATTATTTCGTTGTTGTTCTGTTGGTTAACGTGTGTGTAGCGTTGCCAGGTTACTTGCTACAGTAATTTCTTTTTTTTTTTTTTTTTTTGCCTTTGCTAGAGCCGTCTTTTAAGTTTGCAGGAGCCACCGCTAGTTGCTTCTATTGGATTGCGACATTACTGTTCTTTCGAAATGTGCCGTTTGTTACTCTTAAAACCAACATGGAGAGCTCCCCAGCGGTGGGGTCGACTTTTTGAAACCAAATAAGCGGTAGTGTAACTCAAGACCCCCCAGTATCAGACCCTGCATCCAGGTGGGCCTCCGTTTGCAAGTAACTGACGCAGAAGAGTTTGGAATTTTGCGTCATGCTATATAGCGTTAAGGAAGTCTTATTCCATAGTCTGGTTGCGTGTCATAATGGTTAGGACAGAAGCTTAACCATGCCTCGTCAGGTGCAGTAAATTTTTTTTTAAATCCTTATCGAAATGACTTTGGTGCCTATTTTTACTCAATTTACTGTTTTAAATGTAATTTCTTTCGTTCTATTCCTCTGTCACATCGTTTTAATCACCGTATGAACTTTTCCATTTGTTTCATTTTTCTTTACATCATTCTTCTTCCAATCGGAATTTTTGTGAATGTGTATTTTATTGTACCTATCTGTTTGACTATTCAATTACTTCAAAACTCCGATAAATTAATTAAAAAAACAAAAGACGAAATAATCTATTTATATTGACTGTGCATTAACGTGAAAAACGTATTTTTCGTTACAAGACGTGCCTTTTTTTGCATGGTAATCGACATACAAATATTTAAAACATAACCTAAATTCTTTGTGTACTATGGAAATGTATGGTAGATGAGGATATGAATGAGAGAAAGTTTTCTAAGTAAAACAAAATTCAAGCAATGTGAGAAATCGATATAATGAACACAATAACGAAAACACAGGGCCATAAAAATAGGAGAAATTAAATCGGAATTAATACATGAAGATAATTAAAAGTTCACAAACAAATATTTCCAGTGGAAAATGGATGATAAGAAGAAAAATTAGAGCAAATGAAGAAGTTCATATCACTATTGAATCACGTGACCGAGGAGCGGAAATAAAAAAAAATATATTTACATCAGTTGAATGAAAATGATTATCAATATCACTTCGATAAACACCTAGCATAGATTTCTTCCTCTGGTGAGATTCAAACCCACAACCTCATGCATGTGAAGCTAGTATCCTTTCCAATACCCTCACAACCAACTTAGGTCATTCGGCTTTCTTCACGTTATTGAGTCTCACACAAAATTCCGAATTTCTTTTCTCGTCAGTTCCTCGAAACCGTCTACCCACCAGGATGAATGGCTGCACTGTGTAATACTTGGGTGCTTAACCTACATAACCATATAGATGGTTACAGAAAGTCGATCCTACCCCTGGAGAAATCTCCTTGTAAGACATAACGAAAGAGTGCCGCCGTTTCATTATATCTACTGATACGGTGGTGGACACACAGTTAGTAGTGTAGCCATAGTAACACAAACGGTCTGAAAACTGCACGATCTAAGCAACGAGGGACTACCTCGCACTTAGTCCAATGGAAAATCTCCAGAATTACTAGAAGACTTGTAGCCAATGAACCGAGTCCCCTGAAGTCATTTAGTCCGTAGCGACTGTTGAGAACCTTCAGAGCAGTCATTACGATTCGCACTCTACTACTTCGATGTTACACGTTCGGTGTCCTACTCTATGGAGCTGAGTCATGGACTGTATTAGGCATTTGAAATGCGATCGTATGGAAAAATATTAAGGATACCATCGACAGATTTAGTCAAAAGTACGGCGGTACGAAAATGTAGAAATTCTCAACAGCATCCAGAGAGCAAAACTCGATTGTTTTGGTAGCGCAATTCCGCAACAACAAATAAAACCTGTTGAAATTAATAATTAAAGGAAACATTAATGGCCGGCAGTCTGGACGAGCGTTTCTAGGCGCTTCAGTCTGGAACCGTGCGACCGCTACGGTCGCAGGTTCGAATTCTGCCCGGGAAATGGGTGTGTGTGATGTCCTTAGGTTAGTTAGGTTTAAGTAGTTGTAGGTTCTAGGGGACTGATGAGCTCCGATGTTAAGTCCCATAGTGCTCAGAGCCATATGAACCATTTTTTGAAAGATTAATGGAATATGTGATCCACGACGCACAGGATTAACCTGGCTAAATAACTCAAACCAGCAGTTTGGGTTCAGCACTGAATCAATGTTCTGAAAAACCATGGACGGACAACAGATCATGCTATCGATCGGCAGTGTTACTGGAGGACGAGGTACTTAAGAGAGGAAGAATGACAATGCTTAAAAATTACATAAATGCTCACCATTAAATCTAATACTCCACTCATATAATCGCGCTAGCTGCCATTACAATTAATCTGCAATTGGCATACAGTTAAAATTTTTTGAACCTAGTGCTCTTAACAGCACTCATGTCACCACTTATTTTAATCAATGTACGTATTTTCTCAGACATCCACCGTACGAGGACGCACTGAAAAGTAATGTCGACAGATGTTTTACGTGAAAACTCGCAAAGCTTTTTAAATAAAACAAACTTCATTAACATTCTACATTGTATTCTTCACGTCTATAAATTTATTTCTCAAGACACTCACCCTCGGAACCAGCAAAATTTCCCCAACTAGATACTATTTTGTTGACACCGTCACAGTGTATTGTTTGACTATGTTAACAGAGCCACAACCTTACCCCTGCTTGCACCGCTTGACACAACTGAAGTGCTCAAAGGTTTTCTTAGTTTTGCGATAGACGAAAATCGAGACTGTGTGTAGGATGATCGACGGCAGTGCACCAAGGACGTCGGCTTGCTGCAGATGCCGCAGCGATCGTGTGTAGTTTGGCACTGCCGTGCTCAAGGAGAGTGTGCTCCACATGCGGACGAAGTCTTCGAATTCGTTCTTTTAGTTTTGTGAGCTCTTTCTCACCCACCAACATAGTCACTTAGATAAGAGAGGTAACTATCCAAAATAAGGATAAACACTTGTTACAAAACGCTCCTTACGCAAAATCAGAGGGCTGTAGGAATCCAAAGTAAAGATGTAGAATGTTACTGACTTCATCAAATAAAACAGACCGAGTCGTTATCTTCTCAGCACGCCGTCGTGTTATAAGCACAAAAATCCAAAAAATTGCTCTGAAACAAAGTATGCTGTACTTTTAAGTGAAGATCTTTGTAATGTACATCTGTATTAAACGTTATGCTGGTGATATATGGTGACAATGCGTATTTATATTTACAATGAAGAGAGATTGACCAGTGGCCAATATACAACTAAAACCAAGTTGTCAGATGGATATTAACTGCAATGGATTAGTGGAGAAATACAGGGATGAAGAAGTAGTTCGATTGTCTTGCCGCATGCATGCTGTAGAGCACATCTTCCACCGGACTGCCTTGATGATGCATGGATGGTAACAGCGTAGCAAATGCCCGGTGGCGAAAAGGTCATGAATTCGTTGACTATATAGTCAGTCAATAGATGGAAAATCCTAGTACACCATCTGAAATGTGGAATTGGTGAAGACAGACAGTCGACCGAAATTATATCGAAATAAATTCATGCTTAACTTGTCTTCAGTTGCGTTAGGTAACACCTCGATAGCTAACACATCTGCGTTCAGAGAATTTATTTCGAAGTGATTTCGGTCAGCTATCTACCGTCATCAATTCGATGCACAGGACCATGAATACTGTCGAAGTTTGGCATAGCAAACGATACTCAATCAGGCAAAGGTATCTGAACCTACAATTTCTGATCAATATGCTAAAGGAGAATGTAATAAAATCAATACCTGAAATTAAAAAAAAAAGTAATCCGTCGGTTAGCCTATTCAGTGAAAGAGATTAAAAATAAATCCGTGTTGAAAAGGAGTTAAAAGATATTTTAAGAATACATAATGACTTGGTGGATTTAAGGAGTTTAAAATTTACGTCATTCGTACGAAAAGTTCGTAAAATAAGACAGAAGTAATGTTGTAGAACGGAAAATGTAAAAAAAAATATTTTTTTAAACACGGCTATGCACTATGTGCATAGACAGCCTTAAGCCTAGATAAAATGTGGAGGGGCGATCTTATTACAAAACACAGCCTCCCCATTGTCGCGGCTTCCCTTGCAGGTCGCAGAAACCGCAGCTAAAATGTATGTGGCCAGAAACACCACGTTGACTCACGGGTCGCCGAGTCCACGGACGCAGAAGCCCATGACACCCTTTAAGAGGCGGCGAGGCATCTCGTACAGTAGTTATATGAGAGTGAATTTATTCCTCGCTCCTCATGAGACATCATCAAACTTATTTTCCTGCTTCTGGAGTGTCTACAGCGAGTATGAGGGAATCCCGAAACGTGACATCTTACTTTTGTACTGCTCTTCGTTCCACACCTTCAAGGACGAACTTATTTTCTGTGGCACTCGAACACTTGTACTTCTTCGATGTCATTTTCACGGCGGATCTATGTACTGTGCTTATGCTTTATTGAGAAAACACGGGAATTTTTCAAAGTGTTTAGGGATGAAACGATTATCTTAATAACCGATAAAACAATTCCAGATATCGAGTAATATGTACCGGCTGGCACTTCATTACGAAATGTTTACGGGGCTGTCTGTTATGACAGCCGCATCCGTTTATGGAATGTACCGAACACAGGAGGTTTCTTCGGTAAACAGAAGTTCTTACATGGGTCTTGACAACACGATCGAATTACAGAGGTTCAAATAGTGAGACGCGACTGTGTGGAACTGCATAGGCAGATTTCGGTCCCTGGAAATAATTGTAACTCAACTAAGGACTTTATAGCGACACGAACGTCAGCCGGGTAAATAAGTCCCACACTAAGTGGACATCCAGCGGACGCAGGTAAACACTTCCTGTTACACCACGCCACTGCTGCCTCGGTGTAAACACGGAGGACAGCAGGAAGTGCACTACGACCACTAGCTGGACTCCAGAGCAGGAAACAGCCGGGGTCCCCGGTGGTCTAGTGGTAAGAGGGTCTGAAACGTTCCAGCGCCTCGGCTGGGGCTATTCGCCCCAGCCGGGTCGGGGTTCAATCCCCGGCCGGCGCTGGAATTTTCAGACTTCCGAACACTAGCCTCCACCTCTGCCTTGGCATGTGGCGCATGTCAGGCACCCCCGTGGGGTCCGTGCTTTGGATCCCACGTGGAGCTCACTCCCACACTACAAACTGTACCTAATTATGCTGCTACAAACATTTAAAATTTTAATTCACACACTTTCTTCACCAGACTTCATCTACATATATTTTAAGGTATTTAATATATCTCACTATCAAAAGAAACTGCTTGGTATATTTGTAGGATTACAACTATCAAATAAAACCCTTACAAAAAAAAGATTTTGTTTTCCTTCGTGTACTGAATACTGCTGAGGTAAATACCCAAACATGTGCCATTTTCCTGTAGTTAACAGTCAATATTCGAAAAAAAAGGTTATCATACTGATTCATATATTACATACTGTATTTCACATGTTCTCAGTGCTGAAAAAGCAGTAATTATTTCAACGTCATAAGAAAATGCCAAATATTACATCAATAGCAAATCACAAGCCAACGCTGTGTTATTTTTAGTATCATGATTGACTATGTGATAAATAAATCCTGTATAATTGCATTTTCAAAAACGAACAAAGGCCTTCTTTTTTCTCAAATTATTCTAGTATCAAAATGAGATGTTTGATGTGACACAGGTCACTAAAGAGATAAACTCTTTTTTTGTATGAAAAATGTTGTTTCTCGTGGTTTTATGTGAGCTGAGTGCTGTATCAAACAGATAACACTTAACGTTAACAAGAGGAATTTCTTGGCGATTTCACTAACACGCCCATATATTTGATATAATATTTCGATTAATAGTTATATGACTACCTCTCTGCCTCTACTTTATGTAAAAGTATCTTTTCGATCAGAAGAGAAATTATATTACTACTTCTACGCGTTAAGTCTGGTTGAATGAAAGAGATTGTAATGGCCTCAGCCGAAGATGCTGAATGTTACCTTCTCTGCAAGGCATTTGCCATCGGTAATGAGTGAAACTGTAAAATAGGAAAAAGAGATGAAAAAAGTCTATTACTGTTGTACTATTATATCACTAGCGTTGCATTGCATAAACTTACTTACAGTTCTCGTTGCTGTTCAATATTCTTTAACTCACTATACCGTGCGATTATTTTGTTAACATTTAATATAACAGTAGCCCTGTTCCGAGCCACAAATCCATTTTTAATGCTTAAAAGAGTGGACAAAACTATTAGTAATACTAAATTACGAAGAGGGAATGATGAATGTAACATTCTGCGTACATTAATGTCGCTCGAGATGTAGTTTGCATTATATGTTAAGAGAACAGAATTATTTTGTAATGTGTGAAATACACAAAAATACGGTAACAGACAAACCGAGCAGTGATGCCGTAGTCTTTTTTGTAATAATAGTGTAAAGGAAGAAATAAACAGCAACTAGACATTTAAGTCACTCAATATTCGCGGCCATTTTGCGGTTCATCACTTCGCTGCTACGTGTCGCTACTAGTACCTCACACACTTCGTTGCCTGTAGTGCAGAGCTTCGCTACCAGAGGGCTCTATCAGCATCGGCGAGGACTCACTCTGTCGGCGTTTGCTGCTTCACTGCTCAACATCTATGCTCGCTGATATGCTGCTAAATCTTCAGAATAAACGAAAAAAACAACACCAACACCACATATGGCAAATAGTGATAATTGTGAATACTACCGAACCATCTCTTTCATACGTCCTGGCTGAAAATACAGATCCAAAATATTTGCAGAGGAATGGAACACATTAGAGGAGACGATCTAGAGGAAAACCGAACACACTAGCCGCTAGAGATCGGTTGAAGAAATTCAACCCATATTTATAACATCTATAGATGTAGAAAATAACTTTTCACAGTTTTGACCAAAATATACAGTTTGAAATTAAGATGCAACCAGCAATAAAATACAGTGAGCGGCATGTTATCTAGAGCTCTGCCAAAAATCAGCCAGCAGATGTAAGACTTATAAGGAAGCCGGTAGTTGATAGTTGAGGAGGGAGAGAGAGCCAGCAGATGTAAGACTTATAAGGAAGCCGGTAGTTGATAGTTGAGGAGGGAGAGAGAGAGAGAGAGAGAGAGAGAGAGAGAGAGAGAGAGAGAGAGAGAGAGAGAGAGAGAGAGAGAGAGAGAGAGAGAGAGTTTGCATACAGAAAGTTTCACACGTCGTGCGACACACTTATCGCGTTTGTAGAGGGGACCTACCTGGGAATCGATGTCTGGAAACGTCATCCAGCGACGCTACAGAGTAACAAAGTTACAGGCACTGGAGTCTGTAAAATATGTGTACACAGGGAGATCCAATGAAGATGTTAGCAATTTTCTATGATGATGGAGATGGATAAATGTATAAATTTGAGGTTATGTCCCTATAACGGAAAATTGGAAGAGAAGACATTCCTGTTACGTGTGACAGTATGTACCGGTAGTGTTGCAGCTAAGATGTAGGGCAGGAAACTTTCAGAGGTGGTAGTATGGACCGAATGTCCAGTACACATGGGCTGTAAAATGCATACCTTAAGAGCTGTGAGGACTTGTTCATCTTCGCTAGCATAAAACATATCTCCACTGTTGAACAAGTGCTCATAGCGCCTCAGGTATGCATTTTGTATCCCATGTGTACCGGACATTTTTTTCTTACTTTGATCCATACTACCACCTATGAAAGTTAGCAACAACAGTACCAGTACTTGTATTCCGCCGTCAGAGGTATGATAACGATATTCCCTTGTAACTTCCGGAACATGATACATGATCAAATTGATACATAATCACGGCATCACACTCTACTTACATACATTTGCCGGAGCTGGCGCCTGTATTTTGATGCTCTGTAGCCTCGTTAGATGACGTTTGCATGCATGAGTTACTAGGTAAAATTGCAAGCTCTAGAAATGTGAAACACCTTGTATAAAGAAAGCAACATACGAAACGAACGAGATATTTGGGAAATTAATCGAAGATAAGAAAGAAGAAATAGAAATTGTTTCCAAATCGACCTTTCATTTCGCTGCTGCTGATTTGAAATTTCGTGGCATTTATTCGCTCTGAAGAGGATCGTTGAAACGATGGTCGAAATGTCGTTATTTTAGTTGTTTCACTGTTGCATAATGAAATGGCCTAGTACCCAAAATGATTTTCTTAAATTTGTTTGTAGGAATTCTATCGCTTCTCAACGATATTTTCAGAATGATAGTAGTATTTTTTCCTACACCTACCAACTTTAATAGTGCTAGAAATGATGAAAATAGTACCTAATACTTTTTGATATGGAGACAGAGACGGTGCTTGGTTTTAATGATAACAATATACAGGAAAATTCAGCCATGTTTCTGCGAAGTAGCATTACGCCGAAATTCTGAAATACATCCGTATATTTCGAATGTGGTACAACAGCTGTAGGTAGGAGACGAGGTACTGCAGAAGTAAAGCTGTTTAGACGGGGCGTGAGTCGTGTTTGGGTATCTCAGATGGTAGAGCACTTGCCCATGAAAGGCAGAGGTACCGAGTTCGAATCTTGGTCCCGCACAGAGTTTTAATCTGCCACGAAGTTTCATATCGGCGCACACTCCGCTCCAGAGGGAACTAATTCTGGAAACAGCTGTATAGTTACTGGAGAGATACAGGATGTTCCAAAATCACGTTAAAACTTCTAGGGAACTGAGTAATGATATTCTGAAGAGGAGCCCATGTATGGAAAGGTATAACCGTGCTACAGCCGTATGAATACACTTTCGCTAATGTGGTATGCAACAGGGTTATAATCACTGGAGGGGGGGGGGGGGTTACTTACGTCGGATCGTATGATGTCATTTGACAGCTGTCTCCTCTCTGACCTGGTTCGAGTCTCGTTCATGTTTCTGTGAGTGTTAGAGGAACATTGCTGAGTACACTTTTGCCGAATACACCGACACGAGTATTGTGTGGCCAAAGCGCACAGTACTGGGAGAGCTGCTGGTCGCCTTTATCAAGATCGTTTTCCACAACGTCTGACTCCTCCCCACACGCTTTTCGTTACCATTGCGCAACGTCTTCGAGTAAGGGTGCCTTCACCGTTTAGCAGGTGCGTCTGAGGTGCCCCGTGGAGACGCAGCGCACGAGAATTGGAAAATATATTTATATGGATATGGTGTCTGTTCTTTCGGACATGTCCGAAAGGACTCTACGAATGTAGTGTGTGGTCATACAAAGGTGAGAAAGTGGGTCTCGCGGGAGGCGTGCGCGAGAGAGTCCCTGTAGTCTCACTATCCTCTGTGCCGTCGGTGGCTCAAATGGACAGATCGACTGCCATGTAAGCAGGAGATCCATGGTTCAAGTTCCGGTCGGGGCACACATTTTCACCTGTATTCGTTGATATATATCAACGCCCGTCAGTAGCTGAAGGAAATAATATCATTCTAATTTCAAATTGGAAAAGGCCCTCCTGTAAAAACAGTGTATCTGAAGACCGATTTCTTTGTTTCTTGATTATTAACGAGTGAAAGTGTAATACAATAGATGTACTAGATCACATTTACACTGAAATGCCAATGAAACTAGTATAATAATGCATATTCAAACGGAGAGGTATGTAAACAGGTTTAATATGGTGCTGCGGCCGGCAACGCCTGTGTATGACGTGTGTCTGGCGCAGTTGTTAGATCGGTTACTGCTGCTACAATGGCAGGTTATCAAGATTTAAATGACTTTGAACGTGGTTTTATACTGGGCGCAAGGCCGATGGGACACAGCATCTACGAGGTAGCGATGAAGTGGGGATTTTCCTCTACGACCATTCCACGAGGGCACCGTGAATATTAGCAATCCAGTAAAACAACAAATCTCCGACATCTCTGCGGCCGGAAAAATATCCTGCAAGAATGGAATCTGAAGAGAACCGTTCAGCGTGGCGAAAGTGCAACCCTTCCACAAATTACTGAAAATTTCAATGCTTGACCATCAACAAGTTTCAGCATGCGAAATATTCAATATATCTACATGGGCTTTCAGAGCCGAAGGCCCACTCGTGTACCCTTGCTGGCTGCACAGTACAAAGCTTTACGCCTCATTTGGGCCCATCGGTACGAACATTGGACTGTTGATGACTCGAAACATATTGCCTGGTTGGACGTGTCTCATTTCAAAATGTATATACAGTATGGAAGAGTATGTGTATGAATACGACATCATGACTCCATGGACCCCGCATGTCAACTGCGGACTGTTCAATCTGGTGGAGGCTCTGTGACGTTGTAGAGCGTGCGCATTCGGAGTGATGTGGGATCCCTGATACGTCTAGATACATCCTGTCTAATCACCTGCATCCATTCGAGTCCATTGTGGATTCCGACGGAAGTGGTTAATTCCAGCAGGACAAAGGAGCGGCCCACACAACCACAGTTGCTAAAGAGTGGCTGCAGGAACACTCTTCCGAGCTTAAACACTTTCGCTGGCCACCAAACTCCCCAAATATACTGTACGTTTCTAATAAATTTTATAGCATTAACTAGCATATCTGGAATGCCTTGCAACGTGTTGATCAGAAGAGATCTCTGCTCCCTCTTACTGTTACGGATTTATGGGCAGCTCTGCAGGTTTCATGGTGTCAGTTCCCTGCTGCGCGACTTCAGCCATCAATAGAGTCCATGCCACGGCGTGTTGAGGGATTTCTCGCGGGGGCCATAAACGATATTTCTTTGGCTCCACAGTGTAACAAATTACTTGTCAATGTGACAGCGTTACCAACATGTTTTCAAATGGTTCTAGTATACGGTACGTCTCGGGAGACGGGTTACAATTTAAAATATGAGTATTATGTACTCAGTCCCCTCTACAAGTTCTAGCAGGTAGTGACGGGAATTTCAGAACATCCTGTACGTTTCCAGCAAACTGTATAGCCGTTGTCGTATTACAATTGGTATCTGCGAATACATTCCATAATTCGTGACAGATCGCGAGGCGCGTTTACCCAGGGGGCGTCTCGGCTACGGGAGCTCTGACGGCCACGAGAATAGCCGGAGGTAGAGAGCGCAGCACGGCTAGTTTGAAAGCAACTTTCAACTAGTGTTGCCAGAGGTGTCTCTTTTTAGAGATTCTACGACTCGCCCCACGTAAGCTTTATCTGCTAACATTTCGAAATACACTATCCTATCAATGAATGTACAGACACCTATTAGTGGATATTAATATGCAGTGTGTCCAACCTTTGTCTCTATGGCGGCTTGAACTCTGCTCGGGACACTAAGTGAGGTGCCTGCCGACAATTTACGCACCACACACAGAGATCGTATCTACGTGTTTGTACATGCAAGGCAATACATTTCTCAGCAAGATAGCCACATCTCTCGCCAATTTTGAACATTTGGAGCAAAATGGACAGGTTCTGTAAAGAAGGTCGCGATTTTGGCGATGTAATGAACCAACTGAACTGAATTTGGTACCATATCCATCAGGAGGGTATCCACTAACCCTATCAGTCAATGTCAAGCCTAGTAACTGCCAGAGGTGGCCCAACACGTTATCGACTTATCAATTTGTGAAGCTCTTTGTCTTGAATTAATCATCCAGTTTTTCTTCAACTCTAATCATTCATTTGCCCCTACACGTACAGTCATGCTCAAAACTATCCTAACGAACGAATTGAATTTCGCCTGATTCACATGCAACCCACATAACGCAACTGTCTAGCAGGTCCCCTTATCGCTCCTTGGTACAGTCGTTTGACTATTGAAAGTGGTTCCAACAAGTCACCACGAGAAAACACTGTTCTGTATCACAATAACTCAAGATGTAAAGTAATACCACGATACTACAAATATCACGGAACACCTTATCACAGATAAGACTGCCCTTAAGGCTTGTAGCTCACATTTATTACAATTAATGACATATCTGACATTTTACCACTCTCATTATTACGTCAGATAGGTAATGCACATAGTAAATTCGTCGAAATCATTATATACTCTTCAAAGTAACATACCGTACTTATTAAACACAAAATAAGATTAAAAATTAAAGGTATTCACGAGCAGCTGATTGAGAATATTTATGAACTTCAAATTACACGACGAACCGTCTCGTTCTGCATATGGATGCAAACTCAGGTCATGCAGACTAAGCAAAGATTTCGTGCCTGACGGAAACTAACAGTCACTCGTGATTAGGCATACAGAGAGTGATATACCTCGATTTTAGACAGAGCCAGTTTGCAAATACCAATTTTAAATTACATAGCGCAAGTATTTTTGCCGGACGCGAATTCCTACCCAGCACCTGTTGTCCCTGTTAACGAACGACGAGAGATGTTGAATCTTGGTTCTTAACAAGTAACTTACTTGAATTGCCGTGAGGAAAGGCTTTGTATTGGGCAGGGATTCGAACACAGAACTTAATCGGATAGATATCGACGCACAATCAACTGTGACATTTCGGATTTTCTCGGCAGTAGCTAGATGTTTTAACTGAAATGATAAGACCAAACATTAATTTTTTTCCTTCCCAAGACTCCAACCCGGCATCTACCGCTGTTATATTCTAGATAAAACGAACGTTAAATATGGGTTTGTTGCACCAGCAGCGACATGTGAGCGTATTTGAACTAGAAATAATATGACGAAGAGTTCAGTGCTCACTGGGAATACAGCTCCACACATCATATCGCTTTTGACTACACACAAAGATACGTCAGCTTCCGAATTTTTGTCCAGCTCGGACTAACATCTTGAACTTACAGTGATCTCGCAAATAGTCCTGTGTCTCACTGGGTGTCAAAAACGTCACATATCGTTAGTGTTGACAACGAATGAAAATACATTAAACATTAAAATAATTATCCACCAGCAGATAGGTGTTCTCATGCTAGAGCTTGATAATACATAATGAAATCTATAGTGCCGGGCCAGTATTCGAACCCATTCACGCGCAGTATGTGGAGATGTTGAGGAATCTGCAGTTCTGAACAAACAACAAATTGTAGCCGTGCTGTATTCTCACGAAGGGATCAAATTGAGCGTTAAGTACGGTCTAAGTTGCATTCCCAGATCAGAACCGATTTTATCGACATACAGAAGCTCAGATAAAATATGGACTAAATGTCCTTTGAGCGTTATTTAAGCATCACAAGACTGCACATACATGCAATCGATTTCGAGGTGCAAAGTGTTTATCTTACTTTGGTGACAGGTGGGCATAAGAGATTTCCAAAAACTTTTTATCGTACTGAAATAATCTTTTGTCGGAAAGAAACAAGGTAAGTGTTTTATTCGTATATATTTTGTAGGAAACTGTAATCGTAATGGAAGATTATACACCTTAATGTTTGATAAAACTGCTAGGAGAAAACGCTGCATCCTAACCAAACCCCGCGGTTCCTCTCCATATCCCCGTAAGACACGAGCAGGGGATTCTCCACGCATATCGCTACATAGCTGTTCCTAGCATACCTGAGATTTGGCAACATCGTCACAAACATTAGGCAACACTGTGACAGTGCAATCACTTCCGCCTATGGTACTGAATTGGCTCACTAAATTTACTTGATAGTACCTTTCCATTTGAATGGCTCATGCTGTATAATCCTTACGTAAACTAAGATACTGAGGCAGAAAATTCAATTTTTTGGCTAAAGAAATGCTATTCTCCACATAAGTGGCAACTTTTATTATTTTTCACGATGCGTTATGAGGCTGAGCGACCAATACCATGATGAGAGTGGTGTAAAGGTAGCAGTGTGTCTGTAACCCGGTGGTGCCTCCCATGTCTCGTGTCAGAACGGCTCAATCAGTCGTCAGTTCCAACTGAGGTAGGGACCATCGTGTGCGAGCTTTTTTTTTATGGAGCTGCGAATTTCCAGAAAAAATTCTGTATCGAAATCGGAAGAAAACCTTTACACATCAAATCTTCTTGGTAGCTCGACTCAGTAAGTTGTGTTAATCGTCATAGATCATGGCGTTCTGACTGCCAAGCTGCTTCGCAATACCAGCGTCTCTGAAGAAATTCGAATCGACCATCAACGATACGAATTTCAGTATTGTTCTTCACTTAACTCACATTCCAGGGTGATAAGTATGAAGGAAATGAGCCTCTTGATTACTCTATGCTAAACTTTCCTGCAGACATGTGCTGACAGTGTCTCTAGCAACTTACTTTTTCTCTGGGTAGCTTCAAATATGGGCAGTTTTGTCGCCTTAAATCCAATTGAATAATCTAAATATCATTTGTGAAAAGCGTTCACTTCTCCATTAATTAAATTTATGGACCTCAAAACAAGCAATTTGCCTTAGTAGCTATAGAGCAGGTTCTGATAGGTATTGACGCAATCATTTTCATCCATTTACCATAGAAAATCAAAGAAAGAAACCAAACACATTACATTGCATTTACTCCCTGTACATTGAGTAATACATATGAATCCACGACAATAATAAATTATTTGAAGAATCTCTTGTGCAAGGAAAAGAACAGAATGTGACGCTTTAATTATAGCGCACTGGATCTGAAACAATGAAATTAATTTTGTGTCACATTGATGTACTGCATTCTAATGTAATAAAGTAATCATCAAATAAAAACGGTTTTGTGCCTCCTTTGCTATCAGGAGTGAAACACAAATCGTAGACAGATTTTATGGGTCACTACTCAACAACATTAAAGCATTGTACATGGTTGAGAGTGTGGAGTGGAGCAGATGTTGTCGGCAGAAGGCAGCGCAGTGCCTCAGCCCCCGCCGGTAGGCAGAAAACGGTGTTCAGAGGCAGATGCTCGGTAAAGAAATCTTTCGCTAAAACATTGTTGAACCAAACTATTATTACCAGTGTGACACAAAGCGAAATATATTGTAGATTCGCTTGAATTACACGCATAGCTTCAGCACCGAGACGAAAGGGGCGATAAAAATTTTGTCGTTGTCTGCTTCCGGTCGCCAGATTTCATATTAGCTAGTCTCGCGTTTTACCTCAAGACTACAGCCTTAGTCAAGAATAATGTACTAAGACTGAACTCAAGACTTCCTCTGGGAAGTGCCGCAGTCTACAATGTTGCTGATCGAGCATACTGCCGGACACAGGATCCTGAGAGGAGCACGACTGTGTTGTCCACCTTATGTGGACGGCTCGGCGGTCAATGTTTTGCTCTAAGGCTGTATCTACAACACATATTGCACCCTGAACACCTAGAAGAATTAAGAAAACAAAAGTAGTTTATGAGAGCAACGTTAACTATGGCGTTAGAAGTATTCATAGTGTTGTGTTCGTGTGTGCAAACGCCTTCCAATGCCCACTCAAGGAGGACAAGGATGCAAAGTCTAGCTTCAGTATAATAAATTCGCTACAGTCTGCGGATGAACTCACACTTAGGTTGATAATTAATTTGAATATTTAGCAATACTATACTCATTGGTGTTAAACTCGTTATTAGCCAATGATTCCCACAGCTACAGGGACACTACTTGTGATACTTAGGCAGTGCTATCAGACGAAAAGATCAACCTGACACAAACTGTGGGAAGTTTGTTTTACAAACTTCGTACCAGGATAATGAGCTTTTACGTATTTGGGATGTCTGTGAACGTTGCTGCTTGAGACGATTTAAGACGAAAGTAAATTCCTTCAGCAACGACAATGTTTGAAGAAATCGTCTTAACGGGACTAAATCGTGTTTTGTAAATCGTTTACCGGCCGTACTCTGCCGCATTTCTCTGATTGGAAGGCAAATAGCTTACGGAAAAATGTCACAGAAGGAAAAGGGAGAAAGAAATGTCTCCCACTGGAAGGTCATGTTGTCTTATTTAAATGATTACAAAATCAGGTAAAACGACCAGTCAGATTGTCAGTATAAGAACATTACTGTTGTCAGTATGATGTAGCACTGCCCAGGGCCTGTAACGATAAAGGGCCCGTTTAGGTCAGTCATATTGTATACAGAAGTGGGAGAGAGAGCACCGCTAAATTCTACAATCCGAATGCATTGCAGACACACAGAAATTACTGTTACAGTGTACTAATGGAGCCCAATTAATGAGTGAACTGCATATTTTCCGGTGAGAGAGAGCACTGGCAAATAGTCTTCGGTATATTAGTTTAATTAATCTGGTGTCACTCTGAGCCAGAATTTATGGCCAGCAGCTGAGTGCAAGGTCAGTGGGCCGGATCCGAGTTTTGCAAGTGCGAAATACTTTCCTACATTATAGAAGCGAATATTAAACTGGAACTAATATTCCAAAAATTTTGAACTTGGATAGCTTAGAATGAATATCTTTTTCTTTATTGCAAATGAAAACAATTGATTTTCTAAAACATTCTCTGTCATACACAACTTGAAACAGGTCACGTCGACCAAATCTTATGGAAAAATTGACAGCGACGTATATCGGCAGGCAGTAAGATCTCTTGGCTTTTGGTTTGGCAGTACTCGACAGCCATTTCTAGGCGCAAGTAATAGAAGAAAGGCAGAGCGTTTTTGTTATCAAGTAACGTCTTCATCGATTACTTTAGTTTTAATGTTATCTATGAGTAATTGCTGGTGTTTGATTTTAACATGGAAAGAATTCTGTTGACAGTGAAAAAACCTCTTCTTGGGAAACTACTTGTATAGTGACCAAAAGGAACGAACTGATATTCAAGTACAGTGTTCCAGCAGCGGCATGAAGAAAATGATAGTAATAATGACGGTAATAATCCAATTATCCGGTAACTTCACACTTCCCAGTGGATCTTCACGAACTAAGAAAATTTCTGAATTTGTGAACATTTCAAAATAGCTTCACATCGAGCCTATGATGCCTACAAGGGTCTTTACATCCTGCTGACATGAGAATAACATAATCTCCGCGTCAGAAGCTTGTTTCTACTTAACCATTTAATAGTCTCGCGTTTTATCCACCGTGACTACTTTTGTAAGCTCAGCACATCATCCGTTGCAGCTCACTCCTGGGGCTGGGAAATGTGGGCACAATGGTCTGGTGGAACTATCACAGGAGCAATGCGTGGGTCAGACATTTACTTTTAAGAAGCACAAACAGATTTACTTTGCCTCTGGTAACCTCAAGAGAAAGACGTTATAATCCAGATTTCGCAATACAAATCACGTTCCATCATTACAAACTGGGCAGAGCCAGGTTACGTTGGGAAACGACATAGCGGAAGTCATCGTAAACAGAAATACAGTCGCCAGTAAACTTACTTACATTAGAAAATTTTATTTTATTTTATGAAGCGATAGCCATTTAAAGGATGGGGCTCTTATTTTACTTGTAACTGATTGAACTAGAGACGTTGAAAAATTTGGTGCTGGACTGTGATTCGAATTCGTTTCTCCTCTTTCGAGGATCTGAATCACTCGGAACATTATAGTTCAACCATTTCGTTCCTTTTCGCAAGACTGCAACCTTCTCTAGGTCTCCTCCAAAGGTAAGTATGTGGGTCCGCATCCTGATCCAATACAAACACATTCATAGTTTCAGTTCAAGCCCTATAACGTGCACACCGTCCCGCTAGTGAAAACCAACGTGCGCTTTTAATGTATATTCATGTTGTAACATTACAGGACA
Source organism: Schistocerca gregaria (assembly GCF_023897955.1). NCBI lineage: Eukaryota > Metazoa > Arthropoda > Insecta > Orthoptera > Acrididae > Schistocerca > Schistocerca gregaria. The sequence goes on from NW_026061712.1 coordinate 60,688, forward strand.
TATTGGGACATATTGAAGTATTCGATACTGTAGACTTTTAGGGGATGTCGATACAGATATGCAAAATGTAAAGGGAAACTTTGAAGATGTTTAAATATTGTACTGTGTCAATATTAGGACATTTTGCACAGAAAGAACAAAAATAGAATTAATATAAGTATATATTAGTGTTAGTAACCTATTTTCATTCAATTTTGTAATTATATTTCATTTTGTAAAAGAAAGACTCACTGTTTGCTGTAGCTCTGATTAATTGTATAAATTATCAGTTTTGAGCTAAATTATTTCGTATAATATGGACAAAATACTTTTAAAAAACTCACCAGCTAAAGAGAAAGTCTGTAAATGAACGTTTAATGCACACTTCTGGAATTTTCTATGGAGAAATTCTATATTATCATCCCAAAAATACGAAAACTTGTGAAAACTGTTTCATAACCTAATTTCGAAAGACGATTTGTATCAAGAAATATTGCTAAAAAGATTTATTTACGTTTTGAAACAGGATTTAAATCATTTTACATATAAATAATTGTTCTAAATCACCCAAGAAATATCCAGAATCAAATGTCAAGATATTTCTGGAAACGTCGGTGCAAGTCTGGTGAAGGTTATCCGAAGGCTGGTAGAAAAATGTTATAAACTCTATTTTGAAATTATGCTTGTAAGAATTTATATGTGCTCATCCTTTTACTTGCTTTAATCTGTGCTAAAGTTCTGTAATGTCTGATTTGGTTTTAAGTCGTGAATTGCTATCGTATTGTGAACAAAGCATTGTCAAAGACTCTCATTGTTTGGAAGGATATTAGTACACCTAGGAGTTGTCAGTGGGCAGTTCGGATGTGCAGTGCGGTTGGCTGGGAGAGTCTGTTGTTGAGTCTGTCAGTTCTGTTTGTAAATAAACGTCTATAATGAAGAATTACTTGTTGTCGTCAATATGAACTCAAGACCTTTTGCACGAAGCAGACACCTCCTAATGCATAGATCATGAAAACGATATTTCGTAATGATGTGTAACATGTCATTTTAATGAAAGGTTTCTTTACATACCATGATTCAATTTCTTTACAACAATTTCTTACTCTCTCTCATTCTTTTTGATCTCTCTCTCTCTCTCTCTCTCTCTCTCTCTCTCTCTCTCTTTCTCTCTCTCTCTCTCTCTCTCTCTCTATCATACACACACACACATTCTTTTTTTCTTTATTTGTTTGTTTTGCTCGACTATCGGCGAGGCATCAAAACGTCTCTGAATGAGCTTCTTACTTTTTAGTACACTTACGAAATAAATATAAAAACAACTGTGAGAGTTACTGATATATGATGCTTAGTTTTCAGTCAGTTCGGAGTATTGTTAGTAACCACGCTCCAGTCCCTAAACCTAGTTATAGAAATGCGAATCAGACGCATTACGTATTCCAGGCCGTAGTAGCCGCGACTTGGAGACACCAGCTATGGTCACTTCCCAGCCCGCTGTACGATCACATCGGGTCGTCGTCTTTCTGCTGGTACTGTAACTGAGATTTGACAACAAGGCAACGTATGTTTGGGAACTCTGTGATCGACCAGTTCCTTCCTGGTGTGCACGAAATTTATCCTCAAGGTTCACTTGATTTTACCTGTCATTTCCATTGAATAATCTGATTTATTATCGTTTTAGGTGTAACAAAAGATTATAAATTTACGGTTTTCAGCCCAGGAAAGTCGTTGCACGTGGAAATCGCAACTAATCTCGTCCTTTAAATAGCGGTTTACGAGTGCTAGACATTATCGATCTCGTAAGAGTGAGCTAAGACACGTATTTCTACCCCAGCTCTATGGTAATGCGCTGACCTGAGAAAAAGCATCTGTTATGGTTCGCACTTCCAGTCTCACTAACTGTAACGTTTTTATCCCTTCTGTGAAAGAGCTACAAGCAGTCAGATAAAACATCGATAAGGAAATCGCAAAAAAATACTTTCGGCTCATAGTGCGATGGTGAAAACTTACAATGCTGCACAACAGGTAACTCCTCTTCCCGCCGATGACAAGCAAATTTTGGGTTTCTAGGAATACAAAACTTTACTTACGAAATGCGACATTTGCACTGCACGACGTTTTCAACAAAGAGATGGCGCAATACAGTAGACCAAGTGGAAAGAAACACTTCCTATTTAAATTTGCGCATCCTAGACTGTTGGCTGTTCTGTGTAGGTGGCAGGTACGTGATTTTATTTCGGTGATTACAAAATAAAGTCGAATGTATGCACTGGGTAGTCGAGGCAGCTAGTTCATTGTGATTCGGCCAACCAAGTAAATGAATTTACTGAACCTGCTGCAAATTACTACAGGAAGCCTGTGTGTCAGAATTCTCATCCAGTGTGGTGCAACGGCGTTACGATAGAAAAATGAGCCACATACTTATGATATGCTTGTATATCTATAGACTTGGTTCGATTCCAACTTCTGTCAATGATTTTAGATAAGGTGAGACAGATTCCATTCTCTTCTGGCTACACCAAGTGAAGAAGATATAATGACATTGTGGTCTGAAATTAACATGAAAAATGATATTCCTTTTCTACAAAGTAGACGTTAGGATGAATCACAATAAAGACTGGGGTGGCGACACGTAGAAACCTTTCTTATACTTATTATTTATTTCTAGTGACGAAACAAACGCTATGTAGGCTCACAGGACATTTAGTCCATATTTTATCTGAGCTTCTGTATGTCGATAAAATCGGTTCTGAACTGGGAATGCAACTTAGACCGTACTTAAGGCTGAATTTGATCCCTTCGTGAGAATACAGCACGGCTACAATTTGTTGTTTGTTCAGAACTGCAGATTCCTCAACATCTCCACATACTGCGCGTGAATGGGTTCGAATCCTGGCCTGGCACTATAGATTTCATTATGTATTATCAAGCTCTAGCATGAGAACACCTATCTGCTGGTGGATAATTATTTTAATGTTTAATGTATTTTCATTCCTTGTCAACACTAACGATATGTGACGTTTTGACACCCAGTGAGAGACAGAACTATTTGCGAGATCACTGTAAGTTCAAGATGTTAGTCCGAGCTGGACAAAAATTCGGAAGCTGACGCATCTTTGTGTGTAGTCAAAAGCGATATGATGTGTGGAGCTGTATTCCCAGTGAGCACTGAACTCTTCGTCATATTATTTCTAGTTCAAACACGCTCACATGTCGCTGCTGGTGCAACAAACCCATATTTAACGTTCGTTTTCTGTAGAATCTAACAGCGATTTGTGCCAGGTTGGAGTCTTGGGAAGGAAAAAAAAATAATGTTTCGTCTCGTCATTTCAGTTAAAACATCTAGCTACTGCCGAGAAAATCCGAAATGACACAGTTGATTGTGCGTCGATATCTATCCGATTAAGTTCTGAGTTCGAATCCCTGACAAATACAAAGCCTTACCTCACGGCAATTCAAGTAAGTTACTTGTTAGGAACCAAGATTCAACATCTCTCATCGTTCGTTAACAGGGACAACAGGTGCTGGGTAGGAATTCGCGTCCGGCAAAAATACTTGCGCTATGAAATTTAAAGTTGGAATTTGCAAACTGGCTCTGTCTAAAATCGAGGTATATCACTCTCTATATGCCTAATCACGAGTGACTGTTAGTATCCGTCAGGCACGAAATCATTGCTTAGTCTGCATGACCTGAGTTTGCACCCATATGCAGAACGAGACGGTTCGTCGTGTCATTTGAAGTTCATAAATATTCTCAATTAGCTGCTCGTGAATACCTTTAATTTTTAATCTTATTTTGTGTTTAATTAGTACGGTATGTTACTTTGAAGAGTAAATGAAGAATACGACAAATTTACTACGTGCATTACCTATCTGACGTAATAATGAGAGTGGTAAAATGTCAGATATGTCATTTATTGTAATAAATGTGAGCTACAAGCCTTAAGGGCAGTCTTATCTGTGATAAGGTGTTCCGTGATATTTGTAGTATCGTGGTATTACTTTACATTTTGAGTTATTGCGATACAGAACAGTTTTTTCTCGTGGTGACTTGTTGGAACCACTTTCAATAGTCAAACGACTGTACCAAGGAGCGATAAGGAGACCTGCTAGACAGTTGCGCTATGTGGGTTGCATGTGAATCAGGCGAAATTCAATTCAGGTCGTTCGGATACTATTGGGCATGAATAGACATCACGTGTATCGATTTCCATCGCGCTGGGGTAAGTCCTTCGGGATACGTTTATTCTCCTTAGTGTGTAAATATATTTGGAGCATGTCATTCAAAAACGTTTGAAATGACATAGACGGGAGCGGGTTGTTGTTAGGAGAGCAGAATGTATTAGACTCGCGGATCATGTGGTGTTATTGACAGAGAGCGAAAGAAGTATGACTGAAATGTTAAAAGAATTGAACAAGAGTCGTGAGTAAATTGGAATGAGAAATAATAAGAAAAACGCAAAATGTCCGGTGATAGGTGCAAGAAAATCAAGAACAACTATAATGTTAGGCAGGAAGACACACAACAATTTAATATTTTTAGATAACTGCGACGTGCTATTATGGACGACATTGGAAGTAATAAGGAGGTGAAAATACGTATAGCAATTGCCAACGAGACGTTTCATAACAGGAGGCTTTTATGTGGGTGCGTTGATAGGTGATAAAATAGGCAAGCACAGTGAGAAATGAGGTGGTGTTGAGTGGGAGAACAGAGAGAAATTTTAAAGGTAGCAGGATGAGCAAACACAATTGGCATGGACACTGAATGAGAAGAGATTGTTTATTGATGGTATGGAGGAAATGGTGAATGCAATAAGAAGAAGAAGAAGAAGAAGAAGAAGAAGAAGACTCAGAACATACCAGGTGGTGGACAGCGTAAGAACAGAAAATAGTTGTGAGAAAATAAGAGGGTAACAAATGATGGGACTGCATGGAGAGCTACATGTGAAGACCTGCCCTAGGGCAGAACACTCATGGTGGTGGTGTTGATGAAGAGGAGACTTATGTAGGATATTTTGCAAAACGCCCATTTTCTTGTAATCCAAATTTAAACAAAACATAGGCAGCTTATTATTTGTAGTCTGTAAACGACCGTGAATTGCGTGACAGATGGAACTCGCCAGTATACCAGTTATTAGGACTTATTCCCACTCCACTGACGTATGGAGCGTGCGTACTGTGGCTGCTTAAAAGCCTCTGTGCGTGCTGTGCTTAGTCTCTTCTGGTCATCACGCTTCCTACAGTTACAATACGTAGGCGGTTTCAGTATATTCCATTCCTACATTCATCATGTAACGTCAGTTCTAGAAACTTTCTAATTAGGTCTCCTCGCGATACTTTGCTCTTCCACGGAATAGTCTGTGTCTACCATGAACTGTCCGTTAGTCAGTAAGTGGAATAACTGGTTTTCCGACACATGTCGCCATGTAACTGTCGCTCTGTCTCCACGTCAGAGAGACGGAAATTCTGTGTGCCACATTTGAAGATGAGTCTGTAAAGGTTACAAAACTAGTTAATGGAATTACAAATAGTTCAAAAAGTGAGTTTTTGCAGTTTTCCGTATTTAAATTCAATGCACTAGTCACAGGCTCTCGGCGATCCTTAGGGGATATGCTTCATCGGTTGGGAGCGTGATGTGTCCCTCCGAGATTAATTTCACCTGGGCTTTAAGCGACTCACCGGTCAGCATTTACAGAGCTGCCAAATACATCTCACACCGGGAATATTACCAGGATTAGTTTGCATCGCAGCCTACGGAAGAGAACGCAAATCGAACGAGCATTCACAGTCATTCCCTCCATTGACTACCATTCGCCTATATTCAACAGTTAAGGATTCCTCCGGAAATATTCCAAGTAGACTTACTCTGGATATTGTACGTTTGTTTCCAAGCGCCTGCCTGTTCAATTTGAGCAGAAACTGTGTGACATTCTCCAACGGGTCAAAAAACCTGTGACCATTCGTGCCGCCCTTCTCTGTATACATTCAGTTTCGCCTGGCAGTTGTATCTGATTAGGATCCAAGAATCTCGACCAATATTGGGGGATAAGTCGCAAGCGTGATTTGTAAGCAATTTCTTTTGTACACTGATTGTATTTTCCTAGAATTCTACCAACGAATTGCAGCCAGCCACCGTATTTCCCTAAGACTGCGACTATGTGACGGTTCCATTTCAAATCTCTAGAAATTTTTACACCCAGGTATTCATGTGGGTTGAGCGATTGCGAATTTGACTCGCTGCACTATACTCGTAGGATAAGGTTATATCGTTTTGTGAACCGAACAATTCTACATTTCGGGAACATTTAAACTAAGTTGTCATGCTTTGCACTACACTGAAATCTTATGAGGGCGTGGCTTCTTTCAAACAGAACTTTATTACAGGCAACTGCATCATTTACGGAAACACTGAAGTTTCAAATAGACCGCGTAAGCACCCCCCCTTCTCCCCTCCAAATTGCTGTCTGAAAACTGGAAGTCCCATATGTAAACCACCTTCAGAAGTTCGTTCACTTTCCGTATCAGTTAATGTGTTAAAAACTTGACCTGAAGAAACATGACCCTTTGCAGTTGAAGACGCTCTGTTGTAAGAGAAGCTAGTTTTTTGACAAGTCTCAATATTTATGTACTGAACTAGGTGTTGTACAATTCTATAATTTTCAGGTACATTCGGCGACGTATGTGGATACTGTCTGACAAATGTGTTGCGAATAAAGTGAGTAGTAAAGAAGTAATAAAGTGAAACATCAAGCCTGATGCTGACACCTTACTACACGAACAGCGAAAATGTAGAAGTGATCAAAGTCTTTTTCCTTTCATCATTCTGCCAGGGATGTCAGAGGGAAAAAAAGTTTCGAAATTATGTGTGAAGTTTGTTGGAAGTCGCCACGTGCTGCCTTTCACAAATGCTCGGTGAATATAGTCTCGATAATTTGCGCGCCATGAAATTATGCTGCCTTAGACGAGTACGCAGTTTTTAACTTTTAACGCCCGACTTATTGCGTAAACCTATGCCTTTAAATGAAGGACGGAAGGAGGATTGCATTTAATGTGCTATCGATGTTGAGGTCATTAGAAACGGAGCAGGAGTTGGCACTGCGTCAGGGAAGGGTAAAAGTAGTCCGCCGTTCCCTTTCAAAGGAACCATCCCAGCATTTGCTTGGAGCGATTCAGAAATGTTACGGAATACGTATCAGGATGGCCGGATGCGGATTTAAACGTCATCCTCCCGAATGCGAGTCTAGTGTACTAGTTGACAGCTCGTCGTGTAGCAAGCGTTGCTGGTGATGGGATTCCGGGTTCGATTCACGGCTGGGTTGCTTTCTCCGCCCGGGAAGTAGGTGTCTGTGGTGTCATCATTTCTTCATCATTCGTGATGGTGGCGAAACTGGACTGTGTAAAGGTTGGGGCTTTGTACAGGCGCTGATAACCGTGCAGTTGAGCGCCCCACAAACCAAACATCATCATCATCATCATCATCATCATCATCATCATCATCATACCATGTACTAACCACTGCGACAGCTCGCTTGGTATACATTTAAATGAGCAGATTAAGTCAGCATTTTTAGTATTTACATTGACTTCGTTCTTCATAAATGAAAGCAGGAACTACGACAAGACCAAGGAATTGGGATAACGAATGAGAAATACCTGATTGTGCTTCTGTTTGTAGATGACATGATTCAAGTTCACGAAATGACCTCCAAAGATCTATATACCACCTGAACGAAATATGCAATGAATACAACTTTAAAATTTCTAGTAATAAAACGAAAATAAGTGCACTCCGAGGAAAATACTCAGTCAGTTTAAAACTAGTTTTGGATAATCCTGCTTTAGAACTGGTCTCTTAATCTTTCATTTAGGCTACGCTGTAAGATCTGATTTTTACTCTGATACTTAAAATAAATTACACAAATTCTAAGCTGTCTGTGACACTATTATCTGAACATTGGGCAATAAAGTACAAAAAGGTTGTCCCGAAATTCTATAACGTGGTCGCGGTTCCTGTATTATGCTATGAAAGCGAAAACATGGTTAAAAAAACGAAAAATAAATCACACGGCAGAGATGAGGTTCCTAAGAAATTCGAAGAGCTGCACAACAAGAAATGATTAGGAATGAAGATACTAGAGAAAAATTAAGTATTTTCAACAGAAACTAAAAAATTCAAAAATATCGTGAAGACTGGTGAGAATGCTACGTCCCAGACTTCCCCAAAATATTCTGAACTACAAGCGGAATGGAAGACGTGATATTGAAAGGCCTCGGACGTGGGAGCAATTTCGTTTGAGAGACTATCCCGCGCGGCGACTACTGAAGTACTTATACATTATAGAATTCTTAAGTTGTACAAGCAAAATAAGTAAGTTTTAATGTAGTTTACGTTCACTGATGCAAAAAAATTTTTCTTGCTTTTTAAAGTGGGCTATGTTCTTTCTCAGGGTTCAAACTGTCTCCATGCCAAATTTGAACAATATATGTTAAGCGGTTTGCACTCGAAAACGAAACAGACTGTGTTACAAAGTAGAAAAGCAACTGAGAGAAAGAAGCGGCGTCGGTTTCTGCAGAAGGCGGCCATCATTTTGTAGGACAATGTTCGGGCACGCTCGGTTCAAGTCGTGACTGATTTGATCGGTATATGGGGATGGGGAGCGCCGCATCACGCACCACGCCTAAAGGATTTCTTGCTAACCATCTCTTCCGACACCATTAATGAATTAACCCTCTTGTCTGCCCCACTTCTGTTGAAGGTTAGACATCAGACAAATACCTTGTTGTTGTTGTTGTTGTTGTTGTTGTTGTTGTTGTTGCTCTTGTCTTCAGTCCACAGACTGGTTTGATGCAGCTCTCCATGCTACTGTATCGTGTGGAAGCTTCATCTCCCAGTACCCATTGCAAACCTATATCCTTGTGAATCTGCTTAGTGTATTCATCTCCTGGTCTCCCACCTCGATTTTTACCCTCCACGCTGCCCTCCAATATTAAATTGGTGATCCCTTAATGCCTCAGAACGTGTCCTACCATCCGACCCCATCTTCTAGTCAAGTTTTGCCACAAAGTTCTCTTCTCCAGTATCCTATTCAATACCTCCACATTAGTTATGTAATCTACCCACTTAATCTTCAGCATTCTTCCGTAGCACCACATTTCGAAAGCTTCTATTCTATTCTTGTTCAAACTATATATTGTCCATTATTCACTTCCATACGTGGCTACACTCCATACAAATACTCGGAGAAAGGACTTCCTGATACCTAAAGCTATACTCGATATTAACAAATTTTTCTTCTTTAGAAACACTTTTCTTACCATTGACAGTCGACATTTTATATCCTCTCTACTTCGACCGTCATCAGTTATTTTGCTCCCTAAATAGCGAAACTCCTTTACTACTTTAAATGTCTCATTTCCTAATCTAATTCCCTCAGCATCACCCACCTTAATTCGACTACATTCCATTATCCTCGTTTTGCTTTTATTGATGCTGATCTTATATCATCCTTTCAGGACACTTCATTCTGTTCAGCTGCTCTTCTAGGTTCTTTGCTGTCTCTGAATTAGAACGTCATCGGCAAACCTCAAGGTTTTAGTTTCTTATCCATGGATTTTAATTTCTACTCAGAATTTTTCTTTTGTATCCTTTACTACTTGCTCAATAAACAGATTGAATAACATTGGGGATAGTCTACAACCCTGTCTCATTCCCTTCCCAACCACTGCTTCCGTTTCATATCCCTCGACTCTTATAACTACCACCTGCTTTCTGTACAAATTGTAAATTGCCTTTCGCTCCCTGTAATTTACCCCTGCCACCTTCAGAATTTGAAAGAGAGTATTCCAGTCAACATTGTCAAAGGATTTCTCTAAGTCTACAAATGTTAGAAACGTAGGTTTGCCTTTTCTTAATCTACTTTATAAGGTAAGTCGTAGGGTCAGTATTGCCTCACATGTCCCAGTATTTCCACGGAATCCAAACTGGTCTTCCCTGAGGTCGGCTTCTACCATTTTTTCCATTCGTCTGTAAAGAATTTGCGTTAGTATTTTGCAGCTGTGACTTATTAAACTGATAGTTAGCTAATTTTCACACCTGTCAACACCTGATTTCTTTGAAATTGGAATTATTTCATTCTTCTTGAAGTCTGACGGTATTTCGGCTGTCTCATGCATCTTGCTCATCAGACGGTCACGTTCTGTCAGAGCTGGGTCTCCCAAGCCTGTCAGTAGTTCTAATGGAATGTTGCCTACTCCCGGAACCTTATTTCCACTAAGGTCTTTCAGTGCCCTGTCAAACTCTTCACGCAGTATGTCATCTCCCATTTCATCTTCATCTACATCCTCTTCCGTTTCCATTATATTGTCCTCAAGTACATTGCCCTTGTACAGATCCTCTATATACACCTTCCACCTTTCTGCAATATCTTCTTTGCTGATAACAGGGTTTCCATCTGAGCTCTTGATATGCATACAAGTGAACCTCTTTTCTCTAAAAGTCTCTTTAGTTTTTCTTTAGGCACTATCTATCATGCCCCTAGTGATAAGCGCATCTATATCCTTACGTTTGTCCTCTAGATATCCCTGCTTAGCCATTTTGCACTTCCTGTCGATCTCATTTTTGAGACGTTTGTATTTCTTTTTGTCGGGTTAATTTACTGCATTTTTGTATTTTCTCCTTTCATAAATTAAATTCAATATATCTTCTGTTACCCTCTTTCTTTGCGCATGTCAAGTTCCGTAGGCCCAAATTGAGGAGCAAATCTTCTAGGTCATGGAACGTGTCAGTATCTACATCTACATCCGTACTCCGCAAGCCACCTGACGGTGTGTGGCGGAGGGTACCCTGAGTACCTCTATCGGTTCTCCCTTCTATTCCAGTCTCGTATTGTACGTGGAAAGAAGGATTCTCGGTATGCTTCTGTGTGGGCTCTAATCTCTCTAATTTTATCCTCGTGGTCTCTTCGCGAAATATAAGTAGGAGGGAGCAATACACTGTTTGACTCTTCGGTGAAGGTATGTTCTCGAAACTTCAACAAAAGCCCATACAGAGCTACGGAGCGTCTCTCCTGCAGAGTCTTCCACTGGAGGTTATCTATCATCTCCGTAACGCTTTCGCGATTACTAAATGATCCTGCAACGAAGCGCGCTGCTCTTTGTTGGATCTTCTCTATCTCTTCTATCAACCCTATCTGGTGCGGATCCCACACTGCTGAGCAGTATTCAAGCAGTGGGCGAACAAGCGTACTGTAACCTACTTCCTTCGTTGTCGGATTGCATTTCCTTAGGATTCTTCCAATGAATCTCAGTCTGGCATCTGCTTTACCAACGATCAACTTTATACGATCATTCCATTTTAAATCACTCCTAACGCGTACTCCCAGATAATTTATGGATTTAACTGCTTCCATTTGCTGACCTGCTATTTTGTAGCTAAATGATAAGGACCTATCAGTCTATGTATTCGCATCCCATTACACTTGTCTACATTGAGATTCTATTGCCATTCCGTGCACCATGCGTCAATTCGCTGCAGATCCTCCTGCATTTCAGTACAATTTTCCATTGTTGCAACCTCTCGATACACCACAGCATCATCTGCAAAAAGCCTCAGAGACTTTCCGATGTCACCCACCAGGTCATTTATGAATATTGTGAATAGCAACGGTCCTATGACACTCCCTTGCGGCACACCTGAAATCACTCTTACTTCGGAAGACTTCTCTCCATTGAGAATGACATGCTGCGTTCTGTTATCTAGGAACTCCTCGATCCAAGCACACAACTGATCTGATAGTCCGTATGCTCTTACTTTGATCATTAAACGACTGTGGGGAACTGTGTCAAACGCCTTGCGGAAGTCAAGAAACACGGCTTCTACCTGTGAACCCGTGTCTAAGGCCCTCTGAGTCTCGTGGACGAATAGCGCGAGCTGGGTTTCACACGGCCGTCTTTTTCGAAACCCATGCTGATTCCTACAGAGTAGATTTCTAGTCTCCAGAAAATTCATTATACTCGAACATAATACGTGTTCCAAAACTCTACAACTGATTGACGTTAGAGATATAGGTCTATAGTTCTGCACATCTGTTCGACGTCCCTTCTTGAAAACGGGGATGACCTGTGCCCTTTTCCAATCCTTTGGAACGCTTCGCTCTTCTAGAGACCTACGGTACACCGCTGCAAGAAGGGGGGCAAGTTCCTTCGCGTACTCTGTGTAAAATCGAACTGGTATCCCATCAGTACCAGAGGCCTTTCCTCTATTGAGCGATTTTAATTGTTTCTCTATCCCTCTGTCGTCTATTTCGATATCTACCATTTTGTCAACTGTGCGACTTCAAGAGAAGGAAGCACAGTGCAGTCTTACTCTGTGAAACAGCTATGGAAGAAGACATTTAGTATTTCGGCCTTTAGTCTGTCATACTCTGTTTCAGTACCATTTTGGTCACAGAGTGTCTGGACATTTTGTTTTGATCCACCTACCGCTTTGACATAGGACCAAAATTTCTTACGATTTTCTGCCAAGTCAGTACATAGAACTTTACTTTCGAATTCATTGAAAGCCTCTCGCATAGACCACCTCACACTACATTTCGCTTCGCGTAATTTTTGTTTGTCTGCAAGGCTTTGGTTATGTTTATGTTGGCTGTGAAGTTCCCTTTGCTTCCGCAGCAGTTTTCTAACTCGGTTGTTGTACCACGGTGGCTCTTTTCCATTTCTTACGATCTTGCTTGGCACATACTCATCTAACGCATATTGTACGATGGTTTTGAAATTTGTCCACTGATTCTCAACACTATCTGTACTTGAGACATAACTTTTGTGTTGAGCCGTCAGGTACTCTGTAATCTGCTTTTTGTCACTTTTGCTAAACAGAAAAATCTTATTACCTCTATTAATATTTCTATTTACGGCTGAAATCGTAGATGCAGTAACCGCTTTATGATCGCTGATTCCCTGTTCTGCATTAACTGATTCAAATAGTTCGGGTCTGTTTGTCACCAGAAGGTCTAATATATTATCGCCACGAGTCGGTTTTCTGTTTAACTGCTCAAGGTAGTTTTCAGATAAAGCACTTAAAAATATTTCACTGGATTCTTTGTCCCTGCCACCCGTTATGAACGTTTGAGTCTCCCAGTCTATATCCAGCAAATTAAAATCTCCACCCAGAACTATAACATGGTGGGGAAATCTACTCGAAATATTTTCCAAATTATTCTTCTGGTGCAGAGCCACAACCGCTGCTGAGCCTGGGGGCCTATAGAGACATCCAATTACCATGTCTGAGCCTGCTTTAACCGTGACCTTCACCCAAATCATTTCACAATTAGAATCTCCGTCAATTTCCTTCGATACTATTGCACTTATTATCGCTATAAACACGCCTCCCCCTTTACTGTCCAGCCTTTGTCTGCGAACTATATGGGCGTTGTGACCGTTTATTAATGAGAGCAGTTCTGGGACCTTTCTATAGACGCTCCTGCAGTTTACTATTAGCACATTAATATTGTTATTCCCTGTTGCATTTTGCCTACTCCTGCCTTGCCGCGTCTCAGGAGGCGTCTTGTCGGGTCTAGGGAGGGAATTCTCTAACCTAAAAAAAAAAAAAAAACCATGTGCACTTCACACGTACTCCGCTACCCTCGTAGCCGCTTCCGGCGTGTAGTGCACGACTGACATATTCAGGGGACCCTACATTTCTCCACCCCATTGCGGAGGTCGAGAAATTTGCACCCCAGCTCTCCGCAGAATCGTCTGAGCCTCTGGTTTAAGCCTTCCACTCGGATCCAAACCAGAGGACCGCGATCGGTTCTGGGAACGATACTACAAATAGTTAGCTCTGATTCCACCCCGCGAGCGAGGCTTTCCGCCTTCACCAACTCCGACAACCGCTTGTACGAACTGAGGATGACCTCTGAATCCACACGGCAGGAGTCATTGGTGCCGACATCAGCAACAATTTGCAGTCGGGTGCACCCAGTGCTCTCTATCACCGCCGGTAGGGCCGCCTCCACATCTCGGATGAGACCCCCCGGCAAGCAGACAGAGTGAACACTGGCCTTCTTCCCCGACCTTTCCACTATTTCCCTAAGGGGCTCCATCACCAGCTTAACGTTGGAGCTCCCAATAACTAATAAACCCCTCCCCCCGTGTGCCTGCTCGGACCTTGCTGAATGAGCAGCCACATGTCCATTCACAGGCAGAGCGGACGATGCCACACGGCCAGCCTCCACATTGACCCTCTGCCTCGTGCGCCGCGAACGCCGCTGAACCCGCCACTCCCCTTGGGGAGAGGGTGGCCCAACCGCGCCCGGTACCCGCGAAAATGTCTCGACAGCAGGGACAGTGGGTGAAGCATCTAACACCTGGGGTGCACCATGCGACGCACCAGACTCCACACTGCCGCTACCCTCCGAGGCAGCAGCCTGAAGACGGCTGACCGCGGCCATCAACACGCTCAGCTGTTCGCGAAGAGTGGCCAGCGTCCGTACACAGCAGCCACACATCCTATCCATCCTAAGGAATCAATATACTGAAGAGACTTAATCAACTTTTAAGTAGACTGCTAATTCACTAAAGGCGGCTGATTACTGACTAAACTGTGATTGCTAACCACTTCTTGTAGAAAACAATGAAAATAGCACTACCTGTCTCTGGACTGTATTGAAAACAAACACTAGCACTACTAGCACTATGGCTGACTACAAGGACTCTCTCTGACTGTATTCAAAACAAACATGAAATCTATTTAACTCTATTACTAGCACTCGACAATTAAAGCTTCCTAAAAGCAAAAACACACGGAAGAAGTAGTGACAAGTAAGAAAACTACAGTTAATACTTCAATCAAGGTAGCTCGCTGCACAGCAGACGTGAAGCAGACGGCGGTTTGGGCGACACATGAACTTACAACATAAAAGTAATAACAGATAAAAATACATGTTCATGAACCAGAGAGAAAATCAGTCCATAAGTTTAAGCAAACGCTATCAGCAGTACAATGAGAATCAGCTTAATTTTTCAATTAACTCCTCGACAGAATAGAAGGAGTGACCCATGAGGAAACACTCCAGTTTCGATTTGAAAGCGCGTGGATTACTGCTAAGATTTTTGAATTCGAGTAGCAGCTTATTGAAAATGGATGTAGCAGTATACTGCACACATTTTTTGCACAAGAGTTAAGGAAGTCCGATCCAAATGGAGGTTTGATTTCTCCCGAGTATTAACCGAGTGAAAGCTGCTTATTGTTGGAAATAAACTAATATTGGTAACAAGAAACGACTATAAGGAATATACATATTGAGAGGCCAATGTCAAAATACCCAGACTCCCTGAACAGAGGTCGACAAGAGGTCCGTGAACTCACACCACTTTTTGCCCGAACCTCCCGTTTCTGAGCCAAAAATATCCTTCTAGAATGGGAAGAGTTATCCAAAAACATAATACCATACGACATAAGTGAATGGAAATAAGCAAAGTAGACTAATTTACTTGGCGAAGTATCACTCACTTTCGGTACCGTTCGAATAGTGAAAATGGCAGTATTAAGTCTTTGAACAAGATCCTGAATGTGGGCTTTCCATGACACCTTACTATTTATTTGAACACCTAGGAATTTGAGCCGCTCAGCTTCACCAATCATTTGCCCATGCTGTGAGATTAAAACGTCAGGTTTTGTTGAATTGTGTGTTAGAAACTGTAAAAACTGAATCTTACTGTGATTTAACGTTAGTTTATTTTCTACAAGCCATTGACTGAGGTCATGTACTGCACTACTTGAAACGGAGTCAATGTTGCACACAACATCCTTTACTACCAAGCTAGTGTCATCAGCAATCAGAAATATTTTAGAGTTACCCATAATACTTGAGGGCATATCATTTATATAAATAAGGAACTAGAGCGGCCACAACACTGATCCCTGAGGAACCCCCTCCCCCTTGACAGTATACCACTCAGATCCCCCATCACACTGTATTAGTTTGCCCCATTCCTGTAGATCGTTCCCTAATGCACTTCCTGAAACACTCTACAACTTCTGATTCTGTCAGTTCTTTCAGGTCCCATATCCTTAAATTCCCACGTTTTTCCAGTTTCTTCAGTTTTTATCTACAGTTCATAATCAATATATTGTTATCAGAGACCACATTTGCCCCTGGAAATGTCATACAATTTAAAATCTGGTTCCTAAATCTCTGTCTTACCATTATATAATCTATATGAAATATTGCAGTATCTCCAGGTCTCTTCCACGTATACAACCTTCTTTCATGATTTTTGAACCAAGTGTTAGCTATGATTAAATTATGCTCTGGGCAAAAACCTACCAGGCGGCTTCCTCTTTCATTTTTTACCCACATTCCATATTCACCTACTGCGTTTCCTTTTATTCCATTTCCTACCGTCGAATTCCAGTCACCCACTAATATTAAATTTTCATCTCCCATCACTATCTGAATGATTTCTTTTATCTCATCACACATTCCATCAATTTCTTCATCATCTGCGGACTACTTTTACGACTGTGGTAGGCGTGGGATTCGTGGCTATATTGGCCACAACAATGCTTTCACTATGCTGTTTGTAGTGGCTTACCCGCATTCCTATTTTTATTAATTATTAGACCTACTCATGCATTAGCTTCATATTAGCCTTCCTAATACTTAAATCTATATTCGATGTTAACAATGACGCCGGTGGATGGACTATCACGAAATTACTGACCGTCGAGAAAGTCACAAATATAACCGACAAGCTAATGGGCCCTTCACAGGAAAAGGTTTTTCGCCGGAAAACGGGGAAAACTGAAACCCAGCAAATGAGTAAAAAAATGTATATTCACTGACAAAAAAAAGTGTACGCACACAACTTACACAACAATAGTCTGGGATTACTCTATTACGTAACAGTTTTTGTGATTGTATCTTGCAGCTTTAGTTATTTTTAA
Source organism: Schistocerca gregaria (assembly GCF_023897955.1). Lineage (NCBI taxonomy): Eukaryota > Metazoa > Arthropoda > Insecta > Orthoptera > Acrididae > Schistocerca > Schistocerca gregaria. The sequence goes on from NW_026061712.1 coordinate 77,612, forward strand.
TTAATAGAGGCTTTAAAAGGACAGAAAGAACGTGTTGGACTACGCTACAGATCGTTCTGTTAGCAAAGTCCTCACTTTGTAATCACTTTCGTTGACTTCGGCAACTCTCAACAGAAATCTCCAACCTAACCGAGACAATGTGCTACGATACAGCCGAGATCATGACAAGAGAATGGGCTACATCACACTCGAAGTAAATTTATATAGGTAAGGATCCCCATGACCTGTGTACGTCTATTATAAAAAATCTCCAAGCCACTCTCCTCAAATAGATCGCCATCTTCTCTTGACCTTCAACTGTTACTATTTCAGAATTAAAAACCAGATTCAAAGAAAATTTGGCTACCAGCCAAAAACTAGAAAAATAAAAATAATAAAAGTGAGAACGTGAAACATGTTAGAATTAACCATAAACAGGAGATTTTACAGAAAATAAAATTGAGAAAGGAAATCATTAATATTATCGACCGTTTAGGAACTCTAGGCTACGAAAGGGATGAAACAACATATCGAATAACTGGTGGAAGAGTTAGTGTGTTTTAAGATTATATCCAAACAAGAATTAGAGAAAAACATATCGAAGCAAGGCCTCTATTACGAAAAATAGCTAAATCTCGAGACAAATTGTGTCCTTTTGTATTAGATTAAATGTTTTGGCCCCTAGTACGGATGAAACAGTATCTGCAGTATCAACAGGAACTTCGGACATGTGTTTCATATTTCATCCAAGCCTGCAGTCTATAAATATTTAAACAAAATACTAAAACAAAATACCACTACAGGGGAATTACTTACGAAGTAATTCTTGGTAAAGAAAAACAGGACACAATTACGTATGTAGGCTTAATACGAACTACAGCTGTGTTTATAAATCGCTATAGTTGCCTTGGACTAACGACGAGAGAATATCAATATAACCTATACGCTTTTCAAAGCTGTTATCCATGAAAAAGCTAAACTACGTATCGTAAACAAAATACAATTTAACACCGAAACAATGACATTAGCTGACAATGGGCACAGACTTTAGTCAATGGGCACTTGAAAATTTGTGCCAGACCAGGATTAGCACCCGAGTCCCCTGGTTACTAGGGAGAGGCAATGATCACTGTGTCCGAATTACACAGTGGTCAACAGAATAGCACGAACTGCCCGAGCATGCCGTTCGTTAGATCCAAATTCTCAATTTCTCCATAGACTGCTAATACACTGCTCCTTGAACATAATCCTCCTCCCCTTAATTATACAGTACATGGCCAAAAAAACAGACACCGAATATATGCAAACTTGGCCTTACGAACATTGCAGACGTCGTCTATGTAACACACGTCAAACTTCAAAGAATTTACCAATTCGTTGCATTGTTTACTATAGACCACAAATCAAGTAACGTAAAAAAAGCACTGCGTCTATTGAGATCATGATTCATAGTTTAAAGAAAACTAATAAGTCGCCTACATATTACAGTTGCTGCCGAAAGAGGAGAACCATTATTTTCCCACAAAAGGAAATATAGTTAAAATTACGCTTCTATTTCGGTTAGTTTCGGCGGTTACTAAAATTTGCAGTGAAAGTTACATAGTGGACTCTACCCTCCCCCCACCAGAAACGTAGTTATCGTGGCTGTTGTGAGACTTTTGTACACAGTTAGAGAAAGTGTGTTAAATGTGGCGCGGACGGAAACACTAGGCTACGCTACAGGGCAATCTGCTCGCACAACGTTTAGTCGGCATTCATAATCGTTGGCGTAAACAACTCTCAATCAAATTACCACCTTCCAACCTAACTTAGATCTCGGGCTACACTACCAATCGGCCTGTCATCACAACCAAAAATTCATTGAGGGGGGTGGGGGGATTTCCTGTATCTCTCTCTAATGTATCTCTAGGCCCAACTGCCAGTTTTGTCAGACTCAACAGCAAGATTTACCAATGGTAAACACTTTTGAGACGGCTAGTAATTTTAGAATAGTCCTCTTCGTCTTACTTGGCATAAATTGTTCGCTGGTGTCCCAGCAGCTAGCTCCCTCAGTGTCTGCTTCTGCCATCGCACCACGCCAGTCTGCTGTTGTCCTAGCATACCGAACGCACCGCACATCCGACACCTTCGGAACCACTCACTGGCCAGTTAGCAATTGAGCGGAACACTGTTTACATCGTGAAAGGAAAACTATGCAAAGATGTACACTTAAATGGCACGACTGAGTAGCACACACACAGTAATATCTGAGGAATGTCCTTCGACACGCGCAGAACGAAAGTCTTCTCGCGATCGTACAGCGTCTCTGAAAAAAAAAAATCTCGTGACTATATTCCGGCGTTACGGCCAGGTTCTCATACAAATGAGCAACAAAGGGTACATTTGAAATTTTTTTTTTGAGACAATGACAATACATTCGAAGGATGTGTTTGGGAATTACGAGTGATAATACTATGAGCTTAATTTTAGATTTTCAATAAAAAATGGCGCCCGTAATTATGATTTGATCAAGGGCCTGCGAGACTGGAGTACGCAGAGTGCGTGCAGTGTGGCACCACAGATGTTACCTGAATTCAAAAATGGGTAACATCAGTTGATACTACATTATTCCTCTGAAATTGAAAATGGATAACATCAGTCGATAAAACATAAAATTTATGCGAGCGCATACCTAACCGCAATGAAACAACCTTAAATTTAACGATACAGTGCTAATTCGAACTTTGAGTTCGATTTTTGGGGGTTTGTTTCACTCCTTATGCCTACACAAAAATTAGTTAATATTAACAAATGTCATATTATAGCTATAAGTTCCTAAGAAAAGTGTTTACTTTTAGGGGTCAGAGGTAGAAGTTAAGAGACCGAACCACTTTCAATTTATGCTGCATGCCGTTCTGAGAAAATAGTTACCCGAAAAAAATGTGTTCAATGTTTAGGGAAAACATTTAGTTATATTATTACTTCGATTTGCATGAACTGAGTGTTACATATATATTTTTAATGTCGCTGAAAACGAATCTGAAGTCAGATTTTCAATATTCAAAACAGCTAATCCAATACGGAGGGCAAACGATTATGTTTTGACCAATTTTTACCAAAATTGTATTTTCGTTATTTACGTTTAGTCTGCAATTCAAGGAGTATTTATCAACCCTTCCTCTACCTCTGATTGTTCCTAGACAGCAACTTCCTGTTCTTCTTGGCAGGAAAAGCCGATCTGTCTAAGCTGGATTTGCAGCACTCGGCAGCCTGCACTTGATAATCGTCCTTATTTTCGGTGAGTATGTTTGCATGCATTGTGCAGTATAAATCATTTTGAGCACGTGCGACACGGGACGAGTTATCATCTACATCTATATGGATACCCTGCAAAACACATTTAAGTGCCTGGCAAATGGTTCATCGAATCACCTTCACAACTGATAATTAATTGAAACCCTCAGCTGCCGACAGGTGTTGTTGATATACTTCGATGGGGACAGCTGAAAAGTGTGCCCCTACTGGGACTCGAACCCTCGATCTCCTGCTTACATGGCAGACGCTCAATCCATCTGAGCCATCGAGGGCACAAATGAACAGCACGACTGCAGGAATTTATCCCTTGCACGCTTCCCGTGAGACACATCCCCAACCGTCCACAATCCGCATACGTAATGTACGTAATAGGTATTTGCCTATCCACTCATTACTGGCTCACACTAATGTGACGATTCCCGTAAGAGTTCGGGCAACCTGTGCGCATTCGCACAGACGAAGGTCAATGGCTGGGTAACGTTTAACCATAGATATGAAGTAACTGTTCTCGAAAGAACAGGCGCCACTGACGACCGTGCAGCACTTCTAGAATACATGATAGACCGGCCGATGTGGCCGAGCGGTTCTAGGCACTTCAGTCGGGAGCCACGCGACCGCTACGGTCGCAGGTTCAAATCCTGCCTCGAGCATGGATGTGTGTGATGTCCTTAGGTTAGTTAGGTTTAAGTCGTTCTAAGTTCTAGGAAACTGATGACCTCAGATCTTAAGTCCCAAAGTGCTCATAGCCATTTGAACCATCAGTCCGTATGTTTGCACACTACTTACAGTAACTTATGCTAAGGACAACACACACACAACCATGCCCGAAGGAGGACTCGAACCTCCAACGGGGGGAGCCGCGCGAACCCTGACAAGGCGTTGGAGACATGGCGGGTACCCCGCGCGGCTCATGGCAGCCGTGACACTGCTTCAAACACTGGGCTGTAGAAACTTTTGTAAAGCACGGATTAAAAAAAAAAACCTTTCCGTTCCAGGAGTCTAGACAAGTACACCTTTAAAAAATGCAACTACAAAGAAATTAAATTTTTCGAACGGGGCAGGGCTTAAAACTTTGAAGAGTTAAATTTTAATGGCCGTTCTCTTGTATGCAAATTGTTTCACAGTAGAAATTTCTCTAGTTTTATTTATTTATTTATTTTTTGCTGTAGGTAAAGAAGGATAGGATTGTGAGGAGGGGGAAAGGGGGGGGGGGAGGAATCTTGCATCTCCAACCTTGGAATTCTTAGTACAGAATTTTTATTCATTACGAGATTCTCAGCCACTTGCAGAAGTGATTTCGCGTGATTCTGCAAAACTTTTCCTTTAGCCAATCGTAGCAACTATAGGATTCCGTTCCTGCTGCATGACATGTCTCGGAACTTAAACTGACCAACTTATTTGCATAAAGAGCTAGCTTATCATCCGCTTCTTTACTTACTTAGACCGTTCATGGTCTCCAAAGCATTTTTTTCTTTAATCGTTTTTTTATGTCTTTTATAAACTGCAACACTTTCTAAACTTTTCTAAACTTAATGCCGTTGAAGCATGGTCTTTTGCTGAATGACCAAAAAGCAATGCTGACAGCTGGAGTCCAAGGTTTTTGTTAATCAAGCCGTTTGTATTCTTGTGGTGATATCTCCGCAGAGTCTTTCATTCCCTAACGCATATTTCTTTATATCTAATTGAGAAGTGAAATACCGGTTATCGTAGATGCAGATTTAAAATATTTTAATATAACGCAATAAATATTTCATTAAAATTCTCATCCCCTTATGCTCGAAGTTAAAAACCAGTGAAACACGTAGTTTTTAAAAATTGTAACAGATTAGCCGAATACGAATTGTCAGATATGCTTTCATAATGCTTTCATAATGAACCATTTTCAGAAACGTGGAGCCAGATCTGGGGGTGAATTTCCTTCTCTCCGAGACACCCGGCTTCTTCTTCGACTTAGCCGGCAAACAGGCCGAGGACGACGGGTGGGGACCGAATAGGCAGCAGTTGGTGGATGGCGACGTCGTCACTGGCTGTTGCCTTCGTGCGGGCCTCTTGTGTAAAGGGGGAGCCAACCGTGGCCAAGTGAAGGTCTGTATTCCACAGGAACGAGTTAGCATGGCACTCAGATATTTCCACGATTTGGCGGACGGGGGTCATTTGGGGTTCTTCAAGACCTTGAACCGAGTTCGGGAATACATGTTTTGGCCCAACCTATATCGCGATGGCAGGCGATTTCTTGGCAACTGTGTCCAGTGTAAGCGCGGTAAGCCCGATGTGGCGCCGCACAGAGAACTACTACAGTCACTTAGGAACAGTGTCCTCTGGACTGCGACTCAAAGACCGAAACAACGGTCGACGGAAACTGGCACCAGAAACGCACCAGCTCACTCTATTTCATCCCCTTAGGGGTTGAACTTCCAAAAACACCGAAACACGTATTTTCTTATTTGTAGCCTTGAAGTCAAATACCAATTTTTTTAGATGTAGCCTTAAAAATACTTTCATAGTTCTTCCATAATTATTTATCTCAAAATAAAATGTTCATCCACTATTTCACTTCATAGAGGTTAAATTCCCAATGATACTGGAACACATATTTCTTTATTTCTGACCTAGAAACCAGATACAAATGTTCGTATGCCTAGCTTCAAAATTACCTTAATAGCTACATGATTCAGAAATCCTTTCATGTCCTGCGTCTCCCCCTTAGAGGTTGAATTTCGAAATATGCAGTATAAGCTGTATAAGATCAACACCCTTTCCAAATGTCAAGGTTTATTTTCCTTGGCGGTCTGGACTGTGTGAGTTTCATAGTAATAGTCCTACACACACACAAACACACACACACACACACACACACCACTACCAATGCCACCACCACCTCCTGGGGAAATTTCTGCAGACGCCCTTGTTCCACTACAGTCATATTTTGCCGACGACCTACATTTAGCAGCGTGGGAGGGATAGTGTCGTGCAACAGACAGTATACTCAGTAGACAACGAACAGTTCGTTGTGAAATCAGCGACTTCGGTGATCTCACGTGAACCGATGCAACCTCCGCGGCAAGGCCGTTGCCGCAGATATTTCAGAGTAGTTGCTTACGTTTCATAATTATCTAGTTTACGGGGAAAATGTAAAAAAGGCGATTGTCACCGAAGCTACAACTAATCTGAATTTCTGGTTAGTTATCAAGTGGTGTTGTGTGCGAGCCTGAATTTTTCATCCTTTGCGGTGAGAATGATTCAAACCCGTCATGTTCTTCTTATGAAGTGTTCTATTTATTTTGCACACAATGATCGTTTGTAGTTGTCTTGAGTTACTACGTTGATAAATTTTTGTTTAGCGCACGTATCATAACTGAGATTTGCGCTGAATGGCTGAAGGTGAATTAGCGTAATGAGTAGTAGCGAATGTTACAGTAACATGTTTGTAAATTATTTCACGTAAATTACGTTAGTCGTGTAATATAATCCGTATACCAGTACAGTATATGGGCCAATTACGTTAGTCATGGAATACTATCCGTATAAGACTATGTCACCTTGGTGTCCCGGAATTTGCTTCAATTTTGGAATCCACGAAAGAACTGGAAATTTTCCTTTACACAGCTTTCCATATAATTTCTATTACAGTGATTCAGTCTTGTCTGTCACTCGACTTTTCTGACTGTGAATTAAATTCTATCGCTCAGGTGCTTATTACCTCTTCGTGTTTCCATTTGCCGATATTGCGCATAAACACATATCTCAAAGTTGCTATGGACATTGATGGAGCGACACACTTTTCTATGGCGACACTGCAGTTTAGAGATAGAAAAACCGATCAGTTAAAACGATATGGGTATTTTAGTTCTGAATAACCGATGTCTTTCGGTATTTGTTTGCTCTCGGTTATAACAAGTACCTTTTTATTTTTTTCTGATAACCACGTAAAAACAGATATATCAATTAGCCACAGATGTGGTAGTAAAATTTTTTGTTTTCAAATAAACCTTTTTTAAAAAAGACGAGTTATTTTTATTCGTAAGATTTCCATAGCACTGAAACACGGCGTTATTACAGAAAAAAATGGGAAAAGTTATGTATGCCACTTTAATAACACTGCTGATAGAAACGAGCAACAAATGGATTGGTCCAACATTGCCGAGACAATATTGTCCCTGTTACACAAGCAGTGCGCGAGACTGGACACAGTTTCTCGCTGTTGTCGAACGTCAGTTGTAACATAGAATGGCTCCATCTGGAAGTCTGGAAGTATTTTACGATATGCGGTACGAGTGAAGAACAAAGTTAGATTTGGTCGACTTGCGACATCATACAAGGAAAGAAGTTAAAATTTAACAAATCATTCATAGTTCGGGATAAAAGTAGAAAGTGCCTGATCTGCTGCTGTGTCTACATAGTATGCCGTTATCTGCTTTTAGCCCTTAAAAACAGAGAAATTAAAACGAAAAAGAGAGTTCTCCTGCCGCAGTTTTCACTCTTTATCGCTGGACTATACGTAATGCCTGCATAGTGCTGTGATAATCGATTACAATATAATTTTTGAGCAGAGCTTCTAAAAACTATAATCAGTAGGATAATATTGCCAGTTTTCTGTAGTATAGAAGCACTCGCCAGCAGCGAAGATCGGACAAAGTAGTATTTGACTATTTAATTTAAGGAAATTAGAATTATATTAATACCGTCAGTTGCTCGCGGGCGTTGATAAATATCAACGTGGACAAGTGAAAATGTGTGCCGCGACCGGGACTCGAACCCGGGATCTCTTGCTAAAATGACAGACACTCTATCTATCTGAGGCACAGAGGACACAGTGTATGGTTCGACTGCAGGGACTATCTCGCGCACGCCTCCTGCGAGACTCACATTCTCACCTTGAATGTCCATACACTACAGTCGTAGAGTCCCACTCCAACACACTCATTCCTCGTGGAAGACATGTCCATATCCATATAAGTATATGGTTCTGGCAATACCAGCCATGACCTTCTTCTGTGAAGATGCACACGTATTCCGCGAACTGTTACGGGACTTGGTAAGAATGTGTTCCACGAGTAATGAGTGTGTCGGTGTGGGACACTACGAATGTAGTGTGTGGACGTGCAAGGTGAGAATGTGAGTCTCGCGGGAGGCGGGCGCGAGATAATACCTGCAGTCACACTATCGTCTGTGCCCTCGGTGGCTCAGATGGGCAGAGCACCTGCCATGTAAGCAGGAGATCCCGGGTTCGAGTCCCAGACGTGCACACATTGTTGATATATATCGACACCCGTGAGCAGCTGACGGTATTAATATAATTCTAATTTCGTTCTGAACGGCTGCAGGTCATCATAAGGGTATTTAATTTGACATTTTGATTACATTTATCAAGAAACTGAGAAAGTAAAAATTGTTTAATATTTGTTTGATTTCTACGTTTACTAGAGGAAATAATGTAAATAAAAGACTGAAAATCGGTTATTACAAGAACTGGTATTGTGACGGGTTTTAACAATTAGTTTAAAGAAGGGTTGGGAAACTGATAAGAGCCGAAAACCAGTTGTTTCAGCGATAACCAACATTCCCACTGGTGTTCTGAGTGGTAAGATTGACGCACAAGGACATCAAGAACAGTTTCTCAGAAAGGTTACTGCAGCTCTGATGTTCTCAAAATGAACGGGCCAGCCATTGGCGTCCGCGAGGGGGAAGGGGAGGGGGAGGGGAGGGGGAGGGGGAGAGGATGGGGAGGGGAGGAGGTGGGGAGGGGAGGATAGGCAAAAGGGCACTTTCACCCATCGCCCCCAACCCTCCCTGGAATCTGGAGTAAAGAGTTTTTATTCTTTACAGTATACTCATACTCTTCCAGATAAGAATTCTCCACAATACTGCTAAACCTTAGCTTTGACCAGTTGTAGCGCTTATAGAGTTAGGGTCTTGTAGCTTGATGCACCTCGTAACTGACCAGCTGATTTGTACACAGAGTGCCAGTTTCAGAATCATGCACTCCAGCCCCGACGCGCCTTCCCCCCTCCCCACCACTGGAAATATTTCTGCAGACTCCAGTCTGCCACTGTGCATATATTTTGATAACATCCTGGTTTTAATAGCATCGAAGTAACAGCATTGTGCAGTAAAGGGTAGACCTAGCACAGAACACACCATTCCCAATGAAACGCATCACTTAGTAGATGGTGAAGTACTCTGAAGCTAGCCAGATAGAAACAGAACCTCCTGGCACTGCATCTAACCCAAATTCTAATCTTACACTAATCTCTTGTATGTACCTACCACGCCCTCAAAGAGCCAACGATTTACTATTATCAGAAGTTCCGAAAAATGAGGAAGAAATTGACCCACACTTTTTTCCGTTGTTTATTATTTCGATTACCCCATAAAGGGAATGGACTTGTAGCCACAGGTTACACAAGCGATAGATGGTTTAAAATACATAAAAAGAGATGACAATAAGAAACGATTTTTAAAAACACAATGATGCACGGCTTTTACGATTTTTACAGGAAAAAAATGGATGACAAAATGAAGGTTTTTCAAAAATACGCTGGTAGACAATATTGGGGATTTTTTATCTTTATAGATGACTAGCGGAAAAGCTTGGTGTTGACCAGGCATTTATTTACAGCTGTGCGTCCACGTCCGTACTATGCAGCGTCTGGCCTTGTCCTGAGTTTTTATGACGTATCTCCTGAAACATGTGTCGTACAATGATATAATTTTATAGGTACATTCAGCGTCATAAGCGGATACTGTCTGCAAAATTTATTGCGAATATAGTAGCAAAGAAGTAACAAACTTAAATGTCACGAATGCTGTGATGCCCACACACTTGGGTGTAACTAATGTACATGGGATGCTTGGCACGATCATTATGGCTACCATCACCTGTGGTCGTAATTGGACCAGCTGTGTCGACGTAGTGAAAATATAAATGTGCATAACATGGTAAAGGTCCATTCTTTCCAGCCATCAGACCTGAACTACGATCAAAAATATCATGTAAAAGTGGTAGGGGCAATGGCCTTGCCGCAGTGTATACACCGGTTCCCGTCAGATCACTGAAGTTTAGCACTTTCGGGCGTGGTCGGCACTTGGATGGGTGACCATATGGGCCGCTATGCGCTGTTGGCATTTTTCGGGTTGCACTCAGCCTTAATGGCGGATAAATTTTTTGTTAATCGCGGCAAATTAACTTTACCCTAATGACACACAAGGTCAATGCCGTACTATCACGTAAAGTATTCTCAGATCGAAATGTTTTGCATTACAAAATCTCCAATGTAGATTCATAATACCACAATTATAATTCACAAAATAATTTGGAGCTACGTTCAATGCATATTTAAATGCATCTTTCAAAACAATAACAGAATTCTCATTAGATCATCATTATCAATGGCTAGAGTATTCTACCAAAAACCGCGTCTCACTATGGCTTCTTCAGTACGCTGTTTTGTTTTCCACTGTTGACAATAGAAACGATCTGGCAGATGTGACATTGTAGATGCCCAGTATGCGTGTCTTAATGCAATTAAACCGTCTGGAACATTTACCCTTGAACGTCCCTAGAATGGGATTTCATGGAACGTTATTACTTTCCTGTGTCCATTTCCATCACACCAGCTGATCGCCACGACTGGGGAAGGGGAGGAGGGGGTGGGCTGAAAGTTGGCAGCAGTGGCAGAAAAACCGAAGAAAACCTCACGTTTTCGTCATTTGTTTTCATAATGACAATTCGTCACATCGCACGCTTTTCTCTAGGAAACGGTAAAATTCAGCGTCTGGATATCAATCTCGCCTGCTGAGGTATGCAGTCGCACCACTCTGTACGAAATAGGTTCTAAGCTGATGCAGTCGACAAGTAACATCGAAATATATCGTCACCAGGAAATACATCGACACCTAGAAATAAATCCACACCTCGAAATAAATCGCCACCTCGAAATAAATCGCAACCTCGAAATAAATCGCAACCTCGAAATAAATCGACACCGTGAAATAATTCGAAACCTCGAAATAAATAACCTCCAAAAAACCGCAACATCGAAATGAGTCGATATCCCGAAATATATCGACATCTAGACGCATTTCGGCTTACCATATAGACCGAAATCTCGATGTTAGTCGACATATCGAGATAAATCGAGGTATAGAATTATATCGATATCTCGAAATATATTGGTACCACGTAATATAAAGATATCTCTAAAAATAGCGATATCTAGAAATTTATGGATTACTAGAGATATAGAGGTACCTTCGAAATATATCGATATCTCGAGAAGAATCGATATCTGTAGTACACCAATACATGAAAATAACTCGATACTTTGAAATATATAGACAACCTGTATTGTGTCGGTATATCAAAATAAATCGTTATCTCGATATAATCGGATACTCGAAATCAATCGATACCTCGAAATAAATAGACTCCTCAATATAGATAGATATCTCGAAATAAATCGATATCATGATATAATGTGTGCATCTACGTAAGTCGATATATCGAATTGAATCGATAATGGGAAAAGTATGGACGTCTCAAAATAAATCTGTACCCCTAAGAAAACGAATATCGAAATAAATAGATATAACGAAATATATCGCTATCTTGATAAATACCGTTATCTAGTGGTCGGATAAATGTTTCAAGATGACATGACATAACAGTATAGTCTACATACATGAAAATACTTTGGATTTTCAATATATCGATAGATTTGTAGACCTCGGGAAAAAAATCTTTGATCCGACCTCGGGGCAAAAATGCAGACCTCGGGAAAAAACGCCGACCTCGGGGAAAAACGCCGACCTCGGGGCAAAAACGCCGACCTCGGGGCAAAAACACCGACCTCGGGGAAAAACGCCGATCTCGGGGAAAAACGCCGACCTGGGGGAAAAACGACGACATCGTGGAAAAACGCCGACATCGGGGAAAAACGCCGCTGTTGGGAAAAAACGCCGACCTCGGGGAAAAACGCCGACCTCGGGGAAAAACGCGGACCTCGGGGAAAAACGCCGACCTCGGGGAAAAACGCCGACCTCGGGGAAAAACGCCGACCTTGGGAAAAACGACGACCTCGGGAAAAACGACGACCTTCGGAAAACTGCTGACCTCAGGAAAAATCCAGTTCCATTAATTTACATAGACAATCATGTCAGTTACCATTAGGTTCTCAAAATGCAATCAAATTCCTGGTATTTATCACCTCACACAAAAAGTGGTCATGACAGAAAAGTCTCGTTCTTTAGAAAGTTTAGAATGAGATGTTCTAAATATTACAGATAATCCATTTACAATAATCTACAAGCACTGCACAATGAGAAGAGACTGTCAACCAGAGCACTTTGAAATAGTGCACTGCCAGGAAGACAGAGGTATCATTGGTGTTTATAATCCTCTGGTGCTTGAGATTCAGAATCCAGCATTGCCTCGAATGAGAACAGCAGGAATGAATGTCCTGCACCAGTATAGAACTTACTCTGGAACTCCACAGAAAATCACAAGTCACAATTATATCACATCATTTTCAGCAAACTACAGAAGCCTCTAATGGACATAACAACGTCGAATCGACGTAATGACAGATCGTCACATTGGATGCTTTTCTGTATAAAACAGTTACATTTATCGTCTGGAAACTTATGTCGCGGGCTGCGGCATGCGGAGGCACTAATAGCAACACCGGAGAACACAGAAGAAGCTTCTAAGTTATTGGTTCAAATGGCTCTGAGCACTATGGGACTTAACATCTGTTGTCATCAGTCCCCTAGAGCGTAGAACTCCTTAAACCTAACTAACCTAAGGACATCAAACACATCCATGCCCGAGGCAGGATTCCAACCTGCGAGCATAGCAGCCCCGCGGTTCCGGACTGAGTGCCAGAACTTCTAGACCACCGCGGCCGGCTCTAAGTTTATGTAATCTGCCAGTAAGAAGCAGTACAATTCAAGTTTTACTATCGATTATGGACTTACTAGCCGCCTTTGGCGCCAGGGATGTGACTGACGACGTTACGATTTTGCATGAAACGAGGTCTGGGAACCACGTTACACGAGAATATGTGAAAACTGATCATATGTAGTAAAAACTTAAGAAATCCGCCCGTTTTCGGCATCTGCTATCGGATCGACGAAATACCAGATCGCCACAATGGCCGCTTTTCTCTCTGAAACGATAAAATTTATCGTCTGCAAACTTACGTCGCTTGCTGCGGTATGCGGAAGCACTAATTACAACATAGCAGAACACAGAAGAAGCTTGTAAGTTGATGTAATCGACCAGTAAGGAACAGTACAATTCAAGTTTAGTTATCGATTATTGACTTTTTAGCCGGCTTTGGTGCCTTGGACATGAGCTACGACCTTACGATTTGGCATGAAGGGAGGTCTAGCAGCCACGTTGAACGGGAGAATGTGAAAAGTGTTAAAATGTAGTTAAAACCTAAGAAATCCGCCCGTTTTCGTCATTTACTATCAAATCGACTTAATGCCAGATCGTCCCATTCGCCGCTCTTCTCTCTGAAACGGTTACATTTATCGTGTGCTACGATATGCGGAGACACTAAAAGCACCATAGTAGAACACAGAAGAAGCTTTTAATTTGACATAACAGCCAGTAATAAGCAGTATAATTTAAGATTTAGTTATCGATTATTGACTTTTCAGCCGGCGTTGGTGACTTGGACATGAGCTAGGACCTAAAGATTTTGCATGCAGGGAGGACTATCAGCCACGTTGCACGGGAGAATGTGAAAAGTGTACATATGTAGTAAAAACCTAACAAATCCGCCCGTTTTCGTCATTTGCTATCAAATCGACTTAATGTCAGATCGTCACATTGGCCGCTCTTCTCTCTGAAACGGTTACATTTATCGTGGGCAAAGCTATGTCGCGTGCTCTGATATGCGGAGATACTAAACGTACTATAATTGAACACAGAAGAAGATTCTAAGTTGATTTAATAGATAGTAAGAAGCAGTACAATTCATGTTTAGTTATCGTTGTTGATTTTTTAGCCGGCTTTGATGCCTTGGACATGAGCTAGGACCTTAAGATTTTGCATGCTGGGAGGACCAGCAGCCACGTTGCACGGGAGGATGTGAAAAGTGTTCATATGTAGTAAAAACCTAAGAAGTCCGCCAGATTTCGTCATTAGCTATGGAATCAACTTAATGTCAGATCGTCACATTGGCCGCTCTTCTCTCTGAAACGGTTACATTTATCGTTTGCAAAGCTATATCGCGTGTTGCGATGTGCTGAGACACTAAAAGCACCATAGTAGAACACAGAAGAAGCTTCTAAGTTGTTGTAATATCCAGTAAGAAGCAGTACAACTCAAGTTTAGTTATCGATTTTTGACTTCTTAGCCGTCTTTGGTGCCTTGGACATGAGCTAGGACCTTAAGATTTTGCATGCAGGGAGGTCTAGCAGCCACGTTGCACGGGAGAATGTGAAAAATGTTCATATGTAGTAAAAACCAAAGAAATCCTCCTGTTCTCGTCATTTGCTATCGAATCGACTTAGTGTCAGATCGTCACATTGGCCACTTTTCTCTCTGAAACGGTTTCATTTATCGACTGCAAAGACTATGTCGCATGCTGCGATATGCGGGGATACTACATGCACCATAGTAGAAACAGAAGAAGCTTCTGAGTTGCTGTAATAGCCAGTAAGAATCAGTACAATTCTAGTTTTAGATATAGATTTTGGCTTTTTAGCAAGCTTTGGTGTCTTGGACATGAGCTTGGACCTTAAGATTTTGCACGATTGGTGGTCTAGCCCCAACGGTGCAGGAGAGGATGTGAAAATTGTTGATATGTAGTAAAAACCTAAGACTTCCAGCAGTTTTCGTCATTTGCTTTCGAACCGACTCAATGTCAGATGAACAAATTGGCCGCTCTTCTCTCTGAAACGGTACATTTATCGTGTGAAAAGCAATGTCGCGTGCTGCGGAATGCGGAGAAACTAAAGGCCCCTTAGTAGAACGCAGAAGAAGCTTCTATGTTGATGTAATGGACAGTAAGAAGCAGTTCAATTCAAGTTTAGTTATCGATTTTTGGCTGTTTAGCCGGCTTTGGTGCATTGGACATGAGCTAGGAACTTAAGATTTTGCATGCAGGGAGGAGTAGCATCCACGTTGCACAGGAGTATATGAAAAGTGTTCATATGTAGTAACAACCTAAGAAATCCGCCCGTTTTCGTCATTTGCTATCGAATCGACTTAATGTCAGGTGGTCACATTGGCCGCTGTTCTCTCTGAAACGGTTGTATTTATTGTGTGCAAAGCTATGGCGGGTGCTGCGGAATGCGGAGACACTGAAAGCACTATAGTAGAGCACAGAAGAAACTTCTAAGTTGATGTAATAGCCAGTAAGAAACATTACAATTCAAGTTTAGTTCTCGATTTTTGACTTTTTAGCCGGATTTGGTGCGTTGGAGATGAGCTAGGACCTTAAGATTTAGCATGAAGAGAGGACTTGCACCAACGTTGCACGGCAGGAAGTGAAAAGTGCTCATATGTAGTTAAAAGCTAACAAATCCGCCCGTTTTCGTCATTTTCTATTGAATCAACTTAAATATCAGATCGTAATATTGTACGCTCTTCTCTCTGAAACGGTTACATTTATCGTGTGCAAAGCGATGTCGCGTGCTGCGGAATGCGGAGATACTAAAAGCGCCATAGTTGAACACAGAAGAAGCTTCTAAGTATGTAATAGCCAGTATGAAGCCGTACAATTCTAGTTTAGATATCGATTTTTTCTTTTTAGCCAGCTTTTTTTGCCTTGGACATGAGGTAGGACCTTACGATTTTGCATGAGGGGAAGACTAGCAGCCACGTTGTACGGGAAATGGTGAAAACTTTTCATTTGTAGTATAAACCTAAGAAATCCGCCCGTTTTCGTCATTTGCTATCGAATCGACTTTTTGTCAGATCATCACATTGGCAGTTATTGTCTTTGAAACGGTTACATTTATCGTGTGCAAAGCTATGTCGCGTGCTGCGGAATGCGGAGACATTAAAAGTCCCTCAGTAGAACACAGAAAAAGCTTCTAAGTTGATGTAATAGCCAGTAAGAAGCAGTACAATTCAAGTTTAGTTATCGATTTTTGGCATTTTAGCCGGCTTCGGTGCCTTGGACATGAGCTAGGACCTTAAGATTTTGCATGAAGGGAGGACTAGCAGCCACGTTGCACGGGGGAATGTGAATAGTGTTCATATGTAGTACCAACCTATGAAATCCGGCCGTTTTCTTCATTTGCTATCGAATGGACTTAATGTCAGATGGTATCATTTGGCGCTAATCTCGCTGAAACGGTTACATTTATCTTGTGCGAAGCAATGTCGCGTGCAGCTGAATGCGGAGACACAAAAAGCCCCTCAGTAGAACGCAGAAGAAGCTTCTATGGTGACGTAATGGACAGTAAGAAGCAGTTCAATTCAAGTTTAGTTATCGATTTTTGGCTTTTTAGCCGGCTTTGGTGCCTTGGACATGAGCTAGGAGCTTAAGATTTTGCATGCAGGTAGGACTAGCATCCACGTTGCACGGGAGTGTGTGAAAAGTGTTCATATGTAGTAAAAACCTAAGAAATCCGCCCGTTTTCGTCATTTGCTATCGAATCGACTTTTTGTCAGATCGTCACATTGGTCGCTCTACACTCTGAAACGCTTACATTTATTGTGTGCAAAGCTAGGTCACGTGCTGCGGAATGCGGATACACTAAAAGCCCCATAGTAGAACACAGAAGAAGCTTCTAAGTTGATGTAATAGCCAGTAAGAAGCAGTACAATTCAAGTTTAGTTATCGATTTTTTGCTCTTTAGCTGGCTTTTACTCCTTGGACGTGAACTAGGACCTTAAGATTTTGCAAGAAGGGTGGACTAGCACAAGCGTTGCACGGGAGAAAGTGAAAAGTGTTCATATGTGGTAAAAACCTAAGAAATCCGCCAGTTTTCGTCATTTGCTGTCGAATCGACTTGATGTCAGATCGTCACATTGGCCGCTCTTCTCTCTCAAACGGTTACATTTATTTTGTGCCAAGCTATGTCGCGTGCTGCGGAATGCGGAGACACTAAAAGCACCATAGCAGAACACAGAAGAAGCTTCTAAGTTGATGTAATAGCCAGTAAGAAACATTACATTTCAAGTTTAGTTATCGAATTTTGACTTTATAACCGCGTTTGGTGCCTTGGAGATGAGCTAGGACCTTAAGATTTTGCAGGAAGGGAGGACTAGGAGCCAAGTTGGGCGGGAGAATGTGAAACGTGTCCATATGTAGTAAAAACCTAAGAAATCTGACCGTCTGCGTCATTTGCTATCGAATCGACTTAATGTCAGATCGTCACATTGCCCGCTCTTCTCCCTGAAACCGTTACATTTATCGTGTGCAAAGCTATGTCGGGAGCTGCGGAATGCGGAGACACTAAAAGCACCATAGTAGAACACAGAAGAACCTTCTAAGTTGATGTAATAGCCAGTAAGAAACATTACAATTCAAGTTTAGTTATCGATTTTGGACGTTTTAGCAGGGTTTGGTGCCTTGGACGTGAGCTAGGACCTTAAGATTTTGCAAGAAGGGAGGACTAGCAGCTACGTTGGCTCCGAGAAAAATAACATAGACGCAAACTTTGAGAAAATTTTTACATTTTTTATCGACTTATACAACATGATAATTGCTTTGCAGTTTTGTGAGATTAAAGATGACTTTGCATTTCGTTTCTTTGATAGCTACACGATTATATCACGACGCTACTAATGTGTGACACAACTTACATTGTGCTTTTATTGTGTATCTGTTTTATATCTGCACAGTTTTTCTGAATTCTTCTGGAAAGGAAAACATGTTTTAGTAGTAACTTTGTGGTATAGCTACAATGAGACAGCCTTTCCTGTAGCACAACAATACGCTACAGTACAGTACTTACTTCATCACGGCAATAAGCGTAGTAACTACGATATCTACACGCAAAGCATTTCACTTTTGTTTATCATGAGGTAAGTACATTGACTTATGCAAAACGTAGCTTTCGGAGGACGATAACTACGACACTTCCACAGAGATTATCTTACAACAAGACGCACATTTTAGCGCTACAGTACACGTATTTGAGTGATTAATTTTGTACTTAAAACATTTATTTTTAAAGATATTTGAAGTACAGTGATACAAAGGTTTTCCGTGATACATTTCATTCCTTTGCTGTAATCTGTAACACCTGAGGATATAATTACATTAATCCTCAGGGGGCTACACGCTTACTTTGTGTACCATGTGTATGGCAAGCTCAAGGAGGCCTAGCTAATATAGTATTTGCTTATACAACTTTACACATCGGTACCATATTTCTCTAGCACATTAATTACACAGCTATCTGATGATTTAACTGAGAGACAAACATATTTTTACTACATCAGTGACAAATGTTTACGTAATTATACGGGTGGATTACTTCACACTTATGAAATTGTATTTTGTCTGTACTTTGTGAACAGTTCATATTTTTTCGGAACTATTGTGACACTATGAGCGCTTTGAATGATATATTTGGTATGGGATCATGATTTTTAAAGTACGTTTGAGGTAGATGACACTTTTGTCGTGAGCAGAGAATTTTTTTTAGGCTTTGAAATTATTGCAGAAAGCTATGACATTTTTGAGATTTGACTGAGGTGTTACAATGTTATTATTACGACGACGATGTGAATTATGCTGCTGAGGTATGTTTAAGCTGATGCTATATGAGTTATTTGGTTATGCTACGTATCTGTTATGATGAAATATTGAAGAAGTGTAGACGAATAAGGTAAGGAATAATGAGTAGTGGTTAGGGACTCTGGTTTGTGAAAAATGTTGTTGGAAACCAGGAATCGTACTTTAAGTGTTATGAAAACTATGTATATGCGTGAATGTATCACTATGCTGTCGAAAATTTTTGAACACTATTATTTTTAAAAGATTTTATTTCTACAGATTTGTAACGCAAATTCTTCATCTGTGAATTTTTTTTATATGAGACTGCCACTGTAGGGGAAACTGGTGTCGTAAATATTTCGATAAGACAGTTAAGTGACCACCTGCACGTAATGTGTCGTGGGCACCCAGCTGCGCGACAACCACCTGACAAAAGAAAGCCATTAGTGTGTGCCTTTCAGAGGCACAGGTAAAAAAAAAGGGAGGCCATTATCTTCGCTATTGACATTCCTTTGTAGAAAGCACCGCAAATACGACACGCTCATTACTGAGAAAGATACTTACATCTGACACCTGATTATAACAAACGTCTTTCTACTAGAGTTGAGAGAATTCTACTAACTTATGAAATGTCACATGACTATTGAATGATATTTTTATGCTTTGTCCATAGTTGCTTATTTCATTTGATATCTGTTTTCCAGCTGTGTTGCATCACTGATTTTATAAAATAAAATTAAATGCATTTGCTAATATGAACACTTTCTGCCAACAGACCTATTAAATAATAATTTTATGATCCATATTATTCGAAAAAGGAGCACTTTGAATAGAAAGAACAATATGAAGGGATTAATCACAGTAACTGAATACAAAATTTTCTTTTCAAGTACACAGTAATATTTTTTTACAATAAGTTTTCGTGGTGCACCACTTTAATTACATAGACTATAAGATGTGAATGGACATTGTCCATATCTGCATTGTTGTCTTTAGTGTACATTTTTTTCTGCTTGAGCTTTGTCATGTTTAGGTATAAGTTATAGCATTTTCTGCGGCTGTTTGCCATTCATAGTGCTACTGAATGTCACTTTGTGTTACTAGGTTAAGCCAATTTTATTACTGATTTATTTTTCTTGTTTGGTGCGCATTGCCTTATATAGTTGTAATATTGCTGCCTTTTTTGGCAATTTCCATTTTTTTATCATTGCTGTTCGTGTAAATTGTTTTGTGCTGCTGCATTGCCTCGTCCCTTAGTTAAGCATCTGAGCTCAGTAGGTTGAAGTTAGCTTAAGAGGGGGTAGACTTTATAAGAAACTAACTATGATGAATTGGAAGAAAAGCATTGAGAAGCTATAAGAAAATGGTTTGGCCAAAAAAGTAGTGTACAGTGGAGAAAAACTATTTTTGAAAGAGGATGTGAACAGAAAACAGAAAGCATGCTTGGATAGGATTTTTTTTGGCTGGAGCAAATGTTGAAATAAGAGGGACGATCTATGGAATGAAGTTTTGGGTTGCACTGCAATACCAAATGTTACATTGAAAAAAAACCCTGTCCTTTCCTTTTGTGTTATCCCACTATGTGTTTGTGTACCCTTGTGTATTTGTTTTCTTCCTGTCTCTATGTACTGTTTCATAGAATTTTTTCTCTTCTAATACTAAGCTACATTCACTATGATGAGGAATACCGTTATCCTCAAATATAATTTGCATTAATAACATGTTATTTACTTCGTAAAGATGTTTACACATTATTTATTCTGTTTTATTCTAATGCTCATGTGTGAAGTTGATGTTTCAAAAGTTATTCTGATCTTTTATGTATGTACTTATGTCATAATTTTTGTAACTCTGATGTGCATGTTTATTTCTATTCTTTTGTAATGTCTGTTTTACTACAAATGTTATCTGTATTATTACGTTTTAATGATGTATTTTGTACCTTTGTTATTGTATTCTTATGTTATAAAATTGTAATTGACACCAGTTCATCAAATTAAGTAACTTGTAAGTTACATTTCACTGCACACGTTTCTGTTGGCCATAGTATACAGACAATATGTGAGAAGCAGGGACTGATAGTGTTTGCACGTGTGTTAATGATTCAGCAAGGGACTGGTTAACAGCATTGTTGGTTCTAAGGAAAATTGGTTGATGGATTTGCTATATTCTCCGCAAGACTCTTCGATGGTGATTGTGCACCTGCACAGTCGCAACAGTTGCCTGCTAGCCATCTCTACAAGGACTACAGTGGGTCTACACCGTTGATGACTCACCAATACCATTATCTGTACAAGGACTGCAGTGGGTCTGCACCTCTGGTGGCCCACCAATACCATAATCTCTACTAGGACTATAGTAGGTCTGCTCTGTGATGACCAACCTTCCAATATTCTTCAAAACTTCGACTGACTCTGCTGTGGGTTTGCTCCGTTGTGGCCCATTACCTGTCAGCATGTCTTTCCGTTGGAAGGACACCACTACTTCTTGAAGACTGCATGGAAATACACTACTTGCATGTGCATTTTCTTTTACTGCTCCGACTTTGAGAAAAAAAAAATTCTGCAATTTTACTGTGATGAATGATCAGGACTGTCATTATGGACAGTGAGAAAATTTTAGCTTTTGACCAACATTGTAGTGATAAGTGTGTGCATTTCATTTCTTTGTTATTGTAATTATGAAAAATTTTTTTCAAATCTGTATTGGCCACTGCCCAAAATAATTTGTAAAGTTTTTTGTGGTGAGCATGGGGGCTATGTAAGTAGGCTGATTAGATTTTTTTATTGGTAACGCCACATAGCGCTCTGTATGAAAAATCACTGGCTGTGCTGTGTGCAGTCAGTGGCAGGTTGGCATTGTTGTAATACTCGCCATTGTAGTGTTGGGCGGCTGGATGTTAACAGCGCGTAGCGTTGTGCAGTTGGAGGTGAGCCGCCAGCAGTGGTGGATGTGCGGAGAGAGATGGCGGAGTTTTGAAATTTGTAAGAATTGGTGACATGAACTGATATATATATATATATATATATATATATAATGACTCTTAAGGTAAATACATTGTTTGTTCTCAATTAAAATCTTTCATTTGCTAACTATGCCTGCCTATCAGTAGTTAGTGACTTCCGTAGTTTGAATCTTTTATTTAGCTGGCAGTAGTGGTGCTCGCTGTATTGCAGTAGTTCGAGTAACGAAGATTTTTGGTGAGGTAAGTGATTTGTGAAAGGTATAGGTTAATGTTAGTCAGGGCCATTCTTTTGTAGGGATTATTGAAAGTCAGATTGCGTTGCGTTAAAAAATATTGTGTGTCAGTTTAAGCACAGTCTTGTATAATTGTTCCTAGGGGACGTTTCAACTCTAATTACATTTCTCCTCTTACGACATAGGATACTCAGTGACACACAGCCGTCTCCATTTTGGTCATATTCTCCCTGCACCGAATACCACTAATCCATTTTCTATACTCCCGCAACCTCAGGAAATCTCTTGCAGTCGCGTTTCTTTTGACACTCGCGGAGTCACAAACAGGGCGCGCAAAATCTCGGACACCCCTGTATGATGTCAATTGGCGGAAACACCGGCCAGTGCCCCTCGCGGCAGGTAGTCCCTAAGAAAGGGACAACCAGTCTGCCACCCTACTCCAGGCTGCTCAGCGAGCTTTTAGCAGCTCACTGCAACATTCAGTCTTTACCTGCGCATTACGAAGAACTTAGCCTCCTCTTCAACCAACTAAACTACCACGTAATCCTCTTATCCGAAACGTGGTTGAAACCACACGTATCCTCTGCATCTATCCATCTCCCAGGGTACAAATTTCTTAGGGCAGACAGATCAAAAAAGCGAGATGGCGGGGTCGGCGCAAATATACGAACAGATCTCAAAGCGAAAGTTTTAAGTACGTCAAATCCTGCTGAAGAAAAAGAGGCTGAATTCATGTTCATTGAGATAAATATACAAAATCGGAGATTCTTGACTGGCGTCGTGTACAATCCGCCAAAAGTAAGCTCAATGAGTTCCTTCCAGTCGGAATTACATTCACTTCAGTGTCAATACGAACATGTCATCGTAATGGGTGATTTGAACATAGACCTGCTAAGAGACACTTCCTCCGCAATAAACCTAAGAAGATTGTTTAGTTGCAATAGCATGAACATTCTTCCATTACAACCTACACACCATATGGCGCACAGTCATACTCTTATAGACGTGATCGCAACGAAACAGACAAAGTAAGAGATGTTGGTCAATCAGCAGCCCCTGGCCTCTCAGCACATTATGTAATATTCCTGGCCTACTCTGTGCAGCCCCCAAGGATCAAATCGCGTTACATAACTTGTAGGAACATGAAACGTATTGACCTTGACGCTCTAACAGCCGATTGCTCAGAAATCTCATGGCATCAAATAATCAGAGAACCTACAAGCGACGGCAAAATTAATGAACTTGGTGATAAACTCACTGCCCTCTTTGACAAACATGCACCTGTGCGCACAGTCCGTGTAAGAAAATCTCCTGCTCCATCGCTGACAGCTGAATTACGTCAAAGGATGACTAATAGGGATGCTGCCCACAGGCGTTTCAAGGCAGATCCGAAAACCGAGAGTTTCGAAGAATATAGAAAGCTACGGAACAGAGTGAAACAATGCATTCGCAATGCCAAAATCAGGCACGCTCGCTCCCTTGTATGCAGCGATCTGACACCCACGACTCTATGGAAGAATGTCCGTAGCTTGGGGGTCGGAAAGGCAAAATCGGAAACTACTTTTCATGTGTCAGCTAACGAATTAAATGAATTCTTCTCTGCACCTCTGATTACCAGCACGGCTGATAATTACCGTCCACAAGAATCCCCAAACAGGATAACTAACAACGATACCTTCCATCTAAAACATGTAACAACAAATACGGCAAGAAAAGCAATAATGAGAATCTCTTCTGATGCAATAGGCAACGACATTATCGGTATAACCATGATTAAGAATGTTGCCGATATCTTAGTACCTGTCTTAACTGACATATTTAATTTTTCCCTCGTGAACGGAATATACCCCACTGCATGGAAAAGAAGCATAATTCGACCCATCCCTAAGATCGAAAACCCGCAACTGCCTAGTGATTACCGACCAATTAGCATACAGCCAGCTGTTTACAAAGCCCTTGAATATATTGTTCATGACCAAATCACTGAACACTTGCATGAATTCAGTCTATATGACAAATTTCAATCTGGTTTCCATAAACATCACAGCACAAACACTGCTCTAATTAAAGTAACTGATGACCTGAAATATGCCATCGACAATCGAAAGGCAACAATATTGACGGTACTGGACTTTAGCAAAGCTTTTGACATTGTTAACTTTGACATATTACTCAGAAAAATGCAACAGCTTAATTTCTCTGATAGTGCAATGAGATGGTTTGAAAGCTACTTAAAAGACAGACAGCAATGTGTTGTCTGCGCAAATTAAAAATCTTCCTTGAAACATATTTCTTCGGGAGTGCCACAAGGATCAGTCTTAGGACCACTGTTGTTTTCTTTATATGTCAACGATATTTCGTCGGTTTTGTCCTCCTGTAAACATATGCCGACGACCTCCAGCTCTACCTAAGCGTCAGACCTGAAGACGTAAACACTGCAATCGCTCTGATGAATGATGATCTGTCTTCAGTAGTGACATGGGCGAAAAACCAGGGGCTTAAATTAAACGCAAAAAAGACGCAAGTAATCTTAATACCCCATCAGAAATTAATAAGTTCAGATTTCCGCGAACGGCTACCTCCTATTCTGCTCGAAGGTACTCCAATACCATATCAGAAAACAGTGAAGAACTTGGGTGTAACTTTGGACGAGCATCTCAACTGGGCGGAGAATACAGTCGCAGTGTGCCGAAAGACGTCTGCTTGTCTCTATGCTCTCAAAAAGTTTCGGAACATATTCCCACAGAACTTGAAACGCCAGCTCGTGCAAGCACTCGTTCTACCGAACCTCCACTATTGTGATGTGATTCAACAAGGCATGAGTAGTGAAAACAAAAGACGGCTAGAGCTAACCATGAATGCCTGTGTGCGTTACACCTGCAACATTCGCCGATATGATCATGTTAGTGCTTCATACTCCGAGCTAGGGTGGCTGCCGCCGGACAAACTGCGTGACTACCACACTATATGTCTACTTCACCGACTCCTCGTCGCGCAAGCACCCCAGTACCTAGCTTCAGAGATTAAAGACGTGTAATGCCATCATAATCGAAACACGAGGTCGCTCTTATCTGGTATCCTAGCTGTGCCCACTCACAAAACAAAAACTTTTGCAAACTCCTTCTCAGTTGCCGCTGTCCGCCTCTGGAACAAACTGCCCCTTACCTTGAGGAAAATTCAATCTCCTGTTGATTTTAAGAAGAAGTTGAAGCATTTCCTACTATCATCCGCATAAAATTCTCCACAAAATTAATGTGCAAGGCCAATCCTCTCATATGTCAAATAGCAAAGCTAGCGTCTCCTATCTTGCTTCTGAGATGCCTTCTTCTTCATCTATCTCTATTAGCCACGCAGTCTTATTTTCCTTTATATTTTCCTTAATTATGTTTCATCATGTCCCTCTATTCTTCTCCTCCCTTCACCATGATTTCCCCCCACACTCCCTGCTGCCAGCACTCCTATCTGAAATCTTTCTCTTCAATAATGTATTTTTGGAGGTGTACCTTTCTAATTGTTTATCTCACTTTTTGTATTAGATGTAGTTTAACATGCCTACTACAACATATGACTGTAAAATAAGTAGAATGCCTGGTTAGATGTAAGAGAGGGACTGATGGCCCTAATCTTGTCAGGTTAAATAAATAAATAAATAAATAAATAAATTTGCTATCGAATCGACTTAAAGTCAGATAGTCACATTGGCCGCTCTTCGCTCTGAAACGGTTACATTTATCTTGTGCAAAGCTATGTCGCGAACTGCGAAATGCGGAGACACTAAAAGAACCATAGTAGAACAGAGAAGAAGCTTCTAAGTTGAAGTAATAGCCAGTATAAAGCAGTACAATTAAAGTTTAGTTTTCGATTTTTGACTTTTTAGCCGGCTTCGGTGCCTTGGACATGAGCTAGGACCTTAAGATATTGCATAAACGGAGGACTAGCGAACCCCGTTGCACGGGAGTATTTGAAAGGTGTGCATATGTAGTAATAACCTAAGAAATCAGCCCGTTTTCGTCATTTGCTATCTATTCGGCTTCATGTTAGATGGTCACATTGGACCCTAATCTCTGAAGCGGTCGCGTGCTGCGGAATGCGGAGACACTTAATTCACAAAAGTAGAACACAAATGAAGCTTCTAAGTTGATGTAACAGTCAGTAAGAAGCAGTACAATTCAAGGTTAGTTATCGATTATTGACTTCTTAGTTTGCTTTGGTGCCTTGGACATGAGCTAGGATCTTAAGATTTTGCATGAGGGAGGACTAGCACCAACGTTGCACGGGAGAATGTGAAAAGTGTTCATATGTAGTAAAAATCTAAGAAATCCGCCCGTTTTCGTCATTTGCTATCGAATCGACTTAATGTCAGATGGTCACATTGGAGGCTCTTCACTCTGAAACGGTTACATTTATCGTGTGCAAAGCTATGTTGCGTGCTGCGATATGCGGAGACACTAAAAGCACCATAGTAGAACACAGAAGCCGCTTCAATGTTGATGTTATACCCAGTAAGAAGCAGTACAATTCAAGTTTAGTTATCGATTTTTGAATTTTTAGCTGGATTTGGTGCCTTGCACACGAGCTAGGACCTTAAGATATGCATGAAGGGAGGACTAGCAGCCACGTTGCACGGGAGAATGTGAAAAGTGATCGAATGTAGAAAAAACCTAAGAAATCCGCTCGTTTTCGTCATTTGCTATCGAATCGACTTAATGTCAGATCGTCACATTGGCCGTTATTACCAATGAAACGGTTACATTTATCGTTTGCAAAACTATGTGTCGTGCTGCGGAATGTGCAGACACTAAAAGTACCATACTAGAACACAGAAGTAGCTTCTAAGTTGACGTAATAACCATTAAGAAGAAGTAAAATAATAGTTTTGGCTATCGTTTATTGACTTTTTGGCCGGCTTTGGTGCCTTGGACATGAGCTAGGACCTTAATAATTTGTATGAAGGGAGGACTAGCAGCCACGTTGCACGGGAGAATGTGAAGAGAGTTCATATGTAGTAAAAACCTAAGAAATCCCCCCGTTTTCGTCATTTGGTATCGATTCGACTTTATATCAGATCGTCACATTGGCCGTTCTTCTCTCTGAAACGGTTACATTTATCGTGTGCAAAGCTATGTTGCGTGCTGCGATATGCGGAGACACTAAAAGCACCATAGTAGAACACAGAAAAAAGCTTCTAATTTGAAGCAACAGCCAGTAAGAAGCAGTAGAACTAAAATTTAGTTATCGATTTTTGAATTATTAGCCGGCTTTGGTGCCTTGGACATGAGGTAGGACCTTAAGAATTTGCATGAAGGGTGGACTAGCAGCCACGTTGCACGGGAGAATGTGAAAAGTGATCGAATGTAGTAAAAACCTAAGAAATCCGCTCGTTTTCGTCATTTGCTATCGAATCGACTTAATGTCAGATCGTCACATCGGCCGCTCTTCTCTATGAAACGGTGACATTTATCGTGTGCAAAACTATGTGCCGTGCTGCGGAATGCGCGGACACTATAAGCACCATAGTAGAACACAAAAGGAGCTTCTAAGTTGATCTAATAACCAGTAAGAAGCAATACAATACAAGTTTTAGTTATCGATTGTTTACTTTATAGGCGGCTTTGGTGCCTTGGACATGAGCTAGGACCTTACGATCTTGCATGAAGGGAGGACTAGCAGCCACCTTGCACGGAAGAATGTTAAAAGTGTTCATATGTAGCAATAACCTGAGAAATTCGTCCGTTTTCGTCATTTGCTATAGAATTCACTTATTGTCAGATCGTCACATTGGCCGCTCTTCTCTCTGAAACGGTTACATTTATGGTGTGCAAAGCTATGTCGCGTGCTGCGATATGCGGAGACACTAAAAGCACCACAGTAGAACACAGAAGAAGCTTCTAAGTTGATGTAATAGCCAGTAAACAGCAGTACAATTCAAGTTTACTTATCGATTTTTGACATGTTAGACGGCTTTGGTGCCTTGGACATGAGCTAGGACCTTACGATTTTGCATGAAGGGAGTACTAGCTGCCACGTTGCACGGGATAATGTGAAATGAGTTCATATGTAGTAGAAACCTAAGAAACCCGCCCGTATTCGTCATTTGCTATCGAACCGACTTAATTTCAGATCGTCACACTGGCCGCTCTTCTCTCTGAAACGGTTACATTTATCGTGTTCAAAGCTATGTTGCGTGCTGTGAAATTCGGAGACACTAAAATCACCATAGCAGAATACAGAAGGAGCTTCTAAGTTGATGTAATATCCAGTAAGAAGCAGTACAATACAAGTTTTAGTTATCGATTGTTGACTTTATAGGCGGCTTTGGTGCCTTGGACATGAGCTAGGACCTTACGATCTTGCATGAAGGGAGGACTAGCAGCCACCTTGCACGGAAGAATGTTAAAAGTGTTCATATGTAGCAATAACCTGAGAAATTCGTCCGTTTTCGTCATTTGCTATAGAATTCACTTATTGTCAGATCGTCACATTGGCCGCTCTTCTCTCTGTAATGGATAAATTTATAGTGTGCAAAGTTATGTCGCGTGCTGAGGAATGCGGAGACGCCAAAAGCCCCATAGTAGAACACAGAAGACGCTTCTAAGTTGGTGTAATAGCCAGTAAGGAGCAGTGCAATTGAAGTTTTAGTGATAGATTTTTAAATTTTTAGGCGGCTTTGGTGCCTTGTACATCAGCTAGGACCTTACGATTTTGCATGAAGGGAAGACTAGCAGCCACGTTGCACGGGAGAATGTGAAATGTGTTCATATGTAGTAAAAACCTAAGAAATCCGCCCGATTTCGTCGTTTGCTATCGATTCGACTTTATATCAGATCGTCATATTGGCCGCTCTTCTCTCTGAAACGGTTACATTTATCGTGTGCAAAACTATGTCGCGTACTGCGGAATGCGGAGACACTAAAAGTCCCATAGTAGAACACAGAAGTAGCTTCTAAGTTGATGTAAAAAACACTAAGAGGCATAACAATTCAAGTTTTAGTTATCGATTTTTGACTTTTTAGCCGGCTTTGGTGCCTTGGACATGAGCTAGGACCTTAAGAATTTGTATGAAGGGAGGACTAGCAGCCACGTTGCACGGGAGAATGTGAAATGTGTTCAAATGTAGATGAAATCTAAGAAATCCGCTAGTTTTCGTCATTTGCTGTTGAATTGACTTAATATCAAATCGTCACATTGGTTGCTCTTCTCTATGAAATGTTTACATTTATCTATGCAAAGCTATGTCGCGTGCTGCGATATGCGGATACACTAAAAGCGCCGCAGTAGAACACAGATGAAACTTCTAAGTAGATGTAATAGCCAGTAAGAAGCAGTACAATTCAAGTTTAGTTATCGATTTTTGACATTTTAGACAGCTTTGGTGCCTTGGACATGAGCTAGGACCTTACGATTTTGCATGAAGGGAGGACTAGCAGCCACGTTGCACGGGAGAATGTGAAAAGTGATCGAATGTATTAAAAACCTAAGAAATCCGCTCGTCTTCGTCGTTTGCTATCGAATCGACTTAATGTCAGATCGTCACATTGGCCGCTCTTCTCTATGAAACGGGGACATTTATCGTGTGCAAAACTATGTGGCGTGCTGCGGAATGCGCAGAAACTGAAAGTACCATAGTAGAACACAGAAGGAGCTTCTAATTTGATGTAATAAAGAGTAAGAAGCATAACAATTCAAGTTTTATTTATCGACTTTTGACTTTTTGGCCGGCTTTGGTGCCTTGGACATGAGCTAGGACCTTAAGAATTTGTATGAAGGGAGGACTAGCAGCCACGTTGCACGGGAGAATGTGAAAAGTGTTCATATGTAGTAAAAACCTAAGAAATCCGTCCGTTTGCGTCATTTGCTATCGATGCGACTTTATATCAGATCGTCACATTGGCCGCTCTTCACTCTGAAACAGTTACATTTATCGTGTGGAAAGCTATGTCACGTGCTGCGATATGCGGAGACTCTAAAAGCACCACATTAGAACACAGAAGAAGCTTCTAAGTTGATGTAATAGCCAGTAACCAGCAGTACAATTCAAGTTTAGTTTTTGATTTTTGACATGTTATACGGGTTTGGTGCCTTGGACATGAGCCAGGACCTTACGATTGTGCATGAAGGGAGGACTAGCAGCCACGTTGCGCGGGAGAATGTAAAATGAGTTCATATGTAGTAGAAACCTAAGAAACCCGCCTGTTTTCGTCATTTGCTATCGAATCGACATAATGTCAGGTCGTCACATCGGCCGCACTTCTCTCTGAAATTGATAAATTTATCGTGTGCAAAGCTATGTCGCGTGCTGAGGAATGCGGAGACACCAAAAGCCCCATAGTACAACACAGAAGACGCTTCTAAGTTGATGTAATGGCCAGTAAGGAGCAGTGCAATTGAAGTTTTAGTGATAGATTTTTAAATTTTTAGGCGGCTTTGGTGCCTTGTACATCAGCTAGGACCTTACGATTTTGCATGAAGGGAGGACTAGCAGCCACGTTGCACGGGAGAATGTGAAATGTGTTCAAATGTAGTTAAAATCTAAGAAATCCGCTAGTTTTCGTCATTTGCTGTTGAATTGACTTAATATCAAATCGTTACATTGGCTGCTCTTCTCTATGAAATGTTTACATTTATCTATGCAAAGCTATGTCGCGTGCTGCGATATGCGGATACACTAAAAGCGCCGCAGTAGAACACAGATGAAACTTCTAAGTTGATGTAATAGCCAGTAAGAAGCAGTACAATTCAAGTTTAGTTATCGATTTTTGACATTTTAGACAGCTTTGGTGCCTTGGACATGAGCTAGGACCTTAAGAATTCGTATGAAGGGAGGACTAGCAGCCACGTTGCACGGGAGAATGTGAAAAGTGTTCATATGTAGTAAAAACCTAAGAAATCCGTCCGTTTGCGTCATTTGCTATCGATGCGACTTTATATCAGATCGTCACATTGGCCGCTCTTCACTCTGAAACAGTTACATTTATCGTGTGGAAAGCTATGTTGCGTGCTGCGAAATTTGGAGACACTAAAAGCACCATAGTAGAACACCAAAGCAGCTTCTAAGTTGATCTAATAACCAGTAAGAAGCAATACAATACAAGTTTTAGTTATCGATTGTTTACTTTATAGGCGGCTTTGGTGCCTTGGACATGAGCTAGGACCTTACGATCTTGCATGAAGGGAGGACTAGCAGCCACCTTGCACGGAAGAATGTTAAAAGTGTTCATATGTAGCAATAACCTGAGAAATTCGTCCGTTTTCGTCATTTGCTATAGAATTCACTTATTGTCAGATCGTCACATTGGCCGCTCTTCTCTCTGAAACGGTTACATTTATGGTGTGCCAAGCTATGTCGCGTGCTGCGATATGCGGAGACACTAAAAGCACCACAGTAGAACACAGAAGAAGCTTCTAAGTTGATGTAATAGCCAGTAAACAGCAGTACAATTCAAGTTTACTTATCGATTTTTGACATGTTAGACGACTTTGGTGCCTTGGACATGAGCTAGGACCTTACGATTTTGCATGAAGGGAGGACTAGCTGCCACGTTGCACGGGATAATGTGAAATGAGTTCATATGTAGTAGAAACCTAAGAAACCCGCCCGTATTCGTGATTTGCTATCGAACCGACTTAATGTCAGATCGTCACACTGGCCGCTCTTCTCTCTGAAACGGTTACATTTATCGTGTTCAAAGCTATGTTGCGTGCTGTGAAATTCGGAGACACTAAAAGCACCATAGCAGAATACAGAAGGAGCTTCTAAGTTGATGTAATATCCAGTAAGAAGCAGTACAATAGAAGTTTTAGTTATCGATTGTTGACTTTATAGGAGGCTTTGGTGCCTTGGACATGAGCTAGGACCTTACGATTTTGCATGAAGGGAGGACTAGCAGCCACCTTGCACGGAAGAATGTGAAAAGTGTTCATATGTACCAAAAACCTGAGAAATTTGTCCGTTTTCGCCATTTTTTTATCGAATTGACTTATTGTCAGACCGTCACATTGGCCGCTCTTCTCTCTGAAACGTTTACATTTATGGTGTGCAAAGCTACGTCACGTGCTGCGATATGCGGAGACACTAAAAGTCCCATAGTAGAACACAGAAGTAGCTTCTAAGTTGATGTAAAAAACACTAAGAGGCATAACAATTCAAGTTTTAGTTATCGATTTTTGACATGTTATACGGCTTTGGTGCCTTGGACATGAGCTAGGACCTTACGATTTTACATGAAGGGAAGACTAGCAGCCACGTTGCACGGGAGAATGTGAAAAGAGTTCATATGTAGTAAAAACCTAAGAAACCGGCCCGTTTTTTTCGTCATTTGCTGTCAAATCGACATAATGTCAGGTGGTCACATTGGCCGCACTTCTCTCTGTAATGGATAAATTTATAGTGTGCAAAGTTATGTCGCGTGCTGAGGAATGCGGAGACGCCAAAAGCCCCATAGTAGAACACAGAAGACGCTTCTAAGTTGGTGTAATAGCCAGTAAGGAGCAGTGCAATTGAAGTTTTAGTGATAGATTTTTAAATTTTTAGTCGGCTTTGGTGCCTTGTACATCAGCTAGGACCTTACGATTTTGCATGAAGGGAAGACTAGCAGCCACGTTGCACGGGAGAATGTGAAATGTGTTCATATGTAGTAAAAACCTAAGAAATCCGCCCGATTTCGTCGTTTGCTATCGATTCGACTTTATATCAGATCGTCATATTGGCCGCTCTTCTCTCTGAAACGGTTACATTTATCGTGTGCAAAACTATGTCGCGTACTGCGGAATGCGGAGACACTAAAAGTCCCATAGTAGAACACAGAAGTAGCTTCTAAGTTGATGTAAAAAACACTAAGAGGCATAACAATTCAAGTTTTAGTTATCGATTTTTGACTTTTTAGCCGGCTTTGGTGCCTTGGACATGAGCTAGGACCTTAAGAATTTGTATGAAGGGAGGACTAGCAGCCACGTTGCACGGGAGAATGTGAAATGTGTTCAAATGTAGATAAAATCTAAGAAATCCGCTAGTTTTCGTCATTTGCTGTTGAATTGACTTAATATCAAATCGTCACATTGGCTGCTCTTCTCTATGAAATGTTTACATTTATCTATGCAAAGCTATGTCGCGTGCTGCGATATGCGGATACACTAAAAGCGCCGCAGTAGAACACAGATGAAACTTCTAAGTTGATGTAATAGCCAGTAAGAAGCAGTACAATTCAAGTTTAGTTATCGATTTTTGACATTTTAGACAGCTTTGGTGCCTTGGACATGAGCTAGGACCTTACGATTTTGCATGAAGGGAGGACTAGCAGCCACGTTGCACGGGAGAATGTGAAAAGTGATCGAATGTATTAAAAACCTAAGAAATCCGCTCGTCTTCGTCGTTTGCTATCGAATCGACTTAATGTCAGATCGTCACATTGGCCGCTCTTCTCTATGAAACGGGGACATTTATCGTGTGCAAAACTATGTGGCGTGCTGCGGAATGCGCAGAAACTGAAAGTACCATAGTAGAACACAGAAGGAGCTTCTAATTTGATGTAATAAAGAGTGAGAAGCATAACAATTCAAGATTTATTTATCGACTTTTGACTTTTTGGCCGGCTTTGGTGCCTTGGACATGAGCTAGGACCTTAAGAATTTGTATGAAGGGAGGACTAGCAGCCACGTTGCACGGGAGAATGTGAAAAGTGTTCATATGTAGTAAAAACCTAAGAAATCCGTCCGTTTGCGTCATTTGCTATCGATGCGACTTTATATCAGATCGTCACATTGGCCGCTCTTCACTCTGAAACAGTTACATTTATCGTGTGGAAAGCTATGTTGCGTGCTGCGAAATTTGGAGACACGAAAAGCACCATAGTAGAACACAGAAGGAGCTTCTAAGTTGATGTAATAACCAGTAAGAAGCAGTACAATTTAAGGTTTAGTGATCGATTTTTAAATTTTTAGCCGGCTTTGGTGCCTTGGACATGAGCTAGGACCTTACGATTTTGCATAAAGGGAGGACTAGCAGTCACGTTGCACGGGAGAAAGTGAAAAGTGTTCATATGTAGTAAAAACATGAGATATTCGTCCGTTTTCGTCATTTGTATCCAATTGACTTATTGTCTGATCGTCACATTGGCCGCTCTTCTCTCCGAAACGGTTTCATTTATGGTGTGCAAAGCTATGTCACGTGCTGCGATATGCGGAGACTCTAAAAGCACCACATTAGAACACAGAAGAAGCTTCTAAGTTGATGTAATAGCCAGTAACCAGCAGTACAATTCAAGTTTAGTTTTTGATTTTTGACATGTTATACGGGTTTGGTGCCTTGGACATGAGCCAGGACCTTACGATTGTGCATGAAGGGAGGACTAGCAGCCACGTTGCGCGGGAGAATGTAAAATGAGTTCATATGTAGTAGAAACCTAAGAAACCCGCCTGTTTTCGTCATTTGCTATCGAATCGACATAATGTCAGGTCGTCACATCGGCCGCACTTCTCTCTGAAATTGATAAATTTATCGTGTGCAAAGCTATGTCGCGTGCTGAGGAATGCGGAGACAGCAAAAGCCCCATAGTACAACACAGAAGACGCTTCTAAGTTGATGTAATTGCCAGTAAGGAGCAGTACAATTTAAGTTTTAGTGATTGATTTTTAAATTTTTAGGCGGCTTTGGTGCCTTGTACATTAGCTAGGACCTTACGATTTTGCATGAAGGGAAGACTAGCAGCCACGTTGCACGTGAGAATGTGGAAAGTGATCGAATGTATTAAAAGCCTAAGAAATCCACTCGTTTTCGTCATTTGCTATCGAATCGACTTAATGTCTGATCGTCACATTGGCCGCTCTTCTCAATGAAACGGTTACAATTATCGTGTGCAAAACTATGTGGCGTGCTGCGGAATGCGCAGACGCTAAAAGTGCCATAGTAGAACACAAAAGTAGCTTCTAAGTTGATGTAAAAAACACTAAGAGGCATAACAATTCAAGTTTTAGTTATCGATTTTTGACTTTTTAGCCGGCTTTGGTGCCTTGGACATGAGCTAGGACCTTAAGAATTTGTATGAAGGGAGGACTAGCAGCCACGTTGCACGGGAGAATGTGAAATGTGTTCAAATGTAGTTAAAATCTAAGAAATCCGCGAGTTTTCGTCATTTGCTGTTGAATTGACTTAATATCAAACCGTCACATTGGCTGCTCGTCTCTCTGAAATGGTTACATTTATCTATGCAAAGCTATGTCGCGTGCTGCGATATGCGGAGACACTAAAAGCGCCGCAGTAGAACACAGATAAAACTTCTAAGTTGATGTAATAGCCAGTAAGAAGCAGTACAATTCAAGTTTAGTTATCGATTTTTGACATTTTAGACAGCTTTGGTGCCTTGGACATGAGCTAGGACCTTAAGAATTTGTATGAATGGAGGACTAGCAGCCACGTTGCACGGGAGAATGTGAAAAGAGTTCATATGTAGTAAAAACCTAAGAAATCCATCCGTTTGCGTCATTTGCTATCGATGCGACTTTATATCAGATCGTCATATTGGCCGCTCTTCTCTCTGAAACGGTTACATTTATCGTGTGCAAAGCCATGTTGCGTGCTGCGATATGCGGAGACACTAAAAGCACCATAGTAGAACACAGAAGAAGCTTCTATGTTGATGTTATAGCCAGTAAGAAGCAGTAGAACTCAAATTTAGCTATCGATTTTTGAATTTTTAGCCGGATTTGGTGCCTTGAACATGAGGTAGGACCTTAATATTTTGCATGAAGGGAGGACTAACAGTCACGTTGCACGGGAGAATGTGAAAAGAGTTCGAATGTAGTAAAAACCTAAGAAATCCTCTCATTTTCGTCTTTTGCTATCGAATTGACTTATTGTCAGATCGTCACATTGGCCGATCTTCTCTCTGAAACGGTTACATTTATGGTGTGCAAAGCTATGTCGCGTGCTGTGGAATGCGGAGAGACTAAAAGCACCATAGTAGACCACAGAAGAAGCTTCTATGTTGATGTAATAGCCAATAAGAAGCAGTACAATTGAAGTTTTAGTTAACGATTTTAACTTTTTAGCCGGCTTAGGTGCCTTGGACATGAGCTAGGACCTTAAGATTTTGCATGGAAGACTAGCAGCCCCGTTGCACGGGAGAATGTGAAAAGTGTTCATATGTAAAAAAAATCCTAAGAAATCTGCCCGTTTTCGTCATTTGCTATCGAATCGACTTAATGTCAGATCGTCACATTGGCCGCTCTTTCTTCTGAAACGGTGACATTTGTCATGTGCAAAGCTATGTCGCCTGCTGCGGATGCGGAGGCACTGAAATCCCCATAAAAGAACACAGAAGAAGTATTTAATTTGATGTAAATGTCAGGAAGAAGCAGTAAAATTTAAGTTTAGTTATCGATTTTTGACTTTTTATCCGGCTTTGGTGCACGGGACAGAGCTAGGACCTTCAGATTTTGCATGAAGGGTGGACTATCAGCCACGTTGCACGGGAGAACGTGAAAAGTGATCGGATGTAGTAAAAACCTAAAAAATCCGCTCGTTTTCGTCATTTGCTATCGAATCGACTTAATGTCAGATCGTCACATTGGCCGCTCTTCTTTATGAAACGGTTACATTTATCGTGTGCAAAACTATGTGGCGTGCTGCAGTATGCGCAGACACGAAATGTACCATAGTAGAACACAGAAGTAGCTTCTAAGTTGTTGTAAAAAACACTAAGAGGCGTAACAATTCAAGTTTTAGTTATCGATTTTTGAGTTTTTAGATGGCTTTGGTGCCTTGGACTGAGCTAGGACCTTAAGATTTTGCATGAAGGGAGGACTAGCCGCCACGTTGCACGTGAGAATGTGAAAAGTGATCTAATGTAGTATAAACCTAAGAAATCCGCTCGTTTTCGTCATTTGCTATCGAATCGACTTAATGTCAGAGCGTCACATTGGCCGCTCTTCTTTATGAAACGGTTACATTTACCGTGTGCAAAACTATGTGGCGTGCTGCGGTATGCGCAGACACTAAAAGCACCATACTAGACCACAGAAGAAGCTTCTAAGTTGATGTAATAGCCAATAAGAAGCAGTACAAATCAAGCCTTAGTTAATGTCAGATGGGCACGTTGGCCGCTCTTATCAATGAAACGGTTACATTTATCGTGTGCAAAGCTATGTTGCGTGCTGCGGAATGCAGAGACACTAAAAGCACCATAGTAGACCACAGAAGAAGCTTCTAAGTTGATGTAATAGCCAATAAGAAGCAGTACAATTCAAGTTTCAGTTAACGATTTTTGACTTTTTAGCCGGATTTTGTGCCTTGGACATGAGCGAGAACCTTAAGATTCTGCATGAAGGGAGGACTAGCAGCCACGTTGCACGGGAGAATGTGAAAAGTTTTCATATGTAAAAAAAAAAACCTAAGAAATCCGCCCGTTTTCGTCATTTGCTATCGAATCGACTCAATGTCATATGGTCACGTTGTCCGCTCTTCTCTCTGAAACGGTTACATTAATCGTGTGCAAAGCTATGTCGCGTGCTGCGTAATGCGGAGAAACTAAAAGCACCATAAAAGAACACAGAAGAAGATACTAAGTTGATGTAATAGCCAGTAAGAAGCACTACAATTCAAGTTTAGTTATCGATTTTTGACGTTTTAGCTGGCTTCTTGTGATTTGGACATTTTGCTAGGACCTTAAGATTTTGCAAGAAGTAAGGACTAGCAGCCACGTTGCACGGGAGAATGTGAAAAGTGTTCATATGTAGTAAAAACCTAGGAATCCGCCCGTTTTCGTCATTTGCTGTCGAATCCACTTAATGTCAGATCGTCACATTGGCCGCTCTTCTCTCTGAAACGGTTATATTTGTCGTGTGCAAAGCTATGTCGCGTGCTGCGATATGCGGAAACACTAAAAGCACCATAGTAGAACACAGATGAAGCTTCTAAGTTCATGGAATAGCCAGTATGAAGCAGTAAAATAATAGTTTTAGCTATCGATTATAAACTTCTTAGCCGGCTTTCGCGCCTTGGACATGAGCTACGACCTTAAGAATTTGTACGAAGGGAGGACTAGCATCCACGTTACACGGGAGAATGTGAAAAGTGTTCATATGTAGTAAAAACCTAGGAAATTCGCCCGTTTTCGTCATTTGCTATCGAATCGACTTAATGTCAGATCGTCACATTGGCCGCTCTTCTCTCTGAAACGGTTATATTTAACGTGTGAAAAGCTATGTCACGTGCTGCGGAACGGGGAGACACTAAAAGCACCATACTAGACCACAGATGAAGCTTCTAAGTTGATGTAATAGCCAATAAGAAGCAGTACAATTCAAACTTTAGTTAACGATTTTTGACTTTTTAGTCAGCTTTGTTGCCTTGGACATAAGCTAGGACCTTAAGATTTTGCATGAAGGGAGGACTACTAGCTACATTGCACTGGATAATGTGAAAAGTGTTCATATGTAGCAAAAACTTAAGAAATCCTAGCGTTTTCGTCACTTGCTATCGAATCGTTTTAATGTCAGATGGCCACGTTGGCCGCTCTTATGTCTGAAACGGTTACATTTATCGGGTGCAAAGCTATGTTGCGTGCTGCGAATTGCGGAGACACTAAAAGCACCATAGTAGAAAACAGAAGAAGATTATAAGTTGATGTAATAGCCAGTAAGAAGCAGTAAAATAATAGTTTTAGCTATCGATTATTGACTTTTTAGGCGGCTTGGTGCCTTGCACATGAGCTAGGACCTTAAGATTTTTCATGATGGGAGGACTAGGAGCCATGTTGCACGAAAGAATGTGAAATCTGTTCATATATAGTAAAAACCTAATAGATCCGCCCGTTTTCGTCATTTTGCTATCGAATCGACTTAATGGCAGATTTTCACATTGGCCGCTATTCTCTCTAAAACGGTTACATTTAACGTGTGCGAAGCTATGTTGCGTGCTGCGGAATGCGGAGACACTAAAAGCACCATAGAAGACCACAGAAGAAGCTTCTAAGTTGATGTAATAGCCAATAAGAAGCAGTACAATTCAAGTTTTAGTTAACGATTTTTGACTTTTTAGCCGGATTTGGTGCCTTGGACATGAGCTAGGACCTTAAGATTTTGCATGAAGGGAGGACTAGCAGCCACGTTGCACGGGAGAATGTGAAAAGTGTTCATATGTAAAAAAAAACCTAAGAAATTCGCCCGTTTTCGTCATTTGCTATCGAATCAACTTAATGTCAGATCGTCACATTGGCCGCTCTTCTCTATTAAACGGTTACATTTATCGTGTGCAAAACTATTTGGGGTGCTGCGGAATGCGCAGACACTAAAAATACCATAGTAGAACACAGAAGTAGCTTCTAAGTTGATGTAAAAAACACTAAGAGGCATAACAATTCAGGTTTTAGTTATCGATTTTTGACATTTTAGACGGTTTTGGTGCCTTGGACTGAGCTAGGACCTTAAGAATTTTTATGAAGGGGGGACTAGCAGCCACTTTGCAAGGGAGAATGTGAAATGTGTTCAAATGTAGTAAAAATCTAAGAAATCCGCTAGTTTTCTTCATTTGCTGTCGAAGTGACTTAATATCAAATCGTCACATTGGCCGCTCTACTCCCTGAAACGGTTACATTTATCGTGTGCAAAGCTATGTCGCGTGCTGCGGAATGCGTAGACACTACAAGCACCATAGTAGAACACAGAAGAAGCTTCTAAGTTGACGTAATAGCCAGTAAGAAGACGTAAAATAATAGTTTAGCTATCGATTATTCACTTTTTAGCCGGCCTTGGTGCCTTGGATATGAGCTAGGACCTTAACAATTTGTATGAAGGAAGGACTAGCAGCGACGTTGTACGGGAGAATATGAAACGTGTTCATATGTAGTAAAAACCTAAGAAATCCGCCCGTTTTCGTCTTTTGCTATCGACTCGACTTGATGTCAGACCGTCACACTGGCCGCTCGTCTATCTGAAAAGGTTACATATATCGTGTGCAAAGCTACGTCGCGTGCTGCGACATGTGGAGACACTACAAGCACCATAGTAGAACACAGAAGAAGCTTCTAAGTTGATGTAACAGCCAGTAACCAGCAGTACAATTAAAGTTTAGTTACCGATTTTTGATTTTTTAGCCGGCTTTGGTGCCTTGGACATGAGCTAGGACCTTAAGAATTTGCATGAAGGGAGGACTAGCAGCCACGTTGCGCGGGAGAATGTAAAATGAGTTCATATGTAGTAGAAACCTAAGAAACCCGCCTGTTTTCGTCATTTGCTATCGAATCGACATAATGTCAGGTCGTCACATCGGCCGCACTTCTCTCTGAAATTGATAAATTTATCGTGTGCAAAGCTATGTCGCGTGCTGAGGAATGCGGAGACAGCAAAAGCCCCATAGTACAACACAGAAGACGCTTCTAAGTTGATGTAATTGCCAGTAAGGAGCAGTACAATTTAAGTTTTAGTGATTGATTTTTAAATTTTTAGGCGGCTTTGGTGCCTTGTACATTAGCTAGGACCTTACGATTTTGCATGAAGGGAAGACTAGCAGCCACGTTGCACGTGAGAATGTGGAAAGTGATCGAATGTATTAAAAGCCTAAGAAATCCACTCGTTTTCGTCATTTGCTATCGAATCGACTTAATGTCTGATCGTCACATTGGCCGCTCTTCTCAATGAAACGGTTACAATTATCGTGTGCAAAACTATGTGGCGTGCTGCGGAATGCGCAGACGCTAAAAGTGCCATAGTAGAACACAAAAGTAGCTTCTAAGTTGATGTAAAAAACACTAAGAGACATAACAATTCAAGTTTTAGTTATCGATTTTTGACTTTTTAGCCGGCTTTGGTGCCTTGGACATGAGCTAGGACCTTAAGAATTTGTATGAAGGGAGGACTAGCAGCCACGTTGCACGGGAGAATGTGAAATGTGTTCAAATGTAGTTAAAATCTAAGAAATCCGCGAGTTTTCGTCATTTGCTGTTGAATTGACTTAATATCAAACCGTCACATTGGCTGCTCGTCTCGCTGAAATGGTTACATTTATCTATGCAAAGCTATGTCGCGTGCTGCGATATGCGGAGACACTAAAAGCGCCGCAGTAGAACACAGATAAAACTTCTAAGTTGATGTAATAGCCAGTAAGAAGCAGTACAATTCAAGTTTAGTTATCGATTTTTGACATTTTAGACAGCTTTGGTGCCTTGGACATGAGCTAGGACCTTAAGAATTTGTATGAATGGAGGACTAGCAGCCACGTTGCACGGGAGAATGTGAAAAGAGTTCATATGTAGTAAAAACCTAAGAAATCCATCCGTTTGCGTCATTTGCTATCGATGCGACTTTATATCAGATCGTCATATTGGCCGCTCTTCTCTCTGAAACGGTTACATTTATCGTGTGCAAAGCCATGTTGCGTGCTGCGATATGCGGAGACACTAAAAGCACCATAGTAGAACACAGAAGAAGCTTCTATGTTGATGTTATAGCCAGTAAGAAGCAGTAGAACTCAAATTTAGCTATCGATTTTTGAATTTTTAGCCGGATTTGGTGCCTTGAACATGAGGTAGGACCTTAATATTTTGCATGAAGGGAGGACTAACAGTCACGTTGCACGGGAGAATGTGAAAAGAGTTCGAATGTAGTAAAAACCTAAGAAATCCTCTCATTTTCGTCTTTTGCTATCGAATTGACTTATTGTCAGATCGTCACATTGGCCGCTCTTCTCTCTGAAACGGTTACATTTATGGTGTGCAAAGCTATGTCGCGTGCTGTGGAATGCGGAGAGACTAAAAGCACCATAGTAGACCACAGAAGAAGCTTCTATGTTGATGTAATAGCCAATAAGAAGCAGTACAATTGAAGTTTTAGTTAACGATTTTAACTTTTTAGCCGGCTTAGGTGCCTTGGACATGAGCTAGGACCTTAAGATTTTGCATGGAAGACTAGCAGCCCCGTTGCACGGGAGAATGTGAAAAGTGTTCATATGTAAAAAAAATCCTAAGAAATCTGCCCGTTTTCGTCATTTGCTATCGAATCGACTTAATGTCAGATCGTCACATTGGCCGCTCTTTCTTCTGAAACGGTGACATTTATCATGTGCAAAGCTATGTCGCCTGCTGCGGATGCGGAGGCACTGAAATCCCCATAAAAGAACACAGAAGAAGTATTTAATTTGATGTAAATGTCAGGAAGAAGCAGTAAAATTTAAGTTTAGTTATCGATTTTTGACTTTTTATCCGGCTTTGGTGCACGGGACAGAGCTAGGACCTTCAAATTTTGCATGAAGGGTGGACTATCAGCCACGTTGCACGGGAGAACGTGAAAAGTGATCGGATGTAGTA
Organism: Schistocerca gregaria; assembly: GCF_023897955.1. Classification (NCBI taxonomy): domain Eukaryota; kingdom Metazoa; phylum Arthropoda; class Insecta; order Orthoptera; family Acrididae; genus Schistocerca; species Schistocerca gregaria. The sequence continues at coordinate 120,066 of NW_026061712.1, forward strand.
AAAACCTAAAAAATCCGCTCGTTTTCGTCATTTGCTATCGAATCGACTTAATGTCAGATCGTCACATTGGCCGCTCTTCTTTATGAAACGGTTACATTTATCGTGTGCAAAACTATGTGGCGTGCTGCAGTATGCGCAGACACGAAATGTACCATAGTAGAACACAGAAGTAGCTTCTAAGTTGTTGTAAAAAACACTAAGAGGCGTAACAATTCAAGTTTTAGTTATCGATTTTTAAGTTTTTAGATGGCTTTGGTGCCTTGGACTGAGCTAGGACCTTAAGATTTTGCATGAAGGGAGGACTAGCCGCCACGTTGCACGTGAGAATGTGAAAAGTGATCTAATGTAGTATAAACCTAAGAAATCCGCTCGTTTTCGTCATTTGCTATCGAATCGACTTAATGTCAGAGCGTCACATTGGCCGCTCTTCTTTATGAAACGGTTACATTTACCGTGTGCAAAACTATGTGGCGTGCTGCGGTATGCGCAGACACTAAAAGCACCATACTAGACCACAGAAGAAGCTTCTAAGTTGATGTAATAGCCAATAAGAAGCAGTACAAATCAAGCCTTAGTTAATGTCAGATGGGCACGTTGGCCGCTCTTATCAATGAAACGGTTACATTTATCGTGTGCAAAGCTATGTTGCGTGCTGCGGAATGCAGAGACACTAAAAGCACCATAGTAGACCACAGAAGAAGCTTCTAAGTTGATGTAATAGCCAATAAGAAGCAGTACAATTCAAGTTTCAGTTAACGATTTTTGACTTTTTAGCCGGATTTTGTGCCTTGGACATGAGCGAGAACCTTAAGATTCTGCATGAAGGGAGGACTAGCAGCCACGTTGCACGGGAGAATGTGAAAAGTTTTCATATGTAAAAAAAAAAACCTAAGAAATCCGCCCGTTTTCGTCATTTGCTATCGAATCGACTCAATGTCATATGGTCACGTTGTCCGCTCTTCTCTCTGAAACGGTTACATTAATCGTGTGCAAAGCTATGTCGCGTGCTGCGTAATGCGGAGAAACTAAAAGCACCATAAAAGAACACAGAAGAAGATACTAAGTTGATGTAATAGCCAGTAAGAAGCACTACAATTCAAGTTTAGTTATCGATTTTTGACGTTTTAGCTGGCTTCTTGTGATTTGGACATTTTGCTAGGACCTTAAGATTTTGCAAGAAGTAAGGACTAGCAGCCACGTTGCACGGGAGAATGTGAAAAGTGTTCATATGTAGTAAAAACCTAGGAATCCGCCCGTTTTCGTCATTTGCTGTCGAATCCACTTAATGTCAGATCGTCACATTGGCCGCTCTTCTCTCTGAAACGGTTATATTTGTCGTGTGCAAAGCTATGTCGCGTGCTGCGATATGCGGAAACACTAAAAGCACCATAGTAGAACACAGATGAAGCTTCTAAGTTCATGGAATAGCCAGTATGAAGCAGTAAAATAATAGTTTTAGCTATCGATTATAAACTTCTTAGCCGGCTTTCGCGCCTTGGACATGAGCTACGACCTTATGAATTTGTACGAAGGGAGGACTAGCATCCACGTTACACGGGAGAATGTGAAAAGTGTTCATATGTAGTAAAAACCTAGGAAATTCGCCCGTTTTCGTCATTTGCTATCGAATCGACTTAATGTCAGATCGTCACATTGGCCGCTCTTCTCTCTGAAACGGTTATATTTAACGTGTGAAAAGCTATGTCACGTGCTGCGGAACGGGGAGACACTAAAAGCACCATACTAGACCACAGATGAAGCTTCTAAGTTGATGTAATAGCCAATAAGAAGCAGTACAATTCAAACTTTAGTTAACGATTTTTGACTTTTTAGTCAGCTTTGTTGCCTTGGACATAAGCTAGGACCTTAAGATTTTGCATGAAGGGAGGACTACTAGCTACATTGCACTGGATAATGTGAAAAGTGTTCATATGTAGCAAAAACTTAAGAAATCCTAGCGTTTTCGTCACTTGCTATCGAATCGTTTTAATGTCAGATGGCCACGTTGGCCGCTCTTATGTCTGAAACGGTTACATTTATCGGGTGCAAAGCTATGTTGCGTGCTGCGAATTGCGGAGACACTAAAAGCACCATAGTAGAAAACAGAAGAAGATTATAAGTTGATGTAATAGCCAGTAAGAAGCAGTAAAATAATAGTTTTAGCTATCGATTATTGACTTTTTAGGCGGCTTGGTGCCTTGCACATGAGCTAGGACCTTAAGATTTTTCATGATGGGAGGACTAGGAGCCATGTTGCACGAAAGAATGTGAAATCTGTTCATATATAGTAAAAACCTAATAGATCCGCCCGTTTTCGTCATTTTGCTATCGAATCGACTTAATGGCAGATTTTCACATTGGCCGCTATTCTCTCTAAAACGGTTACATTTAACGTGTGCGAAGCTATGTTGCGTGCTGCGGAATGCGGAGACACTAAAAGCACCATAGAAGACCACAGAAGAAGCTTCTAAGTTGATGTAATAGCCAATAAGAAGCAGTACAATTCAAGTTTTAGTTAACGATTTTTGACTTTTTAGCCGGATTTGGTGCCTTGGACATGAGCTAGGACCTTAAGATTTTGCATGAAGGGAGGACTAGCAGCCACGTTGCACGGGAGAATGTGAAAAGTGTTCATATGTAAAAAAAAAACTAAGAAATTCGCCCGTTTTCGTCATTTGCTATCGAATCAACTTAATGTCAGATCGTCACATTGGCCGCTCTTCTCTATTAAACGGTTACATTTATCGTGTGCAAAACTATTTGGGGTGCTGCGGAATGCGCAGACACTAAAAATACCATAGTAGAACACAGAAGTAGCTTCTAAGTTGATGTAAAAAACACTAAGAGGCATAACAATTCAGGTTTTAGTTATCGATTTTTGACATTTTAGACGGTTTTGGTGCCTTGGACTGAGCTAGGACCTTAAGAATTTTTATGAAGGGGGGACTAGCAGCCACTTTGCAAGGGAGAATGTGAAATGTGTTCAAATGTAGTAAAAATCTAAGAAATCCGCTAGTTTTCTTCATTTGCTGTCGAAGTGACTTAATATCAAATCGTCACATTGGCCGCTCTACTCCCTGAAACGGTTACATTTATCGTGTGCAAAGCTATGTCGCGTGCTGCGGAATGCGTAGACACTACAAGCACCATAGTAGAACACAGAAGAAGCTTCTAAGTTGACGTAATAGCCAGTAAGAAGACGTAAAATAATAGTTTAGCTATCGATTATTCACTTTTTAGCCGGCCTTGGTGCCTTGGATATGAGCTAGGACCTTAACAATTTGTATGAAGGAAGGACTAGCAGCGACGTTGTACGGGAGAATATGAAACGTGTTCATATGTAGTAAAAACCTAAGAAATCCGCCCGTTTTCGTCTTTTGCTATCGACTCGACTTGATGTCAGACCGTCACACTGGCCGCTCGTCTATCTGAAAAGGTTACATATATCGTGTGCAAAGCTACGTCGCGTGCTGCGACATGTGGAGACACTACAAGCACCATAGTAGAACACAGAAGAAGCTTCTAAGTTGATGTAACAGCCAGTAACCAGCAGTACAATTAAAGTTTAGTTACCGATTTTTGATTTTTTAGCCGGCTTTGGTGCCTTGGACATGAGCTAGGACCTTAAGAATTTGCATGAAGGGAGGACTAGCAGCCACGTTGCACGGGAGAATGTGAAACGTGTTCATATGTAGTAAAAACCTAAGAAATCCGAACGCTTTCCTCATTTGCTATCGAATCGACTTAATGTCAGATGGTCACATTGGAGGCTCTTCTATCTGAAACGGTTACATTTATCGTGTGCAAAGCTACGTCGCGTGCTGTGATATGCGGAGACACTACAAGCACCATAGTAGAACACAGAAGAAGCTTCCAAGTTGACGTAATAGCCAGTAAGAAGCCGTAAAATAATCGTTTTAGTTATCGATTATTAACTTTTTAGCCGGCTTTGGTGACTTGGACATGAGCTAGGAACTTAAGAATTTCTATAAAGGGAGGACAAGCAACCACGTTGCACGGGAGAATGTGAAAAGTGATCGAATGTAGTAAAAAACTAAGTAATCCGCTCGTTTTCGTCATTTGCTATCGATTCGACTTTATATCAGATCGTCACATTGGCCGCTCCTCTCTCTGAAACGGTTACATTTATCGTGTGCAAAGCTATGTTGCGTGCTGCGATATGCGGAGACACTAAAAGCACCATAGTAGAACACAGAAGAAGCTTCTACGTTGATGTAATAGCCAGTAAGGAGCAGTAGAACTCAAATTTAGCTATCGATTTTTGATTTTTTAGCAGGCTTTGGTGCTTGAACATGAGGTAGGACCTTAATATTTTGCATGAAGGGAGGGCTAACAGCCACGTTGCACTTGAGAATGTGAAAAGAGATCGAATGTAGTAAAAACCTAAGAAATCCGCTCGTTTTCGTCATTTGCTATCGAATCGACTTAATGTCAGATCGTCACACTGGCCACTCTTCTCTCTGAAACAGTTACATTTATCGTGTGCAAAGCTATGTTGCGTGCTGCGAAATTCGGAGACACTAAAATTACCATAGTAGAACACAGAAGGAGCTTCTAAGTTGATGTAATAACCAGTAAGAAGCAGTACAACACAAGTTTTAGTTATCGATTGTTGACTTTATAGGCGGCTGTGGTGCCTTGGACATGAGCTAGGACCTTACGATTTTGCATGAAGGGAGGACTATTAGCCATGGTGCACGGGAGCATGTGAAAAATGTTCATATGTAGCAAAAACGTAAGAAATCCGCCCGTTTTCGTCATTTCCTATCGAATTAAATTCAGATGGTCACATTGGCCGCTCCTCTGTCTGAAACGGTTAAATTTATCATGTGCAAAGCTATGTTGAGTGCTGCGGAATGCAGAGACACAAAAGCACCATAAAAGAACAGCGAAGAAGTTTCTAATTTGATGTAAATGCCAGTAAGAAGCAGTACAATTTAAGTATAGTTATCGATTTTTGACTTTTGAGCTGGCTCTGGTGCCTTGGACATGAGCTAGGACGTTAAGATTTTGCATGAAGGGACGCCTACCTGCCACGTTGCACGGGAGAATGTAAAAAGTGTTCACATGTAGTAAAAACCTAAGATATCCGCCTGTTTTCGTCATCTGCTATCGAATCGACTCAATATCATATCGTCACGTTGACCGCTCTTCTCTCTGAAACGGTTACGTTTATCGTGTGCAAAGATATGTAGCGTGCTGCGGAATGCGGAGAATCTAAAAGCACCATAGTAGAAAACAGAAGAAGCTTCTAAGTTGATGTAATAGGCAGTAAGAAGCAGTAAAGTAATAGTTTTAGCTATCGGTTATTGACTTTTTAGCCGCCTTTGGTTACTTGGACATAAGCTAGGACCTTAAGACTTTCTATGAAGGGAGGACTAGCAGCCACGTTAAACGGGCGAATGTGAAAAGTTTTCGTAAGTAGTAACAACCTAATAAATCCGCCCCTCTTTGGTTATTTGCTATTGAATCGACTTAATGTCAGATGGTCACATTGGCCGCTCTTTTCTCTGAACTGTTACATTCAACGTGTGCAAAGCTATGTCGCGTGCTGTGGAATGCGGAGACACTAAAAGCACCATAGTAGAACACAGAAGGAGCTTCTAAGTTGATGTAATAACCAGTAAGAAACAGTACAATTCAAGTTTTATTTATCTATTTTTGACTGTTAAGCTGGCATTGGTGCCTTGGAAATGAGCTAGTACCTTACTATTTTGTATGAAGGGAGGACTAGCAGCCACGATGCACGGGAGAACGTGAAAGGTGTTCATATGTAGTAAAAACCTAAGAAATCCGCCCGTTTTCGTCATTTGCTATCGAATCGTCTTAATGTCAGATCGTCACATTGGCCGCTCTTCCCTCTGAAACGGTGACATTTATCGTGTGCAAAGCAATGTCGCGTGATGCGGAATTCGGAGACACTAAAAGCACCATAGTAGAACACAGAAGGAGCTTCTGAGTTGATGTAATAACCAGTAAGAAACAGTACAATTCAAGTTTTATTTATCTATTTTTGACTTTTAAGCTGGCTTTGGTGCCTTTGAAATGAGCTAGTACCTTACTATTTTGTATGAAGGGAGGACTAGCAGCCACGATGCACGGGAGAACGTGAAAGTTGTTCATATGTAGTAAAAACCTAAGAAATCCGCCCGTTTTCGTCATTTGCTATCGAATCGACTTAATGTCAGATCGTCACACTGGCCGCTCTTCTGTCTGAAACGGTTAAATTTATCTTGTGCAAAGCTATGTCTCGTGCTGCGGAATGCGGAGACTGTACAAGCACCATAGTAGAACACAGAAGAAGCTTCTAAGTTGATGTAATAGCCAATAAGAAGCAGTACAATTCAAGTTATAGTTAACGATTTTTGACTTTTTAGCCGGCTTTGGTGCCTTGGACATGAGCTAGGACCTTAAGATTTTGCATGAAGGGAGGACTAGCAGCCACGTTGCACGGGAGAATGTGAAAAGTGATCATATGTAAAAAAAAACCTAAGAAATTCGCCCGTTTTCGTCATTTGCTATCGAATCGTCTTAATGTCAGATCGTCACATTGGCCGCTCTTCCCTCTGAAACGGTGACATTTATCGTGTGCAAAGCAATGTCGCGTGATGCGGAATTCGGAGACACTAAAAGCACCATAGTAGAACACAGAAGGAGCTTCTGAGTTGATGTAATAGCCAGTAAGAAGCACTACAATTCAAGTTTAGTTATGGATTTTTGACGTTTTAGCCGGCTTCTTGTGATTTGGACATTTTGCTAGGACCTTAAGATTTTGCAAGAAGTAAGGACTAGCAGCCACGTTGCACGGGAGAATGTGAAAAGTGTTCATATGTAGTAAAAACCTAGGAATCCGCCCGTTTTCGTCATTTGCTGTCGAATCGACTTAATGTCAGATCGTCACATTGGCCGCTCTTCTCTCTGAAATGGTTATATTTGTCGTGTGCAAAGCTATGTCGCGTGCTGCGATATGCAGAAACACAAAAAGCACCATAGTAGAACACAGATGAAGCTTCTAAGTTCATGGAATAGCCAGTATGAAGCAGTAAAATAATAGTTTTAGCTATCGATTATAAACTTCTTAGCCGGCTTTCGCGCCTTGGACATGAGCTACGACCTTAAGAATTTGTATGAAGGGAGGACTAGCATCCACGTTACACGGGAGAATGTGAAAAGTGTTCATATGTAGTAAAAACCTAGGAAATTCGCCCGTTTTCGTCATTTGCTATCGAATCGACTTAATGTCAGATCGTCACATTGGCCGCTCTTCTCTCTGAAACGGTTATATTTAACGTGTGAAAAGCTATGTCACGTGCTGCGGAACGGGGAGACACTACAAGCACCATACTAGACCACAGATGAAGCTTCTAAGTTGATGTAATAGCCAATAAGAAGCAGTACAATTCAAACTTTAGTTAACGATTTTTGACTTTTTAGTCAGCTTTGTTGCCTTGGACATAAGCTAGGACCTTAAGATTTTGCATGAAGGGAGGACTACTAGCTACATTGCACTGGATAATGTGAAAAGTGTTCATATGTAGCAAAAACCTAAGAAATCCTAGCGTTTTCGTCACTTGCTATCGAATCGTTTTAATGTCAGATGGCCACGTTGGCCGCTCTTATGTCTGAAACGGTTACATTTATCGGGTGCAAAGCTATGTTGCGTGCTGCGAATTGCGGAGACACTAAAAGCACCATAGTAGAAAACAGAAGAAGATTATAAGTTGATGTAATAGCCAGTAAGAAGCAGTAAAATAATAGTTTTAGCTATCGATTATTGACTTTTTAGGCGGCTTTGGTGCCTTGCACATGAGCTAGGACCTTAAGATTTTTCATGATGGGAGGACTAGGAGCCATGTTGCACGAAAGAATGTGAAATCTTTTCATATATAGTAAAAACCTAATAGATCCGCCCGTTTTCGTCATTTTGCTATCGAATCGACTTAATGGCAGATTTTCACATTGGCCGCTATTCTCTCTAAAACGGTTACATTTAACGTGTGCGAAGCTATGTTGCGTGCTGCGGAATGCGGAGACACTAAAAGCACCATAGAAGACCACAGAAGAAGCTTCTAAGTTGATGTAATAGCCAATAAGAAGCAGTACAATTCAAGTTTTAGTTAACGATTTTTGACTTTTTAGCCGGATTTGGTGCCTTGGACATGAGCTAGGACCTTAAGATTTTGCATGAAGGGAGGACTAGCAGCCACGTTGCACGGGAGAATGTGAAAAGTGTTCATATGTAAAAAAAAAACCTAAGAAATTCGCCCGTTTTCGTCATTTGCTATCGAATCAACTTAATGTCAGATCGTCACATTGGCCGCTCTTCTCTATTAAACGGTTACATTTATCGTGTGCAAAACTATTTGGGGTGCTGCGGAATGCGCAGACACTAAAAATACCATAGTAGAACACAGAAGTAGCTTCTAAGTTGATGTAAAAAACACTAAAAGGCATAACAATTCAGGTTTTAGTTATCAATTTTTGACATTTTAGACGGCTTTGGTGCCTTGGACTGAGCTAGGACCTTAAGAATTTTTATGAAGGGGGGACTAGCAGCCACTTTGCAAGGGAGAATGTGAAATGTGTTCAAATGTAGTAAAAATCTAAGAAATCCGCTAGTTTTCGTCATTTGCTGTCGTAGTGACTTAATATCAAATCGTCACATTGGCCGCTCTACTCCCTGAAACGGTTACATTTATGGTGTGCAAAGCTATGTCGCGTGCTGCGGAATGCGTAGACACTACAAGCACCATAGTAGAACACAGAAGAAGCTTCTAAGTTGATGTAATAGCCAGTAAGAAGACGTAAAATAATAGTTTAGCTATCGATTATTCACTTTTTAGCCGGCTTTGGTGCCTTGGATATGAGCTAGGACCTTAACAATTTGTATGAAGGAAGGACTAGCAGTGACGTTGTACGGGAGAATATGAAACGTGTTCATATGTAGTAAAAACCTAAGAGATCCGCCCGTTTTCGTCTTTTGCTATCGACTCGACTTGATGTCAGACCGTCACATTGGCCGCTCGTCTATCTGAAAAGGTTACATATATCGTGTGCAAAGCTACGTCGCGTGCTGCGACATGTGGAGACACTACAAGCACCATAGTAGAACACAGAAGAAGCTTCTAAGTTGATGTAACAGCCAGTAACCAGCAGTACAATTAAAGTTTAGTTATCGATTTTTGATTTTTTAGCCGGCTTTGGTGCCTTGGACATGAGCTAGGACCTTAAGAATTTGCATGAAGGGAGGACTAGCAGCCACGTTGCACGGGAGAATGTGAAACGTGTCCATATGTAGTAAAAACCTAAGAAATCCGAACGCTTTCCTCATTTGCTATCGAATCGACTTAATGTCAGATGGTCACATTGGGGGCTCTTCTATCTGAAACGGTTACATTTATCGTGTGCAAAGCTACGTCGCGTGCTGTGATATGCGGAGACACTACAAGCACCATAGTAGAACACAGAAGAAGCTTCCAAGTTGACGTAATAGCCAGTAAGAAGCCGTAAAATAATCGTTTTAGTTATCGATTATTAACTTTTTAGCCGGCTTTGGTGACTTGGACATGAGTTAGGAACTTAAGAATTTCTATAAAGGGAGGACAAGCAACCACGTTGCACGGGAGAATGTGAAAAGTGATCGAATGTAGTAAAAAACTAAGTAATCCGCTCGTTTTCGTCATTTGCTATCGATTCGACTTTATATCAGATCGTCACATTGGCCGCTCCTCTCTCTGAAACGGTTACATTTATCGTGTGCAAAGCTATGTTGCGTGCTGCGATATGCGGAGACACTAAAAGCACCATAGTAGAACACAGAAGAAGCTTCTACGTTGATGTAATAGCCAGTAAGAAGCAGTAGAACTCAAATTTAGCTATCGATTTTTGATTTTTTAGCAGGCTTTGGTGCCTTGGACATGAGGTAGGACCTTAATATTTTGCATGAAGGGAGGGCTAACAGCCACGTTGCACTTGAGAATGTGAAAAGAGATCGAATGTAGTAAAAACCTAAGAAATCCGCTCGTTTTCGTCATTTGCTATCGAATCGACTTAATGTCAGATCGTCACACTGGCCACTCTTCTCTCTGAAACAGTTACATTTATCGTGTGCAAAGCTATGTTGCGTGCTGCGAAATTCGGAGACACTAAAATTACCATAGTAGAACACAGAAGGAGCTTCTAAGTTGATGTAATAACCAGTAAGAAGCAGTACAACACAAGTTTTAGTTATCGATTGTTGACTTTATAGGCGGCTGTGGTGCCTTGGACATGAGCTAGGACCTTACGATTTTGCATGAAGGGAGGACTATTAGCCATGTTGCACGGGAGCATGTGAAAAATGTTCATATGTAGCAAAAACGTAAGAAATCCGCCCGTTTTCGTCATTTCCTATCGAATTAAATTCAGATGGTCACATTGGCCGCTCTTCTGTCTGAAACGGTTAAATTTATCATGTGCAAAGCTATGTTGAGTGTTGCGGAATGCAGAGACACACCATAAAAGAACAGAGAAGAAGTTTCTAATTTGATGTAAATGCCAGTAAGAAGCAGTACTATTTAAGTATATTTATCGATTTTTGACTTTTGAGCTGGCTCTGGTGCCTTGGACATGAGCTAGGACGTTAAGATTTTGCATGAAGGGACGCCTACCTGCCACGTTGCACGGGAGAATGTAAAAAGTGTTCACATGTAGTAAAAACCTAAGATATTCGCCTGTTTTCGTCATCTGCTATCGAATCGACTCAATATCATATCGTCACGTTGACCGCTCTTCTCTCTGAAACGGTTACGTTTATCGTGTGCAAAGATATGTAGCGTGCTGCGGAATGCGGAGAATCTAAAAGCACCATAGTAGAAAACAGAAGAAGCTTCTAAGTTGATGTAATAGGCAGTAAGAAGCAGTAAAGTAATAGTTTTAGCTATCGGTTATTGACTTTTTAGCCGCCTTTGGTTACTTGGACATAAGCTAGGACCTTAAGACTTTCTATGAAGGGAGGACTAGCAGCCACGTTAAACGGGCGAATGTGAAAAGTTTTCGTAAGTAGTAACAACCTAATAAATCCGCCCCTCTTTGGTTATTTGCTACTGAATCGACTTAATGTCAGATGGACACATTGGCCGCTCTTTTCTCTGAACTGTTACATTCAACGTGTGCAAAGCTATGTCGCGTGCTGTGGAATGCGGAGACACTAAAAGCACCATAGTAGAACACAGAAGGAGCTTCTAAGTTGATGTAATAACCAGTAAGAAACAGTACAATTCAAGTTTTATTTATCTATTTTTGACTGTTAAGCTGGCATTGGTGCCTTGGAAATGAGCTAGTACCTTACTATTTTGTATGAAGGGAGGACTAGCAGCCACGATGCACGGGAGAACGTGAAAGGTGTTCATATGTAGTAAAAAGCTAAGAAATCCGAGCGTGTTCGTCACTTGCTATCGAATCGACTTAATGTCAGATCGCCACATTGGCCGCTCTTCTCTCTGAAACGGTTACATTTATCGTGTGCAAAGCTATGTTGCGTGCTGCGGAATGCGGAGACACTAAAAGCACCATAGTAGACCACAGAAGAAGTTTCTAATTTGATGTAAATGTCAGTAAGAAGCAGTACAATTCAAGTTTAGTTATCGATTTTTGACTTTTGAGCTGGCTTTGGTGCCTTGGAAATGAGCTAGGATCTTAAGATTTTGCATGAAGGGAGGACTAGCTGCCACGTTGCACCGGAGAATGGAAAAAGTTTTCATATGTAGTAAAAACCTAAGAAATCCGCCTGTTTTCGTCATCTGCTATCGAATCGACTCAATGTCATATGGTCACGTTGTCCGCTCTTCTCTCTGAAACGGTTACATTTATCGTGTGCAAACCAATGTCGCGTGCTGCGTAATGCGGAGAAACAAAAAGCTTCATAAAGAACACAGAAGAAGTTACTAAGTTGATGTAATAGCCAGTAAGAAGCACTACAATTCAAGTTTAGTTATCGATTTTTGACTTTTTAGCCGGCTTTATTGCTTTGGACATTTTGCAAGGCCCTTAAGATTTTGCAAGAAGTAAGGACTAGCAGCCACGTTGCACGGGAGAATGTGAAAAGAGTTCATATGTAGTAAAAACCTAGGAATCCGCCCGTTTTCGTCATTTGCTGTCGAATCGACTTAATGTCAGATCGTCACATTGGCCGCTCTTCTCTCTGAAACGGTTACATTTGTCGTGTGCAAAGCTATGTCGCGTGCTGCGATATGGGGAAACACTAAAAGCACCATAGTAGAACACAGATGAAGCTTCTAAGTTGATGGAATAGCCAGTATGAAGCAGTAAAACAATAATTTTAGCTATCGATTGTAAACTTCTTAGCTGGCTTTGGTGCCTTGGACATGACCTAGGACCTTACGATTTTGCATGAAGGGACGCCTAGCAGCCACGTTGCACGGGAGAATGTGTAAAGTGATCGAATGTAGTAAAAACCTAAGAAATCCGCTCGTTTTCGTCATTTGCTATCGAATCGACTTAATGTCAGATCGTCGCATTGGCCGCTCTTCTCAATGAAACTGGTACATTTTTCGTGTGCAAAACTATGTGGCGTGCTGCGAAATGCGCAGACACTAAAAGTACCATAGTAGAACACAGAAGTAGCTTCTAAGTTGAAGTAATAAACAGTAAGAAGCATAGCAATTCAAGTTTTAGTTATCGAATTTTGAATTTTTAGACGGCTTTGGTGCATCGGACTGAGCTAGGACCTTACAATTTTGTATGAAGGTAGGACTAGCAGCCACCTCTCACGGGAGAATGTGAAAAGTGTACATATGTAGTAAAAACCTGAGAAATTCGTCCGTTTTCGTCATTTGCTGTCGAATTTTCTTAATGTCAGATCGTCACATTGGCCGCTCTTCTCTCTGAAACGGTTACATTTATGGTGTGCAAAGCTATGTTGCGTGCTGCGATATGCGGAGGCACTAAAAGCACCACAGTAGAACACAGAAGAAGCTTCTATGTTGATGTAATAGCCAGTAACCAGCAGTACAATTCAAGTATAGTTATCTATTTTTGACTTTTTAGCCAGCTTCGGTGCCTTGGACTTGAGCTAGGTCCTTACGATTTTGCATGAATGTAGGACTAGCAGCCACGTTGCACGGGAGAATGTGAAAAGTGTTCATATGTAAAAAAAACCTAAGAAATCCGCCCGTTTTCGTCATTTGCTATCGAATCGACTTAATGTCAGATCGTCACATTGGCCGCTCTTCCCTGTGTTTACTTCGTAGATTCTTATTTAAATTGCGTGTGAGTTTCGTATAGGAGGTGCAATTTCGAGTTTTAGTTACTGTAATCGTAAAATCAGCAGATTGTAGCGCAGTCGTTAGGCATTTGTACAGGTTAGTTGATACATTCTTTGCGTGTTCCGCTTGCGTTATCTAGGCAAGGACTTGTGTTGTTAAACATCGATTAGAATGGACAGGGACTGCGATTGCTGTGTTCGGATGAGGGCTGACTTGGCATCCCTTCCCTCACAGCTGCAATCGGCGCTGACTTCGGTCGCGCAGCTTGAGGCTGTTTCCAATGGGCACCACTGTGGGGAGCCGGACTCGGGTATCACGGGGATGTCAACCTCGTCCCGTCTGTCCCCAGATCGGTCTGCCGCTGTGGTTGCCCCGGTTGCTGCCCGCAATGGGGCTGAGCCCTCGCCTGTGGTTGATTGGGAGGTCGTTCCAAGGCGTGGCAGGCAGCGAAAGGCGTCCCCGGAGGCTGAACAGAAAGCCTCCCTGGTGCGTCTGACAAACCGGTTTCACGCACTGTCTCTGGCTGAGCCAGATGCAGCTGCCTGCCCTGTTTCAGAGGATCATTCTCAGCCTTCAAGGTCCAGGCAATCGCAGAGGGTGGGCTTACTGGTAGTTGGGAGCTCCAATGTTAGGCGCGTAATGAGGCCCCTTAGGGATACGGCGGCTAAGGAGGGGAAGAAATCCAGTGTGCACTCCGTGTGCATTCCGGGAGGAGTCATTCCTGATGTGGAAAGGGTCCTTCCGGATGCTATGGAGAGCACAGGGTGCAGCCTGCTGCAGGTGGTGGCACATGTCGGCACTAATGAATTGAGTCGCTTTGGATCTGAGGAAATTCTCTCTGGATTCCAGCGGCTATCTGATTTGGTGAAGGCTGCCGGTCTTGCTTACGAGATGAAGGCAGAGCTCACCATCTTCAGCATCGTTGACAGAACCGACTGTAGATCTTTGGTGCAGAGCCGGGTGGAGGGTCTGAATCAGAGGCTCAGACGGTTTTGCGACTGTATTGGCTGCAGATTCCTAGACTTGCGCCATAGGGTGGTTGGGTTTCGGGTTCCGCTGAATAGGTCGGGAGTTCACTACACTCAGCTGGCGGCTACACGGGTAGCGGAGGCTGTGTGGCGTGGACTGGGCGGTTTTTTAGGTTAGAAGGCCTCGGGAAAGTGCGGGATGGGCTGAAATGTCAAAGGGTGCTTGGCAATTACAGGACGTGCTTGGATCAAGGAACAGTCGGAATTTTAGTTGTAAATTGTTGTAGTTGCGCTGGAAAAGTCCCTGAGCTTCAAGCGCTAATAGAAAGCACAGAAGCTGATATAGTTATAGGTACAGAAAGCTGGCTAAAGCCTGAAATAAGTTCTGCAGAAATTTTTACGAAGTCTCAGACGGTGTTCAGGAAAGATAGATTAGGCAGAATTGGTGGTGGAGTGTTTGTGTCTGTCAGTAGTGGTTTATCTTGTAGTGAAGTCGAAGTAGATACTCCGTGCGAATTGGTGTGGGTGGAGGTTATACTTAACAGCCGAATTAAGTTAATAATTGGCTCCTTCTACCGACCCCCAGACTCCGATGATATAGTTGCGGAACAGTTCAGAGAAAGTTTGAGTCTCGTAACAAATAAATACCCCACTCATACAGTTATAGTTGGTGGGGACTCAACCTACCCTCGGTATGTTGGCAAAAATACTTGTTCAAAACCGGTGGTAGGCAGAAAACGTCTTCCGAGATTGTCCTAAATGCATTCTCCGAAAATTATTTCGAGCAGTTAGTCCACGAACCCACGCGAATTGTAAATGGTTGCGAAAACACACTTGACCTCTTGGCCACAAACAATCCAGAGCTGATAGAGAGCATCATGACTGATACAGGAATTAGTGATCACAAGGTCATTGTAGCTAGGCTCAATACCATTTCTTCCAAATCCATCAGAAACAAACGCAAAATAATTTTATTTAAAAAAGCGGATAAAGTGCCACTAGAAGCCTTCCTAAAAGACAATTTCCATTTCTTCCGAACTGACTATGCGAATGTAGACGAGATGTGGCTCAAATTCAAAGATATAGTAGCAACAGCAATTGAGATATTCATACCTCATAAATTGGTAAGAGATGGAACGGATCCCCCGTGGTACTCAAAAAAAGGTCCGAACGCTGTTGAAGAGGCAACGGAAAAAGCATGCGAAGTTCAGAAGAACGCGAAATCCTGAAGATGGGCTAAAATTTACAGACGCGCGAAATTTGGCACGTACTTCGATGCGAGATGCCTTTAATAGGTTCCACAACGAAACATTGTCTCGAAATTTGGTAGAAAATCCGAAGAAATTCTGGTCGTATGTAAAGTACACAAGCGGCAAGACGCAGTCAATACCTTCGCTGCGCAGTGCCGATGGTACTGTTATCGACGACTGTGCCGCTAAAGCGGAGTTATTGAACGCAGTTTTCCGAAATTCCATCAGCAGGGAAGACGAATGGAATATTCCAGAATTTGAAACACGAACATCTGATAGCATGAGTTTCTTAGAAGTAGATACCTTAGGGGTTGCGAAGCAACTCAAATCGCTTGATGCGGGCAAGTCTTCAGGTCCAGATTGTATACCGATTAGGTTCCTTTCAGATTACGCTGATACTATAGCTCCCTACTTAGCACTCATATACAACCGCTCGCTCACCGATAGATCTGTACCTACAGATTGGAAAATTGCGCAGGTCGCACCAGTGTTCAAGAAGAGTAGTAGGAGTAATCCATTTAACTACAGACCTATACCATTGACGTCGGTTTGCAGTAGGGTGTTGGAGCATATACTGTATTCAAACATTATGAATCACCTCGAAGGGAACGATCTATTGACACGTAATCAGTATGGCTTCAGAAAACATCGCTCTTGTGCAACGCAGCTAGCTCTTTATTCGCACGAAGTAATTGCCGCTATCGACAGGGGATCTCAAGTTGATTCCGTATTTCTAGATTTCCGGAAAGCTTTTGACACCGTTCCTCACAAGCGACTTCTAATCAAGCTGCGGAGCTATGGGGTATCGTCTCAGTTGTGCGACTGGATTCGTGATTTCCTGTCACGAAGGTCGCAGTTCGTAGTAATAGACGGCAAATCATCGAGTAAAACTGAAGTGATATCAGGTGTTCCCCAGGGAAGCGTCCTGGGACCTCTACTGTTCCTGATCTATATAAATGACCTGGGTGACAATCTGAGCAGTTCTCTTGGACTGTTCGCAGATGATGCTGTAATTTACCGTCTAGTAGGGTCATCCGAAGACCAGTATCAGCTGCAAAGCGATTTAGAAAAGATTGCTGTATGGTGTGTCAGGTGGCAGTTGACGCTAAATAAAAAAAGTGTGAGATGATCCACTTAAGTTCCAAAAGAAATCCGTTGGAATTCGATTACTCGATAAATGGTACAATTCTCAAGGCTGTCAATTCAACTAAGTACCTGGGTGTTAAAATTACGAACAACTTCAGTTGGAAGGACCACATAGATAATATTGTCGGGAAGGCGAGCCAAAGGTTGCGTTTCATTGGCAGGACACTTAGAAGATGCAACAAGTCCACTAAAGAGACAGCTTACACTACACTCGTTCGTCCTCTGTTAGAATATTGCTGCGCGGTGTGGGATCCTTACCAGGTGGGATTGACGGAGGACATCGTGAGGGTGCAAAGAAAGGCAGCTCGTTTTGTATTATCGCGTTATAGGGGAGAGAGTGTGGCAGATATGATACACGAGTTGGGATGGAAGTCATTACAGCATAGACGTTTTTCGTCGCGGCGAGACCTTTTTACGAAATTTCAGTCACCAACTTACTCTTCCGAATGCGAAAATATTTTGTTGAGCCCAACCTACATAGGTAGGAATGATCATCAAAATAAAATAAGAGAAATCAGAGCTCGAACAGAAAGGTTTAGGTGTTCGTTTTTCCCGCTCGCTGTTCGAGAGTGGAATAGTAGAGAGATAGTATGATTGTTGTTCGATGAACCCTCTGCCAAGCACTTAAATGTGAATTGCAGAGTAGTCATGTAGATGTAGATGTAGATGTAGAACAGTGACATTTATCATGTGCAAAGCTATGTCGCCTGCTGCGGATGCGGAGACACTAAAATCCCCATAAAAGAACACAGAAGAAGTTTCTAATTTCATGTAAATGCCAGTAAGAAGCAGTACAATTCAAGTTTAGTTATCGATTTTTGACTTTTGAGCTGGCTTTGGTGCCATGGACATGAGCTAGGACCTTAAGATTTTGCATGAAGGGAGGACTAGCAGCCGCGTTGCACGGGTGAATGCAAAATGTCTTCATATGTAGTAAAACCCTCAGAAATCCTCCCGTTTTCGTCATTTGCTATCGAATCGACTTATTGAACGATCGAATCATTGGAGGCTTATATCTCTGAAACGGTTTCATTTATCGTCTTCCAAACTATGTAGCGTTTTGAAGTATGCGGTGACACTAAAAGCTTCATAGTCGAACACAGAAAAAGCTTCTAAGTTGATATAGTCGGGTAGTAAGGAGTACTACAATTCTAGTTTTAGTTACCGTTTATTGACTCACTAGCCTGGTTTGGTGACTTGGACATGAGTTCGTAATTTAAGATTTTGCATGAAAGGAGGTCTAGCAGCCGCGTTGCACGGGAGAATGTGAAAAGTTTTCATATGTAGTAAAAACCTGAGAAATCCTCCCGTTTTCGTTATTTGTTATCGAATCGACTTAATGTCAGATCGTCTCATTGGCCGCTCTTCTCACTGAAACGGTTACATTTAGCGTGTGCAAAGCTGTGCCGCGTGCTGCGGTGAAAGGAGACACTAAAAGCACCATAGTAGAACACAGAAGAAGCTTCTAAGTTGATGTATTAGCCAGTAAGATGCAGTACAATTCAAGTTTTAGTTATCGATTATTGACTTATTAGCTAGTTTTGGTGCCTTGTCCATGAGCTGGGACGTTAAGATTTTGCATGAAAGGAGGTCTAGCAGCCGCGTTGCACTGGACAATGTGGAAAGTGTTCATATGTAGTAAAAACCAGAGAAATCCGTTCGTTTTCGTCATTTGCTATCGAATCTACTTTATGCCAGATCGTCACATTGGCTGCTCTTCTCTCTGAAACGGTTACATTTATCGTGTGCAAAGCTATGTCGCGTTCTGAGGTATGCGGAGACACTAAAGGCACCATAGTAGAACACAGAAGAAGCTTCTAAGTTGATGTAGTAGCCAGCAAGAAGCAATACAATTCAAGTTTTAATTACCGATAATTGAATTTTTTGCCGACTTTGGTGCCTTGTACATGAGTTAGTACCTTAAGATTTTGCATGAGGGGAGGTCTAGCAGACGCGTTGCATATGAAAATGTGAAAAGTGTTCATATGTAGTAAAAACCTGAGAAATACCCCCGTTTGCGTCATTTGCTATCGAATCGACTTAATGGCAGATCGCCACATTGGCCGCTCTTCTCTCTGAAACGGTTACATTCATCGTCTGCAAAGATAGGTCGCTTGCCGCGGTATGTGGCGACACAAAAGCAACATAGTATAATACAGAAGCACATTCTAAGAAGATGTAATCGCCAATAAGAAGCAGTACTATTCAAGATTTAGTAGTCGGTTCTTCACTTATTTTCCGCCTTTGGTACATTGGACATGTCCGACGACCTAAAGTTTTGCATGAAACGACGTCTGGAAACCACTTTGCACGGGGGAGTGTGGAAACTGTTCATATGTAGTAAAAACTACAGAAAACCGCCAGCTTTCGTCATTTGCTACCGAATCTATTTTATTGCCAGATCTTCACATTGGCCGCTTTTATCTCTGACACAATTACATTTATCGTCTGAAAATTTATGTCGCGTATTGCAATATGAGGAAAAAACTGAAAAAATCATATTAGATCACAAAAAAGCTTCTAAGAAGATGTAATCGAAAGTACCAAGCAGAAATATACTATTGACTTATTTGCCGGCTTTGGTGCAATGGGCATGAGCTAGGACCTTAAGATTTTTCATAATATTACGACCGTACGCATCGTTGCACGCGAGAATGTCGAAAGTGTTCATATGTAGTAAAAACCTCAGAAATCCGCCCGCTTTCGTCATTTGCTATCGAATCTAATTAATTGCCAGATTTTCACATTGGCCGCTTTTCTTTCTGAAACGGTAACATTTATCGTCTGGAAATTTGTGCCACGTGTTTGCAATATGCGGAAAAATCTGAAAACATCATGATAGAACACAGAAAAAGCTTCTAAGAAGACGTAATCGAAAGTAGGAAGCAGTACTATTCAAGTTTTTGCTATCGGTTATTCACTTATTTGCAAGCTTTGGTGCATTGGACGTGAGCTATAACATTAAGATTTTGCATGAAAGTACGTCTGTACGCCACGTTGCACGGGAGAATGAGAAAGGTGTACATAATAGTAACAACATGAGAAATCCGCCAGTTTTCGTCATTTGCGTTCGAATCGACTTAATGCCAGATCGTAACATTGGCCGCTTTTCTCTCTGAAACGGTTACATTTATCGTATGCAAAATTATGTCGCGTGTAGCGGTATGCGGAAAAAACTGAAAACATTATATTAGAATACAGAAAAAGCTTCAAAAAAGATGTATTTGCCAGTAAGAAGCAGTACTATTCAAGTTTCAGTTATCGGTTTATTCACTTATTTTCCGGCTTTTGTGCATTGGACATGAGCTAGGACCTTAGGATTTTGCAAGAAAGTACGTCTGTACGAAACGTTGCACGGGAGAATGTGGAAAGTGTTCATATGTAGTAAAAACCTGAGAAACCCGATCGCTTTCGTCATTTGCTATCGAGTCGAATGTATTGCCAGATCGTCCCATTGGCCGCTTTTCTCTCTGAACAGGTTACATCCATCGTCGACAAAATTATGTCGCGTGTTGCGGTATGGAAAAAAACTGAAAACATTATATTAGAACACAGAAAAAGCTTCGAAGAAGATGTAATCGCCAATAAGAAGCAGTACTATTCAAGATTTAGCTATCGGTAATTCACTTATTTGCCGGCTTTGGTATATTGGACATGACCGACGACCTATAGATTTCGCATGAAACGACGTCTGGAAATCACATTGCGCGGGGGAATGTGAAAACTGTTCATATGTAGTAAAAATTTGAGAGATCCACTCGCTTTCGTCATTTGCCATCGAATCGACTTGATGCCAGATCGTCACACTGGCCGCTTTTCTCTCTGAAACAGTTACATTTATCGTCTGGAAATGTATGTCGCGTATTGCAATATGCGGAAGAAACTGAAAACATCATATTAGAACACAAAAAAAGCTTCTAAGAAGATGTAATCGAAAGCAGCAAGCAGAACTAAACTATTGACTTATTTGCCGGCTTTGGTGCATTGAACATCAGTTCAAATGGCTCTGAGCACAATGGGACTCAACTGCTGAGGTCGTTAGTCCCCTAGAACTTAGAACTACTTAAACCTAACTCACCCAAGGAGATGACACACATCCATGCCCCATTCAGGATTCGAACCTGCGACCTTAGCAGTCGCACGGTTGGACATGAGCTAGGACCTTAAGATTTTGCATGAAAGTACGTCTGTACGCCACGTTGCACGGGAGAATGTGAAAAGTGTTCATATGTACTAACAACATGAGAAATCCGCCCGTTTTCGACATTTGCCATTGAATCGACTTATTGCCAGATCGTCATATTGGTTACTTTTCTCTCTGAAACGGTTACATTTATCGTTTGTAAAGTTATGTCGCGTGTTGGGGTGTGCGGAAAAAACTGAAAACATTATATTAGAAGACAGAAAAAGCTTCAAAGAAGATATAATCGAAAGTAGGAAGCAGTAATATACATGCTTTAGTTATCGGTTATTCACTTATTTGCCGCCTTGGTGCATTGGACATGAGCTAGGACCTTAAGATTATGCATGAGAGTACGTCTGTACGCCACGTTGCACGGGAGAATATAAAAAATGTTCATATGTAGTAACAACATGAGAAATCCGCCCGTTTTCGACATTTTCCATCGAATCGACTTAATGTCAGACCGTCATATTGGCCGCTTTTCTCTCTGAAACGGTACATTGGACATGAGCTAAGATCTTAAGATTTTGCATGTAAGTACGTCTGTACGCCACGTTGTACGGGAGAATGAGAAAAGCTTTCATATGTAGTAACACCATGAGAAATCCGCCCGTTTTCGTTATTTGCATAAGAATCGACTTAATGACAGATCGTCACACTGGTGGCTTTTCTCTCTGAAACGGTTACATTCATCGTATACAAAGTTATGTCGCTTGCCGCGGTATGCGCAGTCACTAAAAGCACTATAGTAGTCACAGAAGAAGCTTCTAAGAAGATGTTATCGGCTAGTAACAAGCAGTAGTAGTCAAGTTTTAGTTATCGGTTATTCACTTATTTGCCGGCTTTGGTACATTGGACATGACCGACGACCTAAAGATTCAGCATGAAACGACGTCTGGAAACCACGTTGCACGGGAGAATGTGAAACTGTTCATACGTAGTAAAAACTTCAGAAATCCGCCCGCTTTCGTCATTTGCTATCGAATCGACTTTATTGCCACATCTTCACATTGGCCGCTTTTCTCTCTGAAACGGTTACATTTATCGTCTGCAAAATTATGTCGCGTGTTGCGGTATGCGGAAAAAAATGAAAACATTCTATTAGAACACAGAAATATCTTCTAAGAAGATGTAATAGCCAGTAAGAAACAGTACTATTCAAGTTTTAGTTATCGGTTATTCCCTTATTTGTCGGCTTTGGTGCATTGGACAAGAGCTAGGACCTTACGATTTTGCATAAAAGTACGTCTGTACGCCAGAATACATCATTTTCAGTTGTCAAACGGCTTCTAAAACCAAACTGTTCATTTGACAGCAAATTGTGTGATATCAAATGATCAATTAACCTTACATGCACAGCCTTTTCGGTAACTTTTGCAAACACTGATGGCATAGAAGTAGGTCTAAAATTAGCTACATTATCCCTTTCTCCCTTTTCATAAAGCGGCTTTACTGATGAGTACTTTAATCGGTCAGGAAACTGACCAGTTCTAAAGGAAAAATTGCAAATATGGCTAAATACAGGGCTAACATGTGCAGCACAGTACTTTAACATGCTGCTAGGCACTCCATCATATCCATGAGAGTCCTTAGTCTTCAGTGATATAGTTATTGACTCAATCTCTCTCTTGTTTGTATCACAGAGGAGTATTTCAGACGTCAATCTCAGAAAGGTATTTGCTAAGAAATTTGTATGATTTCCTGTTGGAACTAAATTTTTATTTAGCTTGATTGTGACTACTTCGAACATTTTGATATAATTCGCCCTATGTTTTACATGAAATCATTATCCCACTAGTCAGCCAACTGTGCTGTCTATTACTGCTAGTACCCCATTCAGAATGTTTTAATGGAAAACAACTCTCAAAGAGCATGAGAAATGTGCCATGGAAAGCATTGTATTTATCATCTGTATTATTGGCACTATAAACATCTTGCCACTCTTGTTCCTTGACAAGTTTTAAAAAACACTCTATTGCTGTTGGATTGACTTTCCTACGTTCTTTGTAACTAAATATGACATTGAGTTGAGTACAAAAACCTTTTAGTGTTAAAATTTGTGCATTATGGTCTGAAAGGCCATTCACACTTTTACTAACAGGATGCCCATCTAGTATTGAGGAACGAATAAAAATATTGTCTATGACCGTGCTACTATTCGCCTGCACCCTAGTTTGAAAAAAAAACACAGTTGGCATCAGATCATATGAATTTAGGTGATCTACCAACATCATTTTTCTTGGGACCGAGCGAGGTGGCGCAGTGGTTAAGGCACTGGACTTACATTCGGGAGGACGACGGTTCAGTCCCGCGTTCAGCCATATTGATTCAGGTTTTCCGTGATTTCCCTAAATCACTCCCGGCAAATTCTGGGTTAGTTCCTCTCAAAGGGCATGGCCGACTTCCTTCCCCATCCTTCCCTAATCCGATGAGACCAATGACATCGCTGTCTGGTCTCCTTCCCCAAACAACCCAACCCCCCTTTTTCTTGCACAATCATATACAAAATTAATATTGAAGTCCCCCACATATAACTACTTGCTGGTACTTCCTACAAAGTGAATCAAGAACCCTCTCTAGCTTAAGCAAAAATGCTCTGAAGTTGGAGTTAGAGGCCCTATAAACACAAGCAATTAGAAGTTGAGTTTCACTAAATTCAACAAATGCTGCACAACTTTCAAATATCTGTTCAGTGCAGTGTCGTGATAAGTCTATGGACTCAAATAACGTACTGTTTTTTATGTACGGTGACACCTCCCCACCCCGCAAGAAACTCCTTGAGAAACAGCCAGCTAATATGTAGCCTGGTAAAGGAAGCCTATAAATTATCAATTTATTGAAGTGGTGCTCTGATATACAAATAATTTCAGCGTTAACATCTGTTAGCAGTTCACTAACTTTATCCCTAATAACTCTTATATTCTGATGAAATATGCCAATTCCTTCTCTACTTGGAAACATTACATCCTCTGGAGGAGAGCCCTTAGAGGCACGCCGGCCGCGGTGGTCTTGCGGTTCTAGGCGCTCAGTTCGGAACCGCGCGACTGCTACGGTCGCACGTTCGAATCCTGCCTCGGGCATGGATGTGTGTGATGTCCTTAGGTTAGTTAGGTTTAATTAGTTCTAAGTTCTAGGCGACTGATGACCCCATATGTTAATTTGCATAGTGCTCAGAGCCATTAGAACCATTTTTGAAACTTAGAAGCACTTCCTTTAAGCAGGTATACCAATCAGCTGACTTCAGTATTAAAAAGGTGCAGCTCTAACACCAACTACTACAGGAATTTTTCCATGAGTGACACCACTACCGCCACCACCACCCACTACACTGTCACCTATAAGCTTAGGTAGCCTCTCCTTCGCATACCTATTGAGGGGAAGGCCATGCCTAGTGAAACCCCATCTACTGATAGACCCAACTGGCACCACTGAGATGTGATCCATGCCCTCTCCCATCAGTGCACTCCCCAGCCCCACAATTACGCGCCCAACAGCCGCATTAAGGTGTGCCCGATCATTATGCTGAAACAGTTGCACGAAAAGCACATTAGTGCCACCAGTTTGAGTAGCTATCTTAACCAAGTCACCACTGACATCATACCCCCTGTCCCTATTGTGACTGCTCCCAGCACCACCCACTATCACTACCTGATCCTCCTTTGTAAAATTCTTACATAACTCCCCTATGCTTTCAGCCACCTGAGCCAACCCTGCATTAGGCTTCACAATGCTTGTGACCTGGTACTCACTCCACAAAACTTCTTGCAAATGCTGGCCCACACCTCTACCCGGTAACTACCTAGCAGCAGAACCTAGGCCTCCTAATTGCTGAGGACGGCTGCAAGTTACCTCCATATACAGCTACACGAGGCTCCTCTCCGCTCAACTTTGACAGTTTGTCGTATCTATTGCATGTATGCAAAGTAAAACTGTCTGACTACCTCCTTTTCCTATCTATCTTCTTGTCACCTGCCAGTTCCCATTCCCCAGCACCCTTCACCCTCCTCAACTTATCTAGTTCCTCCTTTGCGCATTGTAACTGCACCTGAAGGGCACAGATCTTACGCTCCTGCTCCTCTATTAACTTGTTTCTACTACAGATTCTACATTCCCAGGACAGGATCACCCTCAAATGACCACTGGCTTCCCCACTGCATTCCCCCCAATGAAAATACTTTGAACAAATCCCACAGCGTAATCCACTACTCACAAACCTACGACATAGCCATCACTTCTCACTCACGATAAAATTTTACAGTTACTAAAAAAAACTATACGTCTACGTTACCAAAGTTCAGTTACAAAAGCAGCACTATTTAAGAACTAACAACTATGGTCTCGAAATTCTCTGTCTACTAAGAAAGCAGCTTCTTGTATTAACACTACTACAACACAGCCGATACCAATACCAGCAAAACTTCACAAAATTATTGGCTAAAACCAAAAAATTTAAACTAAACGCCAGTTGAAAACTAAAGCACGAAATTTACTAAACGACTTCAACACACTGAAAACTCTATAAAACACAGCGAGCGAACGATTACAAGAGTTTATTAAGTCATTATTTCGCCAAAAATGGCAAGCAACACCACTGCAATCTATTCAGTTTAATAACTGTATTACAGAGCACAAACAAGTTCGTCAGTACTTAACTTATAACCGCTACAGAGGCAGTGCACGCCGCAAAATGTAAACACACTGATGAGGCGCGAGGCTTAGACGAACCATGAAAGCACACTCACAAATAATAGACCACTCGAGTCAATACCACAGGAAGAAAGACTGAGATAAATGAATATCCACAAATAATTTGCTTTTACGGCAAAAATAATAACACAAAAAAACTTTAAAATACGTAAATGAAGTCTAAAATTTATAAAACATTAACAAGCTATTTCAACAGCAGTGCAGCTCACGTGACGTCACACACATGATGATCTGCCCCCCCCCCCCCCCCCTTGGGAAGGTGCCTATCTACCCCACCTTCGAAATATGCCTATCTATCCCCCTCAGAAGATATCTACCGAGCTACCCATCCATGGAAGATCTCTGTCAACCTGCACCTCCCCTCCCCCCTCAGATGATGTCTGTATACCTACCCACACCCTTGGAATATGTCTGTCTACCTAAACCCCCTCCCCTTAGAATATGTATGACTACCTACCCCTCCCCACAGAATATGAATGTCTACCTACCCCACCCCTCGGGAGATGTCTGTGTACCTACCCCTCCCAGAAGATATCTACCTACACCTCCCACATCGGAAGATTTCATACTACCTCTACCCCATCGAAAGCTGTCTGTCTCTCATCGCCCCACCACCTAATATGTAATTCTACCTACTTGCCTCGTTAGAAAATGTCAGTCTACGTAACTCTCCACAGGAGATGTCTATCTACCTACCCCCTCGGCAGATGTCTGCCTACGTCACCCCCCTAAGGAAGATGTTTGTCCACCTACCTCACCCTGTGAAGATGTCTATCTACACCCCCACAAAAACTCTCTCCCCACCTCGTAAGATGTCTATCACCCTGAAAGATGTCTCTCAACCCCCCCCCCCCCCCCCACACTAAGGAGATGTCTATCTACCTACCTGCCCTCTCGGAATTTGTCTGTCGACCTATCCCAACCCCTACTCAGCCCCCCCACTCGGAAGTTGTTTACCCCTGTCTCGGAAGATGTCTAGCGACCCCCAAACTTTGGAAGGTGTCTTCCAGCCCCTCAGGCGATGTCTGTCTACCCCCCCCCCCCCCCTCAGAAGATGTCTGTCAGCATACCAACCACCCTGGAATTAGTCTGTCTACCTACCAACTGCCTCGGAATATATCTGTCTACCTCCCACCTCGGAAAATGTCTTCCAAACACAGTCTCAGAAGAGCCCAGTCTACCAACTGCCAAATTTCAACCCCCGGAAGATTTCTATCCAACCCCCCCCCCACTTGGAATATGTCTATCTACCTCCACTCTCGGTAGCTATCTACACCCCCCTCTCAGAGAATCTCTAACCCCACTCTCATAGGATGTCTGTCTACCTACCCTCACCACCATTCGAAGATGTCTACCCCTTGGAGGATGTCTACTCCACCTGGAATATGTCTGTCTACCCACGTTGGATGATGTCTGTCTATCTACTCAGCCCCCCTGGGAAGATATCTGTTAAACTACCACCCCTTGGAATTTGTTTATCTATCATTACCTGCACAAAATATGTCCATCAACCTACAATCTCCTTCTGAAGATGTCTGTCTACCTACAGCTCCCGCTTGGAAGATGTCTGTCTACCTACAACCCCTCAGAAGACGTCTGTCTACCTATCTCCACATCAGAAAATGTCTGTCTCTCATCTCCCCACCCTTGGAATATGTCTGTCTACCTACACTCCCCATCGGAAATGTCTGTCTACCTAAGCTCCCTCAAACCATGTCCGATTAGCTATCCATCCCGGAAGATGTCTGTCTACCTACCCAACCATCAGAAGATGTCTGTCTACCTACCCCTCCCCCTCGGAAAATGTCTGTCTCTCATCCCCCTACCCTGAGTATATGTCTGTCTACTTACCTGCCCCCCCTTGGAAAGATCTCTGTATACCTAAACCCAGCCCTCAGAAGATGTATGACTACCTACCCCTCCCATTGGAAGATATATGTTTTCCAACCCTCCCTTCAGAATATTTCTGCCTACCTACCATCTATCACAAAGGTTGTCTGTCAGCCTACAATTCCTTACAGGTGTCTGTCTACATACCCACCCACACTCGGAAAAAGTTTGTCTACCTGCCACTCCTTAGGAAATGTCGGTTACCAAACCCCTTAGAAGATGTCTGTCTACCTATACACCTCTGATGACGACTGTCTACCTAACCCCCCTCTGTAGATGCCTGTCTACCTACCCCCTTGGAATATGTCCGTCCTCCTACAACTCTTCAGAATATGTCTGCCTACCTACCCCCCTCTCGTAAGATATCTGTCTACATATCCCCCCCCCCCCGCATGATCTGTCTACCTACCCCCTTCCCCTGTCATAAGATGAATGTCTACCTAAACCCCTCAGAAGATGTATGCCTATCTACCCCCTTCAAATGATTCGATTTTATCCCTCCTGTGGGAGATATCTGTCTCCCTACCCCTACCTCTGAGGATATCTGTCTGCCTACCCCCCCCCCCCTCCCGGAAGTTGTTAAACTACCACTCCTCTGGGAAGATATCTACTCCCACATCAGAGAATGTCCACACCCCTCTTGGAGGATGTCTGTATACCAAAACGCATACTTTGGAAGATGTCTCACCCCCTTTGAAAGATGTCTGTCTACAATGAACACCCCGCAGAAGATGTCTGTGTACTGAACTCACCCTCAGAATATATCTCCTCCTAACCTACCCCCCCCCCCTCCCTTGGAATATGTCTGTCTACCTATCCATTTCCCATAAGAAGATGACCTTATTCCCCTCAGAAGGTGTATGTCTACATGCCACGCCTCGGAACATGTCTGCCTACCTAAAACCCTCGGAAGAGGTCCATCTACCTCGCATCTTGGAAGATATTTATTTACACCCCTCTAGGAAGATATCTACCCCTGTCTTGGAGGATGACTACCTCCCTCTCGGATGATGTCTACCCTCTCTCTGAAGATGTCTGTCTACATACCCTCCTCTCGAAAGATATTTCTCCTCCCTCAGATGATGTAAGTCTATCAACCCTCAAATGGAAAATGTCTGTCCTCCTAATCCCCCTCGGAAGATGTCAGTATACCTACCCACTTGTCTGTCTATGTACCCCCACTCCCATGATGTCTGTCTACCTCCCCCTTAGGTATATGTCTGTATACCTACACCCATTCGGAAGATGTCTGTATACCAAACACCCCTCTGAAGATGACTATCTACCTACCCTGCCTCAGAAGGTGTCAGTTTACCTAACCCTTCGTCGGAAGATGCCTGTCTACAAAACTTCACTGGGAAGATGTCTGCCTACCTAACCCTGTCCATGATAATTGTCTGTTTACCAACACCTCTGCTTCGGAAGAGGTCTGTCTACCTACTTACACCCCTTGGAAGATGTCTCTCTACATCCCTCCAGTCATAAAGTATTGTCTACCAACCCATACTTCTGAATATGTCTGTCTACCTACCCCAGAAGATGATTGTCTAATTACCCCCTCATCTGAAGATGTCTGTCTACCTAGACCCCACTTGGAAAATGTATGTCTATGTACACCCCTCGGAAAATGTCTGTCTCCCTACACCCCCTCAGAAGATGTGTGTCTACCTACATGAACTTTTGTATGATATCTATCTATGACGCCCGCACTTGGAAGATGTTTGTCTACCTACCGCACCCATTGGAATATGTCTGTCTATGTACCCACCAACCATCGGAAGATGTATGTCCATCTACACATCCCCCTCAGAAGATGTCTGTCTACCTACACTCATCAGAAGATGTTGTCTACTTTCCACCATTTGAAAATGTCTCTCTACCTACCGCTCTTGGCAAATGTCATTCTACACCACCCCTCTGAAGAGGTCAGTTTACCTACAACCCCCCAGAAGAAGTCTGTCTAACTCCCCCCCCTCTCAAAAAATGTCTATAGTCACCCTGCCTCGGACAATGTCTCTCTGCCTACGCCCCATCATGGAAGATGTCAGTCTACCCACCCACCCATCAGAAGAAGGCTGTCTACAACCATCCCCTCACATGATATGTCTG
Organism: Schistocerca gregaria; assembly: GCF_023897955.1. Taxonomy (NCBI): domain Eukaryota; kingdom Metazoa; phylum Arthropoda; class Insecta; order Orthoptera; family Acrididae; genus Schistocerca; species Schistocerca gregaria. The sequence continues at coordinate 149,605 of NW_026061712.1, forward strand.
CCTACCAACCTCCTATTGGAAGATGTCTGGCTACCTACCCCACCCCACATCTGAAGATGTCTGTCTACCAACCCTCCACTTGGAAGACGTCTGTCCTCCTACAACCCCTCAGAAGATGTCAGTCTTCATAACCCCTCTCAGACGTTATCTGCCTAAATACCCCTCCTCGGATGGTTTCTGTCTACCTACACCCACAACCCGTCATAATATGAATGTTTACCTAAACCCCTCAGAATCTGTATATTTATCTACCACACCTTGAATGATTTGTCTCTATCTTATCCCTATCTCGGAAGATGTCTGTCTCCCAACCCACCCCCTCTGAGGATGTCTGTATACCTACCCCCCCTTTCTCGAAAGTTGTCTGTCTACATTCACCACACATTTAAACATGTCTATCTATGTACTCCTCTGGGAAGATATGTATCTATTGCCGCCATGGAAGAAAAGTATCTCCCCCTCTCGGAATATGTCAATCTACCACTCCTCTCAGAAGATATACACTCCCCATCTGAGAATGTCTACATCCTCTCTCGTAGGATGTCTGTCTACCAAACTGCATCCTTTAGAAGGTGCTTCCCACCCCTTGGAAGATGTCTGTCTTCCAACACCCCCCTTCCCCCCCTTGGAAGATGTCTTTCTACCGCACCCAGGCTCAGAAGATGTCTCCATACCTAACACTCCTCGGAAGATGTCTTTCTACCTACCCACCCCCATCAGAAGATGACTGTCGACGTTATCTCCCTCACAGAATGTCTAGGCCCCTCTCGGAGGATACTGTCTACCAAACTGCATCCTTTAGAAGATGTTTCCCACCCCTTGAAAGATATCTGTCTTCCAACACCCCCCCCTTGGAAGATGCCTGTCTACCGAATCCAGCCTCAGAAGATGCCTCCATACCTACCACCACTCGGAAGATGTCTGTCTACCCACCCACCCCGATCAGAAGATGACTGTCGACGTTATCCCCCTCAGAAGATGTCTGTCTACATACCCTCCCTCAGAAGATGTCTGCCTAGCTAAGACCAGTGGAAGATGTACAACTGCCTCCCATCTTGGAAGACATCTACTCCCCCTCTCGGAGGATGACTATCTCCCTCTCGGAGGATGACTACCTCATCTCTGAAGATGTCCGTCTATGTACCCTCCCCTCAAAAGATGTCTCTCCCCCCTCAGATGATTTATGTCTACCAACCCCCACATGGAAAATGTCTGTCCTTCTAACCCCCTTGGATGATGTCTGTGTACCTACCCAACTGGAAGATGGCTGTCTACCTACCACCACTCGGGACATGTCTGTCTACCTTCCCCCTAGGTATATGTCTGTAAACCTACACCCCTTCGGAAAATGTCTGTCTACCTACCCCATCACTTCAGAAGATGTAATTCTACTTACCACACATCGGAAAGTGTCAGTCTACCTATGCCCCACCCTCAGAAACTATCTGTCTACCTTGCCCCTTTGGAAGATGTCAGTTTACCAACCACACTCAAAAGATGTCTGCTTACCTACTCTCCCATCCAAAGATGTCTTTCTACCTACCCCCTCTCGGAAGATTTTGTCTACCCCCTCTCTGAGATGTCATTCTACACCCACTTGGAAGATGCCTATCTAAACCCCTGGGATGAAATCCCTCCCTCTAAAAATGCCTACCTAAACCCTTCCACATCGGAAGATGCCAATCTAGCTCCCTTCAGCTGATGCCTACCAACACCCACCTCATAAGATTATCTATCCATACCTTCCTCGGAAGAGGTGTATCTACCCCCACCTCAGAAGATGTCTATCCCCCACGTGGATGTCTATAACTCACCTCATGAAAGATGCCTGTCTATCAACCCCCTCCTCTCAGAATATGTATGTCTACCTACCCCACCCCTGTTAAGATTTCCATCTAGCCCCTCCTCTCAGAGAACATTTATCCTAGACTCAGAAGAGTTCTACAGCCTTCCTTCATTTGGAATGTGTCTACTGCCCATTCTGTATATGTTTGTCTACCTCCAAATTCTAGGAAGATGTCTGTATGTCTGTCTACCTCACAAACTCCGGACAAGTCTATCTATCCCCACTATGGAAGAAATATATCTAAACCCCTCTCTGATTATGTCTATCTACCCTCCTTGCCAAAGATATCTACACCCCATCTTCGAGGAGCTCTATCCCCCCTTCATGAAAGATGCCTGTTTATCTACCCGAACCCATCAGAAGACGTAAGTGTACATACCATCACTCCCCACAGAAGATGTCTGTCTACTTACCGACATTTCTTGGAAGATGTCTGTCTACTGACCCCCCCCCCCCCCCCAACCTTTGAAGATGTCTGACTACTCACCTTCCCCCATGGAAGAATACTATCTCCCCCCTCCCAGAAGATGTCAATCTACTCTCCCCCTCGAAAATATCTCCCCCCCCCCCCGGAAAATGTCTACCTCCCCTATCTGGCCCCAATCGAAAAATGTCTCCCCCCTTGGAAAATGTCGGTCTACCAAGCCTCCCCCTTGAAGACGTATGACTAAGAAACAACCCCTCAGAAGATGTCTGTCTTACTACCCCTCCTTGGAATTGTTTGTCTACCATTATCACCACAGAAGCTGTCTCTCCCCCCTCTTGGAAGATGTCTGTCTACCTACCACCATTCAGAAGATGTCTGACCATGTACCCTGCTTTGGAATATGTCTGTCTACCTACCCCTCGTGGAAGATGTGTGTCTTCCTACCTCCCCACAGAAGATGTAGGTAAACAGATATCTTTCAAGAGGGAGTAGGTAGACAGACATCTTGCAAGTGAGTGGTATGTAGACAGAAATTACCAAGGGGTGGGGAATAATTAGACAGACTTCTTCCGAGGGGGGGGGGGGGTAGGTATACATACATTTTCTGAGTGTTCGTAGGTAGACAATCTTCTGAGGGGGTAGGCAGAAAGGCACCTTTCGAGGGGGTTTGTTGACAGACATCTCCCATTGGTGGGTTGGTAGACAGCCATCTTCTGATGGGTGTACTTAGACAGACATCATCTAGAGGGGTAAGTAGACCAACATCTTCCAAGGGGGTAGGTAGACAGAAATCTTCGGAGGGTGTAGGTAGACAGACATCCTCGGAGGATGGGGGCAGGGGGTAGGTAGATAGACATCATCTGTGGAGGTGTGGATAAACAGACATCTTCTGAGAGGTAGGTAGACAGACATTTACCGAGTTGTGTTGTAGGTAGACAGATATCTCCCAAAGGGGGGGGGGATAGGTAGACAGAGACTTTCCTGGTGGGTGGTTTGAGAATCTCCTGATGGGGGGTTGGTAAACAGACTTCTTCTTAAGGGGGTAGGTACACAGATGTCTACTGTTGGTGCGGGACAAATAGACATAATTCTTCTGAGGCTGGGGATGATAGACATCTTCCGAAGGAGGGCACGTAGACAGACATGTTCCAAGTTGGGCAGACTGACAGACATCTTCCGGGGAGTAGAAAGACATAGATGTTCCAAGGGTGGTAGGTAGACAGACATCTTCTGTGGGGGAGTAGGTTGGCAGACGTCATCTTAGTTTGGGTATGTAGACAGACATCTTCCAAGGGGAGGGAGTATATAGGAAGATACCTTCTGAGGGGGATGATAGACATCTTATGGGAGTAGGTAAACAGACATAGTTGACAGACATATACATTCAGAGTGGGTAGTTAGACAGACATCTTCTGAGTGGTGGAAAATAGACCACTTCCAAGGGGGAGGTAGGCATCTTCCTAAGTGAGCGGGCAGGTTGCCTGACATCTTCCATGGGGTAGGTAGCCAATCATCTTCCAAAGATGGGTTGGGTAGGCAGATATATTCAATGGGGGGTAGGTAGACAGACATCTTCTGAGATGGTGGTAGATAGACATTTCTGAGTTGGGGTAGAAAGGCATCGTCCAAGATGGGTAGATAGGAATCTTCCGTGCGTGGATGGGGTAGGTAGACAGACATTTTCGGAAAGGGGTGTAAGTAGACTGGCATCTTCTGTACGGGGGTAGGTAGACAATCATCTTCTGAGGGGGATGGGTACACAGACCTCTTCCGGGGGTGGGTAGACAGACATCATCTGAGGGGGGGTTGATAGACATGTTCTGCCAGTATTAGAAAGGCATCTTTGTGGGTGGAGCGGGCAGTTAGACAGACATCTTCCAAAGGGAGGCAGGTAGAGGGACATCTAGCACATGGGAGTAGGTAGACAATCATCTTCTGAGGGGGAAGATGGGTACACCAACGTTTTTGAGGGCGGGAGGTAGACAGTCATCTTTGGAGGTTGGGTATGTAGACAGACACCTTAGATAGGGGGTATAGGTAGACAGACTTCTAGTTAGGGGTTAGATAGAAATTCCTCCGAGGGGGGGGTAGATAGACAGACTTTTCCTTAGGGGGGATGGTTGGTAGTAAGACATCTTCTGAGGGAATTTAGGTAGACAGACATATTCTGAGGGCTGATAGGTAATCTTCCTATAGCAGAAGGGCAGGTAGACAAACATCTTCTGATTGTGGTTGGGAAAAGTGCCATCTTCTGGGGGTATGTTGACAGACATCTTCTGATGGGGTGGTAGATGGACATCTGATGAGGGAGGTTGATAGACTTTTTCCAAGGGGGGGGGGGGTAAGACTGACATCTTCTGAGGTGGGGATTGGTAGACTGACATCTGATGGGTGTGTTGGTAACAGACTTCTTCTAAGGGAGGCAGTAGATAGACAGAAATCTTCTGGGGGGGGTGGTTAGGTAGACAGACATCTTCTGAGGATGGTAGGTAGACATACGTCTTCTGAGGATGAGGGGGGGGGGGTAGGTAGATAGACATCATCTGAGGAGGTGTAGGTAGACAGAAACCTTCTGAGGGGGTAGGTAGACAGACATTTTCTGAGGGGTTTTGTAGGTAGAGAGGTATCTTCCAAGAGGGGGTAGGGAGACAGAGACCTTCCTAGGGGGTAGTTGGACAGACTTCTCCTGATGTAAAGTTGGTAAACATACTTCTTCTGAGATGGGCTGGAAATACAGACATCTTCCGAGGGTGTGGGACAGATAGACACACATCTACTGAGTTTGGTGATGTTAGACATTTTCCAAAGGGGGGCACATTGACGGACATTTTCCGAGTTGGGCAGGTAGACATATATCTTTGAAGGGGTAGACAGACATACATCTTCCAAGGGTGGTAGATTGACATTTTCTGAAGGGGTGGTACACTGGCCGACATCTTCTGAGGAGGGGGTAGATAAACAATTTCTGAGCTGGGGTAGAAAGGCATCTTCCAAGGTGATTAGATAAGCATCTTCCATGAGTGGATGGGGTAGATAGACAGACATTTCCCGAAGGGGTGGGGTAGGTAGTGAGACATCTTACATACAGGGGTAGGTAGACAATCATTTTCTGAGGGGAAGATGGGTACAGAGATGTTTTACTGGGGGTAGGTAGACAGACATCTTCAAGGGGGTAGGTAGACAGACAACTGAGGGGGGGGGTTGTTAGACAGACATGTTCTGAGGGTTTTTTTAAGTAGACAGATATCTTCTGAGCAGGGGTAGTAGACATACAGCTTCAGAGGATGAGGGATATGTAGACAGACATCTTCTAAGGTAGCGTAGGTAGAGAGACAATTAGTGAGGGGGTAGGTAGACAGACATTATCCGAGGCTGGGTTGTAGGTAGACAGAAATAATCTGAGGGGGTGTAGTTAGACAAGTATTTTCTGAGGCTAGGGGTATGTAGACAGACATTGTCCATGGGGATAGTTAGGCACACCTTCTGAGGTATGGGGAGTAGGAAGACTGACATTTCCTGAGGATGGTAGGTAGGGTGTCACTTTCGAAGGGGGGAGGGGGTGGGGGTAGTGAGAGAGACTTCATAGGAGGTGGGGGATGTTGGTAGATAGACATGTTCTGAGGGAGGGAGGGAGATAGACATGTTCAGAGGGAGGGGTGGTAGAAAGCAATATTCCGAATGAGTGTAGGTAGACATACATATTCCGAGGGGTGGTTGGTAGGCAGACATCTTCTGAGGTGGGGTAGATAGGCAGTCGTTTTCTGAATTTGGGTATGTTGACAGACATCTTCCAATAGAAGTGGGTATGAAGGCAGATATCTTCGTAGGGGGAGCTAGGTAGCCAGACGTCTTCCGAGGGTGTTGGGTATGTAGGCATACATCTTCAAGGGCGGTTGGTAGACCGATATTTTCCAATGGGGGTAGGTAAACACACATACTACGAGTGGTGGTAGGTAAACACATCTTCTATGGGGTAGGTAGACAATCATCTTCCGAGGTGGGGTTGGTAGACATTCATTATCTGGGGTGTAGGTAGACTAACATTTTCGAGAGGGGTAGGACAGATATCTTCTGAGGGTGGTGTATTGGACAGACATCTTCCGAGCGGGTGTAGATAGACAACTTATGTAGGTGGTAGACAGACATCTGCTGACTGGGGGGGGGGGTAGGTAGACAGACATGTTTCAAGGGTAGGGTAGATAGATATACTACTTCTGAGGGGGGTGGTAGGTAGAGAGACATCTTCTGAGAGGGGGCTGGTAGACAGATATTTTCCGTGAGGTGTTATAGGTAGACAGAAATCTTCCAAGGGGGGGTAGGTCGACTGACATTTTCTGAGGGGGCAGGTAGACAGACAACTTCTGGGGGGTAGATAGACATACATGTTCAGTTTGGGTGCATAAACAGAGACCTTCTGAGGTGGGTTAGGTTGGCAGCTATCTTATTATTAGTTTTGGCATGTAGAGGAGTATAGGTAGACAGGTATCTTCCGAGGGGGGTATGTAGACTGACATTGTCTAAGGTAGTTAGGTAGACATACACATCCCACAGGCAGATAGATGGACAGACATCTTCTGAGGGGGGTTAGGTAGCCATACATCTTCCGACAGGAGAGTTGGTGGACAGACACCTTCCAAGGATGGGGGGTAGGCAGACAGATATTTTCCAAGCGAGATTTAGGTAGACAGGCATTTTCCAAGGAGGGGTAGGTAGACATACATCTTCCGAGGATGGTTGGGGTAGGAAGACAGACAGTGTGGGGTAGGTAGACAGACATCTTATTAGAGGGTGTATGTAGACAGACAGTTTCCGAGGGCAGGTTGTAGGTAGACAGATATCTTACAGGGGGTGGAGTAAGTAGGCACGTATTTTCCAAGGCTGAGAGTATATAGATAGACATAGTCCCGGTGGGCAATTAGACCGATATCTCCTGAGGGAGGGTAGGTACACAGACATCTTCAGAGTGGGAGGATAGGTAGACAGACACCTTCTAAGAGTGGGATGATAGACATCTTTCCAACTGGGAAAGATAGACATTTTACGAGGGGTAGACACAGATATTACGAGGGGGGGGGGGGGGGTAGGTAGAAAGATTTCTTATAAGGTGGGGTAGGTTGGTAGACATCTTCTGAGGTTGAGTATGTAGGCACCAAGGGTAGAGGATATGAAGACATATATCTTCCGAGGGGGGGGGGGGGGCAAGGTAGACAGAAAATCTCCAACAGAGGGATGATAAACTTCTTCCGAGGGGGGTAGGTATGCAGACATCGTATGAGGGGGTGTAGGAAGACATACATGTACCAAGGCAGGGTAGGTAGACAAAAATCGTCTGAGGGGGGTTGGAAGATAGACATCTTCTGAGGGGCGAATGGAATACATACATCTTCCGAGGGGGTAGGAAGACAAAGTCCTCCAAGGGGGGGGGGAGTTTAACAGACATCCACCAAGGGGGTTAGATGTATGGTCATCTTCTGTTGTAGTGGGAGGGGGCAGGTAGGCTTCCATCTTCTGGGTGGTCAGTAGACAATCATCTTCTGAGTTGTGGTTCAGTAGGCAATCATGTTCAGACGGGGGTAGGTAGACAGACATCTTCCGAGGTGGGATGATAGACATCTTCCAAAGGGGTGGAAAGTAGACAGGCATTTTACAAAGTGGGGTGCAGGTGGACTGACATCTCCCATGCAGTAGGTGGAAAATCATATTCCGAGGTCGGGTTAGATATACAGACATATTCCGAGGGAGGTGGTAGGTAGCCATCTTCCGAGTGGGGATAGATAGACATACTTTTCCCGAGAGGGGGTTGGGTAGACAGGCATTTACCGAGGGGGTGGAGGGTAGGTAGATAGACATCTTCTGAAGGGGGGTAGGTAGACAGACATCTCCCGAGGAGGGGTGATAGACATACAACTTTCGAGGGGCAGTAGGTAGACAGACATTTTCTGTTGGAGGGGTTGATTGACAGGCATCTTTCAGAAGTGAGGGGGTGCAGGTAGACTGAAATCTTCCGGGGGTAGGTAGACAATCATCTTCTGAGGGGAGTGTTGGGTAGACAGACATCCTCCGGGTTTTGGTAGACATAAATATTCCAAGGTGGGCAGGTAGACAGACATTTTCTGAGGGAGGGCCAGGTTGACAGACATCTTCAAATGGCGGGTTGGTAGACACACAACTTATGAGTGGGGGCGTAGGTAGAGAGACATGTCCGGAAGTGGGGTAGGTAGACACACATGTTCCGAGGGGAGTGGTGGCTAGTCATACATATTCCGAGTGTGTGTTTATGTGGGCAGACATCTTCCAAGAGGGGCTAGGTAGACAAACATCTTCCAAGGGGGGGGGGGGGTAAGTAGACAGACATCTTCCATGTGGGGTATGTAGACAGACATATTCTGACAGGGTGAGGCAGGCATATACCGCGGTTCGGTAGATAGACAGGCATCTTCGAGGGTGTGCTAGCTAGACATACACCTTCCGAGGGTAGTGGTAGGAAGTCATACATCTTCCAAAGCGGTTTTTTCGGTTGTCAAATGTCTTCCAAGAGGGGGGTCTGCACACATACATCCTCCAGGGATGGGAGGAGGGTTTGACAGAGATCTTCGGAGGTGGGGTAGTCAGTTACACATCTTTTGAAGTGGGTGTAGGTAGGCAGACACCATCTAAATGGCGGTACCTAGGCAGATAGGCAAACATCTTCGGGGGGGGGGGGAGGTAGGTAGACAGACAGTTTCTGATTGTGAGAATGGTGGTGGTGGTGGTTAGTGTTTAACGTCCCGTCGACAACGAGGTCATTAGAGACGGAGCGCAAGCTCGGGTTAGGGAAGGATTGGGAAAGAAATGGGCCGTGCCCTTTCAAAGGAACCATCCCGGCATTTGCCTGAAACGATTTAGGGTAATCACGGAAAACCTAAATCAGTATGGCCGGAGACGGGATTGAACCGTCGTCCTCCCGAATGCGAGTCCAGTGTGCTAACCACTGTACCACCTCTCTCGATGTGTGAGAATGGTAGACAGACAGATAGGGTGGGAGATCAGAGAGAGTCATATTCTGAGGGTGGGGTATGTAGACAGCCATCTTCTGAGGGGGTAGATAAGAGTCTTCTGAAGGTGATGGAGAGATAGTCATCTTCCAAGTGCAGGTAGATAGGAATCTTCTAAGTTGGGGTAGCTTCCGAGCTAGGCGATAGATAGGCATCTTCACAGGGGGGGATGTTAGATTGGCATCTTATGGGGTGGGGGGGGGGGGCGAGTAGACAAACATCACCCGATAGGTGGTATGTATAGAGACATCTTCCATGGAGTAGTAGGTAGGCAAACATCTTCTGAAGGGTGGGTTAGGGAGACAGACATCATCCACGTGCGGAGTAGGTAGTGAGTGATCTTCTGAGAGGGGTGGGGGATGTAGATAGAAAGACATATTTTGAGAGGCTGGTAGGTAGGCAGACATGTTCCAAACGAGGGGGGGGGGGGTTAGGTAGACAGGTATCTTCCGAGGGTGTGTAGGTAGACAGTCATCTTCTGAGGGGGGGGAGGGGGTGGGAAAACTGACGTTTTCCGGTTGGGGGGATAAGTAGAGAGTCATCTTCTGAGGGGGAAGTGGGTAGACACACATTTTCAGAAGGCGTGAGTAGGTAGACAGACATATTACGAGGGGGGGGGGGGGTGGCGGGTGTACGTAGACAGTCATCTTACGAGGGCGGAGGGGGGTAAAAAGACAGACATGTTCCAAGGTCCTCTATCAACTGCAAGACACCAGAACCGGCCTACAGTTGAATTTTCGATACCTAAAACTTGAGTAGTACTACTTCTTACCTGCCGATTGCATCAAATGAGAAGCTCCTATTTTGTTGTTTGTGGTGCGACCGCATACCACAGCACATGACGTAAGTTTCCAGATGTATATGTAAACAGTTCCGTGAGCAAAGCTGCCACTGCGACGATCTGGCATTACGATTAGGCGCGTGAGTGCGTGTGAAATCGCTCTCTAAGTTTTCATACATTTATAGGTTTCAGATACATATTTTAACGGTTTTTGTGATAATATTTACTATATAAGATACTTATTAGTGGTTTCTTCATTCACCTCCGCCTTTCTTGGGTTGTGACCTGATATTTGCGAGTGTTTCGTATCGAGCAACTTAACTTCTTACCTGTGTTTACATTCCGCGCTGACCAGTTGCAGCTGTAGCGGGACATCCAAAGCTAAGTACTAATTAGTTGTTTGTGTATAGTGGTTTATTTTGGAACTTTAGTAGTCTTCAATCGCTGTTCTTGTTGTTTCCTGGTGAAATAATTTCAGAAGAAATTGTCGCGAACTGTTTTCAGTTTCGTTACTGTGCCATTAGACGTTTGATAATCTTTCTGTTTTACCTTTTGTTTTATTTGCTGTTAATAAATACTGTTAATAATAGTAGCTACTTCCCTTGTACAGCAAGATTATGATTATTGTAGTCAGTTTTTTAACAGATTCTTATTGTACTAACGGAACTTAAATAAATGCGAAAGGTTTTCTTAGGTTTTTACTACATATTAACACGTTTCACATTTCCCCGTGCAACGTGGCGTTCAGACCTCGTTTGATGCAAAAGCTTGAGGTCCTCGATCATGTCCAAGGCACCAAAGCCGGCTAATAAGTCAGTAATCGATAACTAAAACTTGAATTGTACTGCTTCTTACTGGCCAAATACATCTTCTTAACACCTTCTTCTGTCTTCTACTGTGGTGCTTTTAGTGTCTCCGCAAACCGCAGCAGGCGACATAAGTTTGCAGACTATAAATTTAACCGTCTCAGAGCGTAAAGCAGCCGATGTGACGATCTGCCAATAAGTCGATTCGACAGCAAATGAATAAAACGGTCGGATTTCTTAGGTTTTTACTACAAATGGACACTTTTCCCATCATCCCGTGCAACGTGGCGTCCAGACCGCGTTTCATGCAAAATCTTAAGGCCCTAGCTCATGTCCAAGGTACCAAAGCAGGCTAATAAGTCAATAAATGATAACTAAAATTTTAATTGTACTGCTTATTACTTGTTCTTTCTCGCTGATTACACCAACAGAGAAGCTTCATCTGTGTTCTACTGTGATGCTTTGACTGTCTCCGCATAACGCAGCACGCGACATAAGCTTGCAGACGATATATGTAACAGTTTCAGAGAGAAAAGCGGCCAATATGACGATCTGGCAGTAAATCGATTAAATAGAAAATGACGAAAACGGGAGGATTTCTCAGGTTTTTACTACATATGAACACTTTTCACATTCTCAGGCGCAACGTGGCAGACAGACCTCGTTTCATGAACAATCTCAAGGTCATAGCTCATCTCCAAATAACCAAAGCCGGTTAATAAGTCAATAATAGATAAGTAAAATGTGAATTGTAATGCTTCGTACTAGAAGATTGCATCTTCTGAGAGTCTTCTTCTGTGTTCTACTATGGTGCTTTTATTGTCTCCGTATACCGCAGCACGCGACTTAGCTTTGCAGACGATAAATGTAACCGTTTCAGAGTGAAGAGTGGCCAATGTGACGATCTCACTTTAAGACGATTTGATAACAAATGACGAAAACGGACGGATTTCACAGGTTTTTACTACTTTTGAACACTTTTCACATTCTCCCTTGTGCTAGTTCTTCTTTCGTGCAAAATTGTAAGGTCCTAGCTCAAGTCCTAGGCACCAAAGAAGGCTAAAAAGTCAATAATCGATAACTAAAACTTGAATTGTACTGCTTCTTACTGCCTATTACATCAACTTAGAAGCCTCTTATGTGTTCTGCTATGCTGCTTTTAGTGTCTACGCATACCGCAGCACGCGACATAGATTTGCAGTCGATAAATGTAACCGTTTCAGAGAGAAGACCGGCCAATGTGACGATCTAGCTAAAAGCCGATTCGATAACAAATGACGAAAACGGACTGATTTCTCTGGTTTTTACTACGAATGAACACTTTTCACACTCTCTCGTGCAACGCGGCTGCTAGACCTCCCATCATGCAAAATCGTAAGGTCCTAGCTCATGTCAAAGGCACCAAAGTCTAAAAAGACAATAATCGATATCTAAAACTTGTGTTGTATTACTTCTTACTAGCTATTACATCAACTTAGAAGCTTCATCTGAGTTCTACTATGGTGCTTTTAGTATCTCCGCATACGCAGCACGCGCCATAGCTTTGCAGACGATAAATTTAACCGTATCAGAGAGAAGAGCGTCTAATCTGACGATCTGGCATTAAGTCGATTCGATAGCAAATGACAAAAACTGGCGGGTTTCTCAGGTTATCACTACATATGAACACTTTTGCACATTCCCCCGAGCAATGCGGCTACTAGAGCTCCCTTCATGCAAAATCTGAAGGTCCTAGCTCATGCCCAACGCAACAAAGCCGTCTACAAAATCAATAATCGATAGCTAAACTTAAATTGTACTGCTTCGTACTGGCTATCACATCAACTTTGAAGCTTCTTCTGTGTTCTACTATGGTGATTTTAGTGTCTCCGCATACCGAAGCACGCGACATAGCTTTGAACACGATAAATCTAACGGTTTCAGAGAGAAAAGCGGCCAATATGACGATCTGGCATTAAGCTGATACGATAGCAAATGACGAAAACGGGCGGATTTCTCAGGTTTTCACTACATATGAACACTTTTCACATTCCCCAGTGCAACACAGCTCCTAGACCTCCCTTCATGCAAAATCGTAATGTCCTAGCTCAAGTCGAAGGCACCAAAACCGTCTAAAAATTCAATAATCGATATCTAAAACTTGAATTGTACTGCTACGTACTAGCTATCACATCAACTTAGATGCTTCTTCTGTGATCCATTATGGTGCTTTTAGTGTCTCCGCATACCGCAGCACGCGACATAGCTTTGCACATGATAAATGTAACCGTTTCAGAGAGAAGTACGGCCAATATGACGATCTGGCATTAAGTCGATTCGATAGCAAATGAAGAAAACGGGCGGGTTTATCAGGTTTTCACTACATATGAACACTTTTCACATTCCCCCGTGCAACGCGGCTGCTAGATCTCCCTTCATGCAAAATTTTAATGTCCTAGCTCATGTCCAAGACACCAAAGCCGTCTAAAAAGTCAATAATCGATAGCTAAAACTTGAATTGTACTGCTTCGTTTTGGCTATCACATCAACTTAGAAGCTTCTTCTGTGTTCTATTGTGGTGCTTTTAGTGTCTCCGCATACCGCAGCACGTGACATAGCTTTGCACACGATAAATGTAACCGTTTCAGAGAGAAGAGCCGCCAATATGACGATCTGGCAAATGTCGATTCGATAGCAAATGAGGAGAACGGGCGGATTTCCCAGGTTTCCACTATATATGAACACCTCTCACATTCCCCCGTCAAATGCGGCTGCTAGACCTCCCTCATGCAAAATCTTAAGGACCTACCTCATGTCCAAGCCACGAAAGCCGTCTAAAAAGTCAATAAGCGATAGTTAAAACTTGAATTGGACTGCTTCGAAACGGATATCACATCAACTTAGAAGCTTCTTCTTTGATCTATTATGGTGCTTTTAGTGACTCCGCATACTGCAGCACGTGACATAGCTTTCCTCACGATAAATGTAACCTTCTCAGGGAGAATACCGGCCAATATGACGATCTGGCATTAAGTCGATTCGATAGCAAATGACGAAAACGGGCGGATTTCTCAGGTTTTCACTACATAAGAACACTTTTCACATTCCCCCGTACAACGCGGTCGCTAGACCTCCCTTCATGCAAAATCGTAATGTCCTAGCTCATGTCCAAGACACCGAATCCGTCTAAAAATTCAATAATCGATAACTAAGACTTGAATTGTACTGTTTCGTACTAACTATCACATCAACTTAGAAGCTTCTTCTGTGTTCTATAATGGAGCTTTTAACGTCTAGGCATTCCGCAGCACGCGACATAGCTTTGCACACGAAAAATGTAACCGTTTCTGAGATAAGAGCGGCCATTATAACGATCTGGCATTAATTCGACTTGATAGAAAATGACGAAAACGAGCGGATTTCTCAGTATTTCACTACATATGAACACTTCTCACAATCTCGAGTGCAACGTGGCTGCTAGACCTCGGTTCATGCAAAATCTTAAGTGCCTGGATCAGGTCCAAGACACCGAAGCCGTCTAAAAAGTTAATAATCGATAACTAAAACTTGAATTGTACTGCATCGTACTGACTATCACATTAACTTAGAAGCTTCATCTGTGTTCTATTATGGTGCTTTTAGTGTCTCCACATACCGCAGCACGCCATATGGCTTTGCACACGATAAATGTAACAGTTTCAGATTGATGAGCGGCCAATATGAAGATCTGGCATTAATTCGATTCTATAGCAAATGACGAAAACGGGCGGATTTCTCCGGTTTCCACTACATATGAACACTTTTCACATTCCTCCGTGCAACGCGGCTGCTAGACCTCCCTTCATGGAAAATCTTAAGGTCCTAGCTCATGTCCAATGCACCAAAGCCGTCAAAAAGGTCAACAATCGATAACTAAAACTTGAATTGTACTGCTTCGATTTGGCTATCACACCAACTTAGAAGCTTCTTCTGCTTTCTATTATCGTGCTTTTAGTGTCTCCGCATACCGCAGCACTCGACGAAGCTTTGCACACGATAAATGTAACCGTTTCAGAGAAAAGAGTGGCCAATATGACGATCTGGCAAAAGTCGATTCGATAGCAAATGACGAAAACGGACGGATTTCTCAGGTTTTCACAACATATGAACACTTTTCACATTCCCCCGTGCAACGCGGCTGCTAGACCTCCCTTCATGCAAAATCTTAAGGTCCTAGGTCATGTCCAAGGCAACAAAGCCGTCTAAGAAGTCAATAATCGATAACTAAAACCTGAGTTGCACTGTTTCTTACTGGCTATCACATCAACTTAGAAGCATCTTCTGTGATCTATTATGGTGCTTTTAGTGTCTCTTCATACCGCAGCACGCGACATAGCTTGGCACACGCTAAATGTAATGGTTTCAGAGAGAATTGCGGGCAATATGACAATCTGTAATTAAGTCGATTCGATAGCAAATGACGAAAACGCTCGGTTATCTCAGGTTTTCTCTACATATGAACAATTTTCACATTCGCCCGTGCATCGCTTCTCTTAGACATCCCTTTATGCAATATCTTAAGGTCCTAGCTCATGTCAAAGGAACCAAAGCCGTCTAAAAAGTCAATAATCGACAACTGAAACCTGAATTGTACTGCTGCGTATTGGCTATCACATCAACTTAGAAGCTTCTTCTGTGTTCTACTATGGTGCTTTTAGTGTTTCGGCATACCGCAGCACGCGACATAGCTTTGCAGACGATAAGTGTAACCGTTTCAGAGAGAAGTACGGCCAATATGACGATCTGGCATTAAGTCGATTCGATAGCAAATGACCATAACGGGCGGGTTTATCAGGTTTTCACAACATATGAACACTTTTCACATTCACCTGTGCAACGCGGTTGTTAGACCTCTCTTCATGCAAAATCCTAATGTCCTAGCTCATGTCCAAGGCAATAAAACCGTCTAAAAATTCAATAATCGATATCTAAAATTTGAATTGTACTGCTTCGTACTAGCTATCACATCAACTTAGAAGATTCTTCTGTGTTCTATTATGGTGCTTTTAGTATCTCCGCATACCGCAGCACGCGACATCCCTTTCCTCACGATAAATATAACCTTTTCAGGGAGAATACCGGCCAATATGACGATCTGGCAAAAGTCGATTCGATAGCAAATGACGAAAACGGGCGGATTTCTCAGGTTTTCACTACATAAGAACACTTTTGACATTCCCCCGTGCAACGCTGCTGCCAGATCTCCCTTCATGCAAAACTTTCAGTTCTTAGCTCATGTCCAAGGCACCAAAGCCGGCTAAAAAGTCAATAACAGATAACTGAAACTTGACTTGTACTGCTTCGTACTGGCTATCACATCAACTTAGAAGTTTCTTCTGTGTTCTATTATGGAGCTATTAGTGTCTCCGCGTACCGCAGCACGCGACATAGCTTTGCACACGATAAATGTAACCATTTCAGAGACAAGAGTGGCCAATATGACGATCTGGCATTAGGTCGATTCGATAGCAAATGACGAAAACGAGCGGATTTCTTAGGTATTCACTACATACGATCACTTTTCACACTCCCCCGTGCAACGCGGCTGCTATTCTCCTTTCATGCAAGGTCGTAAGTCCTAGCGCATTTCCATTGCACCAAAATCGTCTAAAAAGTCAATAATCGATAACTAAAACTTGAATTGTACTGCTTCTTACTGGTTATCACAACAGCTTAGAAACTTCATCAGTGTTGTATTATGGTGCTTTTAGTGTCTCCGCATACTGCAGCACGAGACCTAGCTTTGCACACGATAAATGTAACCGTTTCAGAGAGAAGAGCGGCCAATATGACGATCTGGCATTAAGTCGATTCGATAGCAAATGACGAAAACGGGCGGATCTCTCAGGTTTTCACTACATATGAACATTTTTCACATTCCCCCGTGCAACGCGGCTGCTAGAACTCCCTTCATGCTAAGTCGTAAGGTCCTACCTCATGTCGAAGGCACCAAAATAGTCTAAAAATTCAATAATCGATAAATAAAACTTGAATTGTACTGCTTCGTACAGGCTATCACATCAACTTAGAAGCTTCATCTGTGTTCTGTTAATGTGCTTTTAGTGTCTCCGCATACCGCAGCACGCGACATAACTTTGAAAACGATAAATGTAACCGTTTCAGAGAGAAGAGCGGCCAATATGACCATCTTGCAAAAGTCGATTCGATAGCAAATGACGAAAACGGACGGATTTCTCAGGTTTTCACTACATATGAACACTTTCCACATTCCCCCGTGCAACGCGGTTGCTAGATCTCCATTCATGGAAAATCTTAAGGTCCTAGCTCATGTACAAGGCACCAAAGCAGTCTAAAAAATCAATTATCGATAACTAGAACCTGAATTGTACTGCATCGTACTGGCTATCACATCAACTTAGAAGCTTCATCTGTGTTCTGTTATGGACCTTTTAGTGTCTCCACATACCGCAGCACGCGACATAGCTTTGCACACGATAAATGTAACGGTTTCAGAGTGAATAGCGGCCTATATGACGATCTGGCATTAAGTCGATTAGATAACAAATGACGAAAACGGGTGGATTTCTCAGGTTTTCACTACATATGAACACATTTCACATTCCCCCATGCAACGCAGCTCCTAGATCTCCCTTCATGCAATATCTTAAGGTCGAAGCTTATGTCAAAGGAACCAAAGCCGTCTAAAAAGTCAGTAATCGATAACTGAAACTTGAATTGTACGGCTTCGCACTGGCTATCATGTCATCATAGAAGCTTCTTCTGTGTTCTGTTATGGTGCTTTTAGTGTCTCCGCATACCGCAGCACGCGACATAGCTTTGCACACGATAAGTGTAACCGTTTCAGAGAGAAGAGCGGCCAATATGACGATCTGGCATTAAGTCGATTCGATAGCAAATGACGAAAACGTGCGGATTTCTCAGGTTTTCACCACACATGAGCACTTTTCACATTCTCCCGTGCAACGCGGCTGCTAGACCTCCCTTCATTCAAAATCGTGAGGTCCTAGCTCATGTCCAAGGCACCAAAACAGTCTAAAAAGTCAATAATCGATACCTAAAACTTTAACTGTACTGCTTCGTACTGTCTATCACATTAACTGAGAAGCTTCTTCTGTGATCCATTATGGTGCGTTTAGTGTCTCCGCATACCGCAGCACGAGACCTTGCTTTGCACACGGTAAATGTAAGCGTTTCAGAGAGAAGGGCGGCCTATATGACCATCAGGCAAAAGTCGATTCGATAGCAAATGACAAAACGGGCGGATCTCTCAGGTTTTCACTACATATGAACACTTTTCACATTCCCCCGTGCAACGCGGCTGCTAGACCTCCCTTCATGCAAGGTCGTAAGGTCCTACCTCATGTCCAAGGCACCAAAATAGTCTAAAAATTCAATAATCGATAACTAAAACTTGAATTGTACTGCTTCGTACAGGCTATCACATCAACTTAGAAGCTTCATCTGTGTTCTGTTATGGTGCTTTTAGTGTCTCCGCATACCGCAGAACGCGACATAGCTTTGAACACGATAAATGTAACCGTTTCAGAGAGAAGAGCGGCCAATGTGACGATCTGTTTTAAAGTCGATTCGATAACAAATGACGATAACGAACGGATTTCTCAGGTTTTTACTACATATGAACCCTTTTCACATTCTGCCATGCAACGCGGCTGCGAGTCCTCCTTTCATGCAAAATCTTAAGTTCCTAGCTCATGTCCAATGCACTAATGAAGGGTAAAAATTCAATAATCGATACCTAAAACTTGAATTGTACTACTTCTTACTGGCTATTACATCAACTTGCAAGCTTTATCTGTATTCTACTATGGTGCTTTTAGTGTCTCCGCAAACCGCAGACGCGACATAGCTTTGCAGACTATAAGTACAACCGTTTCAGAGAGAAGAGCGGCCATTGTGAAGATCTGGCTTTAAGTCGATTCGATAACAAATGACGAAAACGGACGGATTTATCAGGTTTTTACTACATATGAACACTTTTTACTTTCTCCCAAGCAACGCAGATGCTAGTCCTCCTTTCATGCAAAATCTTAAGTTCCTAGCTCATGTTCAAGGCACCAATGAAGGGTAAAAAGGCAATAATCGATACCTAAAATTTTAATTGTACTACTTCTTACTGCTATTACACCAACTTAGAAGCTTCATCTGTGTTCTACTATGGTGCTTTTCGTGTCTCCGCATACCACAGCGCGAAAAATAGCTTTGCACACGATATATGTAACTGTTTCAGACAGAAGAGCGTCCAATGTGACGATCTGGCTAAGTCGATTCGATAACAAATGACGAAAACGGACGGATATCTCAGGTTTTTACTACAAATGAACACTTTTCACATTCTCCCTTGCAACTCGGCTTCTAGTCCTCCTTTCACGGAGAATCTTAAGGTCCTAGCTCATGTACAAGGCACCAAAGCCAGCTCAAAAGTCAATAATCGATACCTAAAACTTGAATTGTACTACCTCTAACTGGCTATTACATCAACTTAGAAGCTTCATCTGTGTTCTACGATGGTGCTTTTAGTGTCTCCGCATACCGCAGCACGCGACATAAATTTGCAGACGGTAAGTACAACCGTTTCAGAGAGAAGAGCGGCCAATGTGACGATCTGGCTTTAAGCCGATTCGATAACAAATGACGAAAACGGACGGATATCTCTGTATTTTACTACATATGGGAACTTTTCACATTCTCCCGTGCAACGCGGCGGCTAGTCCTCCTTTCATGCAAAATCTTAAGTTCCTAGCTCATGTCCAAACAACAAAAAAGCGTAAAAAGTCAGTAATCCATACCTAAAACTTGATTTGTACTATTTCTTACTGGCTATTACATCCACTTCGAAGCTTCGTTTGTGTTCTACAATTGTGCTTTTAGTGTCTCCGCATACCACAGCACGCGACATAGCTTTGCACACGATAAATGTAACTGTATCAGACAGAAGAGCGGCCAATGTGACGATCTGGCTTTAAGTCGATTTGATAACAAATGACGAAAACGGATGGATTTCTCAGGTTTTTACTACATATGAACACTTTTCACATTCTCCCATGCAACGCGGATGCTAGTCCTCCTTTCATGCAAAATCTTAAGTTCCTAGCTCATGTCCAATTCACCAAAGAAGGGTAAAAAGTCAGTAATCGATACCTAGAACTTGAATTGTACTACTTCTTACCGTCTATTACATCAACTTAGAAGCTTTATCTGTATTCTACTATGGTGCTTTTAGTGTCTCCGCAAACCGCAGAACGCGACATAGCTTTGCAGACTATAAGTACAACCGTTTCAGGGAGAAGAGCGGCCATTGTGAAGATCTGGCTTTAAGTCGATTCGATAACAAATGACGAAAAGGGACGGACTTCTCAGGTTTTTACTACATATGAACACTTTTCACATTCTCCCGTGCAACGCGGCTGCTAGTCCTCCTTTCATGCAAAATCTTAAGTTCCTAGCTCATGTCAAAAGCACCAAAGCCAGGTAAAAAGTCAATAATCGATAACTAAAACTTGAATTGTACTACTTCTTACTGGCTATTACATCAACTTAGAAGCTTCATCCGTGTTTTACTATGGTGCTTTTAGTGTCTCCTCATTCCGCAACACGCGACATAGCTTTGCAGACGATAAGTACAACTGTTTCAGAGAGAAGAGCGGCCAATGTGACGATCTGTTTTAAAGTCGATTCGATAACAAATGACGATAAGGAACGGATTTCTCAGGTTTTTACTACATATGAACCCTTTTCACATTCTGCCATGCAACGCGGCTGCGAGTCCTCCTTTCATGGGAAATCTTAAGGTCCTCGCTCATGTCCAAGGCACCAAAGAAGGGTAAAAAGTCAATAATCGATAACTATAACTTGAATTGTACTACTCCTTACTGGCTATTACATCAACTTGCAAGCTTTATCGGTATTCTACTATGGTGCTTTTAGTGTCTCCGCAAACCGCAGGACGCGACATAGCTTTGCAGACGAAAAGTACAACCGCTTCAGAGAGAAGAGCGGCCAATGTGAAGATCTGGCTTTAAGTCGATTCGATAACAAATGACGAAAACGGACGGATTTCTCAGGTTTTTAGTACATATGAACACTTTTCACATTCTCCCTTGCAACGCGGCTGCTATTCCGCCTTTCATGCTGAATCTTAAGGTCCTAGCTCACGTCCAAGGAACCAAAGCATGCTAAAAAGTCAATAATCGATACCTAAAACTTGAACTGTACTAATATTTACTGGCTATTACATCAACTTAGAAGCTTCGTCTGCGTTCTACTATGGTGCTTTCAGTGTTTCCGCATACCGAAGAACTCTACATAGTTTTGCAGACGATAAGTACAACCGTTTCAGAGAGAAAAGCGGCCAATGTGACGAGTTGGCTTTAAGTCGATTCGATAACAAATGACGAAAACGGACGGATTTCACAGGTTTTTACTACATATGAACACTTTTCACATTCTACCGTGCAACTCGGCTGTTAGTCCTCCTTTCATGCAAAATCTTAAGTTCCTAGCTCATTTCCAAGGCACCGAAGAAGGGTAAAAAAGTCAATAATCGATACCTAAAACTTGAATTGTACTACTTCTTACTGGCTATTACAACAACTTAGAAGCTTCATCTGTGTTCTACTACGGTGCTTTTCGTGTCTCCGCATACCGCAGCACGCGACATAAATTTGCAGACGGTAAGTACAACCGTTTCAGAGAGAAGAGCGGCCAATGTGACGATGTGGCTTTCAGTCAATTCGATAACAAATTACGAAAACGGACGGATTTCACAGGTTTTTACTACATATGAACACTTTTCACATTCTCCCACGAAACGCGGCTGCTAGTCCTCCTTTCATGCAAAATCTTAAGTTCCTAGCTCATGTCCAGGGCACCAAAGGAGGGTAAAAAGTCAGTAATCCATTCCTAAAACTTGAATTGTACTACATCTTATTGGCTATTACATCAACTTAGAAGCTTCATCTGTGTTCTACTATGGTGCTTTTAGTGTCTCCGCATACCGCAGCACGCGACATAGCTTTGCAGACGATAAGTACAACCGTTTCAGTGAGAAGAGCGGCAAATATGACGTACTGGCTTTAAGTCGATTCGATAACAAATGACGAAAACGGACGGATTTCTGAGGTTTTTACTACATATGAACACTTTAACATTCTCCCACGCAACGCGCCTGCTAGTCGTCCTGTCATGCAAAATCTTTAGTTCCTAGCTCATGTCCAAGGCACCAAAGAAGGGTAAAAAGTCAATAATCGATACCTGGCTAATACACCAACTTACAAGCTTCATCTGTATTCTACTATTTTGCTTTTAGTGTCCCGTATAGCGCAGCACGCGACATAGCTCTGCAGACGATAAATGTAACCGTTTCAGAGAGAAGAGCGGCCAATGTGAAGATCTGGCTTTAAGCCGATTCGATAACATATGACGAAAACGGACGGATTTCTCTGGATTTTACTACATATTGAAACTTTTCACATCCTCCCGTGCAACGCGGCGGCTAGTCCTCCTTTCATGCAAAACCTTAAGTTCCTAGCTCATGTCAAAGGCACCAAAGCCAGCTAAAAATTCAATAATCGATAACTAAAACTTGAATTGTACTACTTCTTACTGTCTATTACATCAACTTAGAAGCTTCATCTGTGTTCTACTATGGTGCTTATAGTGTCTCCCTATACCGCAGCACGCGACGAAGTTTTGCAGACGATAAGTACAACCGTTTCAGAGAGAAGAGCGGCCAATGTGACGATCTGTTTTAAAGTCGATTCGATAACAAATGACGATAACGAACGGATTTCTCAGGTTTTTACTACATATGAACACTTTTCACATTCTGCCATGCAACGCGGCTGCGAGTCCTCCTTTCATGGAAAATCTTAAATTCCTAGTTCATGTGCAAGGCACCAATGAAGGGTAAAAAGACAATAATCGATACCTAAAACTTTAATTGTACTACTTCTTACTGGCTATTACATCAACTTGCAAGCTTTATCTGTATTCTACTATGGTGCTTTTAGTGTCTCCACAAACCGCAGCACGCGACATAGCTTTGCAGACGATAAGTACAACCGTTTCAGAGAGAAGAGCGGCCAATGTGAAGATCTGGCTTTAAGTCGATTCGATAACAAATGACGAAAACGGACGGATTTCTCAGGTTTTTAGTACATATGAACACTTTTCACATTCTCCCTTGCAACGCGGCTGCTAGTCCTCCTTTCATGTTGAATCTTAAGGTCCTAGCTCATGTCCAAGGCACCAAAGCGAGCTAAAAATTCAATAATCGATAACTAAAACTTGAATTGTACTACTTCTTACTGGCTATTACATCAACTTAGAAGCTTCTTCTGTGTATTACAATGGTGCATTTGCTGTCTCCGCATACTGCAGCACGCGACATAGCTTTGCAGACAATAAATGTAACCGTTTCAGTCAGAAGTGATTCTAATGTGACGATCTGGCTTTAAGTCGATTCGATAACAAATGATGAAAAGGGGCGGATTTCTCATGTTTTTACCACATATGAAAACTTTTCACATTCTCCCATGCAACGCGGCTGATAGTCCCCCTTTCATGCAAAATCTTAAGTTCAAAGCACATGTCCAAGGTAGAAAAGAAGGGTTAAAAGTCAATAAATGATACCTAAAACTTGAATTGTACTACTTTCGAATGGCTATTACATCAACTTAGAAGTTCATCTGTGTTCTACTATGGTGTTTGTAGCGTCTCCGCATACCGCAGCACGCGACATAGCTTTGCAGACGATAAGTACAACCGTCTCAGAGAGAAGAGCGGCCAATGTGTAGATCTGGCTTTAAGTCGATTCGATAACAAATGACGAAAACGGACCGATTTCTCAGGTTTTTACTACATATGCACACTTTTCAATTTCTCCCGCGCAACGCGGCTGCTAGTCCTTTTTTCATGCAAAATCTTAAGTTCCTAGCTCATGTCCAAGGCACAAGAGAAGGGTAAAAAGTCAATAATCGATACCTAAAACTTGAATTCTACTACTTCTTACTGGCTATTACATCAACTTAGAAGCTTCATCTGTGTTCTACTATGGTGCTTTTAGTGTCTCCGCACACCACAGCCCGCGATATAGATTTGCACACGATAAATGTAACTGTCTCAGACAGAAGAGCGGCCAATGTGACGATCTGGCTTCAAGTCGATTCGATAACAAATGACGAAAACGGACGGATTTCTCAGGATTTTACTACATACGAACGCTTTTCACATTCTCCCGTGCAACGGGGCTGCTAGTCCTCTATGATGCAAAATCTTAAGTTCCTAGCTCATGTCCAAGGCACCAAAGAAGGGTAAAAAGTCAATAATCGATACCTAAAACGTGAATTTTGCTACTTCGTACTGGCTATTACATCAACTTAGAAGCTTCATCTGTGTTCTACTATGGTGCTTTTAGTGTCTCCGCATACCGCAGCACGCGACATAGCTTTGCAGACAATAAATGTAACCGTTTCAGACAGAAGTGCGGCCAGTGTGACGATCTGGCCTTAAGTCGATTCGATAACAAATAAGGAAAACGGACGGATTTCTCAGGTTTTTGCTACATATGAACACTTTTCACATTCTCCCGTGCAACGCCGATGCTAGTCCTCCTTTCATGCAAAATCATAAGTTCATAGCTCATGTCCAAGGCATCAAAGAAGGGTAAAAGGTCAATAATCGATACCTAAAACTTGAATTGTACTACTTCTTACTGGCTTCTACATCAATTTAGAAGCTTCATCTGTGTTCTACTATGGTGTTTTTAGAGTCTCCGCATACCGCAGCACGCGACATAGCTTTGCAGACGAAAAATACAACCATTTCAGAGAAAAGAGCGGCCAATGTGACGATCTGGCTTTAAGTCGATTCGATAACAAATGACGAAAACGGACGGATTTCTCAGGATTTTACTACATACGAACGCTTTTCACATTCTCCCGTGCAACGGGGCTGCTAGTCCTCCTTTGATGCAAAATCTTAAGTTCGTAGCTCATGTCGAAGGCACCAAAGAAGGGTAAAAAGTCAATAATCGATACATAAAGCATGATTTTTTTACTTCTTACTGGCTATTACATCAACTTAGAAGCTTCATCTGTGTTTTATTATGGTGCTTTTAGTGTCTCCGCATACCGCAGCAAGCGACTTAGCTTTGCACACGATACGTACAACCATTTTAGAGAGAAGAGCGGCCAATGTGACGATCTGGCTTTAAGTCGATTCGATAACAAATGACGAAAACGGACAGATTTCTCAGGTTCTTACTACATATGAAAATTTTTCACATTCTCCCGTGCAACGCGGCTGTTAGTCCTCGTTTGATGCAAAATCTTAAGTTCCTAGCTCATGTCCAAGGCACCAAAGAAGGGTAAAAAGTCAATTATCGATACGTAAAACTTGAATTGTACTACTTCTTACTGGGTATTACATCAACTTAGAAGCTTCATCTGTGTTGTACTATGGTGCTTATAGTGTCTCCGCATACCACAGCACGCGACATAGCTTTACAGACAATAAGTACAACCCTTTCAGAGAGAAGAGCGGCCAATGTGACGATCTGGCTTTAAGTCGATTCGATAACAAACGACGAAAACGGACGGATTTCTCAGGTTTTTACTACATATGAACACTGCTCACATTCTCCCGTGCAACTCGGCTCCTAGTCCTCCTTTCATGCAGAACCTTAAGGTCCTAGCTCATGTCGAAGGCACCAAAGCCAGCTAAAAAGTCAATAATCGATACTTGAAACTTGAATTGTACTACTTCTTACTGGCAATTACAACAACTTAGAAGCTTCATCTGTGTTCTACTATGGTGCTTTCTGTGTCTTCGCATACTGCAGCACGCGACATAGCTTTTCAGACGATAAGTACAACCATTTTAGAGAGAAGAGCGGCCAATGTGACGATCGGGCTTTAAGTCGATTCGATAACAAATGACGAAAACGGACGGATTTCTCAGGTTTTGCTACATATGAACACTTTTCACATTCTCCCGTGCAACTCGGCTGCTAGTCTTCCTTTCATGCATAATCTTAAGGTCCTAGCTCATGTCCAAGACACAAAGAAGGGTAAAAAGTCAATAATCGATAACTAAAACTTGAATTGTACTTCTTCTTACTGGCTATACATCAACTTAGAAGCTTCATCTGTGTTCTACTATGGTGCTTTTAGTGTCTCCGCATACCGCAGCACGCGACATAGCTTTGCAGACAATAAATGTAACCGTTTCAGACAGAAGAGCGGCCAATGTGACGACCTGGCTTTAAGTCGATTCGATAACAAATGACGAAAACGGAGGGATTTCTCAGGTTTTTACTACATATGAACACTTTCCACATTCTCCCGTGCAACGCGGCTGCTGGTCCTCCTTTCATGCAAAACCTTAAGTTCCTAGCTCATGTCCAAGCCACCAAAGAAGGGTAAAAAGCCAAGAATGGATACCTAAAACTTGAATTGTACTACTTCTTACTGGCTATTACCTCAACTTAAAAGCTTCATCTGTGTTCTACTATGGTTCTTTTAGTGTCTCCGCATACTGCAGCACGCGACATAGCCTTGCAGACGATAAATGTAACAGTTTCAGACAGAAGTGCGGCCAATGTGACGATCTGGCTTTAAGTCGATTCGATAACAAATAACGAAAACGGACGGATTTCTCAGGTTTTTACTACATACGAACACTTTTCACATTCTCCCGTGCAACGCCGATGCTAGTCCTCCTTTCATGCAAAATCATAAGTTCGTAGCTCATTTCCAAGGCACCAAAGCCAGCTAAAAAGTCAATAACCGATACCTAAAGCTTGAATTGTACTGCTTCTTACTGGCTATTACATCAACTTTGAAGCTTCATCTGTGTTCTACTACGGTGCCTTTAGTGTCTCAGCATACCGCTGCACGCGACATAGCTTTCTAGACGATAAGTACAAACGTTTCAGTGAGAAGAGCTGCCAATGTGACGATCTGACTTTAAGTAGATTCGATAATAAATGACGAAAACGGACAGATTTCTCAGGTTCTTACTACATATGAAAATTTTTCACATTCTCCCGTGCAACGCGGCTGTTAGTCCTCGTTTGATGCAAAATCTTAAGTTCCTAGCTCATGTCCAAGGCACCAAAGAAGGGTAAAAAGTCAATAATCGATACGTAAAACTTGAATTGTACTACTTCTTACTGGGTATTACATCAACTTAGAAGCTTCATCTGTGTTGTACTATGGTGCTTATAGTGTCTCCGCATACCACAGCACGCGACATAGCTTTGCAGACAATAAGTACAACCCTTTCAGAGAGAAGAGCGGCCAATGTGACGATCTGGCTTTAAGTCGATTCGATAACAAACGACGAAAACGGACGGATTTCTCAGGTTTTTGCTACATATGAACACTTCTCACATTCTCCCGTGCAACTCGGCTCCTAGTCCTCCTTTCATGCAGAACCTTAAGGTCCTAGCGCATGTCGAAGGCAACAAAGCCAGCTAAAAAGTCAATAATCGATACCTGAAACTTGAATTGTACTACTTCTTACTGGCAATTACATCAACTTAGAAGCTTCATCTGTGTTCTACTATGGTGCTTTTGGTGTCTTCGCATACTGCAGCACGCGACATAGCTTTTCAGACGATAAGTACAACCATTTTAGAGAGAAGTTCGGCCAATGTGACGATCGGGCTTTAAGTCGATTCGATAACAAATGACGAAAACGGACGGATTTCTCAGGTTTTTACTACATATGAACACTTTTCACATTCTCCCGTGCAACTCGGCCCCTAGTCCTCCTTTCATGCAGAATCTTA
Organism: Schistocerca gregaria; assembly: GCF_023897955.1. Lineage (NCBI taxonomy): Eukaryota > Metazoa > Arthropoda > Insecta > Orthoptera > Acrididae > Schistocerca > Schistocerca gregaria. The sequence goes on from NW_026061712.1 coordinate 177,312, forward strand.
AGGTCCTAGCTCATGTCCAAGACAGCAAAGAAGGCTAAAAAGACAATAATCGATACCGAAAACTTGAATTGTACTACCTCTTACAGGCTATACATCAACTTAGAAGCTTCATCTGTGTTCTACTATGGTGCTTTTAGTGTCTCCGCATACCGCAGCACGCGACATAGCTTTGCAGACAATAAATGTAACCGTTTCAGACAGAAGAGCGGCCAATGTGGGGACCTGGCTTTAAGTCGATTCGATAACAAATGACGAAAGCGGACAGATTTCTCAGGTTTTTACTACATATGAAAACTTTTCACATTCTCCCGTGCAACGGGGCTGCTAGTCCTCCTTTGATGCAAAATCTTAAGTTCCTAGCTCATGTCCAAGGCACCAAAGAAGGGTAAAAAGTCAATAATCAATACCTAAAACTTGAATTTTGCTACTTCTTACTGGCTATTACATCAACTTGGAAGCTTCATCTGTGTTCTACTATGGTGCTTTTAGTGTCTCCGCATACCGCAGCACGCGACATAGCTTTGCAGACGACAAGTACAACCGTTTCAGAGAGAAGAGCGGTCAATGTGACGATCTGGCTTTAAGTCGATTCGATAACAAATGACGAAAACGGACAGATTTCTCAGGTTTTTACTACTTATGAAAACTTTTCACATTCTCCCGTGCAACGCGGCTGCTAATCCTCCTTTCATGCAAAACCTTACGTTCCTAGCTCATGTATAAGGCAACAAAGACGGGTGGAAAGTCAATAATGGATACCTAAACCTTGAATTGTACTACTTCTTACTGGCTTCTACATCAATTTAGAAGCTTCATCTGTGTTCTACTATGGTGTTTTTAGTGTCTCCGCATACCGCAGCACGCGACATAGCTTTGCAGACGAAAAATACAACCATTTCAGAGAAAAGAGCGGCCAATGAGACGATCTGGCTTTAAGTCGATTCGATAACAAATGACGAAAACGGACTGATTTCTCAGGATTTTACTACATACGAACGCTTTTCACATTCTCCCGTGCAACGGGGCTGCTAGTCCTCCTTTGATGCAAAATCTTAAGTTCGTAGCTCATGTCGAAGGCACCAAAGAAGGGTAGAAAGTCAATAATCGATACCTAAAACTTGAATTGTACTACTTCTTACTGGCTATTACATCAACTTAGAAGCTTCATCTGTGTTCTACTATGGTGCTTTTAGTGTCTCCGCATACCGCAGCACACGACATAGCTTTGCAGACGATAAATGCAACCGTTTCAGACAGACGTGCGGTCAGTGTGACGATCTGGCTTCAAGTCGATTTGATAACAAATGACCAAAACGGACAGATTTCTCAGGTTTTTAATACTTATGAAAACTTTTCACATTCTCCCGTGCAACGCGGCTGCTAGTCATCCTTTCATGCAAAACCTTAAGGTCCTAGATCATGTCCAAGGCACCAAAGATAGCTAAAAAGTCAATAATCGATACCTAAAACTTGAACTGTACTACTTCTTACTGGATATTACATCAACTTAGTAGCTTCATCTGTGTTCCACTATGGTGCTTTTAGTGTCTCCGCATACCGCAGCACGCGACATTGCTTTGCAGACGATAAGTACAACCGTTGTCGAGAGAAGAGCGGCCAATGTGACGATCGGTCTTTAAGTCGATTCGATAACAAATGACGAAAATGGACGGATTTCTCAGGTTTTTACTACATATGAACACTTTTCACATTCTCCCGTGCAACTCGGCTGCTAATCCTCCTTTCATGCAGAATCTTAAGGTCCTAGCTCATGTCCAAGGCAGCAAAGAAGGGTAAAAAGTCAATAATCGATACCTAAAACTTGAATTGTACTACTTTTGAATGGCTATTACATCAACGTAGATGCTTCATCTGTCTTCTACTATGGTGCTTTTAGCGTCTCCGCATACCGCAGCATGCGACATTGCTTTGCAGACGATAAGTACAACCATTTCAGAGAGAAGAGCGGCCAATGTGACGATCGGGCTTTAAGTCGATTCGATAACAAATGACGAAAACGGACAGATTTCTCATGTTTATACTACTTATGAAAATTTTTCACATTCTCAAGTGCAACGCGGCTGCTAGTCCTCCTTTCATGCAAAATCTTAAGTTCCTAGCTCATGTCCAAGGCACCAAAGAAGGGTAAGAAGTTAATAATCGATACCTAAAACTTGAATTTTACTACCTCTTCCTGGCTATTACATCAACTTAGAAGCTTCATCTGTGGTCTACTATGGTGCTTTTAGTGTCTCCTCATACCGCAGCACGCGACATAGCTTAGCAGACGATAAATGTAACCGTTTCAGACAGAAGAGCGGCCAATGTGACGATCTGGCTTTAAGTCGATTCTATAACTAATGACTTAAGCGGACAGATTTCTCAGGTTTTTACTACATATGAAAACTTTTCACATTCTCCAGTGCAACGGCACTGCTAGTCCTGCTTTGATGCATAATCTTAAGTTCCTAGCTCATGTCCAAGGCACCAAAGAAGGGTAAAAAGTCAATAATCGATACCTAAAACTTGAATAGTACTACTACTTACTGGCTATTACATCAACTTAGAAGCTTCATCTGTGTTCTACTATGGTGCTTTTAGTGTCTCCGCATACCGCAGCACGCGATATAGCTTTGCAGACGACAAGTACAACCGTTTCAGAGAGAAGAACGGCCAATGTGACGATCTGGCTTTAAGTCGATTCGATAACAAATGACGAAAACGGACAGATTTCTCATGTTTATACTACTTATGAAAACTTTTCACATTCTCAAGTGCAATGCGGCTGCTAAATCTCCTTTCATGCAAAATCTTAAGTTCCTAGCTCATGTATAAGGCAACAAAGAAGGGTAAAAAGTCAATAATGTATACCTAAAACTTGAATTGTACTACTTCTTACTGGCTATTACATCAATTTAGAAGCTTCATCTGTGTTCTACTATGGTGCTTTTAGTGTCTCCGCATACCGCAGCACACGACATAGCTTTGCAGACGATAAATGTAACCGTTTCAGACAGAAGTGCGGCCAGTGTCACGATCTGGCTTTAAGTCGATTCGATAACAAATAAGGAAAACGGACGGATTTCTCAGGTTTTTGCTACATATGAACACATTTCACATTCTCCCGTGCAACGCCGATGCTAGTCCTCCTTTCATGCAAAATCATAAGTTCCTAGCTCATGTCCAAGGCATCAAAGAAGGGTAAATAGTCAATAATCGACACCTAAAACTTGAATTGTACTACTTCTTACTGGCTATTACATCAACTTAGAAGCTTCATCTGTGTTCTACTATGGTGCTTTTAGTGTCTTCGCATACTGCAGCACGCGACATAGCTTTTCAGACGATAAGTACAACCATTTTAGAGAGAAGAGCGGCCAATGTGACGATCGGGCTTTAAGTCGATTCGATAACAAATGACGAAAACGGACGGATTTCTCAGGTTTTTAGTACATATGAAAACTTTTCACATTCTCCCGTGCAACGGGGATGCTAGTTCTCCTTTGATGCAAAATCTTAAGTTCCTAGCTCATGTCCAAGACACAAAGAAGGGTAAAAAGTCAATAATCGATACCTAAAACTTGAATTGTACTTCTTCTTACTGGCTATACATCAACTTAGAAGCTTCATTTGTGTTCTACTATGGTGCTTTTAGTGTCTCCGCATACCGCAGCACGTGACATAGCTTTGCAGACAATAAATGTAACCGTTTCAGACAGAAGTGCGGCCAGTGTGACGATCTGGCTTTAAGTCGATTCGATAACAAATAAGGAAAACGGACGGATTTCTCAGGTTTTTGCTACATATGAACACTTTTCACATTCTCCCGTGCAACGCCGATGCCAGTCCTCCTTTCATGCAAAATCATAAGTTCCTAGCTCATGTCCAAGGCATCAAAGAAGGGTAAAAAGTCAATAATCGACACCTAAAACTTGAATTGTACTACTTCTTACTGGCTATTACATCAACTTAGAAGCTTCATCTGTGTTCTACTATGGTGCTTTTAGTGTCTCCGCATACCGCAGCACGCGACATAGCTTTGCAGACGACAAGTACAACCGTTTCAGAGAGAAGAGCGGTCAATGTGACGATCTGGCTTTAAGTCGATTCGATAACAAATGACGAAAACGGACAGATTTCTCAGGTTTTTACTACTTATGAAAACTTTTCACATTCTCCCGTGCAACGCGGCTGCTAATCCTCCTTTCATGCAAAACCTTACGTTCCTAGCTCATGTATAAGGCAACAAAGACGGGTGGAAAGTCAATAATGGATACCTAAACCTTGAATTGTACTACTTCTTACTGGCTTCTACATCAATTTAGAAGCTTCATCTGTGTTCTACTATGGTGTTTTTAGTTTCTCCGCATACCGCAGCACGCGACATAGCTTTGCAGACGAAAAATACAACCATTTCAGAGAAAAGAGCGGCCAATGAGACGATCTGGCTTTAAGTCGATTCGATAACAAATGACGAAAACGGACTGATCTCTCAGGATTTTACTACATACGAACGCTTTTCACATTCTCCCGTGCAACGGGGCTGCTAGTCCTCCTTTGATGCAAAATCTTAAGTTCGTAGCTCATGTCGAAGGCACCAAAGAAGGGTAGAAAGTCAATAATCGATACCTAAAACTTGAATTGTACTACTTCTTACTGGCTATTACATCAACTTAGAAGCTTCATCTGTGTTCTACTATGGTGCTTTTAGTGTCTCCGCATACCGCAGCACACGACATAGCTTTGCAGACGATAAATGCAACCGTTTCAGACAGACGTGCGGTCAGTGTGACGATCTGGCTTCAAGTCGATTTGATAACAAATGACCAAAACGGACAGATTTCTCAGGTTTTTAATACTTATGAAAACTTTTCACATTCTCCCGTGCAACGCGGCTGCTAGTCATCCTTTCATGCAAAACCTTAAGGTCCTAGATCATGTCATAGGCACCAAAGATAGCTAAAAAGTCAATAATCGATACCTAAAACTTGAACTGTACTACTTCTTACTGGATATTACATCAACTTAGTAGCTTCATCTGTGTTCCACTATGGTGCTTTTAGTGTCTCCGCATACCGCAGCACGCGACATTGCTTTGCAGACGATAAGTACAACCGTTGTCGAGAGAAGAGCGGCCAATGTGACGATCTGGCTTTAAGTCGATTCGATAACAAATGACGAAAACGGAGGGATTTCTCAGGTTTTTACTACATATGAACACTTTCCACATTCTCCCGTGCAACGCGGCTGCTGGTCCTCCTTTCATGCAAAACCTTAAGTTCCTAGCTCATGTCCAAGCCACCAAAGAAGGGTAAAAAGACAAGAATGGATACCTAAAACTTGAATTGTACTACTACTTACTGGCTATTACCTCAACTTAGAAGCTTCATCTGTGTTCTACTATGGTTCTTTTAGTATCTCCGCATACCGCAGTACGCGACATAGCCTTGCAGACGATAAATGTAACAGTTTCAGACAGAAGTGCGGCCAATGTGACGATCTGGCTTTAAGTCGATTCGATAACAAATAACGAAAACGGACGGATTTCTCAGGTTTTTACTACATATGAACACTTTTCACATTCTCCCGTGCAACTCGGCTGCTAGTCCTCTTTTCATGCAGAATCTTAAGGTCCTAGCTTATGTACAAGGCATCAAAGGCAGCTAAAAAGTAAATAATCGATACCTAAAACTTGAACAGTATTACTTCTTACTGCCTATTACATCAACTTAGATGCTTCATCTGTGTTCTACTATGGTACTTTTAGTGTCTCCGCATACCGTAGCACGCGACATAGCTTTTCAGACGATAAGTACAACCATTTTAGAGAGAAGAGCGGCCAATGTGACGATCGGTCTTTAAGTCGATTCGATAACAAATGACGAAAATGGACGGATTTCTCAGGTTTTTACTACATATGAACACTTTTCACATTCTCCCGTGCAACTCGGCTGCTAATCCTCCTTTCATGCAGAATCTTAAGGTCCTAGCTCATGTCCAAGGCAGCAAAGAAGGGTAAAAAGTCAATAATCGATACCTAAAACTTGAATTGTACTACTTTTGAATGGCTATTACATCAACGTAGATGCTTCATCTGTCTTCTACTATGGTGCTTTTAGCGTCTCCGCATACCGCAGCATGCGACATTGCTTTGCTGACGATAAGTACAACCATTTCAGAGAGAAGAGCGGCCAATGTGACGATCGGGCTTTAAGTCGATTCGATAACAAATGACGAAAACGGACAGATTTCTCATGTTTATACTACTTATGAAAATTTTTCACATTCTCAAGTGCAACGCGGCTGCTAGTCCTCCTTTCATGCAAAATCTTAAGTTCCTAGCTCATGTCCAAGGCACCAAAGAAGGGTAAGAAGTCAATAATCGATACCTAAAACTTGAATTTTACTACCTCTTCCTGGCTATTACATCAACTTAGAAGCTTCATCTGTGGTCTACTATGGTGCTTTTAGTGTCTCCTCATACCGCAGCACGCGACATAGCTTAGCAGACGATAAATGTAACCGTTTCAGACAGATGAGCGGCCAATGTGACGATCTGGCTTTAAGTCGATTCTATAACTAATGACTTAAGCGGACAGATTTCTCAGGTTTTTACTACATATGAAAACTTTTCACATTCTCCCGTGCAACGGCACTGCTAGTCCTGCTTTGATGCATAATCTTAAGTTCCTAGCTCATGTCCAAGGCACCAAAGAAGGGTAAAAAGTCAATAATCGATACCTAAAACTTGAATTTTACTACTTCTTACTGGCTATTACATCAACTTAGAAACTTCATCTTTGTTCTACTATGGTGCTTTTAGTGTATCCGCATACCGCAGCAAGCGACATAGCTTTGCAGACGATAAATGTAACCGTTTCAGACAGAAGTGCTGCCAGTGTGACGATCTGGCTTTTAGTCGATTCGATAACAAATAACGAAAACGGACGGATTTCTCAGGTTTTTGCTACATATGAACACTTTTCACATTCTCCCGTGCAACGCGGCTGCTACTCCTCCTTTCATGCAAAATCATAAGTTCCTAGCTCATGTCCAAGGCACCAAAGAAGGGTAAAAAGTCAATAATCGATACCTAAAACTTGAATAGTACTACTACTTACTGGCTATTACATCAACTTAGAAGCTTCATCTGTGTTCTACTATGGTGCTTTTAGTGTCTCCGCATACCGCAGCACGCGATATAGCTTTGCAGACGACAAGTACAACCGTTTCAGAGAGAAGAACGGCCAATGTGACGATCTGGCTTTAAGTCGATTCGATAACAAATGACGAAAACGGACAGATTTCTCATGTTTATACTACTTATGAAAACTTTTCACATTCTCAAGTGCAATGCGGCTGCTAAATCTCCTTTCATGCAAAATCTTAAGTTCCTAGCTCATGTATAAGGCAACAAAGAAGGGTAAAAAGTCAATAATGTATACCTAAAACTTGAATTGTACTACTTCTTACTGGCTATTACATCAATTTAGAAGCTTCATCTGTGTTCTACTATGGTGCTTTTAGTGTCTCCGCATACCGCAGCACACGACATAGCTTTGCAGACGATAAATGTAACCGTTTCAGACAGAAGTGCGGCCAGTGTCACGATCTGGCTTTAAGTCGATTCGATAACAAATAAGGAAAACGGACGGATTTCTCAGGTTTTTGCTACATATGAACACATTTCACATTCTCCCGTGCAACGCCGATGCTAGTCCTCCTTTCATGCAAAATCATAAGTTCCTAGCTCATGTCCAAGGCATCAAAGAAGGGTAAATAGTCAATAATCGACACCTAAAACTTGAATTGTACTACTTCTTACTGGCTATTACATCAACTTAGAAGCTTCATCTGTGTTCTACTATGGTGCTTTTAGTGTCTTCGCATACTGCAGCACGCGACATAGCTTTTCAGACGATAAGTACAACCATTTTAGAGAGAAGAGCGGCCAATGTGACGATCGGGCTTTAAGTCGATTCGATAACAAATGACGAAAACGGACGGATTTCTCAGGTTTTTAGTACATATGAAAACTTTTCACATTCTCCCGTGCAACGGGGCTGCTAGTCCTCCTTTGATGCAAAATCTTAAGTTCCTAGCTCATGTCCAAGACACAAAGAAGGGTAAAAAGTCAATAATCGATACCTAAAACTTGAATTGTACTTCTTCTTACTGGCTATACATCAACTTAGAAGCTTCATTTGTGTTCTACTATGGTGCTTTTAGTGTCTCCGCATACCGCAGCACGTGACATAGCTTTGCAGACAATAAATGTAACCGTTTCAGACAGAAGAGCGGCCAATGTGACGACCTGGCTTTAAGTCGATTCGATAACAAATGACGAAAGCGGACAGATTTCTCAGGTTTTTACTACATATGAAAACTTTTCACATTCTCCCGTGCAACGGGGCTGCTAGTCCTCCTTTGATGCAAAATCTTAAGTTCCTAGCTCATGTCCAAGGCACCAAAGAAGGGTAAAAAGTCAATAATCGATACCTAAAACTTGGATTGTACTACTTCTTACTGGATATTACATCAACTTAGAAGCTTCATCTGTGTTCTAATCTGGTGCTTTTAGTGTCTCCGCATACCGCAGCACGCGACATAGCTTTCCAGACGATAAATGTAACCGTTTCAGACAGAAGTGCGGCCAGTGTGACGATCTGGCTTTAAGTCGATTCGATAACAAATAAGGAAAACGGACGGATTTCTCAGGTTTTTGCTACATATTAACACTTTTCACATTCTGCCGTGCAACGCGGCTGCTAGTCCACCTTTCATGCAAAATCTTAAGTTCCTAGCTTATGTCCAAGGCTGCAAAGAAGGGTAAAAAGTCAATAATCGATACCTAAAACTTGAATTGTACTACTTCTTACTGGATATTACACCAACTTAGAAGCTTCATCTGTGTTCCACAATGGTGCTTTTAGTGTCTCCGCATACTGCAGCACACGACATTGCTTTGCAGACGATAAATGCAACCGTTTCACACAGAAGTGCGGTCAGTGTGACGATCTGGCTTCAAGTCGATTTGATAACAAATGACCAAAACGGACAGATTTCTCAGGTTTTTAATACTTATGAAAACTTTTCACATTCTCCCGTGCAACGTGGCTGCTAGTCACCCTTTCATGCAAAACCTTAAGGTCCTAGATCATGTCCAAGGCACCAAAGATAGCTAAAAAGTCAATAACCGATACCTAAAACTTGAATTTAGCTACTTCTAACTGGCTATTACATCAACTTAGAAGCTTCATCTGTGTTCTACTATGGTGCTTTTAGTGTCTCCGCATACCGCAGCACGCGACATAGCTTTGCAGACGATAAATGTAATCGTTTCAGGCAGAAGTGCGGCCAGTGTGACGATCTGGCTTTAAGTCGATTCGATAACAAATAAGGAAAACGGACGGATTTCTCAGGTTTTTGCTACATATGAACACTTTTCACATTCTCCCGTGCAACGCCGATGCTAGTCCTCCTTTCATGCAAAATCATAAGTTCCTAGCTCATGTCCAAGGCATCAAAGAAGGGTAAAAAGTCAATTATCGACACCTAAAACTTGAATTGTACTACTTCTTACTGGATATTACATCAACTTAGAAGCTTCATCTGTGTTCCACAATGGTGCTTTTAGTGTCTCCGCATACTGCAGCACGCGACATTGCTTTGCAGACGATAAATGCAACCGTTTCAAACAGAAGTGCGGTCAGTGTGACGATCTGGCTTTAAGTCGATTCGATAACAAATGACGAAAACGGACAGATTTCTCAGGTTTTTGCTACATATGAACACTTTTCACATTCTCCCGTGCAACGCGGCTGCTACTCCTCCTTTGATGCAAAATCATAAGTTCCTAGCTCATGTCCAAGGCACCAAAGAAGGGTAAAAAGTCAATAATCGATACCTAAAACTTGAATAGTACTACAACTTACTGGCTATTACATCAACTTAGAAGCTTCATCTGTGTTCTACTATGGTGCTTTTAGTGTCTCCGCATACCGCAGCACGCCATATAGCTTTGCAGACGACAAGTACAACCGTTTCAGAGAGAAGAACGGCCAATGTGACGATCTGGCTTTAAGTCGATTCGATAACAAATGACGAAAACGGACAGATTTCTCATGTTTATACTACTTATGAAAACTTTTCACATTCTCAAGTGCAATGCGGCTGCTAAATCTCCTTTCATGCAAAATCTTAAGTTCCTAGCTCATGTATAAGGCAACAAAGAAGGGTAAAAAGTCAATAATGTATACCTAAAACTTGAATTGTACTACTTCTTACTGGCTATTACATCAATTTAGAAGCTTCATCTGTGTTCTACTATGGTGCTTTTAGTGTCTCCGCATACCGCAGCACACGACATAGCTTTGCAGACGATAAATGTAACCGTTTCAGACAGAAGTGCGGCCAGTGTCACGATCTGGCTTTAAGTCGATTCGATAACAAATAAGGAAAACGGACGGATTTCTCAGGTTTTTGCTACATATGAACACATTTCACATTCTCCCGTGCAACGCCGATGCTAGTCCTCCTTTCATGCAAAATCATAAGTTCCTAGCTCATGTCCAAGGCATCAAAGAAGGGTAAATAGTTAATAATCGACACCTAAAACTTGAATTGTACTACTTCTTACTGGCTATTACATCAACTTAGAAGCTTCATCTGTGTTCTACTATGGTGCTTTTAGTGTCTTCGCATACTGCAGCACGCGACATAGCTTTTCAGACGATAAGTACAACCATTTTAGAGAGAAGAGCGGCCAATGTGACGATCGGGCTTTAAGTCGATTCGATAACAAATGACGAAAACGGACGGATTTCTCAGGTTTTTAATACATATGAAAACTTTTCACATTCTCCCGTGCAACGGGGCTGCTAGTCCTCCTTTGATGCAAAATCTTAAGCTCCTAGCTCATGTCCAAGACACAAAGAAGGGTAAAAAGTCAATAATCGATACCTAAAACTTGAATTGTACTTCTTCTTACTGGCTATACATCAACTTAGAAGCTTCATTTGTGTTCTACTATGGTGCTTTTAGTGTCTCCGCATACCGCAGCACGCGACATAGCTTTGCAGACAATAAATGTAACCGTTTCAGACAGAAGAGCGGCCAATGTGACGACCTGGCTTTAAGTCGATTCGATAACAAATGACGAAAGCGGACAGATTTCTCAGGTTTTTACTACATATGAAAACTTTTCACATTCTCCCGTGCAACGGGGCTGCTAGTCCTCCTTTGATGCAAAATCTTAAGTTCCTAGCTCATGTCCAAGGCACCAAAGAAGGGTAAAAAGTCAATAATCGATACCTAAAACTTGAATTGTACTACTTCTTACTGGATATTACATCAACTTAGAAGCTTCATCTGTGTTCTAATATGGTGCTTTTAGTGTCTCCGCATACCGCAGCACGCGACATAGCTTTCCAGACGATAAATGTAACCGTTTCAGACAGAAGTGCGGCCAGTGTGACGATCTGGCTTTAAGTCGATTCGATAACAAATAAGGAAAACGGACGGATTTCTCAGGTTTTTGCTACATATGAACACTTTTCACATTCTGCCGTGCAACGCGGCTGCTAGTCCTCCTTTCATGCAAAATCTTAAGTTCCTAGCTTATGTCCAAGGCTGCAAAGAAGGGTAAAAAGTCAATAATCGATACCTAAAACTTGAATTGTACTACTTCTTACTGGATATTACATCAACTTAGAAGCTTCATCTGTGTTCCACAATGGTGCTTTTAGTGTCTCCGCATACTGCAGCACGCGACATTGCTTTGCAGACGATAAATGCAACCGTTTCACACAGAAGTGCGGTCAGTGTGACGATCTGGCTTTAAGTCGATTCGATAACAAATGACGAAAACGGACAGATTTCTCATGTTTTTACTACTTATGAAAACTTTTCACATTCTCAAGTGTAACGCGGCTGCTAATCCTCCTTTCATGCAAAATCATAAGTTCCTAGCTCATGTCCAAGGCACCAAAGCCATCTAAAAAGTCAATAATCGATACCTAAAACTTGAACTGTACTACTTCTTACTGGCTATTACATCAACTTAGAAGCTTCATCTGTGTTCTACTATGGTGCTTTTAGTGTTTCCGCATAACGCAGCACGCGACATAGCTTTGCAGACGATAAGTACAACCGTTTCTGAGAGAAGAGCGGAAAATGTGACGATCTGGCTTTAAGTCGATTCGATAACAAATAAGGAAAACGGACGGATTTCTCAGGTTTTTGCTACATATGAACACTTTTCACATTCTCCCGTGCAACGCCGATGCTAGTCCTCCTTTCATGCAAAATCATAAGTTCCTAGCTCATGTCCAAGGCATCAAAGAAGGGTAAAAAGTCAATTATCGACACCTAAAACTTGAATTGTACTACTTCTTACTGGATATTACATCAACTTAGAAGCTTCATCTGTGTTCCACTATGGTGCTTTTAGTGTCTCCGCATACCGCAGCACGCGACATTGCTTTGCAGACGACAAGTACAACCGTTGTCGAGAGAAGAGCGGCCAATGTGACGAACTGGCTTTAAGTCGATTCGATAACAAATGACGAAAACGGAGGGATTTCTCAGGTTTTTACTACATATGAACACTTTCCACATTCTCCCGTGCAACGCGGTTGCTGGTCCTCCTTTCATGCAAAACCTTAAGTTCCTAGCTCATGTCCAAGCCACCAAAGAAGGGTAAAAAGTCAAGAATGGATACCTAAAACTTGAATTGTACTACTTCTTACTGGCTATTACCTCAACTTAGAAGCTTCATCTGTGTTCTACTATGGTTCTTTTAGTGTCTCCGCATACCGCAGTACGCGACATAGCCTTGCAGACGATAAATGTAACAGTTTCAGACAGACGTGCGGCCAATGTGACGATCTGGCTTTAAGTCTATTCGATAACAAATAACGAAAACGGACGGATTACTCAGGTTTTTACTACATATGAACACTTTTCACATTCTCCCGTGCAACTCGGCTGCTAGTCCTCTTTTCATGCAGAATCTTAAGGTCCTAGCTTATGTACAAGGCACCAAAGGCAGCTAAAAAGTAAATAATCGATACCTAAAAATTGAACTGTATTACTTCTTACTGGCTATTACATCAACTTAGAAGCTTCATTTGTGTTCTACTATGGTACTTTTAGTGTCTCCGCATACCGTAGCACGCGACATAGCTTTTCAGACGATAAGTACAACCATTTTAGAGAGAAGAGCGGCCAATGTGGCGATCGGTCTTTAAGTCGATTCGATAACAAATGACGAAAACGGACGGATTTCTCAGGTTTTTACTAAATATGAACACTTTTCACATTCTCCCGTGCAACTCGGCTGCTAATCCTCCTTTCATGCAGAATCTTAAGGTCCTAGCTCATGTCCAAGGCAGCAAAGAAGGGTAAAAAGTCAATAATCGATACCTAAAACTTGAATTGTACTACTTTTGAATGGCTATTACATCAACGTAGATGCTTCATCTGTCTTCTACTATGGTGCTTTTAGCGTCTCCGCATACCGCAGCATGCGACATTGCTTTGCAGACGATAAGTACAACCGTTTCAGAGAGAAGAGCGGCCAATGTGACGATCTGGCTTTAAGTCGAATCGATAACAAATGACGAAAACGGACAGATTTCTCATGTTTATACTACTTATGAAAACTTTTCACATTCTCAAGTGCAACGCGGCTGCTAGTCCTCCTTTCATGCAAAATCTTAAGTTCCTAGCTCATGTCCAAGGCACCAAAGAAGGGTAAGAAGTCAATAATCGATACCTAAAACTTGAATTTTACTACCTCTTACTGGCTATTACATCAACTTAGAAGCTTCATCTGTGGTCTACTATGGTGCTTTTAGTGTCTCCTCATACCGCAGCACGCGACATAGCTTAGCAGACGATAAATGTAACCGTTTCAGACAGAAGTGCTGCCAGTGTGACGATCTGGCTTTTAGTCGATTAGATAACAAATAACGAAAACGGACGGATTTCTCAGGTTTTTGCTACATATGAACACTTTTCACATTCTCCCGTGCAACGCGGCTGCTACTCCTCCTTTCATGCAAAATCATAAGTTCCTAGCTCATGTCCAAGGCACCAAAGAAAGGTAAGAAGTCAATAATCGATACCTAAAACTTGAATTTTACTACCTCTTACTGGCTATTACATCAACTTAGAAGTTTCATCTGTGGTCTACTATGGTGCTTTTAGTGTCTCCTCATACCGCAGCACGCGACATAGCTTAGCAGACGATAAATGTAACCGTTTCAGACAGAAGTGCGGCCAATGTGACGATCTGGCTTTAAGTCGAGTCGATAACAAATGACGAAAACGGACGGATTTCTCAGGGATTTTACTACATATGAACACTTTTCACATTCTCCCGTGCAACGGGTCTGCTAGTCCTCCTTTGATGCAAAATCTTAAGTTCCTAGCTCATGTCCAAGGCACCAAAGAAGGGTAAAAAGTCAATAATCGATACCTAAAACTTCAATTTTACTACTTCTTACTGGCTATTACATCAACTTAGAAGCTTCCTCTGTGTTCTACTATGGTGCTTTTAGTGTCTCCGCATACCGCAGCACGCGACATAGCTTTGCAGACGATAAATGTAACCGTTTCAGACAGAAGTGCGGCCAGTGTGACGATCTGGCTTTAAGTCGATTCGATAACAAATAACTAAAACGGACGGATTTCTCAGGTTTTTGCTACATATGAACACTTTTCACATTCTCCCGTGCAACGCGGCTGCTACTCCTCCTTTCATGCAAAATCAAAAGTTCCTAGCTCATGTCCAAGGCACCAAAGCCATCTAAAAAGTCAATAATCGATACCTAAAACTTGAACTGTACTACTTCTTACTGGCTATTACATCAACTTAGAAGCTTCATCTGTGTTCTACTATGGTGCTTTTAGTGTTTCCGCATAACGCAGCACGCGACATAGCTTTGCAGACGATAAGTACAACCATTTCAGAGAGAAGAGCGGCCAATGTGACGATCTGGCTTTAAGTCGATTCGATAACAAATGACGAAAACGGACGGATTTCTCAGGTTTTTACTACTTATGAAAACTTTTCACATTCTCCCGTGCAACGCGGCTGCTGGTCCTCCTTTCATGCAAAACCTTAAGTTCCTAGATCATGTCCAAGGCACCAAAGAAAGGTAAAAAGTCAAGAATGGATACCTAAAACTTGAATTGTACTACTTCTTACTGGCTATTACATCAACGTAGATGCTTCATCTGTCTTCTACTATGGTGCTTTTAGCGTCTCCGCATACCGCAGCATGCGACATTGCTTTGCAGACGATAAGTACAACCGTTTCAGAGAGAAGAGCGGAAAATGTGACGATCTGGCTTTAAGTCGATTCGATAACAAATAACGAAAACGGACGGATTTCTCAGGTTTTTGCTACATATGAACACTTTTCACATTCTCCCGTGCAACGCGGCTGCTACTCCTCCTTTCATGCAAAATCATATGTACCTATCTCATGTCCAAGGCACCAAAGAAGGGTAAAAAGTCAATAATCGATACCTAAAACTTGAATAGTACCACTACTTACTGGCTATTACATCAACTTAGAAGCTTCATCTGTGTTCTACTATGTTGCTTTTAGTGTCTCCGCATACCGCAACACGCGATATAGCTTTGCAGACGACAAGTACAACCGTTTCAGAGAGAAGAGCGGCCAATGTGACGATCTGGCTTTAAGTCGATTCGATAACAAATGAAGAAAACGGACAGATTTCTCATGTTTATACTACTTATGAAAACTTTTCACATTCTCAACTGCAACGCGGCTGCTAAATCTCCTTTCATGCAAAATCTTAAGTTCCTAGCTCATGCATAAGGCAACAAAGAAGGGTAAAAAGTCAATAACGGATACCTAAAACTTGAATTGTACTACTTCTTACTGGCTATTACATCAATTTAGAAGCTTCATCTGTGTTCTACTATGGTGCTTTTAGTGTCTCCGCATACCGCAGCACGCGACATAGCTTTGGAGACGAAAAATACAACCATTTCAGAGAGAAGAGCGGCCAATGTGATGATCTGGCTTTAAGTCGATTCGATAACAAATGACGAAAACGGACAGATTTCTCGGGTTTTTACTACATATGAAAACTTTTCACATTCTCCCGTGCAACGCGGCTGCTAGTCCTCCTTTGATGCAAAATCTTAAGTTCCTAGCTCATGTCCAAGGCACCAAAGAAGGGTTAAAAGTCAATAATCGATACCTAAAACTTGAATTTTACTACTTCTTACTGGCTATTACATCAACTTAGAAGCTTCATCTGTGTTCCACTATGGTGCTTTTAGTGTCTCCGCATACCGCAGCACGCGACATAGCTTAGCAGACGATAAATGTAACCGTTTCAGACAGAAGTGCGGCCAATGTGACGATCTGGCTTTAAGTCGAGTCGATAACAAATGACGAAAACGGACGGATTTCTCAGGGATTTTACTACATATGAACACTTTTCACATTCTCCCGTGCAACGGGTCTGCTAGTCCTCCTTTGATGCAAAATCTTAAGTTCCTAGCTCATGTCCAAGGCACCAAAGAAGGGTAAAAAGTCAATAATCGATACCTAAAACTTCAATTTTACTACTTCTTACTGGCTATTACATCAACTTAGAAGCTTCCTCTGTGTTCTACTATGGTGCTTTTAGTGTCTCCGCATACCGCAGCACGCGACATAGCTTTGCAGACGATAAATGTAACCGTTTCAGACAGAAGTGCGGCCAGTGTGACGATCTGGCTTTAAGTCGATTCGATAACAAATAACTAAAACGGACGGATTTCTCAGGTTTTTGCTACATATGAACACTTTTCACATTCTCCCGTGCAACGCGGCTGCTACTCCTCCTTTCATGCAAAATCAAAAGTTCCTAGCTCATGTCCAAGGCACCAAAGCCATCTAAAAAGTCAATAATCGATACCTAAAACTTGAACTGTACTACTTCTTACTGGCAATTACATCAACTTAGAAGCTTCATCTGTGTTCTATTATGGTGCTTTTAGTGTTTCCGCATAACGCAGCACGCGACATAGCTTTGCAGACGATAAGTACAACCATTTCAGAGAGAAGAGCGGCCAATGTGACGATCTGGCTTTAAGTCGATTCGATAACAAATGACGAAAACGGACGGATTTCTCAGGTTTTTACTACTTATGAAAACTTTTCACATTCTCCCGTGCAACGCGGCTGCTGGTCCTCCTTTCATGCAAAACCTTAAGTTCCTAGATCATGTCCAAGGCACCAAAGAAAGGTAAAAAGTCAAGAATGGATACCTAAAACTTGAATTGTACTACTTCTTACTGGCTATTACATCAACGTAGATGCTTCATCTGTCTTCTACTATGGTGCTTTTAGCGTCTCCGCATACCGCAGCATGCGACATTGCTTTGCAGACGATAAGTACAACCGTTTCAGAGAGAAGAGCGGAAAATGTGACGATCTGGCTTTAAGTCGATTCGATAACAAATAACGAAAACGGACGGATTTCTCAGGTTTTTGCTACATATGAACACTTTTCACATTCTCCCGTGCAACGCGGCTGCTACTCCTCCTTTCATGCAAAATCATATGTACCTATCTCATGTCCAAGGCACCAAAGAAGGGTAAAAAGTCAATAATCGATACCTAAAACTTGAATAGTACCACTACTTACTGGCTATTACATCAACTTAGAAGCTTCATCTGTGTTCTACTATGTTGCTTTTAGTGTCTCCGCATACCGCAGCACGCGATATAGCTTTGCAGACGACAAGTACAACCGTTTCAGAGAGAAGAGCGGCCAATGTGACGATCTGGCTTTAAGTCGATTCGATAACAAATGAAGAAAACGGACAGATTTCTCATGTTTATACTACTTATGAAAACTTTTCACATTCTCAACTGCAACGCGGCTGCTAAATCTCCTTTCATGCAAAATCTTAAGTTCCTAGCTCATGCATAAGGCAACAAAGAAGGGTAAAAAGTCAATAACGGATACCTAAAACTTGAATTGTACTACTTCTTACTGGCTATTACATCAATTTAGAAGCTTCATCTGTGTTCTACTATGGTGCTTTTAGTGTCTCCGCATACCGCAGCACGCGACATAGCTTTGGAGACGAAAAATACAACCATTTCAGAGAGAAGAGCGGCCAATGTGATGATCTGGCTTTAAGTCGATTCGATAACAAATGACGAAAACGGACAGATTTCTCGGGTTTTTACTACATATGAAAACTTTTCACATTCTCCCGTGCAACGCGGCTGCTAGTCCTCCTTTGATGCAAAATCTTAAGTTCCTAGCTCATGTCCAAGGCACCAAAGAAGGGTTAAAAGTCAATAATCGATACCTAAAACTTGAATTTTACTACTTCTTACTGGCTATTACATCAACTTAGAAGCTTCATCTGTGTTCCACTATGGTGCTTTTAGTGTCTCCGCATACCGCAGCACGCGACATTGCTTTGCAGACGACAAGTACAACCGTTGTCGAGAGAAGAGCGGCCAATGTGACGATCTGGCTTTAAGTCGATTCGATAACAAATGACGAAAACGGAGGGATTTCTCAGGTTTTTACTACATATGAACACTTTCCACATTCTCCCGTGCAACGCGGTTGCTGGTCCTCCTTTCATGCAAAACCTTAAGTTCCTAGCTCATGTCCAAGCCACCAAAGAAGGGTAAAAAGTCAAGAATGGATACCTAAAACTTGAATTGTACTACTTCTTACTGGCTATTACCTCAATTTAGAAGCTTCATCTGTGTTCTACTATGGTTCTTTTAGTGTCTCCGCATACCGTAGCACGCGACATAGCTTTTCAGACGATAAGTACAACCATTTTAGAGAGAAGAGCGGCCAATGTGGCGATCGGTCTTTAAGTCGATTCGATAACAAATGACGAAAACGGACGGATTTCTCAGGTTTTTACTAAATATGAAGACTTTTCACATTCTCCCGTGCAACTCGGCTGCTAATCCTCCTTTCATGCAGAATCTTAAGGTCCTAGCTCATGTCCAAGGCAGCAAAGAAGGGTAAAAAGTCAATAATCGATACCTAAAACATGAATTGTACTACTTTTGAATGGCTATTACATCAACGTAGATGCTTCATCTGTCTTCTACTATGGTGCTTTTAGCGTCTCCGCATACCGCAGCATGCGACATTGCTTTGCAGACGATAAGTACAACCGTTTCAGAGAGAAGAGCGGCCAATGTGACGATCTGGCTTTAAGTCGAATCGATAACAAATGACGAAAACGGACAGATTTCTCATGTTTATACTACTTATGAAAACTTTTCACATTCTCAAGTGCAACGCGGCTGCTAGTCCTCCTTTCATGCAAAATCTTAAGTTCCTAGCTCATGTCCAAGGCACCAAAGAAGGGTAAGAAGTCAATAATCGATACCTAAAACTTGAATTTTACTACCTCTTACTGGCTATAACATCAACTTTGAAGCTTCATCTGTGGTCTACTATGGTGCTTTTAGTGTCTCCTCATACCGCAGCACGCGACATAGCTTAGCAGACGATAAATGTAACCGTTTCAGACAGAAGAGCGGCCAATGTGACGATCTGGCTTTAAGTCGATTCGATAACTAATGACTTAAGCGGACAGATGTCTCAGGTTTTTACTACATATTAAAACTTTTCACATTCTCCCGTGCAACGGCACTGCTAGTCCTGCTTTGATGCAAAATCTTAAGTTCCTAGCTCATGTCCAAGGCACCAAAGAAGGGTAAAAAGTCAATAATCTTTACCTAAAACTTGAATTTTACTACTTCTTACTGGCTATTACATCAACTTAGAAGCTTCATCTGTGTTCTACTATGGTGCCTTTAGTGTCTCCGCATACCGCAGCACGCGACATAGCTTTGCAGACGATAAATGTAACCGTTTCAGACAGAAGTGCTGCCAGTGTGACGATCTGGCTTTTAGTCGATTAGATAACAAATAACGAAAACGGACGGATTTCTCAGGTTTTTGCTACATATGAACACTTTTCACATTCTCCCGTGCAACGCGGCTGCTACTCCTCCTTTCATGCAAAATCATAAGTTCCTAGCTCATGTCCAAGGCACCAAAGAAAGGTAAGAAGTCAATAATCGATACCTAAAACTTGAATTTTACTACCTCTTACTGGCTATTACATCAACTTAGAAGTTTCATCTGTGGTCTACTATGGTGCTTTTAGTGTCTCCTCATACCGCAGCACGCGACATAGCTTAGCAGACGATAAATGTAACCGTTTCAGACAGAAGTGCGGCCAATGTGACGATCTGGCTTTAAGTCGAGTCGATAACAAATGACGAAAACGGACGGATTTCTCAGGGATTTTACTACATATGAACACTTTTCACATTCTCCCGTGCAACGGGTCTGCTAGTCCTCCTTTGATGCAAAATCTTAAGTTCCTAGCTCATGTATAAGGCACCAGAGAAGGGTAAAAAGTCAATAATCGATACCTAAAACTTCAATTTTACTACTTCTTACTGGCTATTACATCAACTTAGAAGCTTCCTCTGTGTTCTACTATGGTGCTTTTAGTGTCTCCGCATACCGCAGCACGCGACATAGCTTTGCAGACGATAAATGTAACCGTTTCAGACAGAAGTGCGGCCAGTGTGACGATCTGGCTTTAAGTCGATTCGATAACAAATAACTAAAACGGACGGATTTCTCAGGTTTTTGCTACATATGAACACTTTTTCACATTCTCCCGTGCAACGCGGCTGCTACTCCTCCTTTCATGCAAAATCAAAAGTTCCTAGCTCATGTCCAAGGCACCAAAGCCACCTAAAAAGTCAATAATCGATACCTAAAACTTGAATTGTACTACTTCTTACTGGCTATTACATCAACTTAGAAGCTTCATCTGTGTTCTACTATGGTGCTTTTAGTGTTTCCGCATAACGCAGCACGCGACATAGCTTTGCAGACGATAAGTACAACCATTTCAGAGAGAAGAGCGGCCAATGTGACGATCTGGCTTTAAGTCGATTCGATAACAAATGACGAAAACGGACGGATTTCTCAGGTTTTTACTACTTATGAAAACTTTTCACATTCTCCCGTGCAACGCGGCTGCTGGTCCTCCTTTCATGCAAAACCTTAAGTTCCTAGCTCATGTCCAAGGCACCAAAGAAGGGTAAAATGTCAAGAATGGATACCTAAAACTTGAATTGTACTACTTCTTACTGGCTATTACATCAACGTAGATGCTTCATCTGTCTTCTACTATGGTGCTTTTAGCGTCTCCGCATACCGCAGCATGCGACATTGCTTTGCAGACGATAAGTACAACCGTTTCAGAGAGAAGAGCGGAAAATGTGACGATCTGGCTTTAAGTCGAGTCGATAACAAACGACGAAATCGGACGGATTTCTCAGGGATTTTACTACATATGAAAACTTTTCACATTCTCCCGTGCAACAGGGCTGCTAGTCCTCCTTTGATGCAAAATCTTAAGTTCCTAGCTCATGTCCAAGGCACCAAAGAAGGGATAAAAGTCAATAATCGATACCTAAAACTTAAATTTTACTACTTCTTACTGGCTATTACATCAACATAGACGCTTCATCTGTGTTCTACTATGGTGCTTTTAGTGTCTCCGCATACCGCAGCACGCGACATAGCTTTGCAGACGATAAATGTAACCGTTTCAGACAGAAGTGCGGCCGGTGTGACGATCTGGCATTAAGTCGATTCGATAACACATGACGAAAACGGACGGATTTCTCAGGTTTTTACTGCATACGAACGCTTTTCTCATTCTCCCGTGCAACGCGGCTGCTAGTCCTCCTTTCATGCAATATCATAAGTTCCTAGCTCAAGTCCAAGGCACCAAAGAAGGGTAAAAAGTCAATAATCGATACCCAAAACTTGTATTGTACTACATCTTCCTGACTATTACATCAACATAGAAGCTTCATCTGTGTTCTACTATGGTGCTTTTAGTGTTTCCGCATAACGCAGCACGCGACATAGCTTTGCAGACGATAAGTACAACCATTTCAGAGAGAAGAGCGGCCAATGTGACGATCTGGCTTTAAGTCGATTCGATAACAAATGACGAAAACGGACGGATTTCTCAGGTTTTTACTACTTATGAAAACTTTTCACATTCTCCCGTGCAACGCGGCTGCTGGTCCTCCTTTCATGCAAAACCTTAAGTTCCCAGCTCATGTCCAAGGCACCAAAGAAGGGTAAAAAGTCAAGAATGGATACCTAAAACTTGAATTGTACTACTTCTTACTGGCTATTACATCAACGTAGATGCTTCATCTGTCTTCTACTATGGTGCTTTTAGCGTCTCCGCATACCGCAGCACGCGACATAGCTTTGCAGACGATAAATGTAACCGTTTCAGACAGAAGTGCGGCCAGTGTGACTATCTGGCTTTAAGTCGATTCGATAACAAATAACTAAAACGGACGGATTTCTCAGGTTTTTGCTACATATGAACACTTTTCACATTCTCCCGTGCAACGCGGCTGCTACTCCTCCTTTCATGCAAAATCATAAGTTCCTAGCTCATGTCCAAGGCACCAAAGAAGGGTAAAAAGTCAATAATCGATACCTAAAACTTGAATAGTACTACTACTTACTGGCTATTACATCAACTTAGAAGCTTCATCTGTGTTCTACTATGGTGCTTTTAGTGTCTCCGCATACCGCAGCACTCGATATAGCTTTGCAGACGACAAGTACAACGGTTTCAGAGAGAAGAGCGGCCAATGTGATGATCTGGCTTTAAGTCGATTCGATAACAAATGACGAAAACGGACAGATTTTTCATGTTTTTACCACTTATGAAAACTTTTCACATTCTCCCGTGCAACGCGGCTGCTAATCCTCCTTTCATGCAAAATCTTAAGTTCCTAGCTCATGTCGAAGGCACCAAAGAAGGGTAAAAAGTCAATAATCGATACCTAAAGCTTGAATTTTTCTTCTTCTTACTGGCTATTACATCATCTTAGAAGCTTCATCTGTGTTCTACTATGGTGCTTTTAGTGTTTCCGCATAACGCAGCACGCGACATAGCCTTGAAGACGATAAGTACAACCGTTTCAGAGAGAAGAGCGGCCAATGTGACGATCTGGCTTTAAGTCGATTCGATAACAAATGACGAAAACGGACGGATTTCTCAGGTTTTTACTACTTATGAAAACTTTTCACATTCTACCTTGCAACGCGGCTGCTGGTCCTCCTATCATGCAAAACCTTAAGTTCCTAGCTCATGTACAAGGCACCAAAGTCAAGAATGGATACCTAAAACTTGGATTGTACTACTTCTTACTGGCTATTACATCAACGTAGATGCTTCACCTGTCTTCTACTATGGTGCTTTTAGCGTCTCCGCATACCGCAGCATGCGACATTGCTTTGCAGACGATAAGTACAACCGTTTCAGAGAGAATAGCGGCCAATGTGACGATCTGGCATTAAGTCGAGTCGATAACAAATGACGAAAACGGACGGATTTCTCAGGGATTTTAGTACATATGAACACTTTTCACATTCTCCCGTGCAACGGGGCTGCTAGTCCTCCTTTGATGCAAAATCTTAAGTTCCTAGCTCATGTCCAAGGCACCAAAGAAGGGTAAAAAGTCAATAATCGATACCTAAAACTTGAATTTTACTACTTCTTACTGGATATTACATCAACTTAGAAGCTTCATCTGTGTTCTACTATGGTGCTTTTAGTGTCTCCGCATACCGCAACACGCGACGTAGCTTTGCAGACGATATGACAACCGTTTGAGAGAGAAGTGCGGCCAATGTGACGATCTGGCTTTAAGTCGATTCGATAACAAATGACGAAAACGGACGGATTTCTCAGGTTTTTAATACATATGACCACTTTCCACATTCTCCCGTGCAACGCGGCTGCTAGTCCCACTTTAATGCAAAATCTTAAGTTCCTAGCTGATGTCCAAGGTACCAAAGAATTGTAAAAACTCAATAATCGATACCTAAAACTTGAATTGTACTACTTCTTACTGGCTATTACATCAACTTAGAAGCTTCATCTGTGTTCTACTATGGTGCTTTTGGTGTCTTCGCATACTGCAGCACGGGACATAGCTTTTCAGACGATAAGTACAACCATTTTAGAGAGAAGAGCGGCCAATGTGACGATCGGGCTTTAAGTCGATTCGATAACAAATGACGAAAACGGACGGATTTCTCAGGTTTTTACTACATATGAACACTTTTCACTTTCTCCCGTTAACTCGGCTTCTAGTCCTCCTTTCTTGCAGAATCGTAAGGTCCTAGCTCATGTCCAAGGCACCAAAGAAGGGTAAAAAGTCAAGAATGGATACCTAAAACTTGAATTGTACTACTTCTTACTGGCTATTACATCAACGTAGATGCTTCATCTGTCTTCTACTATGGTGCTTTTAGCGTCTCCGCATACCGCAGCATGCGACATTGCTTTGCAGACGATAAGTACAACCGTTTCAGAGAGAAGAGCGGAAAATGTGACGATCTGGCTTTAAGTCGAGTCGATAACAAACGACGAAATCGGACGGATTTCTCAGGGATTTTACTACATATGAAAACTTTTCACATTCTCCCGTGCAACAGGGCTGCTAGTCCTCCTTTGATGCAAAATCTTAAGTTCCTAGCTCATGTCCAAGGCACCAAAGAAGGGATAAAAGTCAATAATCGATACCTAAAACTTAAATTTTACTACTTCTTACTGGCTATTACATCAACATAGACGCTTCATCTGTGTTCTACTATGGTGCTTTTAGTGTCTCCGCATACCGCAGCACGCGACATAGCTTTGCAGACGATAAATGTAACCGTTTCAGACAGAAGTGCGGCCGGTGTGACGATCTGGCATTAAGTCGATTCGATAACACATGACGAAAACGGACGGATTTCTCAGGTTTTTACTGCATACGAACGCTTTTCTCATTCTCCCGTGCAACGCGGCTGCTAGTCCTCCTTTCATGCAATATCATAAGTTCCTAGCTCAAGTCCAAGGCACCAAAGAAGGGTAAAAAGTCAATAATCGATACCCAAAACTTGTATTGTACTACATCTTCCTGACTATTACATCAACATAGAAGCTTCATCTGTGTTCTACTATGGTGCTTTTAGTGTTTCCGCATAACGCAGCACGCGACATAGCTTTGCAGACGATAAGTACAACCATTTCAGAGAGAAGAGCGGCCAATGTGACGATCTGGCTTTAAGTCGATTCGATAACAAATGACGAAAACGGACGGATTTCTCAGGTTTTTACTACTTATGAAAACTTTTCACATTCTCCCGTGCAACGCGGCTGCTGGTCCTCCTTTCATGCAAAACCTTAAGTTCCCAGCTCATGTCCAAGGCACCAAAGAAGGGTAAAAAGTCAAGAATGGATACCTAAAACTTGAATTGTACTACTTCTTACTGGCTATTACATCAACGTAGATGCTTCATCTGTCTTCTACTATGGTGCTTTTAGCGTCTCCGCATACCGCAGCACGCGACATAGCTTTGCAGACGATAAATGTAACCGTTTCAGACAGAAGTGCGGCCAGTGTGACTATCTGGCTTTAAGTCGATTCGATAACAAATAACTAAA
The DNA here is from genome assembly GCF_023897955.1 of Schistocerca gregaria. Lineage (NCBI taxonomy): Eukaryota > Metazoa > Arthropoda > Insecta > Orthoptera > Acrididae > Schistocerca > Schistocerca gregaria. The sequence goes on from NW_026061712.1 coordinate 202,900, forward strand.
ACGGACGGATTTCTCAGGTTTTTGCTACATATGAACACTTTTCACATTCTCCCGTGCAACGCGGCTGCTACTCCTCCTTTCATGCAAAATCATAAGTTCCTAGCTCATGTCCAAGGCACCAAAGAAGGGTAAAAAGTCAATAATCGATACCTAAAACTTGAATAGTACTACTACTTACTGGCTATTACATCAACTTAGAAGCTTCATCTGTGTTCTACTATGGTGCTTTTAGTGTCTCCGCATACCGCAGCACTCGATATAGCTTTGCAGACGACAAGTACAACGGTTTCAGAGAGAAGAGCGGCCAATGTGATGATCTGGCTTTAAGTCGATTCGATAACAAATGACGAAAACGGACAGATTTTTCATGTTTTTACCACTTATGAAAACTTTTCACATTCTCCCGTGCAACGCGGCTGCTAATCCTCCTTTCATGCAAAATCTTAAGTTCCTAGCTCATGTCGAAGGCACCAAAGAAGGGTAAAAAGTCAATAATCGATACCTAAAGCTTGAATTTTTCTTCTTCTTACTGGCTATTACATCATCTTAGAAGCTTCATCTGTGTTCTACTATGGTGCTTTTAGTGTTTCCGCATAACGCAGCACGCGACATAGCCTTGAAGACGATAAGTACAACCGTTTCAGAGAGAAGAGCGGCCAATGTGACGATCTGGCTTTAAGTCGATTCGATAACAAATGACGAAAACGGACGGATTTCTCAGGTTTTTACTACTTATGAAAACTTTTCACATTCTACCTTGCAACGCGGCTGCTGGTCCTCCTATCATGCAAAACCTTAAGTTCCTAGCTCATGTACAAGGCACCAAAGTCAAGAATGGATACCTAAAACTTGGATTGTACTACTTCTTACTGGCTATTACATCAACGTAGATGCTTCACCTGTCTTCTACTATGGTGCTTTTAGCGTCTCCGCATACCGCAGCATGCGACATTGCTTTGCAGACGATAAGTACAACCGTTTCAGAGAGAATAGCGGCCAATGTGACGATCTGGCATTAAGTCGAGTCGATAACAAATGACGAAAACGGACGGATTTCTCAGGGATTTTAGTACATATGAACACTTTTCACATTCTCCCGTGCAACGGGGCTGCTAGTCCTCCTTTGATGCAAAATCTTAAGTTCCTAGCTCATGTCCAAGGCACCAAAGAAGGGTAAAAAGTCAATAATCGATACCTAAAACTTGAATTTTACTACTTCTTACTGGATATTACATCAACTTAGAAGCTTCATCTGTGTTCTACTATGGTGCTTTTAGTGTCTCCGCATACCGCAACACGCGACGTAGCTTTGCAGACGATATGACAACCGTTTGAGAGAGAAGTGCGGCCAATGTGACGATCTGGCTTTAAGTCGATTCGATAACAAATGACGAAAACGGACGGATTTCTCAGGTTTTTAATACATATGACCACTTTCCACATTCTCCCGTGCAACGCGGCTGCTAGTCCCACTTTAATGCAAAATCTTAAGTTCCTAGCTGATGTCCAAGGTACCAAAGAATTGTAAAAACTCAATAATCGATACCTAAAACTTGAATTGTACTACTTCTTACTGGCTATTACATCAACTTAGAAGCTTCATCTGTGTTCTACTATGGTGCTTTTGGTGTCTTCGCATACTGCAGCACGGGACATAGCTTTTCAGACGATAAGTACAACCATTTTAGAGAGAAGAGCGGCCAATGTGACGATCGGGCTTTAAGTCGATTCGATAACAAATGACGAAAACGGACGGATTTCTCAGGTTTTTACTACATATGAACACTTTTCACTTTCTCCCGTTAACTCGGCTTCTAGTCCTCCTTTCTTGCAGAATCGTAAGGTCCTAGCTCATGTCCAAGGCACCAAAGAAGGGTAAAAAGTCAAGAATGGATACCTAAAACTTGAATTGTACTACTTCTTACTGGCTATTACATCAACGTAGATGCTTCATCTGTCTTCTACTATGGTGCTTTTAGCGTTTCCGCATACCTCAGCACGCGACATTGCTTTGCAGACGTTAAGTACAACCGTTTCAGAGAGAAGAGCGGCCAATGTGACGACCTTTCTTTAAGTCGATTCGATAACAAATGACGAAAACGGACGGATTTCTCAGGGATTTTACTACATATGAACACTTTTCATATTCTCCCGTGCAACGCGGCTGCTAGTCCTCCTTTCATTCAAACTCTTAAGTTCCTAGCTCATGTCCAAGGCACCAAAGAAGGGTAAAAAGTCAATAATCGATACGTAAAACTTGAATTGTACTACTTCTTACTGGGTATTACATCAACTTAGAAGCTTCATCTGTGTTCTACTATGGTGCTTATAGTGTCTCCGCATACCACAGCACGCGACATAGCTTTGCAGACAATAAGTACAACCCTTTCAGAGAGAAGAGCGGCCAATGTGACGATCTGGCTTTAAGTCGATTCGATAACAAACGACGAAAACGGACGGATTTCTCAGGTTTTTACTACATATGAACACTTTTCACATTCTCCCGTGCAACTCGGCTCCTAGTCCTCCTTTCATGCAGAACCTTAAGGTCCTAGCTCATGTCGAAGGCACCAAAGCCAGCTAAAAAGTCAATAATCGATACCTGAAACTTGAATTGTACTACTTCTTACTGGCTATTACATCAACTTAGAAGCTTCATCTGTGTTCTATTATGGTGCTTTTAGTGTCTCCGCATACCGCAGCACGCGACATAGCTTTGCAGACGATAAATGTAACCGTTTCAGACAGAAGTGCGGCCAGTGTGACTATCTGGCTTTAAGTCGATTCGATAACAAATAACTAAAACGGACGGATTTCTCAGGTTTTTACTACATATGAACACTTTTCACATTCTCCCGTGCAACGCGGCTGCTACTCCTCCTTTAATGCAAAATCATAAGTTCCTAGCTCATGTCGAAGGCACCAAAGAAGGGTAAAAAGTCAATAATCGATACCTAAAGCTTGAATTTTTCTTCTTCTTACTGGCTAGTACATCAACTTAGAAGATTCATCTGTGTTCTACTATGGTGCTTTTAGTGTTTCCGCATAACGCAGCACGCGACATAGCCTTACAGACGATAAGTACAACCGTTTCAGAGAGAAGAGCGGCCAATGTGACGATCTGGCTTTAAGTCGATTCGATAACAAATGACGAAAACGGACGGATTTCTCAGGTTTTTACTACTTATGAAAACTTTTCACATTCTCCCTTGCAACGCGGCTGCTGGTCCTCCTATCATGCAAAACCTTAAGTTCCTAGCTCATGTCCAAGGCACCAGAGAAGCGTAAAAAGTCAAGAATGGATACCTAAAACTTGGATTGTACTACTTCTTACTGGCTATTACATCAACGTAGATGCTTCATCTGTCTTCTACTATGGTGCTTTTAGCGTCTCCGCATACCGCAGCATGCGACATTGCTTTGCAGACGATAAGTACAACCGTTTCAGAGAGAATAGCGGCCAATGTGACGATCTGGCATTAAGTCGAGTCGATAACAAATGACGAAAACGGACGGATTTCTCAGGGCTTTTACTACATATGAACACTTTTCACATTCTCCCGTGCAATGGGGCTGCTAGTCCTCCTTTGATGCAAAATCTTAAGTTCCTAGCTCATGTCCAAGGCACCAAAGAAGGGTAAAAAGTCAATAATCGATACCTAAAACTTGAATTTTACTACTTCTTACTGGCTATTACATCAACGTAGATGCTTCATCTGTCTTCTACTATGGTGCTTTTAGCGTTTCCGCATACCGCAGCACGCGACATTGCTTTGCAGACGTTAAGTACAACCGTTTCAGAGAGAAGAGCGGCCAATGTGACGACCTTTCTTTAAGTCGATTCGATAACAAATGACGAAAACGGACGGATTTCTCAGGGATTTTACTACATATGAACACTTTTCATATTCTCCCGTGCAACGCGGCTGCTAGTCCTCCTTTCATTCAAACTCTTAAGTTCCTAGCTCATGTCCAAGGCACCAAAGAAGGGTAAGAAGTCAATAATCGATACCTAAAACTTGAATTGTACTACTTCTTACTGGCTATTACATCAACTTAGAAGCTTCATCTGTGTTCTACTATGGTCTTTTAGTGTCTCCGCATACCGCAGCACGCGACATAGCTTTGCAGACGATAAATGTAACAGTTTCAGACAGAAGAGCGGCCAATGTGACGATCTGGCTTTAAGTCGATTCGATAACAAATGACGAAAGCGGACAGATTTCTCAGGTTTTTACTACATACGAACGCTTTTCACATTCTCCCGTGCGACGGGGCTGCTAGTCCTCCTTTGGTGCAAAATCTTAAGTTCGTAGCTCATGTCCAAGGCACCAAAGAAGGGTAAAAAGTCAATAATCGATACCTAAAACTTGAATTCTACTACTTCTTACTGGCTATTACATCAACTTAGAAGCTTCATCTGTGTTCCACTATGGTGCTTCTAGTGTCTCCGCATTCCGCAGCAAGCGACGTAGCTTTGCATACGATACGTACAACCATTTTAGAGAGAAGAGCGGATAATGTGACGATCTGGCTTTAAGTCGATTCGATAACAAATGACGAAAACCGAGTGATTTCTCAGGTTCTTACTACATATGAAAATTTTTCACATTCTCCCGTGCAACGCGGCTGTTAGTCCTCGTTTGATGCAAAATCTTAAGTTCCTAGCTCATGTCCAAGGCACCAAAGAAGGGTAAAAAGTCAATAATCGATACGTAAAACTTGAATTGTACTACTTCTTACTGGGTATTACATCAACTTAGAAGCTTCATCTGTGTTCTACTATGGTGCTTATAGTGTCTCCGCATACCACAGCACGCGACATAGCTTTGCAGACAATAAGTACAACCCTTTCAGAGAGAAGAGCGGCCAATGTGACGATCTGGCTTTAAGTCGATTCGATAACAAACGACGAAAACGGAAGGATTTCTCAGGTTTTTACTACATATGAACACTTTTCACATTCTCCCGTGCAACTCGGCTCCTAGTCCTCCTTTCATGCAGAACCTTAAGGTCCTAGCTCATGTCGAAGGCACCAAAGCCAGCTAAAAAGTCAATAATCGATACCTGAAACTTGAATTGTACTACTTCTTACTGGCTATTACATCAACTTAGAAGCTTCATCTGTGTTCTATTATGGTGCTTTTAGTGTCTTCGCATACCGCAGCACGCGACATAGCTTTGCAGACGATAAATGTAACCGTTTCAGACAGAAGTGCGGCCAGTGTGACTATCTGGCTTTAAGTCGATTCGATAACAAATAACGAAAACGGACGGATTTCTCAGGTTTTTGCTACATATGAACACTTTTCACATTCTCCCGTGCAACGCGGCTGCTACTCTTCCTTTCATGCAAAATCATAAGTTCCTAGCTCATGTCCAGGGCACCAAAGAAGGGTAAAAAGTCAATAATCGATACCTAAAACTTGAATAGTACTACTACTTACTGGCTATTACATCAACTTAGAAGCTTCATCTGTGTTCTACTATGGTGCTTTTAGTGTCTCCGCATACCGCAGCACTCGATATAGCTTTGCAGACGACAAGTACAACGGTTTCAGAGAGAAGAGCGGCCAATGTGATGATCTGGCTTTAAGTCAATTCGATAACAAATGACGAAAACCGACAGATTTCTCATGTTTTTACCACTTATGAAAACTTTTCACATTCTCCCGTGCAACGCGGCTGCTAATCCTCCTTTCATGCAAAATCTTAAGTTCCTAGCTCATGTCGAAGGCACCAAAGAAGGGTAAAAAGTCAATAATCGATACCTAAAGCTTGAATTTTTCTTCTTTTTACTGGCTATTACATCAACTTAGAAGCTTCATCTGTGTTCTACTATGGTGCTTTTAGTGTTTCCGCATAACGCAGCACGCGACATAGCCTTACAGACGATAAGTACAACCGTTTCAGAGAGAAGAGCGGCCAATGTGACGATCTGGCTTTAAGTCGATTCGATAACAAATGACGAAAACGGACGGATTTCTCAGGTTTTTACTACTTATGAAAACTTTTCACATTCTCCCTTGCAACGCGGCTGCTGGTCCTCCTATCATGCAAAACCTTAAGCTCCTAGCTCATGTCCAAGGCACCAAAGAAGGGTAAAAAGTCAAGAATGGATACCTAAAACTTGGATTGTACTACTTCTTACTGGCTATTACATCAACGTAGATGCTTCATCTGTCTTCTACTATGGTGCTTTTAGCGTCTCCGCATACCGCAGCATGCGACATTGCTTTGCAGACGATAAGTACAATCGTTTCAGAGAGAATAGCGGCCAATGTGACGATCTGGCATTAAGTCGAGTCGATAACAAATGACGAAAACGGACGGATTTCTCAGGGATTTTACTACATATGAACACTTTTCACATTCTCCCGTGCAACGGGGCTGCTAGTCCTCCTTTGATGCAAAATCTTAAGTTCCTAGCTCATGTCCAAGGCACCAAAGAAGGGTAAAAAGTCAATAATCGATACCTAAAACTTGAATTTTACTACTTCTTACTGGCTATTACATCAACTTAGAAGCTTCATCTGTGTTCTACTATGGTGCTTTTAGTGTCTCCGCATACCGCAACACGCGACGTAGCTTTGCAGACGATATGACAACCGTTTGAGAGAGAAGAGCGGCCAATGTGACGATCTGGCTTTAAGTCGATTCGATAACAAATGACGAAAACGGACGGATTTCTCAGGTTTTTAATACATATGACCACTTTCCACATTCTCCCGTGCAACGCGGCTGCTAGTCCCACTTTAATGCAAAATCTTAAGTTACTAGCTGATGTCCAAGGTACCAAAGAATTGTAAAAAGTCAATAATCGATACCTAAAACTTGAATTGTACTACTTCTTACTGGCTATTACACCAACTTAGAAGCTTCATCTGTGTTCTACTATGGTGCTTCTGGTGTCTTCGCATACTGCAGCACGGGACATAGCTTTTCAGACGATAAGTACAACCATTTTAGAGAGAAGAGCGGCCAATGTGACGATCGGGCTTTAAGTCGATTCGATAACAAATGACGAAAACTGACGGATTTCTCAGGTTTTTACTACATATGAACACTTTTCACATTCTCCCGTTAACTCGGCTTCTAGTCCTCCTTTCTTGCAGAATCGTAAGGTCCTAGCTCATGTCCAAGGCACCAAAGAAGGGTAAAAAGTCAAGAATGGATACCTAAAACTTGAATTGTACTACTTCTTACTGGCTATTACATCAACGTAGATGCTTCATCTGTCTTCTACTATGGTGCTTTTAGCGTCTCCGCATACCGCAGCACGCGACATTGCTTTGCAGACGTTAAGTACAACCGTTTCAGAGAGAAGAGCGGCCAATGTGACGACCTTTCTTTAAGTCGATTCGATAACAAATGACGAAAACGGACGGATTTCTCAGGGATTTTACTACATATGAACACTTTTCATATTCTCCCGTGCAACGCGGCTGCTAGTCCTCCTTTCATTCAAAATCTTAAGTTCCTAGCTCATGTCCAAGGCACCAAAGAAGGGTAAGAAGTCAATAATCGATACCTAAAACTTGAATTGTACTACTTCTTACTGGCTATTACATCAACTTAGAAGCTTCATCTGTGTTCTACTATGGTCTTTTAGTGTCTCCGCATACCGCAGCACGCGACATAGCTTTGCAGACGATAAATGTAACAGTTTCAGACAGAAGAGCGGCCAATGTGACGATCTGGCTTTAAGTCGATTCGATAATAAATGACGAAAGCGGACAGATTTCTCAGGTTTTTACTACATACGAACGCTTTTCACATTCTCTCGTGCGACGGGGCTGCTAGTCCTCCTTTGGTGCAAAATCTTAAGTTCGTAGCTCATGTCGAAGGCACCAAAGAAGTGTAAAAAGTCAATATTCGATACCTAATGCTTGAATTTTTCTACTTCTTACTGGCAATTACATCAACTTAGAAGCTTCATCTGTGTTCTACTATGGTGCCTTTAGTGTCTCCGCATACCGCAGCACGCGACATAGCTTTGCAGACGATAAATGTAACCGTTTCAGAGAGAAGAGCGGCCAGTGTGACGATCTGGCATTAAGTCGATTCGATAACACATGACGAAAACGGACGGATTTCTCAGGTTTTTACTACATATGAACGCTTTTCACATTCTCCCGTGCAACGCGGCTGCTAGTCCTCCTTTCATGCAATATCATAAGTTCCTAGCTCAAGTCCAAGGCACCAAAGAAGGGTAAAAAGTCAATAATCGATACCTAAAACTTGAATTCTACTACTTCTTACTGGCTATTACATCAACTTAGAAGCTTCATCTGTGTTCCACTATGGTGCTTCTAGTGTCTCCGCATACCGCAGCAAGCGACGTAGCTTTGCATACGATACGTACAACCATTTTAGAGAGAAGAGCGGCCAATGTGACGATCTGGCTTTAAGTCGATTCGATAACAAATGACGAAAACCGAGTGATTTCTCAGGTTCTTACTACATATGAAAATTTTTCACATTCTCCCGTGCAACGCGGCTGTTAATCCTCGTTTGATGCAAAATCTTAAGTTCCTAGCTCATGTCCAAGGCACCAAAGAAGGGTAAAAAGTCAATAATCGATACGTAAAACTTGAATTGTACTACTTCTTACTGGGTATTACATCAACATAGAAGCTTCATCTGTGTTCTACTATGGTGCTTATAGTGTGTCCGCATACCACAGCACGCGACATAGCTTTGCAGACAATAAGTACAACACTTTCAGAGAGAAGAGCGGCCAATGTGACGATCTGGCTTTAAGTCGATTCGATAACAAACGACGAAAACGGACGGATTTCTCACGTTTTTACTACAAATGAACACTTTTCACATTCTCCCGTGCAACTCGGCTCCTAGTCCTCCTTTCATGCAGAACCTTAAGGTCCTAGCTCATGTCGAAGGCACCAAAGCCAGCTAAAAAGTCAATAATCGATACCTGAAACTTGAATTGTACTACTTCTTACTGGCTATTACATCAACTTAGAAGCTTCATCTGTGTTCTATTATGGTGCTTTTAGTGTCTCCGCATACCGCAGCACGCGACATAGGTTTGCAGACGATAATTACAACCGTTTCAGAGAGAAGAGCGGCCAATGTGACGATCTGGCTTTAAGTCGATTCGATAACACATGACGAAAACGGACGAATTTCTCAGGTTTTTACTACATATGACCACTTTGCACATTCTCCCGTGCAACGCCGCTGCTAGTCCCACTTTCATACAAAATCTTAAGTTCCTAGCTCATATCCAAGGTACCAAAGAAGGGTAAAAAGTCAATAATCGATACCTAAAACTTGAATTTTGCTACTTCTTACTGGCTATTACATCAACTTAGAAGCTTCATCTGTGTTCTACTATGGTGCTTTTAGTGTCTCCGCATACCGCAGCACGCGACATAGCTTTGCAGACGATAAATGTAACCGTTTCAGACAGAAGTGCGGCCAGTGTGACGATCTGGCTTTAAGTCGATTCGATAACAAATAAGGAAAACCGACGGATTTCTCAGGTTTTTGCTACATATGAACACTTTTCACATTCTCCCGTGCAACGCCGATGCTAGTCCTCCTTTCATGCAAAATCATAAGTTCCTAGCTCATGTCCAAGGCATCAAAGAAGGGTAAAAAGTCAATAATCGATACCTAAAACTTGAATTGTACTACTTCTTACTGGCTATTACATCAACTTAGAAGCTTCATCTGTGTTCTACTATGGTGCTTTTAGTGTCTCCACATACCGCAGCACGCGACATGGCTTTGCAGACGATAAATGTAACCGTTTCAGAAAGAAGTACGGCCAATGTGACGATCTGGCTTTAAGTCGATTCGATAACAAATGACGAAAACGGACAGATTTCTCAGGTTCTTACTACATATGAAAATTTTTCACATTCTCCTGTGCAACGCGGCTGTTAGTCCTCGTTTGATGCAAAATCTTAAGTTCCTAGCTCATGTCCAAGGCACCAAAGAAGGGTAAAAAGAAAATAATCGATACATAAAACTTGAATTTTACTACTTCTTACTGGGTATTACATCAACTTAGAAGCTTCATCTGTGTTGTACTATGGTGCTTATAGTGTCTCCGCATACCACAGCACGCGACATAGCTTTGCAGACAATACGTACAACCCTTTCAGAGAGAAGAGCGGCCAATTTGACGATCTGGCTTTAAGTCGATTCTATAACAAACGACGAAAACGGACGGATTTCTCAGGTTTTTACTACATATGAACACTTTTCACATTCTCCCGTGCAATTCGGCTCGTAGTCCTCCTTTCATGCAGAACCTTAAGGTCCTAGCTCATGTCGAAGGCACCAAAGCCAGCTAAAAAGTCAATAATCGATACCTGACACTTGAATTGTACTACTTCTTACTGGCAATTACATCAACTTAGAAGCTTCATCTGTGTTCTACCATGGTGCTTTTGGTGTCTTCGCATACTGCAGCACGCGACGTAGCTTTTCAGACGATAAGTACAACCATTTTAGAGAGAAGAGCGGCCAATGTGACGATCGGGCTTTAAGTCGATTCGATAACAAATGACGAAAACGGACGGATTTCTCAGGTTTTTACTACATATGAACACTTTTCACATTCTCCCGTGCAATTTGGCTGCTAGTCCTCCTTTCATGCAGAATCTTAAGGTCCTAGCTCATGTCCAAGACAGCAAAGAAGGGTAAATAGTCAATAATCGATACCTAAAACTTGAATTTTGTTACTGCTTACTGGCTATTACATCAACTTAGAAGCTTCATCTGTGTTCTACTATGGTGCTTTTAGTGTCTCCGCATACCGCAGCACGCGACATAGCTTTGCAGACAATAAATGTAACCGTTTCAGACAGAAGAGCGGCCAATGTGATGATCTGGCTTTAAGTCGATTCGATAACAAATGACGAAAGCGGACAGATTTCTCAGGTTTTTACTATATATGAAAACTTTTCACATTCTCCCTTGCAACGGGGCTGCTAGTCCTCCTTTACTGCAAAATCGTAAGTTCCTAGCTCATGGCCATGGCACCAAAGAAGGGTAAAAAGTCAATAATCGATACCTAAAACTTGAATTTTGCTACTTCTTACTGGCTATTACATCAACTTAGAAGCTTCATCTGTGTTCTACTATGGTGCTTTTAGTGTCTCCAGATACCGCAGCACGCGACATAGCTTTGCAGACGATAAATGTAACCGTTTCAGACAGAAGTGCGGCCAGTGTGACGATCTGGCTTTAAGTCGATTCGATAACAAATGACGAAAACGGACGGATTTCTCAGGTTTTTGCTACATATGAACACCTTTCACATTCTCCCGTGCAACGCCGATGCTAGACCTCCTTTCATGCAAAATCATATGTTCCTAGCTCATGTCCAAGGCATCAAAGAAGGGTAAAAAGTCAATAATCGATACCTAAAACTTGAATTGTACTACTTCTTACTGGCTTCTTCATCAATTTAGAAGCTTCATCTGTGTTCTACTATGGTGTTTTTAGTGTCTCCGCATACCGCATCACGCGACATAGATTTGCAGACGATAAATGCAACCGTTTCAGACAGAAGTGCGGTGAGTGTGACGATCTGGCTTTAAGTCGATTCGATAACAAATGACGAAAACGGACGGATTTCTCAGGTTTTTACTACTTACGAACGCTTTTCACATTCTCCCGTGGAACGCGGCTGCTACTCCTCCTTTCATGCAAAATCATAAGTTCCTAGCTCATGTCCAAGGCACCAAAGAAGGGTAAAAAGTCAATAATCGATACCTAAAGCTTGAATTTTTTTACTTCTTACTGGCTATTACATCAACTTAGAAGCATCATCTGTGTTTTACTATGGTGCTTTTAGTGTCTCCGCATACCGCAGCAAGCGACTTAGCTTTGCACACGATACGTACAACCATTTTAGAGAGAAGAGCGGCCAATGTGACGATCTGGCTTTAAGTCGATTCGATAACAAATGACGAAAACGGACCGATTTCTCAGGTTCTTACTACATATGAAAATTTTTCACATCCTCCCGTGCAAGCGGCTGTTAGTCCTCGTTTGATGCAAAATCTTAAGTTCCTAGCTCATGTCCAAGGCACCAAAGAAGGGTAAAAAGTCAATAATCGACACGTAAAACTTGAATTGTACTACTTCTTACTGGGTATTACATCAACTTAGAAGCTTCATCTGTGTTCTACTATGGTGCTTATAGTGTCTCCGCATACCACAGCACGCGACATAGCTTTTCAGACAATAAGTACAACCCTTTCAGAGAGAAGAGCGGCCAATGTGACGATCTGGCTTTGAGTCGATTCGATAACAAACGACGAAAACGGACGGATTTCTCAGGTTTTTACTACATACGAACGCTTTTCACCTTCTCCCGTGCAACAGGGCTACTAGTCCACATTTGATGCAAAATCTTAAGTTCCTAGCTCATGTCCAAGGTACCAAAGAAGGGTAAAAAGTCAATAACCGATACCTAAAACTTGAATTGTACTACTTCTTACTGGCTATACATCAACTTAGAATCTTCATCTGTGTTCTACTATGGTGCTTTTGGTGTCTTCGCATACTGCAGCATGCGACATAGCTTTTCAGACGATAAGTACAACCATTTTAGAGAGAAGAGCGGCCAATGTGACGATCGGGCTTTAAGTCGATTCGATAACAAATGACCAAATCTGACGGATTTTTCAGGTTTTTACTACATATGAACACTTTTCACATTCTACCGTGCAACTCGGCTGCTAGTCCTCCTTTCATGCAGAATCTTAAGGTCCTAGCTCATGTCCAAGACAGCAAAGAAGGGTAAAAAGTCAATAATCGATACCAAAAACTTGAATTGTACTACTTCTTACTGGCTATACATCAACTTAGAAGCTTCATCTGTGTTCTACTATGGTGCTTTTAGTGTCTCCGCATACCGCAGCACGCGACATAGCGTTGCAGACAATAAATGTAACCGTTTCAGGCAGAAGAGCGGCCAATGTGACGATCTGGCTTTAAGTCGATTCGATAACAAATGACGAAAGCGGACAGATTTGTCAGGTTTTTACTACATATGAAAACTTATCACACTCTCCCGTGCAACGGGGCTGTTGTCCTCCTTTGATGCAAAATCTTAAGTTCCTAGCTCATGTCCAAGGCACCATAGAAGGTTAAAAAGTCAATAATCGATACCTAAAACTTGAATTTTGTTACTGCTTACTGGCTATTACATCAACTTAGAAGCTTCATCTGTGTTCTACTATGGTGCTTTTAGTGTCTCCGCATACCGCAGCACGCGACATAGCTTTGCAGACGATAAATTTAACCGTTTCAGACAGAAGAGCGGCCAATGTGACGATCTGGCTTTAAGTCGATTCGATAACAAATGACGAAAACGGACGGATTTCTCAGGTTTTTACTACATATGAACGCTTTTCACATTCTCCCGTGCAACTCGGCTCCTAGTCCTCCTTTCATGCAGAACCTTAAGGTCCTAGCTCATGTCGAAGGCACCAAAGCCAGCTAAAAAGTCAATAATCGATACCTGAAACTTGAATTGTACTACTTCTTACTGGCAATTACATCAACTTAGAAGCTTCATCTGTGTTCTATTATGGTGCTTTTAGTGACTCCGCATACCGCAGCACGCGACATAGCTTTGCAGACGATAATTACAACCGTTTCAGAGAGAAGAGCGGCCAATGTGACGATCTGGCTTTAAGTCGATTCGATAACAAATGACGAAAACGGACGGATTTCTCAGGTTTTTACTACATATGACCACTTTGCACATTCTCCCGTGCAACGCGGCTGCTAGTCCCAGTTTCATGCAAAATCTTAAGTTCCTAGCTCATGTCCAAGGTACCAAAGAAGGGTAAAAAGTCAATAATCGATACCTAAAACTTGAATTGTACTACTTCTTACTGGTTATACATCAACTTAGAATCTTCATCTGTGTTCTACTATGGTGCTTTTGGTGTCTTCGCATACTGCAGCACGCGACATAGCTTTTCAGACGATAAGTACAACCATTTTAGAGAGAAGAGCGGCCAATGTGACGATCGGGCTTTAAGTCGATTCGATAACAAATGACGAAATCTGACGGATTTTTCAGGTTTTTACTACATATGAACACTTTTCACATTCTCCCGTGCAACTCAGCTGCTAGTCCTCCTTTCATGCAGAATCTTAAGGTCCTAGCTCATATCCAAGACAGCAAAGAAGGGTAAAAAGTCAATAACCGATACCAAAAACTTGAATTGTACTACTTCTTACTGGCTATACATCAACTTAGAAGCTTCATCTGTGTTCTACTATGGTGCTTTTAGTGTCTCCGCATACCGCAGCACGCGACATAGCTTTGCAGACAATAAATTTAACCGTTTCAGGCAGAAGAGCGGCCAATGTGACGATCTGGCTTTAAGTCGATTCGATAACAAATGACGAAAGCGGACAGATTTGTCAGGTTTTTACTACATATGAAAACTTATCACACTCTCCCGTGCAACGGGGCTGCTAGTCCTCTATTGATGCAAAATCTTAAGTTCCTAGCTCATGTCCAAGGCACCAAAGAAGGGTAAAAAGTCAATAATCGATACCTAAAACTTGAATTGTACTACTTCTTACTGGCTATTACATCAACTTAGAAGCTTCATCTGTGTTCTACTATGGTCTTTTAGTGTCTCCGCATACCGCAGCACGCGACATAGCTTTGCAGACGATAAATGTAACAGTTTCAGACAGAAGAGCGGCCAATGTGACGATCTGGCTTTAAGTCGATTCGATAACAAATGACGAAAGCGGACAGATTTCTCAGGTTTTTACTACATATGAACACTTTTCACATTCTCCCGTGCAACTCGGCTCCTAGTCCTCCTTTCATGCAGAACCTTAAGGTCCTAGCTCATGTCGAAGGCACCAAAGCCAGCTAAAAAGTCAATAATCGATACCTGAAACTTGAATTGTACTACTTCTTACTGGCAATTACATCAACTTAGAAGCTTCATCTGTGTTCTACTATGGTGCTTTTGGTGTCTTCGCATACTGCAGCGCGCGACATAGCTTTTCAGACGATAAGTACAACCATTTTAGAGACAAGAGCGGCCAATGTGACGATCGGGCTTTAAGTCGATTCGATAACAAATGACGAAAATAGACGGATTTCTCTGGTTTTTACTACACATGAACACTTTTCACATTCTCCCGTGCAACTCGGCTGCTAGTCATCCTTTCATGCAGAATCTTAAGGTCCTAGCTCATGTCCAAGACAGCAAAGAAGGGTAAAAAGTCAATAATCGATACCTAAAACTTGAATTGTACTACTTCTTACTGGCTATACATCAATTTAGAAGCTTCATCTGTGTTCTACTATGGTGCTTTTAGTGTCTCCGCATACCGCAGCACGCGACATAGCCTTGCAGACGATAAGTACAACCGTTTCAGAGGGAAGAGCGGCCAATGTGACGATCTGGCTTTAAGTCGATTCGATAACAAATGACGAAAGCGGACAGATTTCTCAGGTTTTTACTACATATGAAAACTTTCCACATTCTCCCGTGCAACGGGGCTGCTAGTCCTCCTTTGATGCAAATTCTTAAGTTCCTAGCTCATGTCCAAGGCACCAAAGAAGGGTAAAAAGTCAATAATCGATACCCAAAGCTTGAATTTTTCTACTTCTTACTGGCTATTACATCAACTTAGAAACTTCATCTGTGTTCTACTATGGTGCATCTAGTGTCTCCGCATACCGCATCACGCGACATAGCTTTGCAGACGATAAATGCAACCGTTTCAGACAGAAGTGCGGTGAGTGTGACGATCTGGCTTTAAGTCGATTCGATAACAAATGATGAAAACGGACGGATTTCTGAGGTTTTTACTACATACGAACGCTTTTCACATTCTCCCGTGCAACGCGGCTGCTACTCCTCCTTTCATGCAAAATCATAAGTTCCTAGCTCATGTCCAAGGCACCAAAGAAGGGTAAAAAGTCAATAATCGATACCTAAAGCTTGAATTTTTTTACTTCTTACTGGCTATTACATCAACTTAGAAGCTTCATCTGTGATTTACTATGGTGCTTTTAGTGTCTCCGCATACCGCAGGAAGCGACTTAGCTTTGCACACGATACGTACAACCATTTTAGAGAGAAGAGCGGCCAATGTGACGATCTGGCTTTAAGTCGATTCGATAACAAACGACGAAAACGGGCTGATTTCTCAGGTTTTTACTACATATGAACACTTTTCACATTCTCCCGTGCAACTCGGCTCCTAGTCCTCCTTTCATGCAGAACCTTAAGGTCCTAGCTCATGTCGAAGGCACCAAAGCCAGCTAAAAAGTCAATAATCGATACCTGAAACTTGAATTGTACTACTTCTTACTGGCGATTACATCAACTTAGAAGCTTCATCTGTGTTCTATTATGGTGCTTTTAGTGACTCCGCATACCGCAGCACGCGACATAGCTTTGCAGACGATAATTACAACCGTTTCAGAGAGAAGAGCGGCCAATGTGACGATCTGGCTTTATGTCGATTCGATAACAAATGACGAAAACGGACGGATTTCTCAGGTTTTTACTACATATGACCACTTTGCACATTCTCCCGTGCAACGCGGCTGCTAGTCCCACTTTCATGCAAAATCTTAAGTTCCTAGCTCATGCCCAAGGTACCAAAGAAGGGTAAAAAGTCAATAATCGATACCTAAAACTTGAATTGTACTACTTCTTACTGGCTATACATCAACTTAGAATCTTCATCTGTGTTCTACTATGGTGCTTTTGGTGTCTTCGCATACTGCAGCACGCGACATACCTTTTCAGACGATAAGTACAACCATTTTAGAGAGAAGAGCGGCCAATGTGACGATCGGGCTTTAAGTCGATTCGATAACAAATGACGAAAACGGACGGATTTCTCAGGTTTTTACTACATATGAACACTTTTCACATTCTCCCGTGCAACTCGGCTGCTAGTCCTCCTTTCATGCAGAATCGTAAGGTCCTAGCTCATGTCCAAGACAGCAAAGAAGGGTAAAAAGTCAATAATCGATACCTAAAACTTGAATTGTACTACTTCTTACTGGCTATACATCAACTTAGAAGCTTCATCTGTGTTCTACTATGGTGCTTTTAGTGTCTCCGCATACCGCAGCACGCGACATAGCTTTGCAGACAATAAATGTAACCGTTTCAGACAGAAGAGCGGCCAATGTGACGATCTGGCTTTAAGTCGGTTCGATAACAAATGACGAAAGCGGACAGATTTCTCAGGTTTTTACTACATATGAAAACTTATCACATTCTCCCGTGCAACGGGGCTGCTAGTCCTCCTTTGATGCAAAATCTTAAGTTCCTAGCTCATGTCCAAGGCACCAAAGAAGGGTAAAAAGTCAATAATCGATACCTAAAACCTGAATTTTGCTACTTCTTACTGGCTATTACATCAACTTAGAAGCTTCATCTGTGTTCTACTATGGTGCTTTTAGTGTCTCCGCATACCGCAGCACGCGACATATCTCTGCAGACGATAAACGTAACCGTTTCAGACAGAAGTGCGGCCAGTGTGACGATCTGGCTATAAGTCGATTCGATAACAAATAAGGAAAACGGACGGATTTGACACGTTTTTACTACATATGAACGCTTTTCACATTCTCCCGTGCAACGCGGCTGCTAGTCCTCCTTTCATGCAATATCATAAGTTCCTAGCTCAAGTCCAAGGCACCAAAGAAGGGTAAAAAGTCAATAACCTATACCTAAAACTTGAATTGTACTACTTCTTACTGGCTATTACATTAACTTAGAAACTTCATCTGTGTTCTACTATGGTGCTTTTAGTGTCTCCGCATACCGCATCACGCGACATAGCTTTGCAGACGATAAATGCAACCGTTTCAGACAGAAGTGCGGTGAGTGTGACGATCTGGCTTTAAGTCGATTCGATAACAAATGACGAAAACGGACGGATTTCTCAGGTTTTTACTACATACGAACGCTTTTCACATTCTCCCTTGCAACGGGGCTGCTACACCTACTTTGATGCAAAATCTTAAGTTCCTAGCTCATGTCGAAGGCACCAAAGAAGGGTAAAAAGTCAATAATCGATACCTCAAGCTTGAATTTTTCTACTTCTTACTGGCTATTACATCAACTTAGAAACTTCATCTGTGTTCTACTATGGTGCTTTTAGTGTCTCCGCATAACGCAGCACGCGACATAGCCTTGCAGACGATAAGTACAACCGTTTCAGAGAGAAGAGCGGCCAATGTGACGATCTGGCTTTAAGTCGATTCGATAACAAATGACGAAAACGGACAGATTTCTCAGGTTCTTACTACATATGAAAATTTTTCACGTTCTCCCGTGCAACGCGGCTGTTAGTCCTCGTTTGATGCAAAATCTTAAGTTCGTAGCTCATGTCCAAGGCACCAAAGAAGGTAAAAAGGCAATAATCGATACGTAAAACTTGAATTGTACTACTTCTTACTGGGTATTACATCAACTTAGTAGCTTCATCTGTGTTGTACTATGGTGCTTATAGTGTCTCCGCATACCACAGCACGCGACATAGCTTTTCAGACAATAAGTACAAACCTTTCAGAGAGAAGAGCGGCCAATGTGACGATCTGGCTTTAAGTCGATTCGATAACAAACGACGAAAACGGACGGATTTCTCAGGTTTTTACTACATATGAACACTTTTCACATTCTCCCGTGCAACTCGGCTCCTAGTCCTCCGTTCATGCAGAACCTTAAGGTCCTAGCTTGTGTCGAAGGCACCAAAGCCAGCTAAAAAGTCAATAATCGATACCTGAAACTTGAATTGTACTACTTCTTACTGGCAATTACATCAACTTAGAAGCTTCATCTGTGTTCTATTATGGTGCTTTTAGTGACTCCGCATACCGCAGCACGCGACATAGCTTTGCAGACGATAATTACAACCGTTTCAGAGAGAAGAGCGGCCAATGTGACGATCTGGCTTTAAGTCGATTCGATAACAAATGACGAAAACGGACGGATTTCTCAGGTTTTTACTACATACGAACGCTTTTCACATTCTCCCGTGCAACAGGGCTACTAGTCCACATTTGATGCAAAATCTTAAGTTCCTAGCTCATGTCCAAGGTACCAAAGAAGGGTAAAAAGTCAATAATCAATACCTAAAACTTGAATTGTACTACTTCTTACTGGCTATACATCAACTTAGAATCTTCATCTGTGTTCTACTATGGTGCTTTTGGTGTCTTCGCATACTGCAGCACGCGACATAGCTTTTCAGACGATAAGTACAACCATTTTAGAGAGAAGAGCGGCCAATGTGACGATCGGGCTTTAAGTCGATTCGATAACAAATGACGAAATCTGACGGATTTTTCAGGTTTTTACTACATATGAACACTTTTCACATTCTCCCGTGCAACTCAGCTGCTAGTCCTCCTTTCATGCAGAATCTTAAGGTCCTAGCTCATATCCAAGACAGCAAAGAAGGGTAAAAAGTCAATAATCGATACCAAAAACTTGAATTGTACTACTTCTTACTGGCTATACATCTACTTAGAAGCTTCATCTGTGTTCTACTATGGTGCTTTTAGTGTCTCCGCATACCGCAGCACGCGACATAGCTTTGCAGACAATAAATGTAACCGTTTCAGGCAGAAGAGCGGCCAATGTGACGATCTGGCTTTAAGTCGATTCGATAACAAATGACGAAAGCGGACAGATTTGTCAGGTTTTTACTACATATGAAAACTTATCACACTCTCCCGTGCAACGGGACTGCTAGTCCTCCTTTGATGCAAAATCGTAAGTTCCTAGCTCATGTCCAAGGCACCAAAGAAGGGTAAAAAGTCAATAATCGATACCTAAAACTTGAATTTTGTTACTTCTTACTGGCTATTACATCAACTTAGAAGCTTCATCTGTGTTCTACTATGGTGCTTTTAGTGTCTCCGCATACCGCAGCACGCGACATAGCTTTGCAGACGATAAATTTAACCGTTTCAGACAGAAGTGCGGCCAGTGTGACGATCTGGCTTTAAGTCGATTCGATAACAAATAAGGAAAACGGACAGATTTGTCAGGTTTTTACTACATATGAACACTTTTCACATTCTCCCGTGCAACGCGGCTGCTAGTCCTCCTTTCATGCAATATCATAAGTTCCTAGCTCAAGTCCAAGGCACCAAAGAAGGGTAAAGAGTCAATAACCTATACCTAAAACTTGAATTGTACTACTTCTTACTGGCTATTACATTAACTTAGAAACTTCATCTGTGTTCTACTATGGTGCTCTTAGTGTCTCCACATACCGCAGCACGCGACATGGCTTTGCAGACGATAAATGTAACCGTTTCAGACAGAAGTACGGCCAATATGACGATCTGGCTTTAAGTCGATTCGATAACAAATAAGGAAAACGGACGGATTTCTCAGGTTTTTACTACATACGAACGCTTTTCACATTCTCCCGTGCAACGCGGCTGCTAGTCCTCCTTTCATGCAAAATCATAAGGTCCTAGCTCATGTCCAAGGCACCAAAGCCATCTAAAAAGTCAATAATCGATACCTAAAACTTGAACTGTACTACTTCTTACTGGCTATTACATCAATTTAGAAGCTTCATCTGTGTTCTACTATGGTGCTTTTAGTGTCTCCGCATACCGCAGCACGCGACATAGCTTTGCAGTCAATAAATGTAACCCTTTCAGACAGAAGAGCGGCCAATGTGACGATCTGGCTTTAAGTCGATTCGATAACAAATGACGAAAGCGGACAGATTTCTCAGGTTTTTACTACATATGAAAACTTTTCACATTCTCCCATGCAACGGGGCTGCTAGTCCTCCTTTGATGCAAATTCTTAAGTTCCTAGCTCATGTCCAAGGCACCAAAGAAGGGTAGAAATTCAATAATCGATACCCAAAGCTTGAATTTTTCTACTTCTTACTGGCTATTACATCAACTTAGAAACTTCATCTGTGTTCTACTATGGTGCATCTAGTGTCTCCACATACCGCATCACGTGACATAGCTTTGCAGACGATAAATGCAACCGTTTCAGACAGAAGTGCGGTGAGTGTGACGATCTGGCTTTAAGTCGATTCGATAACAAATGATGAAAACGGACGGATTTCTGAGGTTTTTACTACATACGAACGCTTTTCACATTCTCCCGTGCAACGCGGCTGCTACTCCTCCTTTCATGCAAAATCATAAGTTCCTAGCTCATGTCCAAGGCACCAAAGAAGGGTAAAAAGTCAATAATCGATACCTAAAGCTTGAATTTTTTTACTTCTTATTGGCTATCACATCAACTTAGAAGCTTCATCTGTGATTTACTATGGTGCTTTTAGTGTCTCCGCATACCGCAGCAAGCGACTTAGCTTTGCACACGATACGTACAACCATTTTAGAGAGAAGAGCGGCCAATGTGACGATCTGGCTTTAAGTCGATTCGATAACATATGACAAAAACGGACCGATTTCTCAGGTTCTTACTACATATGAATATTTTTCACATTCTCCCGTGCAACGCGGCTGTTAGTCCTCGATTGATGCAAAATCTTAAGTTCCTAGCTCATGTCCAAGGCACCAAAGAAGGGTAAAAAGTCAATAATCGACACGTAAAACTTGAATTGTACTACTTCTTACTGGGTATTACATCAGCTTAGAAGCTTCATCTGTGTTCTACTATGGTGCTTATAGTGTCTCCGCATACCACAGCACGCGACATAGCTTTGCAGACAATAAGTACACCCCTTTCAGAGAGAAGAGCGGCCAATGTGACGATCTGGCTTTATGTCGATTCGATAACAAATGACGAAAACGGACGGATTTCTCAGGTTTTTACTACATATGACCACTTTGCACATTCTCCCGTGCAACGCGGCTGCTAGTCCCACTTTCATGCAAAATCTTAAGTTCCTAGCTCATGTCCAAGGTACCAAAGAAGGGTAAAAAGTCAATAATCGATACCTAAAACTTGAATTGTACTACTTCTTACTGGCTATACATCAACTTAGAATCTTCATCTGTGTTCTACTATGGTGCTTTTGGTGTCTTCGCATACTGCAGCACGCGACATACCTTTTCAGACGATAAGTACAACCATTTTAGAGAGAAGAGCGGCCAATGTGACGATCGGGATTTAAGTCGATTCGATAACAAATGACGAAAACGGACGGATTTCTCAGGTTTTTACTACATATGAACACTTTTTACATTCTCCCGTGCAACTCGGCTGCTAGTCCTCCTTTCATGCAGAATCGTAAGGTCCTAGCCCATGTCCAAGAAAGCAAAGAAGGGTAAAAAGTCAATAATCGATACCTAAAACTTGAATTGTACTACTTCTTACTGGCTATACATCAACTTAGAAGCTTCATCTGTGTTCTACTATGGTGCTTTTAGTGTCTCCGCATACCGCAGCACGCGACATAGCTTTGCAGACAATAGATGTAACCGTTTCAGACAGAAGAGCGGCCAATGTGACGATCTGGCTTTAAGTCGGTTCGATAACAAATGACGAAAGCGGACAGATTTCTCAGGTTTTTACTACATATGAAAACTTATCACATTCTCCCGTGCAACGGGGCTGCTAGTCCTCCTTTGTTGCAAAATCTTAAGTTCCTAGCTCATGTCCAAGGCACCAAAGAAGGGTAAAAAGTCAATAATCGATACCTAAAACTTGAATTTTGCTACTTCTTACTGGCTATTACATCAACTTAGAAGCTTCATCTGTGTTCTAGTATGGTGCTTTTAGTGTCTCCGCATACCGCAGCACGCGACATATCTCTGCAGACGATAAACGTAACCGTTTCAGACAGAAGTGCGGCCAGTGTGACGATCTGGCTATAAGTCGATTCGATAACAAATAAGGAAAACGGACGGATTTGACACGTTTTTACTACAAATGAACGCTTTTCACATTCTCCCGTGCAACGCGGCTGCTAGTCCTCCTTTCATGCAATATCATAAGTTCCTAGCTCAAGTCCAAGGCACCAAAGAAGGGTAAAAAGTCAATAAACTATACTTAAAACTTGAATTGTACTACTTCTTACTGGCTATTACATCAACTTAGAAGCTTCATCTGTGTTCTACTATGGTGCTTTTAGTGTCTCCGCATACCGCAGCACGCGACATAGCTTTGCAGACGATAAATGTAACCGTTTCAGAGAGAAGAGCGGCCAGTGTGACGATCTGGCATTAAGTCGATTCGATAACAAATGACGAAAACGGACGGATTTCTCAGGTTTTTGCTACATACGAACACTTTCCACATTCTGCCGTGCAACGCGGCTGCTAGTCCTCCTTTCATGCAAAATCATAAGGTCCTAGCTCATGTCCAAGGCACCAAAGCCATCTAAAAAGTCAATTATCGATACCTAAAACTTGAACTGTACTACTTCATACTTGCTATTACATCAACTTAGATGCTTCATCTGTGTTCTACTATGGTGCTTTTAGTGTTTCCGCATAACGCAGCACGCGACATAGCCTTGCAGACGATAAGTACAACCGTTTCAGAGAGAAGAGCGGCCAATGTGACGATCTGGCTTTAAGTCGATTCGATAACAAATGACGAAAACGGACAGATTTCTCAGGTTCTTACTACATATGAAAAATTTTCACATTGTCCCGTGCAACGCGGCTGTTAGTCCTCGTTTGATGCAAAATCTTAAGTTCGTAGCTCATGTCCAAGGCACCAAAGAAGGTAAAAAAAGGCAATAATCGATACGTAAAACTTGAATTGTACTACTTCTTACTGGGTATTACATCAACTTAGTAGCTTCATCTGTGTTGTACTATGGTGCTTATAGTGTCTCCGCATACCACAGCACGCGATATAGTTTTGCAGACAATAAGTAGAACCGTTTCAGAGAGAAGAGCGGCCAATGTGACGATCTGGCTTTAAGTCGATTCGATAACAAACGACGAAAACAGACGGATTTCTCAGGTTTTTTCTACATATGAACACTTTTCACATTCTCCCGTGCAACTCGGCTCCTGGTCCTCCTTTCATGCAGAACCTTAAGGTCCTAGCTCATGTCGAAGGCACCAAAGCCAGCTAAAAAGTCAATAATCGATACCTGAAACTTGAATTGAACTACTTCTTACCGGCAATTACATCAACTTAGAAGCTTCATCTGTGTTCTACTATGGTGCTTTTGGTGTCTTCGCATACTGCAGCACGCGACATAGCTTTTCAGACGATAAGTACAACCATTTTAGAGAGAAGAGCGGCCAATGTCACGATCGGGCTTTAAGTCGATTCGATAACAAATGACGAAAACGGACGGATTTCTCAGGTTTTTACTACATATGAACACTTTTCACATTCTCCCGTGCAACTCGGCTGCTAGTCCTCCTTTCATGCAGAATCTTAAGGTCCTAGCTCATGTCCAAGACAGCAAAGAAGGGTAAAAAGTCAATAATCGATACCTAAAACTTGAATTGTACTACTTCTTACTGGCTATACATCAACTTAGAAGCTTCATCTGTTTTCTACTATGGTGCTTTTAGTGTCTCCGCATACCGCAGCACGCGACATAGCTTTGCAGACAATAAATGTAACCGTTTCAGAGAGAAGAGCGGCCAGTGTGACGATCTGGCATTAAGTCGATTCGATAACAAATGACGAAAACGGACGGATTTCTCAGGTTTTTGCTACATACGAACACTTTCCACATTCTGCCGTGCAACGCGGCTGCTAGTCCTCCTTTCATGCAAAATCATAAGTTCCTAGCTCATGTCAAAGGCACCAAAGAAGGGTAAAAAGTCAATAATCGATACCTAAAACTTGAACTGTACTACTTCTTACTGGCTATTACATCAACTTAGAAGCTTCATCTGTGTTCTACTATGGTGCTTTTAGTGTTTCCGCATAACGCAGCACGCGACATAGCCTTGCAGACGATAAGTACAACCGTTTCAGAGAGAAGAGCGGCCAATGTGACGATCTGGCTTTAAGTCGATTCGATAACAAATGACGAAAACGGACAGATTTCTCAGGTTCTTACTACATATGAAAATTTTTCACATTGTCCCGTGCAACGCGGCTGTTAGTCCTCGTTTGATGCAAAATCTTAAGTTCGTAGCTCATGTCTTAGGCACCAAAGAAGGTAAAAAAAGGCAATAATCGATACGTAAAACTTGAATTGTACTACTTCTTACTGGGTATTACATCAACTTAGTAGCTTCATCTGTGTTGTACTATGGTGCTTATAGTGTCTCCGCATACCACAGCACGCGATATAGTTTTGCAGACAATAAGTAGAACCGTTTCAGAGAGAAGAGCCGCCAATGTGACGATCTGGCTTTAAGTCGATTCGATAACAAACGACGAAAACAGACGGATTTCTCAGGTTTTTTCTACATATGAACACTTTTCACATTCTCCCGTGCAACTCGGCTCCTGGTCCTCCTTTCATGCAGAACCTTAAGGTCCTAGCTCATGTCGAAGGCACCAAAGCCAGCTAAAAAGTCAATAATCGATACCTGAAACTTGAATTGAACTACTTCTTACCGGCAATTACATCAACTTAGAAGCTTCATCTGTGTTCTACTATGGTGCTTTTGGTGTCTTCGCATACTGCAGCACGCGACATAGCTTTTCAGACGATAAGTACAACCATTTTAGAGAGAAGAGCGGCCAATGTCACGATCGGGCTTTAAGTCGATTCGATAACAAATGACGAAAACGGCCGGATTTCTCAGGTTTTTACTACATATGAACACTTTTCACATTCTCCCGTGCAACTCGGCTGCTAGTCCTCCTTTCATGCAGAATCTTAAGGTCCTAGCTCATGTCCAAGACAGCAAAGAAGGGTAAAAAGTCAATAATCGATACCTAAAACTTGAATTGTACTACTTCTTACTGGCTATACATCAACTTAGAAGCTTCATCTGTTTTCTACTATGGTGCTTTTAGTGTCTCCGCATACCGCAGCACGCGACATAGCTTTGCAGACAATAAATGTAACCGTTTCAGACAGAAGAGCGGCCAATGTGACGATCTGGCTTTAAGTCGATTCGATAATAAATGACGAAAGCGGACAGATTTCCCAGGTTTTTACTACATATGAAAACTTTTCACATTCTCCCGTGCAACGGGGCTGCTAGTCCTCCTTTGATGCAAAATCTTAAGTTCCTAGCTCATGTCCAAGGGACCAAAGAAGGGTAAAAAGTCAATAATCGATACCTAAAACTTGAATTTTGCTACTTCTTACTGGCTATTACATCAACTTAGAAGCTTCATCTGTGTTCTACTATGGTGCTTTTAGTGTCTCCGCATACCGCAGCACGCGACATAGCTTTGCAGACGATAAATGTAACCGTTTCAGACAGAAGTGCGGCCAGTGTGACGATCTCGCTTTAAGTCGATTCGATAACAAATAAGGAAAACGGACGGATTTCTCAGGTTTTTGCTACATATGAACACTTTTCACATTCTCCCGTGCAAAGCCGATTCTAGTCCTCCTTTCATGCAAAATCATAAGTTCCTAGCTCATGTCCAAGGCATCAAAGAAGGGTAAAAAGTCAATAATCGATACCTAAAACCTGAATTGTACTACTTCTTACTGGCTATTACATCAACTTAGAAGCTTAATCTGTGTTCTACTATGGTGCTTTTAGTGTCTCCGCATACCACAGCACGCGACATAGCTTTGCAGACGACAAGTACAACCGTTTCAGAGAGAAGAGCGGTCAATGTGACGATCTGGCTTTAAGTCGATTCGATAACAAATGACGAAAACGGACAGATTTCTCAGGTTTTAACTACTTATGAAAACTTTTCACATTCTCCCGTGCAACGCGGCTGCTAATCCTCCTTTCATGCAAAACCTTACGTTCCTAGCTCATGTATAAGGCAACAAAGACGGGTAGAAAGTCAATAATGGATACCTAAAACTTGAATTGTACTACTTCTTACTGGCTTCTACATCAATTTAGAAGCTTCGTCTGTGTTCTACTATGGTGTTTTTAGTGTCTCCGCATACCGCAGCACGCGACATAGCTTTGCAGACGAAAAATGCAACCATTTCAGAGAAAAGAGCGGCCAATGTGACGATCTGGCTTTAAGTCGATTCGATAACAAATGACGAAAACGGACGGATTTCTCAGGATTTTACTACATACGAACGCTTTTCACATTCTCCCGTGCAACGGGGCTGCTAGTCCTCCTTTGATGCAAAGTCTTAAGTTCGTAGCTCATGTCGAAGGCACCAAAGAAGGGTAAAAAGTCAATAATCTATACCTAAAGCTTGAATTTTTCTACTTCTTACTGGCTATTACATCAACTTAGAAACTTCATCTGTGTTCTACTATGGTGCTTTTAGTGTCTCCGCATACCGCAGCACGCGACATAGCATTGCAGACGATAAATGCAACCGTTTCCGACAGAAGTGCGGTCAGTGTGACGATCTGGCTTCAAGTCGATTTGATAACAAATGACCAAAACGGAGAGATTTCTCAGGTTTTTAATACTTATGAAAACTTTTCACATTCTCCCGTGCACCGCGGCTGCTAGTCATCCTTTCATGCAAATCCTTAAGGTCCTAGATCATGTCCAAGGCACCAAAGATAGCTAAAAAGTCAATAATCGATACCTAAAACTTGAACTGTACTACTTCTAACTGGATATTACATCAACTTACAAGCTTCATCTGTGTTCCACTATGGTGCTTTTAGTGTCTCCGCATACCGCAGCACGCGACATTGCTTTGCAGACGATAAGTACAACCGTTGTCGAGAGAAGAGCGGCCAATGTGACGATCTGGCTTTAAGTCGATTCGATAACAAATGACGAAAACGGAGGGATTTCTCAGGTTTTTACTACATATGAACACTTTCCACATTCTCCCGTGCAACGCGGCTGCTGGTCCTCCTTTCATGCAAAACCTTAAGTTCCTAGCTCATGTCCAAGCCACCATAGAAGGGTAAAAAGTCAAGAATGGATACCTAAAACTTGAATTGTACTACTTCTTACTGGCTATTACCTCAACTTAGAAGCTTCATCTGTGTTGTACTATGGTGCTTTTAGTGTCTCCGCATACCGCAGCACGCTACATAGCTTTGCAGACGATAAGTACAACCGTTTCAGCGAGAAGAGCGGCCAATGTGACGATCTGGCTTTAAGTCGATTCGATAACAAATGACGAAAACGTACGGATTTCTCAGGTTTTTACTACATATGAACACTTTTCACATTCTCCCGTGCCACTCGGCTGCTAGTCCTCTTTTCATGCAGAATCTTAAGGTCCTAGCTTATGTACAAGGCACCAAAGGCAGCTAAAAAGTAAATAATCGATACCTAAAACTTGAACTGTATTACTTCTTACTGGCTATTACATCAACTTAGAAGCTTCATCTGTGTTCTACTATGGTGCTTTTAGTGTCTCCGCATACCGCAGCTCGCGACATAGCTTTGCAGACGATATGTACTACCGTTGTAGAGAGAAGAGCGGCCAATGTGACGATCTGGCTTTAAGTCGATTCGATAACAAATGACGAAAACGGACGGATTTCTCAGGTTTTTACTACATATGAACACTTTCCACATTCTCCCGTGCAACGCGGCTGCTAATCCTCCTTTCATGCAAAATCTTAAGTTCCTAGCTCATGTCCAAGGCACCAAAGAAGGGTACAAAGTCAACAATCGATAACTAAAACTTGAATTGTACTACTTCTTACTGGCTATTACATCAACTTAGAAGCTTCATCTGTGTTCTACTATGGTACTTTTAGTGTCTCCGCATACCGTAGCACGCGACATAGCTTTTCAGACGATAAGTACAACCGTTTCAGCGAGAAGAGCGGCCAATGTGACGATCGGTCTTTAAGTCCATTCGATAACAAATGACGAAAACGGACGGATTTCTCAGGTTTTTACTACATATGAACACTTTTCACATTCTCCCGTGCAACTCGGCTGCTAATCCTCCTTTCATGCAGAATCTTAAGGTCCTAGCTTATGTCCAAGGCAGCAAAGAATGGAAAAAGTCAATAATCGATACCTAAAACTTGAATTGTACTACTTTTGAATGGCTATTACATCAACGTAGATGCTTCATCTGTCTTCTACTATGGTGCTTTTAGCGTCTCCGCATACCGCAGCATGCAACATTGCTTTGCAGACGATAAGTACAACCGTTTCAGAGAGAAGAGCGGCCAATGTGACGATCTGGCTTTAAGTCGAGTCGATAACAAATGACGAAAACGGACGGATTTCTCAGGGATTTTACTACATATGAACACTTTTCATATTCTCCCTTGCAACGCGGCTGCTAGTCCTCCTTTCATGCAAAATCTTAAGTTCCTAGCTCATGTCCAAGGCACCAAAGAAGGGTAAGAAGTCAATAATCGATACCTAAAACTTGAATTTTACTACTTCTTACTGGCTATTACATCAACTTAGAAGCTTCTTCTGTGGTCAACTATGGTTCTTTTAGTGTCTCCTCATACCGCAGCACGCGACATAGCTTTGCAGACGATAAATGTAACCGTTTCAGACAGAAGAGCGGCCAATGTGACGATCTGGCTTTAAGTCGAGTCGATGACAAATGACGAAAACGGACGGATTTCTCAGGGATTTTACTACATATGAACACTTTTCACAATCTCCCGTGCAACGGGGCTGCTAGTCCTCCTTTGATGCAAAATCGTAAGTTCCTAGCTCATGTCCAAGGCACCAAAGAAGGGTAAAAAGTCAATAATCGATACCTAAAACTTCAATTTTACTACTTCTTACTGGCTATTACATCAACTTAGAAGCTTCATCTGTGTTCTACTATCGTGCTTTTAGTGTCTCCGCATACCGCAGCACGCGACATAGCTTTGCAGACGATAAATGTAACCGTTTCAGACAGAAGTGCGGCCAGTGTGACGATCTGGCTTTAAGTCGATTCGATAACAAATAACTAAAACGGACGGATTTCTCAGGTTTTTGCTACATATGAACACTTTTCACATTCTCCAGTGCAACGCGGCTGCTACTCCTCCTTTCATGCAAAATCATAAGTTCCTAGCTCATGTCAAAGGCACCAAAGAAGGGTAAAAAGTCAATAATCGATACCTAAAACTTGAACTGTACTACTTCTTACTGGCTATTACATCAACTTAGAAGCTTCATCTGTGTTCTACTATGGTGCTTTTAGTGTTTCCGCATAACGCAGCACGCGACATAGCTTTGCAGACGATAAGTACAACCGTTTCAGAGAGAAGAGCGGCCAATGTGACGATCTGGCTTTAAGTCGAGTCGATAACAAATGACGAAAACGGACGGATTTCTCAGGGATTTTACTACATATGAACACTTTTCATATTCTCCCTTGCAACGCGGCTGCTAGTCCTCCTTTCATGCAAAATCTTAAGTTCCTAGCTCATGTCCAAGGCACCAAGGAAGGGTAAGAAGTCAATAATCGATACCTAAAACTTGAATTTTACTACTTCTTACTGGCTATTACATCAACTTAGAAGATTCATCTGTGTTCTACTATGGTGCTTTTAGTGTCTCCGCATACTGCAGCACGCGACATAGCTTTGCAGACGATAAATGAAACCGTTTCAGACAGAAGTGCGGCCAGTGTGACGATCTGGCTTTTAGTCGATTCGATAACAAATAACGAAAACGGACGGATTTCTCAGTTTTTTGCTACATATGAACACTTTTCACATTCTCCCGTGCAACGCGGCTGCTGGTCCTCCTTTCATGCAAAACCTTAAGTTCCTAGCTCATGTCCAAGCCACCATAGAAGGGTAAAAAGTCAAGAATGGATACCTAAAACTTGAATTGTACTACTTCTTACTGGCTATTACCTCAACTTAGAAGCTTCATCTGTGTTGTACTATGGTGCTTTTAGTGTCTCCGCATACCGCAGCACGCGACATAGCTTTGCAGACGACAAGTACAACCGTTTCAGAGAGAAGAGCGGCCAATGTGACGATCTGGCTTTAAGTCGATTCGATAACAAATGACGAAAACGGACAGATTTCTCATGTTTTTACTACTTATGAAAACTTTTCACATTCTCCCGTGCAATGCGGCTGCTGGTCCCCCTTTCATGCAAAACCTTAAGTTCCTAGCTCATGTCCCAGGCACCAAAGAAGGGTAAAAAGTCAAGAATGGATACCTAAAACTTGAATTGTACTACTTCTTACTGGCTATTACATCAACGTAGATGCTTCATCTGTCTTCTACTATGGTGCTTTTAGCGTCTCCGCATACCGCAGCATGCGACATTGCTTTGCAGACGATAAGTACAACCGTTTCAGAGAGAAGAGCGGCCAATGTGACGATCTGGCTTTAAGTCGAGTCGATAACAAATGACGAAAACGGACGGATTTCTCAGGGATTTTACTACATAAGAACACTTTTCACATTCTCCCGTGCAACAGGGCTGCTACTCCTCCTTTCATGCAAAATCATAAGTTCCTAGCTCATGTCCAAGGCACCAAAGAAGGGAAAAAGTCAATAATCGATACCTAAAATTTCAATTTTACTACTTCTTATTGGCTATTACATCAACTTAGAAGCTTCATCTGTGTTCTACTATGGTGCTTTTAGTGTCTCCGCATACCGCAGCACGCGACATAGCTTTGCAGACGATAAATGTTACCGTTTCAGACAGAAGTGCGGCCAGTGTGACGATCTGGCTTTAAGTCGATTCGATAACAAATAACTAAAACGGACGGATGTCTCAGGTTTTTGCTACATATGAACACTTTTCACATTCTCCCGTGCAACGCGGCTGCTACTCCTCCTTTCATGCAAAATCATAAGTTCCTAGCTCATGTCCAAGGCACCAAAGAAGGGAAAAAGTCAATAATCGATACCTAAGACATGAATAGTACTACTACTTACTGGCTATTACATCAACTTAGAAGCTTCATCTGTGTTCTACTATGGTGCTTTTAGTGTCTCCTCATACCGCAGCACGCGATATAGCTTTGCAGACGACAAGTACAACCGTTTCAGAGAGAAGAGCGGCCAATGTGACGATCTGGCTTTAAGTCGATTCGATAACAAATGACGAAAACGGACAGAATTCTCATGTTTTTACTAGTTATGAAAACTTTTCACATTCTCAAGTGTAACGCGGCTGCTAATCCTCCTTTCATGCAAAATCATAAGTTCCTAGCTCATGTCCAAGGCACCAAAGCCATCTAAAAAGTCAATAATCGATACCTAAAACTTGAACTGTACTACTTCTTACTGGCTATTACATCAACTTAGAAGCTTCATCTGTGTTCTACTATGGTGCTTTTAGTGTTTCCGCATAACGCAGCACGCGACATAGCTTTGCAGACGATAAGTACAACCGTTTCTGAGAGAAGAGCGGCCAATGTGACGATCTGGCTTTAAGTCGATTCGATAACAAATGACGAAAACGGACAGATTTCTCAGGTTTTTACTACATATGAAAACTTTTCACATTCTCCCGTGCAACGCGGCTGCTATTCCTCCTTTGATGCAAAATCTTAAGTTCCTAGCTCATGTCGAAGGCACCAAAGAAGGGTAAAAAGTCAATAATCGATACCTAAAGCTTGAATTTTTCTACTTCTTACTGGCTATTACATCAACTTAGAAGCTTCATCTGTGTTCTACTATCGTGCTTTTAGTGTCTCCGCATACCGCAGCACGCGACATAGCTTTGCAGACGATAAATGTAACCATTTCAGACAGAAGTGCGGCCAGTGTGACGATCTGGCATTAAGTCGACTCGATAACACATGACGAAAACGGACGGATTTCTCAGGTTTTTACTACATACGAACGCTTTTCACATTCTCCCGTGCAACGCGGCTGCTAGTCCTCCTTTCATGCAATATCATAAGTTCCTAGCTCAAGTCCAAGGCACCAAAGAAGGGTAAAAAGTCAATAACCTATACCAAAAACTTGAATTGTACTACTTCTTACTGGCTATTACATCAACTTAGAAGCTTCATCTGTGTTCTACTATGGTGCTTTTAGTGTCTCCGCATACCGCAGCACGCGACATAGCTTTGCAGACGATAAATGTAACCGTTTCAGACAGAAGTACGGCCAGTGTGACGATCTGGCTTTAAGTCGATTCGATAACAAATGACGAAAACGGACGGATTTCTCAGGTTTTTGCTACATATGAACACTTTTCACATACTCCCGTGCAACGCGGCTGCTAGTCCTCCTTTCATGCAATATCATAAGTTCCTAGCTCAAGTCCAAGGCACCAAAGAAGGGTAAAAAGTCAATAACCTATACCAAAACTTGAATTGTACTACTTCTTACTGGCTATTACATCAACTTAGAAGCTTCATCTGTGTTCTACTATGGTGCTTTTAGTGTCTCCGCATACCGCAGCACGCGACATAGCTTTGCAGACGATAAATGTAACCGTTTCAGACAGAAGTACGGCCAGTGTGACGATCTGGCTTTAAGTCGATTCGATAACAAATGACGAAAACGGACGGATTTCTCAGGTTTTTGCTACATATGAACACTTTTCACATTCTCCCGTGCAACGCGGCTGCTAGTCCTCCTTTCATGCAAAATATAAGTTCCTAGCTCATGTCCAAGGCACCAAAGCCATCTAAAAAGTCAATAATCGATACCTAAAACTTGAACTGTACTACTTCTTACTGGCTATTACATCAACTTCGAAGCTTCATCTGTGTTCTACTATGGTGCTTTTAGTGTTTCCGCATAACGCAGCACGCGACATAGCTTTGCAGACGATAAGTACAACCGTTTCAGAAAGAAGAGCGGCCAATGTGACGATCTGGCTTTAAGTCGATTCGATAACAATTGACGAAAACGGACGGGTTTCTCAGGTTTTTACTACTTATGAAAACATTTCACATTCTCCCGTGCAACGCGGCTGCTGGTCCTCCTTTCATGCAAAACCTTAAGTTCCTAGCTCATGTCCAAGGCACCAAAGAAGGGTAAAAAGTCAAGAATGGATACCTAAAACTTGAATTGTACTACTTCTTACTGGCTATTACATCAACTTAGAAGCTTCATCTGTGTTCTACTATGGTGCTTTTAGTGTCTCCGCATACCGCAGCACGCGACAAAGCTTTACAGACGATAAATGTAACCGGTTCAGACAGAAGTGCGGCCAGTGTGACGATCTGGCTTTAAGTCGATTCGATAACAAATAACTAAAACGGACGGATTTCTCAGGTTTTTGCTACATATGAACACTTTTCACATTCTCCCGTGCAACGCGGCTGCTACTCCTCCTTTCATGCAAAATCATAAGTTCCTAGCTCATGTCCAAGGCACCAAAGCCATCTAAAAAGTCAATAATCGATACCTAAAACTTTAATAGTACTACTACTTACTGGCTATTACATCAACTTAGAAGCTTCATCTGTGTTCTACTATGGTGCTTTTAGTGTCTCCGCATACCGCAGCACGCGATATAGCTTTGCAGACGACAAGTACAACGGTTTCAGAGAGAAGAGCGGCCAATGTGACGATCTGGCTTTAAGTCGATTCGATAACAAATGACGAAAACGGACAGATTTCTCAGGTTTTTACTACATCTGAAAACTTTTCACATTCTCCCGTGCAACGCGGCTGCTAGTCCTCCTTTGATGCAAAATCTTAAGTTCCTAGCTCATGTCGAAGGCACCAAAGAAGGGTAAAAAGTCAATAATCGATATCTAAAGCTTGAATTTTTCTACTTCTTACTGGCTATTACATCAACTTAGAAGCTTCATCTGTGTTCTACTATCGTGCTTTTAGTGTCTCCGCATACCGCAGCACGCGACATAGCTTTGCAGACGATAAATGTAACCGTTTCAGACAGAAGTGCGGCCAGTGTGACGATCTGGCATTAAGTCGATTTGATAACACATGACGAAAACGGACGGATTTCTCAGGTTTTTACTACATACGAACGCTTTTCACATTCTCCCGTGCAACGCGGCTGCTAGTCCTCCTTTCATGCAATATCATAAGTTCCTAGCTCAAGTCCAAGGCACCAAAGAAGGGTAAAATGTCAATAACCTATACCTAAAACTTGAATTGTACTACTTCTTACTGGCTATTACATCAACTTAGAAGCTTCATCTGTGTTCTACTATGGTGCTTTTAGTGTCTCCGCATACCGCAGCACGCGACATAGCTTTGCAGACGATAAATGTAACCGTTTCAGACAGAAGTGCGGCCAGTGTGACGATCTGGCATTAAGTCGATTCGATAACACATGACGAAAACGGACGGATTTCTCAGGTTTTTACTACATACGAACGCTTTTCACATTCTCCCGTGCAACGCGGCTGCTAGTCCACCTTTCATGCAATATCATAAGTTCCTAGCTCAAGTCCAAGGCACCAAAGAAGGTTAAAAAGTCAATAACCTATACCTAAAACTTGAATTGTACTACTTCTTACTGGCTATTACATCAACTTAGAAGCTTCATCTGTGTTCTACTATGGTGCTTTTAGTGTTTCCGCATAACGCAGCACGCGACATAGCCTTGCAGACGATAAGTACAACCGTTTCAGTGACAAGAGCGGCCAATGTGACGATCTGGCTTTAAGTCGATTCGATAACAAATGACGAAAACGGACGGGTTTCTCAGGTTTTTACTACTTATGAAAACTTTTCACATTCTCCCGTGCAACGCGGCTGCTGGTCCTCCTTTCATGCAAAAC
Source organism: Schistocerca gregaria (assembly GCF_023897955.1). Lineage (NCBI taxonomy): Eukaryota > Metazoa > Arthropoda > Insecta > Orthoptera > Acrididae > Schistocerca > Schistocerca gregaria. The sequence continues at coordinate 238,514 of NW_026061712.1, forward strand.
CTTAAGTTCCTAGCTCATGTCCAAGGCACCAAAGAAGGGTAAAAAGTCAAGAATGGATACCTAAAACTTGAATTGTACTACTTCTTACTGGCTATTACATCAACGTAGATGCTTCATCTGTCTTCTACTATGGTGCTTTTAGCGTCTCCGCATACCGCAGCATGCGACATTGCTTTGCAGACGATAAGTACAACCGTTTCAGAGAGAAGAGCGGCCAATGTGACGATCTGGCTTTAAGTCGAGTCGATAACAAATGACGAAAACGGACGGATTTCTCAGGGATTTTACTACATATGAACAGTTTTCACATTCTCCCGTGCAACGGGGCTGCTAGTCCTCCTTTGATGCAAAATCTTAAGTTCCTAGCTCATGTCCAAGGCACCAAAGAAGGGTAAAAAGTCAATAATCGATACCTAAAACATCAATTTTACTACATCTTACTGGCTATTACATCAACTTAGAAGCTTCATCTGTGTTCTACTATGGTGCTTTTAGTGTCTCCGCATACCGCAGCACGCGACATAGCTTTGCAGACGATAAATGTAACCGGTTCAGACAGAAGTGCGGCCAGTGTGACGACCTGGCATTAAGTCGATTCGATAACAAATAACTAAAACGGACGGATTTCTCAGGTTTTTGCTACATATGAACACTTTTCACATTCTCCCGTGCAACGCGGCTGCTACTCCTCCTTTCATGCAAAATCATAAGTTCCTAGCTCATGTCCAAGGCACCAAAGCCATCTAAAAAGTCAATAATCGATACCTAAAACTTTAATAGTACTACTACTTACTGGCTATTACACCAACTTAGAAGCTTCATCTGTGTTCTACTATGGTGCTTTTAGTGTCTCCGCATACCGCAGCACGCGATATAGCTTTGCAGACGGCAAGTGCAACCGTTTCAGAGAGAAGTACGGCCAGTGTGACGATCTGGCTTTAAGTCGATTCGATAACAAATGACGAAAACGGACGGATTTCTCAGGTTTTTGCTACATATGAACACTTTTCACATTCTCCCGTGCAACGCGGCTGCTAGTCCTCCTTTCATGCAAAATCATAAGTTCCTAGCTCAAGTACAAGACACCAAAGAAGGGTAAAAAGTCAATAACCAATACCTAAAACTTGAATTGTACTACTTCTTACTGGCTATTACATCAACTTAGAAGCTTCATCTGTGTTCTACTATGGTGCTTTTAGTGTCTCCGCATACCGCAGCACGCGACATAGCTTTGCAGACGATAAATGTAACCGTTTCAGACAGAAGTACGGCCAGTGTGACGATCTGGCTTTAAGTCGATTCGATAACAAATGACGAAAACGGACGGATTTCTCAGGTTTTTGCTACATATGAACACTTTTCACATTCTCCCCTGCAACGCGGCTGCTAGTCCTCCTTTCATGCAAAATCATACGTTCCTAGCTCATGTCCAAGGCACCAAAGCCATCTAAAAAGTCAATAATCGATACCTAAAACTTGAACTGTACTACTTCTTACTGGCTATTACATCAACTTAGAAGCTTCATCTGTGTTCTACTATGGTGCTTTTAGAGTCTCCGCATAACGCAGCACGCGACATAGCTTTGCAGACGATAAGTACAACCGTTTCAGAGAGGAGAGCGGCCAATGTGACGATCTGGCTTTAAGTCGATTCGATAACAAATGACGAAAACGGACGGATTTCTCAGGTTTTTACTACTTATGAAAACTTTTCACATTCTCTCGTGCAACGCGGCTGCAGGTCCTCCTTTCATGCAAAACCTTAAGTTCCTAGCTCATGTCCAAGGCACCAAAGAAGGGTAAAAAGTCAATAATCGATACCTAAAACTTGAATTGTACTGCTTCTTACTGGCTATTACATCGACTTAGAAGCTTCATCTGTGTTCTACTATGGTGCTTTTAGTGTCTCCGCATACCGCAGCACGCGAGATAGCTTTGCAGACGATAAGTACAACCGTTGTAGAGAGAAGAGCGGCCAATGTGACGATCTGGCTTTAAGTCGATTCGATAACAAATGACGAAAACGGACGGATTTCTCAGGTTTTTACTACATATGTACACTTTCCACATTCTCCCGTGCAACGCGGCTGCTAATCCTCCTTTCATGCAAAATCATACGTTCCTAGCTCATGTCCAAGGCACCAAAGCCATCTAAAAAGTCAATAATCGATACCTAAAACTTGAACTGTACTACTTCTTACTGGCTATTACATCAACTTAGAAGCTTCATCTGTGTTCTACTATGGTGCTTTTAGTGTCTCCGCATAACGCAGCACGCGACATAGCTTTGCAGACGATAAGTACAACCGTTTCAGAGGGAAGAGCGGCCAATGTGACGATCTGGCTTTAAGTCGATTCGATAACAAAAGACAAAAAGGGACGGTTTTTTCAGGTTTTTACTACATATGAACACTTTTCACGTTCTCCCGTGCAACTCGTCTGCTGGTCCTCCTTTTATGCAGAATCTTAAGGTCCTAGCTCATGTCAAAGCACCAAAGCAAGCTTAAAGGTCAATAATCCATGCCTAAAACTTGAAATGTACTACTTCATACTGGCTATTACATCAACTTAGAAGCTTCATCTGTGTTCTACTATGGTGCTTTTAGTGTTTCCGCTTACCGCAGCACGCGACATAGCTTTGCAGACGATAAATGTAACTGTTTCAGACAGAAGTGCGGCCAATGTGACGATCTGGCTTTAAGTCGATTCGATAACAAATGACGAAACCGGACGGGTTTCTCAGGTTTTTACTACATATGAACACTTTTCACATACTCCTGTGATACAGGGCTACTAGTCCTCATTTCATGCAAAATCTTTAGTTCCTAGCTCATGTCCAAGGCACCAAAGAAGGGTAAACAGTCAATAATCGATAAATAAAACTTGAATTGTACTACGTCTTACTGGCTATTACATCAACTTAGAAGCTTCATCCATGTTCTACTATGGTGCTTTTGGTATCTCCACATACCGCAGCACGCGACATAGCTTTGCAGACGATAATTACAACCGTTGTAGAGAGAAGAGTGGCCAATGTGACGATTTGGCTTTAAGTCGATTCGATAACAAATGACGAAAATGACGGATTTCTCAGGCTTTTAGTACATATGAACACTTTTCACATTCTCCCGCGCACCTCGGCTGCTAGTCCTCCTTTCATGCAGAATCTTAAGTTCCTAGCTCATGTCCAAGCCACCAAAGCCAGCTTAATAGTCAATAATCCTTACCTAAATCTTGAATTGTACTACTTTTTTCTGGGTATTACATCAACTTAGAAGCTTCATCTGTGTTCTACTATGGTGCTTTTAGTGTTTCCGCATACCGCAGCACGCGACATAGCTTTGCAGACGATAAACGTAACTGTTTCAGACAGAAGTGCGGCCAATGTGTCGATCTGGCTTTAAGTAGATTCGATAACAAAAGACGAAAACGGACGTATTTATCAGGTTTTTACTACATATGAACACTTTTCATATTCTCCCGTGCAACAGGGCTACTAGTCCACATTTGATGCAAAATCTTAAGTTCCTAGCTCATGTCCAAGACACCAAAGATTGGTAAACAGTCAATAATCGATAAATAAAACTTGAATTGTACTACTTCTTACTGTCTATTACATCAACTTAGAACCTTCATATGTGTTCTACTATGGTTCTTTTAGTGTCTCCGCATCCCGCAGCATTCGACATAGCTTTGCAGACGATAAATGTAACCGTTTCAGTCAGAAGTGCGGTCAGTGTGACGATCTGGCTTTAAGTCGATTCGATAACAAATGACGAAAACGGAAGGATTTCTCAGGTTTTTAGTACATATGAACACTTTTCACATTCTCCCGTGCAGCGCGGTTGCTAGTCCTGCTTTCATGCAAAGTCTTAAGTACTTAGCTCATGTCCAAGGCACCAAAGAAGGGTACATAGTCAACAATCGATAACTAAACCTTGATTTGTACTACTTCTTACTGGCTATTACATCAACTTAGAAGCTTCATCTGTGTTCTACCATGGTGCATTTAGTGTCTCCGCATATAGCAGCACGCGACATAGCTTTGCCGACGACAAGTACAACCGTTTCAGAGAAAAGAATGGCCAATGTGACGATCTGCCTTTAAGTCGATTCGACAACAAATGCCAAAAAGTAACAGATTTCTCAAGTTTTTACTACATATGAACATTTTTCACTTTCTCCTGTGCAACTCGGCTGCTAGTCCTCCATTCATGCAGAATCTTAAGGTCCTAGTTCATGTCTAAGGCACCAAAGCCTGCTTAAAGGTCAATATTCCATGCCTAAAACTTGAATTGTACTACTTCGTACAGGCTATTACATCAACTAAGAAGCTTCATCTGTGTTCTGCTATGGTGCTTTTAGTGTTTCCGCATACCGCAGCACGCGACATAGCGTTGCAGACGATAATTGTAACTGTTTCAGACAGAAGTGCGGCCAATGTAACGATCTGGCTTCAAGTAGATTCGATAACAAAAGACGAAAACGGACGGATTTCTCAGGTTTTTACTACATATGAACACTTTTCACATTCTCCCGTGCAACAGGGCTACTAGTCCACATTTCATGCAAAATCGTAAGTTCCTAGCTCATGTCCAAGTCACCAAAGATTGGTAAACATTCAATAATCGATCAATAAAACTTGAATTGTACTACTTCTTACTGGCTATTACATCAACTTAGAAGCTTCATCCGTGTTCTACTATGGTGCTTTTAGTGGCTCCGCATACCGCAGCACGCGACATAGCTTTGCAGACGATAATTACAACCTTTGTAGAGAGAAGAGCGGCCAATGTGACGATCTGGCTTTAAGTCGATTCGATAACAAATGACGAAAACGGACGGATTTCTCAGGTTTATACTACATATGAACACTATTTACATTCTCCCGTGCAACGCAGCTGCTAGTCATCTTTTAATGCAAAATCTTAAGGTCCTAGCTCATGTCCAAGGCCCCAAAGCCAGCTAAAAAGTCAATAATCGATATCTAAATCGTTATTGTACTACTCTTTGCTGGCTATTACAATAACTGAGAAATTTCATCTGTGTTCTACTATGGTGCTGTTAGTGTCTCCGCATACCGCAGCACGCGACGTAGCTTTGCAGACGATAAATGTAACCGTTTCAGGGAGAAGAGCGACCAATGTGACGATCTGGCTTTAAGTCGATTTGATAAGAAATGACGAAAATGGACGGATTTCTCAGGTTTTTACTACATATGAACGCTTTTCACATTCTCCCGTGCAACGCAGCTGCTAGTTCTCCTTTGATGGAAAATCTTAAGGTCCTAGCTTATGTCCAAGACCCCAAAGCCAGCTAAAAAGACAATAATCGGTATCTAAAACGTTATTGTACTACTTCTTGCAAGCTATTACATCAACTTAGAAGTTTCATCTGTTTTTTACTATGGTGCTGTGAGTGTCTCCGCATACCGCAGCACGCGACATAGCTTTGCAGACGACAAATGTAACTGTTTCAGACGGAAGTGCGGCCAATGTGACGATCTGGCTTTAAGTAGATTCGATAACAAATGACGAAAACGGACGGATTTTTCAGGTTTTTTCTACATATGAACACTTTTCACATTCTCCCGTGCAGCTCGGCTGCTAGTCTTCCTTTCATGCTGAATCTTAAGGTCCTAGCTCATGTCCAAGGCACCAAAGCCAGCTTGTTGTTGTTGTTGTTGTTGTTGTTGTGGTCTTCAGTCCTGAGACTGGTTTGATGCAGCTCTCCATGCTACTCTATCCTGTGCAAGCTTCTTCATCTCCCAGTACCTACTGCAATCTACATCCTTCTGAATCTGCTTAGTGTACTCATCTCTCGGTCTCCCTCTACGATTTTTACCCTCCACACTGCCCTCCAATGCTAAATTTGTGATCACTTGATGCCTCAAAACATGTCCTACCAACCGATCCCTTCTTCTAGTCAAGTTGTGCCACAAACTTCTCTTCTCCCCAATCCTATTCAATACCTCCTCATTAGTTACGTGATCTATCCACCTTATCTTCAGTATTCTTCTGTAGCACCACATTTCGAAAGCTTCTATTCTCTTCTTGTCCAAACTAGTTATCGTCCATGTTTCACTTCCACACTCCAAACAAATATTTTCAAAAATGACTTCCTGACACTTAAATCTATATTCGATGTTAACAAATTTCTCTTCTTCAGAAACGCTTTCCTTGCCATTGCCAGTCTCCATTTTATATCCTCTCTACTTCGACCATCATCAGTTATTTTACTTCCTAAATCGCAAAACTCCTTTACTACTTTAAGTGTCTCATTTCCTAATCTAATTCCCTCAGCATCACCCGATTTAATTGGACTACATTCCATTATCCTCGTTTTGCTTTTGTTGATGTTCATCTTATATCCTCCTTTCAAGACACTGTCCATTCCGTTCAACTGCTCTTCCAAGTCCTTTGCCGTCTCTGACAGAATTACAATGTCATCGGCGAACCTCAAAGTTTTTACTTCGTCTCCATGAATTTTAATACCTACTCCAAATTTTTCTTTTGTTTCCTTTACTGCTTGCTCAATATACAGATTGAATAACATCGGGGAGAGGCTACAACCCTGTCTCACTCCTTTCCCAACCACTGCTTCCCTTTCATGCCCCTCGACTCTTATGACTGCCATCTGGTTTCTGTACAAATTGTAAATAGCCTTTCGCTCCCTGTATTTTACACCTGCCACCTTTAGAATTTGAAAAAGAATATTCCAGTCAACATTGTCAAAAGCTTTCTCTAAGTCTACAAATGCTAGAAACGTAGGTTTGCCTTTTCTTAATCTTTCTTCTAAGATAAGTCGTAAGGTCAGTATTGCCTCACGTGTGCCAACATTTCGACGGAATCCAAACTGATCCTCCCCGAGGTCCGCATCTACCAGTTTTTCCATTCGTCTGTAAAGAATTCGCGTTAGTATTTTGCAGCTGTGACTTATTAAACTGATAGTTCGGTAATTTTCACATCTGTCAGCACCTGCTTTCTTTGGGATTGGAATTATTATATTTTTCTTGAAGTCTGAGGGTATTTCGCCTGTCTCATACATCTTGCTCACTAGCTGGTAGAGTTTAGTCATGACTGGCTCTCCCAAAGCCGTCAGTAGTTCTAATGGAATGTTGTCTACTCCGGGGGCCTTGTTTCGACTCAGGTCTTTCAGTGCTCTGTCAAACTCTTCACGCAGTATCGTATCACCCATTTCGTCTTCATCTACATCCTCTTCCATTTCCATAATATTGTCCTCAAGTACATCACCCTTGTATAAACCTTCTATATACTCCTTCCACCTTTCTGCCTTCCCTTCTTTGCTTAGAACTAGGTTGCCATCTGAGCTCTTGATATTCATACACGTGGTTCTCTTCTCTCCAAAGGTCTCTTTAATTTTCCTGTAGGCAGTATCTATCTTACCCCTAGTGAGATAAGCTTCTACATCCTTACATTTGTCCTCTAGCCATCCCTGTTTAGCCATTTTGCACTTCCTGTCGATCTCATTTTTGAGACGTTTGTATTCCTTTTTGCCTGCTTCATTTACTGCATTTTTATATTTTCTCCTTTCATCAATTAAATTCAATATTTCTTCTGTTACCCAAGGATTTCTAGCAGCCCTCGTCTTTTTACCTACTTTATCCTCTGCTGCCTTCACTACTTCATCCCTCAGAGCTACCCATTCTTCTTCTACTGTATTTCTTTCCCCTATTCCTGTCAATTGTTCCCTAATGCTCTCCCTGAAACTCTGTACAACCTCTGGTTCTTTCAGTTTATCCAGGTCCCATCTCCTTAATTTCCCACATTTTTGCAGTTTCTTCAGTTTTAATCTACAGGTCATAACCAATAGATTGTGGTCAGAGTCCACATCTGCCCCTGGAAATGTCTTACAACTTAAAACCTGGTTCCTAAATCTCTGTCTTACCATTATATAATCTATCTGATACCTTTTAGTATCTCCAGGATTCTTCCACGTATACAACCTTCTTTCATGATTCTTAAACCAAGTGTTACCTATGACTAAGTTGTGCTCTGTACAAAATTCTACTAGGCGGCTTCCTCTTTCATTTCTTAGCCCCAATCCATATTCACCTACTATGTTTCCTTCTCTCCCTTTTCCTAGACTCGAATTCCAGTCACCCATTACTATTAAATTTTCGTCTCCCTTCACTATCTGAATAATTTCTTTTATTTCATCGTACATTTCTTCAATTTCTTCGTCATCTGCAGAGCTAGTTGGCATATAAACTTGTACTATTGTAGTAGGTGTGGGCTTCGTATCTATCTTGGCCACAATAATGCGTTCACTATGCTGTTTGTAGTAGCTTACCCGCATTCCTATTTTCCTATTCATTATTACATTATTAAACCTACTCCTGCATTACCCCTATTTGATTTTGTGTTTATAAACCTGTCATCACCTGACCAGAAGTCTTGTTCCTCCTGCCACCGAACTTCACTAATTCCCACTATATCTAACTTTAACCTATCCATTTCAATTTTTAAATTTTCTAACCTACCTGCCCGATTAAGGGATCTGACATTCCACGCTCCGATCCGTAGAACGCCAGTTTTCCTTCTCCTGATAACGACATCCTCCTGAGTAGTCCCCGCCCGGAGATCCGAATGGGGGACTATTTTACCTCCGGAATATTTTACCCAAGAGGATGCCATCATCATTTAATCATACAGTAAAGCTGCATGTCCTCGGGAAAAATTACGGCTGTAGTTTCCCCTTGCTTTCAGCCGTTCGCAGTACCAGCACAGCAACGCCGTTTTGGTTAATGTTGCAAGGCCAGATCAGTCAATCATCCAGACTGTTGCCACCGCAACTACTGAAAAGGCTGCTGCCCCTCTTCAGGAACCACACGTTTGTCTGGCCTCTCAACAGATACCCCTCCGTTGTGGTTGCACCTACGGTACGGCCATCTGTATCGCTGAGGCACGCAAGCCTCCCCACCAACGGCAAGGTCCATGGTTCATGGGGGGAAAGCCAGCTTAAAAGACAATAATCCATACCTAAAACTTGAATTGTACTACTTCTTACTCACTATTACATCAACTTAGAAGCTTCATCTGTGTTCTACTATTGTGCTTTTAGTGTCTCCGCATACCGCAGCACGCGACATAGCTTTGCAGACGATAAGTACAACCGTTTCAGAGAGAAGAGCGGCCAATGTGACGATCTGGTTTTAAGTCGATTCGATAACAAATGACGAAAACGGACGGATTTCTCAGGTTTTTAATACATATGAACACTTTTCACATTCTCCCGTGCTACAGGGCTACTAGTCCTCATTTCATGCAAAATCTTAACTTCCTAGTTCATGTCCAAGGCACCAAAGAAGGGTAAACAGTCAATAATCGATAAATAAAACTTGAATTGTACTACTTCTTACTGGCTATTACATCAACTTAGAAGCTTCATCCGTGTTCTACTATGGTGCTTTTAGTGTCTCCGCATACCGCAGCACGCGACATAGTTTTGCAGACGATAATTACAACCGTTGTAGAGAGAAGAGCGGCCAATGTGACGATTTGGCTTTAAGTCGATTCGATAGCAAATGACGAAAACGGACGGATTTCTCAGGTTTTTAGTACATATGAACACTTGTCACATTGTCCCGTGCAACGCAGCTGCTAATCCTCCTTTCATGCAAAATCTTAAGTTCCTAGCTCATGTCCAAATCACCAAAGAAGGGTAAAAAGTCAATAATCGATACCTAAAACTTGACTTTTACTATTTCTTACTGGCTATTACATCAACTTAGAAGCTTCATCTGTGTTCTACTATGGTGCTTTTAGTGTCTCCGCATATCGCAGCACGCGACATAGCTTTGCACGCGATAAATGTTACCGTTTCAGAGGGAAGAGCTGCCAATGTGACGATCTGGCTTTAAGTCGATTTGATAACAAATGACGAAAACGGACGGACTTCTCAGGTTTTTGCTACATATGGACAAGTTTCACATTCTCCCGTGCAACAGGGCTACTAGTCCTCATTTCATGCAAAATCTTAAGTTCCTAGCTCATGTCCAAGGCACCAAAGAAGGGTAAACAGCCAATGATCGATAAATAAAACTTGAATTGTACTGCTTCTTACTGGCTATTACATTAACTTAGAAGTTTCATATGTATTCTACTATGGTGCCTTTAGTGTCTCCGCACACCGCAGCACGCGACATAGCTTTGCAGACGATACGTACAACCGTATCAGAGAGAAGAGCGGCCAATGTGAGGATGTGGCTTTAAGTCGATTCGATAACAAATGAAAAAAAGGGACGGATTTCACAGGTTTTTACTACATATGAACACTTTTCACGTTCTCCCGTGCAACTCGGCTGCTAGACCTCTCTTTCATGTCGAATCTTAAGGTCCTAGCTCATGTCCAAGCCACCAAAGAAGGGTAATAAGTCAATAATCGATAACTAAAACTTGAATTGTACTACTTATTACTGGCTATTACATCAACTTAGAAGTTTCAACTGTGTTCTACTATAGTGCTTTTAGTGTTTCCGCATACCGCAGCACGCGACATAGCTTTGCAGACGATAAGTACAACCGTTTCAGAGAGAAGAGCGGCCAATGTGACGATCTGGCGTTAAGTCGATTCGATAACAAATGACGAAAACGGACGGATTTCTCAGGGTTTTACTACATATGAACACTTTCTACATTCTCCCATGCAACGCGGCTGCTAGTCCTCCTTTCATGCAACATCTTTAGTTCCTAGCTCATGTCTAAGGCACCAAAGAAGGGTAAAAAGTCAATAATCAATACCTAAAACTAGAATTTTACAACTTCTTACTGGCCATTACATCAACTTAGAAGCTTCATCTGTGTTCTACTATGGTGCTTTTAGTGTCTCCGCATACCGCAGCACGCGACATAGCTTTGCAGACGGTAAGTACACCCGTTTCAGAGTGAAGAGCGGCCAATGTGACGATCTGGCTTTAAGTCGATTCGTTAACAAATGACGAAAACGGATGGATGTCTCAGTTTTTTACTACATATGAACACTTACCAAATTGTCCCGAGCGACGCGGTTGCTAGTCCTCCTTTCATGCAAAATCTTAAGTTCCTAGCTCATGTCCAAGGCACCAAAGCCAGCTTAAAGGACAATAATCCATGCCTAAAACTTGAATTGCACTACTTCTTACTGACTATTACATCAACTTAGAAGCTTCATCTCTGTTCTACTATTGTGCATTTAGTGTCTCCGCATACCGCAGCACGCGACATAGCTTTGCAGACGATAAATGTAACTGTTTCAGACAGAAGTGCGGCCAATGTGACGATCGGGCTTTAAGTAGATTCGATAACAAATGAAAAAAAGTTACAGATTTCACAGGTTTTTACTACATATGAACACTTTTCAAATTCTCACGTGCAACAGGGCTACTAGTCCTCATTTCATGCAAAATCTTAAGTTCCTAGGTCATGTCCAAGGCACCAAAGAAGAGTAAAAATCTCAATTATCGATACCTAAAACTTGAACTGTACTACTTCTACTGTCTATTACATCAACTCAGAAGCTTCAACTGTGTTCTACTATGGTGCTTTTAGAGTCTCCGCATATCGCAGCACGCGACATAGGTTGGCACACGATAAATGTAACCGTTTCAGAGAGAAGAGCGGCCATTGTGACGATCTGGCTTTTAGTCGATTTGATAACAAATGACGAAAATGGACGGATTTCTCAGGTTTTTACCACATATGAACACTTTTCAGGGTCTCCCGTGCAACTCGGCTGCTAGTCATCCTCTCATGTCGAATCTTAAGGTCCTAGCTCACGTCCAAGCCACCAAAGAAGGGTAATAAGTCAATAATCGATAACTAAAACTTGAATTTTACTACTTCTTACTGGCTATTACATCAACTTAGAAGTTTCTACTGTGTTCTACTATGGTGATTTTAGTGTCTCCGCATACCGCAGCACGCGACATAGCTTTGCAGACGATAAGTACACCCGTTTCAGAGTGAAGAGCGGCCAATGTGACGATCTGTCTTTAAGTCGATTCGATAACAATTGACGAAAACGGACGGATTTCTCAGGTTTTTACTACATACGAACACTTTCCAAATTGACCCGAGCGACGCGGTTGCTAGTCCTCCTTTCATGCAAAATCTTAAGTTATTAGCTCATGTCCAAGGCACCAAAGAAGGGTAAAAAGTCAATAATCGATACCTAAAACTTGAATTGTACTACTTCTTACTAGCTATTACATCTACTTAGAAGCTTCAACTGTGTTCTACTATGGTGCTTTCATTGTCTCCGCATACCGCAGCACGCGACATAGCTTTGCAGTCGATAATTACAACCGTTTCAGAGAGAAGAGCGGCCAATGTGACGATCTGGCTTTAAGTCGATTCGTTAACACTTGACGAAAACGGACGGATTTCTCAGGTTTTTACTACATATGGACACTTTTCTCATTCTCCCGTGCAACAGGGCTACTAGTCCTCATTTCAGGCAAAGTCCTAAGTTCCTAACTCATGTCCAAGTCACCAAAGAAGGGTAAACAGTCAATAATCGATAAATAAAACTTGAATTGTACTACTTCTTACTGTCTATTACATCAACTTAGAAACTTCATCTGTGTTCTACTATGGTGCTTTTAGTGTCTCCGCATACCGCAGCACGCGACATAGCTTTGCAGACGGTAAGTACACAAGTTTCAGAGTGAAGAGCGGCCAATGTGACGATCTGTCTTTAAGTCGATTCGATAACAAATGACGAAAACGGACGGATTTCTCAGGGTTTTACTACATATGAACACTTTCCAGAATCTCCCGTGCAACGCGGCTGCTAGTCCCCCTTTGATGCAGAATCTCAAGGTCCTAGCTCATGTCCAAGGCACCAAAGCCATCTTAAAAGTCAATAATCCATGCCTAAAACTTGAATTGTACTACTTCTTACTGGCTATCATCAACTTAGAAGCTTCATCTGTGTTCTACTATGGTGCTTTTAGTGTCTCCACATATCACAGCACGCGACATAGCTTTGCACACGATAAATGAAACCGTTTCTCGAAGGAAGAGCGGCCAATGTGACGATCTGGCTTTAAGTCGATTTGATAACAGATGACGAAAACGGACGGACTTCTAAGGTTCTTACTACATATGAACTCTTTTCACATTCTCCCGTGCAACAGGGCTACTAGTCCTCATTTCATGCAAAATCTTAAGTTCGTAGCTCATGTCCAAGGCACCAAAGAAGGTTAACAGTCAATAATCGATAAATAAAACTTGAAGTTTACTACTTCTTACTGGCTATTACATCGACTTAGAAGCTTCATCTGTGTTCTACTATGGTGCCTTTAGTGTCTCCGCATACCGCAGCACGCGGCATAGCTTTGCAGACGATAAATATAACCGTTTCAGACAGAAGTGTGCCCAATGTGACGATCTGGGTTTAAGTCGATTCCATAACAAATGACGAAAACGGACGGATTTCTCAAGTTTTTACCACATATGAACACTTTTCACATTCTCCCGTGCAACGCGGCTGCTAGTCCACCTTTCATGCAAAATCTTAAGTTCCTAGCTCAAGTCCAAGGCACCATAGAAGGGTAAAAAGTCAATAATCGATACCTAAAACTTGAATTGTACTACATCTTACTGCCTATTACATCAACTTAGGAGCTTCATCTGTGTTCTACTATGGTGCTTTTAGTGTCTCCGCATACCGCAGCACGCGACATAGGTTTGCAGACGATAAATGTACCCGTTTCAGACATAGGTGTGGCCGATGTGACGATCTGGCTTTATGTCGATTCTATAAGAAATGACGAAAACGGACGGATTTGTCAATTTTTTAAAACATATGAACACTTTTCACATTCTCCCGTGCAACGCGGCTGCTAGTCCTCCTTTAATGCAAAATCTTAAGTTCCTAGCTCATGTCCAAGGCACCAAAGAAGAGTAAAAAGTCAATAATCGATACCTAAAACTTGAATTGTAGTACTTCTTACTGGTTATTACATCAACTTAGAAGCTTCATCTGTGTTCTACTATGGTGCTTTTAGTGTCTCCTCATACCGCAGCACGTGACATAGCTTTGCAGACGATAAATGTAACCGTTTCAGACAGAAGAGCGGCCAATGTGACGATTTGGCTTTAAGTCGATTCGATAACAAATGACGAAAACGGACGGATTTCTCAGGTTTTTACTACATATGAACACTTTTCACATTCGCCCGTGCTACACGGCTGCTAGTCCACCTTTCATGCAAAATATTAGGTTCCTAGCTCATGTCCAAGGCACCAAAGAAGGGTAAAAAGTCAATAATCAATACCTAAAACTTGAATTGTACTACTTCTTACTGGCTATTACATAAACTTAGAAGCTTCATCTGTGTTCTACTATGGTGCTTTTAGTGTCTCCGCATACCGCAGCACGCGACATAGCTTTGCAGACGATAAATTTAACCGTTTCAGACAGAAGTGCGGCTAATGTGACGATTTGGCTTTAAGTCGATTCGATAACAAATGACGAATACGGACGGATTTCTCAGGTTTTTACTACATATGAACACTTTTCACATTCTCCCGTGCAACTCGGCTGCTAATCCTCCTTTCATGCAAAATCTTAAGTTCATAGCTCATGTCCAAGGCAACAAAGAAGGGTAAAAAGTCAATAATCGATACCTAAAACTTGAATTTTACTACATCTTACTGGCTATTACATCAACTAAGAAGCTTCATCTGTGTTCTACTATTGTGCTTTTATTGTCTCCTAATACCGCAGCACGCGACATAGCTTTGCAAACGATAAATGTAACCGTTTCAGACAGAAGAGCGGCCAAAGAGACGATCTGGCTTTAAGTCGATTCGATAACAAATGACGAGAACGGACGGATTTCTCAGGTTCTTACCACATATGAACACTTTTCACATTCTCCTGAGCAACGCGGCTGCTAGTCCTCCTTTCATGCAAAATCTTAAGTTCCTAGCTCATGTCCGAGTCGCCAAAGAAGGGTAAAAAGTCAATAAACGATACCTAAAACTTGAATAGTACTACTTCTTACTGGGTATTACATCAACTTAGAAGCTTCATCTGTGTTCTACTATGGTGCTTTTAGTGTCTCCGCATACCGCAGCACGTGACATAGCTTTGCAGACGATAAGTACAACCGTTTCAGAGAGAAGAGCGGCCAATGTGACGATCAGGCTTTAAGTCGATTCGATAACAAATGACGAAAACGGACGGGTTTCTCAGGTTTTTACTACATATGAACATTTTTCACATTCGCCCGTGCTACGCGGCTGCTAGTCCTCCTTTAATGCAAAATCTTAAGTTCCTAGGTTTTGTCCAAGGCACCAAAGAAGGGTAAAAAGTCAATAATCAATACCTGAAAATTGAAGTGTACTACTTCTTACTGGCTATTACATCAACTTAGAAGCTTCATCTGTGATCTACTATGGTGCTTTTAGTGTCTCCGCATACCGCAGCACACGAAATAGCTATGCAGACGATAAATGTAACCGTTTCAGACAGAAATGTGCCCAATGTGACGATCTGGGATTAAGTCGATTCGATAACAAATGACGAAAACGGACGGATTTCTCAAGTTTTTACCACATATGAACACTTTTCACATTCTCCCGTGCAACGCGGCTGCTAGTCCACCTTTCATGCAAAATCTTAAGTTCCTTGCTCATGTCAAAGGCACCAAAGAAGGGTGAAAAGTCAATAATCAATACCTAAAACTTGAATTGTACTACTTCTTAATGGTTATTGCATCAACTTAGAAGCTTCATCTGTGTTCTACTATGGTGCTTTTAGTGTCTCCGCATACCGCAGCACGTGACATAACTTTGCAGACGGTAAATGTAACCGTTTCAGACACAAGTGCGGCCAATGTGACGATCTGGCTTTTAAGTCGATTCGGTAACAAATGAAGAAAACTTACGGATTTCTCAGGTTTTTACTAGATATGAACACTTTTCACATTCTCCCGTGCAAATCGGCTGCTAATCCTCCTTTCATGCAAAATCTTAAGTTCCTAGCTCAAGTCCAAGGCACCATAGAAGGGTAAAAAGTCAATAATCGATACCTAAAACTTGAATTGTACTACATCTTACTGCCTATTACATCAACTTAGAAGCTTCATCTGTGTTCTACTATGGTGCTTTTAGTGTCTCCGCATACCGCAGCACGCGACATAGCTTTGCAGACGATAAATTTAACCGTTTCAGACAGAAGTACGGCTAATGTGACGATCTGGCTTTAAGTCGATTCGATAACAAATGACGAAAACGGACGGATTTCTCAGGTTTTTGCTACATATGAACACTTTTCACATTCTCCCGTGCAACTCGGGTGCTAATCCTCCTTTCATGCAAAATCTTAAGTTCATAGCTCATGTCCAAGGCAACAAAGAAGGGTAAAAAGTCAATAATCGATACCTAAAACTTGAATTTTACTACATCTTACTGGCTATTACATCAACTAAGAAGCTTCATCTGTTTTCTACTATAGTGCTTTTATTGTCTCCGCATACCGCAGCACGCGACATAGCTTTGCAGACGATAAATGTAACCGTTTCAGACAGAAGAGCGGCCAAAGAGACGATCTGGCTTTAAGTCGATTCGATAACAAATGACGAGAACGGACGGATTTCTCAGGTTCTTACCACATATGAACACTTTTCACATTCTCCTGAGCAACGCGGCTGCTAGTCCTCCTTTCATGCAAAATCTTAAGTTCCTAGCTCATGTCCGATTCGCCAAAGAAGGGTAAAAAGTCAATAAACGATACCTAAAACTTGAATAGTACTACTTCTTACTGGCTATTACATCAACTTAGAAGCTTCATCTGTGTTCTACTATGGTGCTTTTAGTGTTTCCGCATACCGCAGCACGTGACATACATTTGCAGACGATAAGTACAACCGTTTCAGAGAGAAGAGCGGCCAATGTGACGATCAGGCTTTAAGTCGATTCGATAACAAATGACGAAAACGGACGGGTTTCTCAGGTTTTTACTACATATGAACATTTTTCACATTCGCCCGTGCTACGCGGCTGCTAGTCCTCCTTTAATGCAAAATCTTAAGTTCCTAGGTTTTGTCCAAGGCACCAAAGAAGGGTAAAAAGTCAATAATCAATACCTGATAATTGAAGTGTACTACTTCTTACTGGCTATTACATCAACTTAGAAGCTTCATCTGTGTTCTACTATGGTGCTTTTAGTGTCTCCGCATACCGCAGCACACGAAATAGCTATGCAGACGATAAATGTAACCGTTTCAGACAGAAGTGTGCCCAATGTGACGATCTGGGATTAAGTCGATTCGATAACAAATGACGAAAACGGACGGATTTCTCAAGTTTTTACCACATATGAACACTTTTCACATTCCCCCGTGCAACGCGGCTGCTAGTCCACCTTTCATGCAAAATCTTAAGTTCCTTGCTCATGTCAAAGGCACCAAAGAAGGGTGAAAAGTCAATAATCAATACCTAAAACTTGAATTGTACTACTTCTTAATGGTTATTACATCAACTTAGAAGCTTCATCTGTGTTCTACTATGGTGCTTTTAGTGTCTCCGCATACCGCAGCACGTGACATAACTTTGCAGACGGTAAATGTAACCGTTTCAGACACAAGTGCGGCCAATGTGACGATCTGGCTTTTAAGTCGATTCGGTAACAAATGAAGAAAACTTACGGATTTCTCAGGTTTTTACTAGATATGTACACTTTTCACATTCTCCCGTGCAAATCGGCTGCTAATCCTCCTTTCATGCAAAATCTTAAGTTCCTAGCTCAAGTCCAAGGCACCATAGAAGGGTAAAAAGTCAATAATCGAAACCTAAAACATGAATTGTACTACATCTTACTGCCTATTAAATCAACTTAGAAGCTTCATCTGTGTTCTACTATGGTGCCTTTAGTGTCTCCGCATACCGCAGCACGCGACATAGCTTTGCAGACGATAAATGTACCCGTTTCAGACATAGGTGTGGCCGATGTGACGATCTGGCTTTAAGTCGATTCGATAACAAATGACGAAAACGGACGGATTTCTCGGGTTTTTAAAACATATGAACACTTTTCACATTCTCCCGTGCAACGCGGCTGCTAGTCTTCCTTTCATGCAAAACCTTAAGTTCCTAGCTCATGTCCAAGCCACCATAGAAGGGTAAAAAGTCAATAATCGATACCTAAAACTTGAATTGTAGTACTTCTTACTGCTTATTACATCAACTTAGAAGCTTCATCTGTGGTCTACTATGGTGCTTTTAGTGTCTCCGCATACCGCAGCACACGACATAACTTTGCAGACGATAAATGTAACCGTTTCAGAGAGAAGAGAGGCCAATGTGACGATCTGGCCTTAAGTCGATTTGATAACAAATGACGAAAACGGCCGAATACCTTAGGTTTTTACTACAAATGAACACTTTTCACACTCTCCCGTGTATCGCAGCTACTAGTCCTCCTTTCATGCAAAATCTTAAGGTCCTAGCTCACGTCCAAGGCACCAAAGCCGGCTAAAAAGTCAATAATCGATAACTAAAACGTGAATTGTACTACTTTTTACTTGCTATTACATAAACTTAGAAGCTTTTTCAGTGTTCTACTATGGTGCTTTTTGTGTCTCCGCATACCGCAGCACTCGACATAGCTTTGCAGACGATAAATGTAACCGTTTCAGAGAGAAGAGCAGACAATGTAACGTCCTGGCTTTAAGTCAATTCGATATCAAATGAAGAAAACCGACAGATTTCTCAGTTTTTTACTACATATGAACGCTTTAACACATTTTCCCGTGCAACGCGGCTGCTAGTCCTCCTTTCATGCAAAATCTTATGGTCCAAGCTCATGTCCAAGTGACTAAAGCCGGTTAAAAACTCAATAATCGAAAACTAAAACTTCAATTGTACTACCTATTACATCAACTTAGAAGCTTCTACTGTGTTCTACTATAAGGCTTTTAGTGTCTCCGCATACCGCACCCAACGACATAACTTTGCAGACGGTAAATGTAACCGTTTCAGAGGGAAGAGCGGCCAATGTGATGATCTGGCTTTAAGTCGATTCGATAACAAATGACGAAAACGGACGGATTTCTCAGGTTTTTACTACATATGAACACTTTTCACATTCGCCCGTGCTACACGGCTGCTAGTCCTCCTTTCATGCAAAATATTAAGTTCCTAGCTCATGTCCAAGGCACCAAAGAAGGGTAAAAAGTCAATAATCGATACCTAAAACTTGAATTTTACTACATCTTACTGGCTATTACATCAACTAAGAAGCTTCATCTGTGTTCTACTATGGTGCTTTTAGTGTCTCCGCATACCGCAGCACGCGACATAGCTTTGCAGACGATAAATGTAACCGTTTCAGACAGAAGACCGGCCAATGTGACGATCTGGCTTTAAGTCGATTCGATAACAAATGACGAAATCTCACGGATTTCTCAGGTTTTTACTACATATGAACACTTCTCACTGTCGCCCGTGCACCGCGGCTGCTAGTCCTCCTTTAATGCAAAATCTTAAGTTCCTAGGTTTTGTCCAAGGCACCAAAGAAGGGTAAAAAGTCAATAATCAATACCTGAAAATGGAAGTGTACTACTTCTTACTGGCTATTACATCAACTTAGAAGCTTCATCTGTGTTCTACTATGGTGCTTTTAGTGTCTCCGCATACCGCAGCACACGACATAGCTATGCAGACGATAAATGTAACCGTTTCAGACAGAAGTGCGGCCAATGTGACGATCTGGCTTTAAGTCGATTCGACAACAAATGACGAAAACGGACTGATTTCTCAGGTATTTACTACATATGAACACTTTTCACATTCTCCCGTACAACGCGGGTGCTAGTCCTCCTTTCATGCAGATTCTTAAGTTCCTAGCTCAAGTCCAAAGCACCAAAGAAGTGTAAAAAGTCAATAATCTATACCTAAAACACGAATTGTACTACATCTTACTGGCTATTACGTCAACTTAGAAGCTTCATCTGTGTTCTACTATGGTGCTTTTAGTGTCTCTGTATACCGCAGCACGCGACATAGCTTTGCAGACGATAAATATAACCGCTTCAGACAGAAGTGTGCCCAATGTGACGATCTGGGTTTAAGTCGATTTGATAACAAATGACGAAAACGGACGAATTTCTCAAGTTTTTACCACATATGAACACAGTTCACATTCTCCCGTGCAACGCGGGTGCTAGTCCTCCTTTCATGCAAAATCTTAAGTTCTTAGCTCAAGTCCAAGGCTCCAAAGAAAGGTAAAAAGTCAATAATCTATACCCAAAATACGAATTGTACTACATCTTACTGGCTATTACATCAACTTAGAAGCTTCATCTGTGTTCTAATACGGTGCTTTTAGTGTCTCCGCATACCGCAGCACGTGACATAACTTTGCAGACGATAAATGTAATTGTTTCAGAGAGAAGAGAGGCCAATGTGACGATCTGGCATTAAGTCGATTTGATGGCAAATGACGAAACCGGCCGAATACCTTAGGTTTTTACTACAAATGAACACTTTTCACTCTCTCCCGTGTATCGCAGCTACTAGTCCTCCTTTCATGCAAAATCTTAAGGTCCTAGCTCACGTCCAAGGCACCAAAGCCGGCTAAAAAGTCAATAATCGATATCTAAAACGTGAATTGTGCTGCTTCTTACTGGCTATTACTTAAACTCAGAAGTTTTTTCAGTGTTTTACTATGGTGCTTTTAGTGTCTCCGCATACCGCAGCACGCGACATAGCATTGCAGACGATAAATGTAACCGTTTCAGAGAGAAGAGCGGCGAATGTACGTCCTGGCTTTAAGTCAATTCGATAACAAATGAAGAAAACCGACAGATTTCTCAGCTTTTTACTACATATGAACACTTTAACACATTTTCCCGTGCAACGCGGCTGCTAGTCCTCCTTTCATGCAAAATCTTATGGTCCTAGCTCATGTCCAAGTGACTAAAGCCGGCTAAAAACTCAATAATCGAAAACTAAAACTTCAATTGTACTACCTATTACATCAACTTAGAAGCTTCTACTGTGTTCCACTATGAGGCTTTTAGTGTCTCCGCATACCGCACCCAACGACATAGCTTTGCAGACGGTAAATGTAACCGTTTCAGAGGGAAGAGCGGCCAATGTGATGATCTGGCTTTAAGTCGATTCGATAACAAATATCGAACACGGACGGATTTCTCAGGTTTTTACTACATATGAACACATTTCACATTCTCCCGTGCAACACGGCTGCTAGTCCACCTTTCACGCAAAATCTTAAGGTCCTAGCTCATGTCCAAGGCCCCAAAGCCAGCTAAAAAGTCAATAATCGATATCTAAAACGTTATTGTACTACTCTTTTCTGGCTATTACAATAACTGAGAAATTTCATCTGTGTTCTACTATGGTGCTGTTAGTGTCTCCGCATACCGCAGCACGCGACGTAGCTTTGCAGACGATAAATGTAACCGTTTCAGGGAGAAGAGCGACCAATGTGACGATCTGGCTTTAAGTCGATTTGATAAGAAATGACGAAAATGGACGGATTTCTCAGGTTTTTACTACATATGAACGCTTTTCACATTCTCCCGTGCAACGCAGCTGCTAGTTCTCCTTTGATGGAAAATCTTAAGGTCCTAGCTCATGTCCAAGTCCCCAAAGCCAGATAAAAAGACAATAAGCGGCATCTAAAACGTTATTGTACTACTACTTGCAAGCTATTACATCAACTTAGAAGTTTCATCTGTTTTCTACTATGGTGCTGTGAGTGTCTCCGCATACCGCAGCACGCGACATAGCTTTGCAGACAATAAATGTAACCGTTTCAGAGGGAAGAGCGACCAATGTGACGATCTGGCTTTAAGTCGATTTGATAAGAACTGACGATAACGGACGGATTTCTCAGGTTTTTACTACATATGAACACTTTCCACATTCTCCCGTGCAACGCAGCTGCTAGTCCTCCTTTGATGCAAAGTCTTAAGGTCCTAGCTCATGCCCAAGACCACAAAGCCAGCTAAAAAGTCAATAATCGATATCTAAAACGTTATTGCACTACTTCTTACTGGCTATTACATCAACTTAGAAGTTTCATCACTGTTCTACTGTGGTGCTGTAAGTGTCTCTGCATACCGCAGCACGCGACATTGCTTTGCAGACGATAAATGTAACCGTTTCAGAGAGAAGGGCGACCAATGTGACGATCTGGCTTTAAGTCGATTTGATAAGAAATGACGAAAACGGACGGATTTCTCAGGTTATTACTACATATGAACACTTTTCACATTCTCCCGTGCAACGCAGCTGCTAGTTCTCCTTTGATGCAAAATCTTAAGGTCCTAGCTCATGTCCGAGGCCCCAAAGCCAGCTAAAAAGTCAATAATCGGTATCTAAAACGTTATATTACTACTTCTTACTGGCTATAACATCAACTTAGAAGCTTCGTCTGTGTTCTACTATGGTGCTCTTAGTGTCTCCACATACCGCAGCACGCGACATAGCTTTGCAGACGATAAATGTAACCATTTCAGGGAGAAGAGCGACCAATGTGACGATCTGGCTTTAAGTCGATTTGATAAGAAATGACGAAAACGGACGGATTTCTCAGGTTTTTACTACATATGAACACTTTTCACATTCTCCCATGCAACTCAGCTGCTAGTTCTCCTTTGATGTAAAATCTTAAGGTCCTAGCTCATGTCCAAGTCCCAAAGGCAGCTAAAAAGTCAATAATCGGTATCTAAAACGTTATTGTACTACTTCTTACAGGTTATTGCATCAACTTAGAAGTTTCATCTGTTTTCTACTATGGTGCTGTTAGTGTCTCCGCATACCACAGCACGCGACATAGCTTTGCAGACGATAAATGTAACCGTTTCAGAGAGAAGAGCGACCAATGTGACGATCTGGCTTTAAGTCGATTTGATACGAAATGACGAAAACGGACGGATTTCTCAGGTTTTTGCTACATATGAACACTATTTACATTCTCCCGTGCAACGCAGCTGCTAGTCATCTTTTGATGCAAAATCTTAAGGTCCTAGCTCATGTCCAAGGCCCCAAAGCCAGCTAAAAAGTCAATAATCGATATTTAAAACGTTATTGTACTACTCTTTTCTGGCTATTACAATAACTGAGAAATTTCATCTGTGTTCTACTATGGTGCTGTTAGTGTCTCCGCATACCGCAGCACGCGACGTAGCTTTGCAGACGATAAATGTAACCGTTTCAGAGAGAAGAGCGACCAATGTGACGATCTGGCTTTAAGTCGATTTGATACGAAATGACGAAAACGGACGGATTTCTCAGGTTTTTGCTACATTTGAACACTTTTTACCTTCTCCCGTGCAACGCAGCTGCTAGTGCTCCTTTGTTGCAAAGTCTTAAGATACTAACTCATGTCCAAGACCCCAACGCCAGCTAAAAAGTCAATAATCGATATCTAAAACCTTATTGCACTACTTCTTACTGGCTATTACATCAACTTAGAAGTTTCATCAGTGTTCTACTATGGTGCTGTTTGTGTCTCTGCATACCGCAGCACGCAACATAGCTTTGCAGACAATAAATGTAACCGTTTCAGAGAGAAGAGCGACCAGTGTGACGATCTGGCTTTAAGTCGCTTTTATAAGAAATGACGAAAACGGACGGATTTCTCAGGTTTTTACTACATATGAACACTTTTCACATACTCCCGTGCAACGAGGCTGCTAGTCTTAGTTTCATGCAAAATCTTAAGGTCTTAGCTCATGTCCAAGAACTCAAAGCCAGCTAAAAAGTCAATAATCGATATCTAAAACGTTATTGTACTACTTCTTACAGGTTATTGCATCAACTTAGAAGTTTCATCTGTTTTCTACTATGGTGCTGTTAGTGTCTCCGCATACCACAGCACGCGACATAGCTTTGCAGACGATAAATGTAACCGTTTCAGAGAGAAGAGCGACCAATGTGACGATCTGGCTTTAAGTCGATTTGATACGAAATGACGAAAACGGACGGATTTCTCAGGTTTTTGCTACATATGAACACTATTTACATTCTCCCGTGCAACGCAGCTGCTAGTCATCTTTTGATGCAAAATCTTAAGGTCCTAGCTCATGTCCAAGGCCCCAAAGCCAGCTAAAAAGTCAATAATCGATATCTAAAACGTTATTGTACTACTCTTTTCTGGCTATTACAATAACTGAGAAATTTCATCTGTGTTCTACTATGGTGCTGTTAGTGTCTCCGCATACCGCAGCACGCGACGTAGCTTTGCAGACGATAAATGTAACCGTTTCAGGGAGAAGAGCGACCAATGTGACGATCTGGCTTTAAGTCGATTTGATAAGAAACGACGAAAATGGACGGATTTCTCAGGTTTTTACTACATATGAACGCTTTTCACATTCTCCCGTGCAACGCAGCTGCTAGTTCTCCTTTGATGGAAAATCTTAAGGTCCTAGCTCATGTCCAAGACCCCAAAGCCAGATAAAAAGACAATAATCGGCATCTAAAACGTTATTGTACTACTACTTGCAAGCTATTACATCAACTTAGAAGTTTCATCTGTTTTCTACTATGGTGCTGTGAGTGTCTCCGCATACCGCAGCACGCGACATAGCTTTGCAGACAATAAATGTAACCGTTTCAGAGGGAAGAGCGACCAATGTGACGATCTGGCTTTAAGTCGATTTGATAAGAACTGACGATAACGGACGGATTTCTCAGGTTTTTACTACATATGAACACTTTCCACATTCTCCCGTGCAACGCAGCTGCTAGTCCTCCTTTGATGCAAAGTCTTAAGGTCCTAGCTCATGCCCAAGACCACAAAGCCAGCTAAAAAGTCAATAATCGATATCTAAAACGTTATTGCACTACTGCTTACTGGCTATTACATCAACTTAGAAGTTTCATCACTGTTCTACTGTGGTGCTGTAAGTGTCTCTGCATACCGCAGCACGCGACATTGCTTTGCAGACGATAAATGTAACCGTTTCAGAGAGAAGGGCGACCAATGTGACGATCTGGCTTTAAGTCGATTTGATAAGAAATGACGAAAACGGACGGATTTCTCAGGTTATTACTACATATGAACACTTTTCACATTCTCCCGTGCAACGCAGCTGCTAGTTCTCCTTTGATGCAAAATCTTAAGGTCCTAGCTCATGTCCGAGGCCCCAAAGCCAGCTAAAAAGTCAATAATCGGTATCTAAAACGTTATATTACTACTTCTTACTGGCTATAACATCAACTTAGAAGCTTCGTCTGTGTTCTACTATGGTGCTCTTAGTGTCTCCACATACCGCAGCACGCGACATAGCTTTGCAGACGATAAATGTAACCATTTCAGGGAGAAGAGCGACCAATGTGACGATCTGGCTTTAAGTCGATTTGATAAGAAATGACGAAAACGGACGGATTTCTCAGGTTTTTACTACATATGAACACTTTTCACATTCTCCCATGCAACTCAGCTGCTAGTTCTCCTTTGATGTAAAATCTTAAGGTCCTAGCTCATGTCCAAGTCCCAAAGGCAGCTAAAAAGTCAATAATCGGTATCTAAAACGTTATTGTACTACTTCTTACAGGTTATTGCATCAACTTAGAAGTTTCATCTGTTTTCTACTATGGTGCTGTTAGTGTCTCCGCATACCACAGCACGCGACATAGCTTTGCAGACGATAAATGTAACCGTTTCAGAGAGAAGAGCGACCAATGTGACGATCTGGCTTTAAGTCGATTTGATACGAAATGACGAAAACGGACGGATTTCTCAGGTTTTTGCTACATTTGAACACTTTTTACCTTCTCCCGTGCAACGCAGCTGCTAGTGCTCCTTTGTTGCAAAGTCTTAAGATACTAACTCATGTCCAAGACCCCAACGCCAGCTAAAAAGTCAATAATCGATATCTAAAACCCTATTGCACTACTTCTTACTGGCTATTACATCAACTTAGAAGTTTCATCAGTGTTCTACTATGGTGCTGTTTGTGTCTCTGCATACCGCAGCACGCAACATAGCTTTGCAGACAATAAATGTAACCGTTTCAGAGAGAAGAGCGACCAATGTGACGATCTGGCTTTAAGTCGCTTTTATAAGAAATGACGAAAACGGACGGATTTCTCAGGTTTTTACTACATATGAACACTTTTCACATACTCCCGTGCAACGAGGCTGCTAGTCTTAGTTTCATGCAAAATCTTAAGGTCTTAGCTCATGTCCAAGAACTCAAAGCCAGCTAAAAAGTCAATAATCGATATCTAAAACGTTATTGCACTACTTCTTACCGGCAATTACATCATTTTAGAAGTTTCATCAGTGTTTTACTATGGTGCTGTTAGTGTCTCCGCATACAGCAGCACGCGACATTGCTTTGCAGACGATAAATGTAACCGTTTCAGAGAGAAGAGCGACCAATGTGACGATCTGGCTTTAAGTCGATTTTATAAGAAATGACGAAAATGTACGGATTTCTCAGGTTTTTACTACATATGAACACTTTTCACATTCTCCCGTGCAACGCAGCTGCTAGTCCTCCTTTGATGCAAAATCTTAAGGTCCTAGCTCATGTCCAAGTCCCCAAAGCCAGCTAAAAAGTGAATAATCGATATCTAAAGTTATTGTACTACTTCTTACTGGCTATATCATCAACTTAGAAGTTTCATCTGTTTTCTACTATGGTGCTGTTAGGGTCTCCGCTTACCGCAGCACGCGACATAGCTTTGCAGACGAGTAATGTATCCGTTTCAGAGAGAAGAGCGACCAATGTGACGATCTGGCTTTAAGTCGATTTGATAAGAAATGACGATAACGGTCGGATTTCTCAGGTTTTTACTACATATGAACACTTTTCACATTCTCCCGTGCAACGCAGCTGCTAGTCCTCCTTTGATGCAAAGTCTTAAGGTCCTAGCTCATGTCCAAGACCACAAAGCCAGCTAAAAAGTCAATAATCGATATCTAAAACGTTATTGCACTACTTCTTACTGGCTATTACATCAACTTAGAAGTTTCATCACTGTTCTACTGTGGTGCTGTTAGTGTCTCTGCATACCGCAGCACGCGACATTGCTTTGCAGACGATAAATGTAACCGTTTCAGAGAGAAGGGCGACCAATGTGACGATCTGGCTTTAAGTCGATTTGATAAGAAATGACGAAAACGGACGGATTTCTCAGGTTTTTACTACATATGAACATTTTTCACATTCTCCCGTGCAACGCAGCTCCTAGTTCTCCTTTGATGCAAAATCTTAAGGTCCTAGCTCATGTCCAAGGCCCCAAAGCCAGCTAAAAAGTCAATAATCGGTATCTAAAACGTTATTGTACTACTTCTTACTGGCTATTACATCAACTTAGAAGTTTCATCTGTGTTCTACTATGGTCCTGTTAGTGTCTCCGCATACCGCAGCACGCGACATAGCTTTGCAGATGATAAATGTAACCGTTTCAGAGAGAAGAGCGATCAATGTGACGATCTGGCTTTAAGTCGATTTGATAAGAAATGACGAAAACGGATGGATTTCTCAGGTTTTCACTACATATGAACACTTTTGACATTCTTACGTGATACGGAGCTGCTAGTCCTCCTTTGATGCAAAGTCTTAAGGTCCTAGCTCATGTCCAAGACCCCAATGCCAGATAAAAAGTCAATAATCGATATCTAAAACGTTATTGCAATACTTCTTACTGGCTATTACAACAAGTTAGAAGTTTCATCAGTGTTCTACTACGGTGCTGTTAGTGTCTCTGCATACCGCAGCACGCGACATAGCTTTGCAGACGATAAATGTAACCGTTTTAGAGAGAAGAGCGACTAATGTGACGATCTGGCTTTAAGTCGATTTGATAAGAAATGACGAAAACGGACGGATTTCTCAGGTTTTTACTACATATGAACACTTTTCACATTCTCCCATGCAACTCGGCTGCTAGTCCTCCTTTCAAGCAGAATCTTACGGTCCTAGCTCATGTCCAAGGCACCAAAGCCAGCTAAAAAGTCAATAATCGATACCTAAAACTTGAATTGTGCTACCTCTTACTGGATTTTACATCAACTTAGAAGCTTCATCTGTGTTCTACTATGGTGCTTTTAGTGCCTCCGCATACCGCTACACGCGACATAGCTTTGCAGACGATAAGTACAACCGTTTCAGAGAGAAGGGCGGCCAATGTGACGGTCTGGCTTTAAGCCGATTCGATAACAAATGACGAAAACGGACGGATTTCTCAGGTTTTTACTACATATGTACACTTTTCACAATCTCCCGTGCAACGCGGCTGTTAGTCCTCCTTTCATGCAAAATCTTAAGTTCCTAGCTCATGTCCAAGGCACCAAAGAAGGGTAAAAAGTCAATAATCGATAATTAAAACTTGAATTGTACTACTTCTTACTGGCTATTACCTCAACTTAGAAGCTTCATCTGTTTTCTACTATGGTGCTTTTAGTGTCTCGGCATACCGCAGCACGCGACATAGCTTTGCAGACGATAAATGTAATCGTTTCAGAGAGAAGAGCGTCCAATGTGACGTCCTGGCTTTAAGTCGATTTGATAAGAAATTACGAAAACGGACGGATTTCTCAGGTTTTTACTGCACATGAACACTATTTAAATTCTCCCGTGCAACGGAGCATCTAGTCCTCCTTTGATGCAAAATCTTAAGGTCCTAGCTCATGTCGAAGGCCCCAAAGCCAGCTAAAAAGTCAATAATCGATATCTAAAACGTTATTGTACTACTCCTTACTGGCTATTACAATAACTGAGAAATTTCATCTGTGTTCTATTAAGGTGCTGTTAGTGTCTAAGCATACCGCAGCACGCGACGTAGCTTTGCAGACGATAAATGTAACCGTTTCAGGGAGAAGAGCGACCAATGTGACGATCTGGCTTTAAGTCGATTTGATAAGAAATGACGAATACGGACGGATTTCTCAGGTTTTCACTGCATATGAACACTTTTCACATTCTCCCGTGCAACACAGCTGCTAGTTCTCCTTTGGTGCAAAATCTTAAGGTCCTAGCTCATGTCCAAGGCCCCAAAGCCAGCTAAAAAGTCAATAATCGGTATCTAAAACGTTATTGTACTACTTCTTACTGGCTATTAAATCAACTTAGAAGTTTCATCTGTGTTCTACTATGAACCTGTTAGTGTCTCCGCATACCGCAGCACGCGACATAGCTTTGCAGACGATAAATGTAACCGTTTGAGGGAGAAGAGCGACCAATGTGACGATCTGGCTTTAAGTCGATTTGATAAGAAATGACGAAGACGGACGGATTTCTCAGGTTTTCACTACATATTAACACTTTTGACATTCTCCCGTGCAACGGAGCTGCTAGTCCTCCATTGATGCAAAGTCTTAAGGTCCTAGCTCATGTCCAAGACCCCAAAGCCAGATAAAAAGTCAATAATCGATATCTAAAACGTTATTGCAATACTTCTTACTGGCTATTACAACAAGTTAGAAGTTTCATCAGTGTTCTACTATGGTGCTGTTAGTGTCTCTGCATACCGCAGCACGCGACATAGCTTTGCAGACGATAAATGTAAAGGTTTCAGACAGAAGAGCGACCAATGTGACGTTCTGGCTTTAAGTCGATTTGATAAGAAATGACGAAAATGGACGGATTTCCCAGTTTTTACTACATATGAACACTTTTCACATTCTCCCGTGCAACGCAGCTGCTAGTACTCCTTTGATGCAAAATCTTAAGGTCCTAGCTCATGTCCAAGTCCCCAAAGCCAGCTAAAAAGTCAATAATCGATATCTAAAACGTTATTGTACTACTTCCTACTGGCTATAACATCAACTTAGTAGCTTCGTCTGTGTTCTACTATGGTGCTCTTAGTGTCTCCACATACCGCAGCACGCGACATAGCTTTGCAGACGATAAATGTGACCGTTTCAGAGAGAAGAGCGACCAATGTGAAGACCTGGCTTTAAGTCGATTTGATAAGAAATGACGAAAACGGACGGATTTCTCATGTTTTAGTACATATGAACACTCTTCACATTCTCCCGGGCAACGCAGCTGCTAGTCCTCCTTTGATGCAAAATCTTAAGGTCCTAGCTCATGTCCAAGGCCCCAAAGCCAGCTAAAAAGTCAATAATCGGTTTCTAAAACGTTATTGTACTACTTCTTACTGGCTATTACATCAACTTAGAAGTTCATCAGTGTTCTACATTGGTGCTGTTAGTGTCTCCGCATACCGCAGCACGCGACATAGCTTTGCAGACGATAAATGTAACCATTTCAGGGAGAAGAGCGACCAATGTGACGAACTGGCTTTAAGTCGATTTGAAAGAGAAATGACGAAAATTGACTGATTTCTCAGGTTTTTACTACATATGAACACTTTTCACATTCTCCCGTGCAACGAGGCTGCTAGTTCTCCTTTGATGCAAAATCTTAAGGTCCTAGCTCATGTCCAAGTCCCCAAATCCAGCTAAAATGTCAATAATCGGTACCAAAAACGTTATTGTACTACTTCTTACTGGCTATTACATCAACTTAGAAGTTTCATCCGTTTTCTACTATGGTGCTGTTAGTGTCTCCGCATACCGCAGCACGCGACATAGCTTTTCAGACGATAAACATAACCTTTTCAGAGAGAAGAGCGACCAATGTGACGATATGGCTTTAAGTCGATTTGATAAGAAATGACGAAAACGGACGGATTTCTCAGGTTTTTACTACATATGAACACTTTTCACATTCTCCCGGGCAACGCAGCTGCTAATCCTCTTTTGATGCAAAATCTTAAGGTCCTAGCTCATGTCCTAGGCCCCAAAGCCGGCTAAAAAGTCAATAATCGATATCTAAAACGTTATTGTACTACTTCTTACTGGCTATTACATCGACTTAGAAGTTTCATCTGTGTTCTACTATGGTGCTGTTAGTGTCTCCGCATACCGCAGCACGCGACATAGCTTTGCAGACGAGTAATGTAACCTTTTCAGAGAGAAGAGCGTCCAATGTGACGTCCTGGCTTTAAGTCGATTTGATAAGAAATTACGAAAACGGACGGATTTCTCAGGTTTTTACTGCACATGAACACTATTTACATTCTCCCGTGCAACGGAGCTTCTAGTCCTCCTTTGATGCAAAATCTTAAGGTCCTAGCTCATGTCGATGGCCCCAAAGCCAGCTAAAAAGTTAATAATCGATATCTAAAACGTTATTGTACTACTCCTTACTGGCTATTACAATAACTGAGAAATTTCATCTGTGTTCTATTAAGGTGCTGTTAGTGTCTCCGCATACCGCAGCACGCGACATAGCTTTGCAGACGATAAATGTAACCGTTTCAGGGAGAAGAGCGACCAATGTGACGATCTGGCTTTAAGTCGATTTGATAAGAAATGACGAATACGGACGGATTTCTCAGGTTTTCACTGCATATGAACACTTTTCACATTCTCCCGTGCAACACAGCTGCTAGTTCTACTTTGATGCAAAATCTTAAGGTCCTAGCTCATGTCCAAGGCCCCAAAGCCAGCTAAAAAGTCAATAATCGGTATCTAAAACGTTATTGTACTACTTCTTACTGGCTATTACATCAACTTAGAAGTTTCATCTGTGTTCTACTATGAACCTGTTAGTGTCTCCGCATACCGCAGCACGCGACATAGCTTTGCAGACGATAAATGTAACCGTTTCAGGGAGAAGAGCGACCAATGTGACGATCTGGCTTTAAGTCGATTTGATAAGAAATGACGAAAACGGACGGATTTCTCAGGTTCTCACTACATATGAACACTTTTGACATTCTCCCGTGCAACGGAGCTGCTAGTCCTCCTTTGATGCAAAGTCTTAAGGTCCTAGCTCATGTCCAAGACCCCAAAGCCAGATAAAAAGTCAATAATCGATATCTAAAACGTTATTGCAATACTTCTTACTGGCTATTACAACAAGTTAGAAGTTTCATCAGTGTTTTACTATGGTGCTGTTAGTGTGTCTGCATACCGCAGCACGCGACATAGCTTTGCAGACGATAAATGTAACGGTTTCAGACAGAAGAGAGACCAATGTGACGATCTGGCTTTAAGTCGATTTGATAAGAAATGACGAAAACGGTCGGATTTCTCAGGTTTTTACTACATATGAACACTTTTCACATTCTCCCATGCAACTCGGCTGCTAGTCCTCCTTTCAAGCAGAATCTTACGGTCCTAGCTCATGTCCAAGGTACCAAAGCCAGCTAAAAAGTCAATAATCGATACCTAAAACTTGAATTGTGCTACCTCTTACTGGATATTACATCAACTTAGAAGCTTTATGTGTGTTCTACTATGGTGCTTTTAGTGCCTCCGCATACCGCAACACCGGACATAGCTTTGCAGACGATAAGTACAACCGTTTCAGAGAGAAGGGCGCCCAATGTGACGGTCTGGCTTTAAGCCGATTCGATAACAAACGACGAAAACGGACGGATTTCTCAGGTTTTTACTATATATGAACACTTTTCACAATCTCCCGTGCAACGCGGCTGTTAGTCCTCCTTTCATGCAAAATCTTAAGTTCCTAGCTCATGTCCAAGGCACCAAAGAAGGGTAAAAAGCCAATAATCTATACTTAAAACTTGAATTGTACTACTTCTTACTGGCTATTACATCAACTTAGAAGCTTCATCTGTGTTTTACTATGGTGCTTTTAGTGTCTACGCATACCGCAGCACGCGACTTAGCTTTGCAGACGATAAATGTAATCGTTTCAGACAGAAGAGCGGTCAATGTGACGATCTGTCTTTAAGTCGATTCGATAACAAATGACGAAATGGACGGATTTCTCAGGTTTTTACTACACATGAACACTTTTCACATTCTCCCCTGCAACTCGGCTGCTAGTCCTCCTTTCATGCAAAATCTTAAGTACCTAGCTCATGTCCAAGGCACCAAAGAAGGGTAAAACGTCAATAATCCATAACTAAAACTTGAATTATACTACTTCTCACTGGCTATTACATCGACTTAGGAGCTTCATCTGTGTTCTACTATGGTTCTTTTAGTGTCTCCGCATACCACAGCACACGACATAGCTTTGCAGACGATAAATGTAACCGTTTCAGACAGTAGAGCGGCCAATGTGACGATCTGGCTTTAAGTCTTTTCGATAACAAATGACGAAAACGGACGGAGTTCTCAGGTTTTTACTACACATGAACACTTTTCACATTCTCTTGTGCAACTCGGCTGCTAGTCCTCCTTTCATGCAGAATCTTTAAGTCCTAGCTCGTGTCCAAGGCACCAAAGCCAGCTAAAAAGGCAATAATCGATACCCAATACTTGAATAGTACTACTTCTTACTGGCTATTGCATCAACTAAGAAGATTCATCTGTGTTCTACTTTGGTGTTTTTAGTGTCTCCGCATACCGCAGCACGCGACATAGCTTTGCAGACGATAAATGTAACCGTTTCAGAGATACGAGCGGCCAATGAGACGATCTGGCTTTAAGTCGATTTGATAAGAAATGACGAAAATGGACGGATTTCTCAGGTTTTTACTACATATGAACGCTTTTCACATTCTCCCGTGCAACGCAGCTGCTAGTTCTCCTTTGATGGAAAATCTTAAGGTCCTAGCTTATGTCCAAGACCCCAAAGCCAGCTAAAAAGACAATAATCGGTATCTAAAACGTTATTGTACTACTTCTTGCAAGCTATTACATCAACTTAGAAGATTCATCTGTTTTTTACTATGGTGCTGTGAGTGTCTCCGCATACCGCAGCACGCGACATAGCTTTGCAGACAATAAATGTAACCGTTTCAGAGGGAAGAGCGACCAATGTGACGATCTGGCTTTAAGTCGATTTGATAAGAAATAACGATAACGGACGGATTTCTCAGGTTTTTACTACATATGAACACTTTTCACATTCTCCCGTGCAACGCAGCTGCTAGTCCTCCTTTGATGCAAAGTCTTAAGGTCCTAGCTCATGCCCAAGACCACAAAGCCAGCTAAAAAGTCAATAATCGATATCTAAAACGTTATTGCACTACTTCTTACTGGCTATTACATCAACTTAGAAGTTTCATCACTGTTCTACTCTGGTGCTGTTAGTGTCTCTGCATACCGCAGCACGCGACATTGCTTTGCAGACGATAAATGTAACCGTTTCAGAGAGAAGGGCGACCAATGTGACGATCTGGCTTTAAGTCGATTTGATAAGAAATGACGAAAACGGACGGATTTCTCAGGTTTTTACTACATATGAACACTTTTCACATTCTCCCGTGCAACGCAGCTGCTAGTTCTCCTTTGATGCAAAATCTTAAGGTCCTAGCTCATGTCCGAGGCCCCAAAGCCAGCTAAAAAGTCAATAATCGGTATCTAAAACGTTATATTACTACTTCTTACTGGCTATAACATCAACTTAGAAGCTTCGTCTGTGTTCTACTATGGTGCTCTTAGTGTCTCCACATACCGCAGCACGCGACATAGCTTTGCAGACGATAAATGTGACCGTTTCAGAGAGAAGAGCGACCAATGTGAAGACCTGGCTTTAAGTCGAATTGATAAGAAATGACGAAAACGGACGGATTTCTCATGTTTTAGTACATATGAACACTCTTCACATTCTCCCGGGCAACGCTGCTGCTAGTCCTCCTTTGATGCAAAATCTTAAGGTCCTAGCTCATGTCCAAGGCCCCAAAGCCAGCTTAAAAGTCAATAATCGGTTTCTAAAACGTTATTGTACTACTTCTTACTGGCTATTACATCAACTTAGAAGTTTCATCAGTGTTCTACTATGGTGCTGCTAGTGTCTCCGCATACCGCAGCACGCGACGTAGCTTTGCAGACGATAAATGTAACCATTTCAGGGAGAAGAGCGACCAATGTGACGATCTGGCTTTAAGTCGATTTGATACGAAATGACGAAAACGGACGGATTTCTCAGGTTTTTACTACATATGAACACTTTTCACATTCTCCCGTGCAACGCAGCTGCTAGTCCTCCTTTGCTGCAAAATCTTAAGGTCCTAGCTCATGCCCAAGTCCCCAAAGCCAGCTAAAAAGAGAATAATCGATATCTAAAGATGTTGTACTACTTCTTACAGGCTATAACATCAACTTAGAAGTTTCATCTGTTTTCTACTATGGTGCTGTTAGGGTCTCCGCTTACCGCAGCACGCGACATAGCTTTGCAGACGATAAATGTGACCGTTTCAGAAAAAAGAGCGACCAATGTGAAGACCTGGTTTTAAGTCGATTTGATAAGAAATGACAAAAACGGACGGATTTCTAAGGTTTTTACTACATATGAACACTTTTGACATTCTCCCGGGCAACGCAGCTGCTAGTCCTCCTTTGATGCAAAATCTTAAGGTCCTAGCTCATGTCCTAGGCCCCAAAGCCAGCTAAAAAGTCAATAATCGATATCTAAAACGTTATTGTACTACTTCTTACTGGCTATTACATCAACTTAGAAGTTTCATCTGTGTTCTACTATGGTGCTGTTAGTGTCTCCGCATACCGCAGCACGCGACATAGCTTTGCAGACGAGTAATGTAACCTTTTCAGAGAGAAGAGCGTCCAATGTGACGTCCTGGCTTTAAGTCGATTTGATAAGAAATTACGAAAACGGACGGATTTCTCAGGTTTTTACTGCATATGAACACTTTTTACATTCTCCGTGCAACGGAGCATCTAGTCCTCGTTTGATGCAAAATCTTAAGGTCCTAGCTCATGTCCAAGGCCCCAAAGCCAGCTAAAAAGTCAATAATCGATATCTATAACGTTATTGTACTACTCCTTACTGGCTATTACAATAAGTGAGAAATTTCATCTGTGTTCTATTAAGGTGCTGTTAGTGTCTCCGCATACCGCAGCACGCGACGTAGCTTTGCAGACGATAAATGTAATCGTTTCAGGGAGAAGAGCGACAAATGTGACGATCTGGCTTTAAGTCGATTTGATAAGAAATGACGAAAACGGACGGATTTCTCAGGTTTTTACTACATATGAACACTTTTCACATTCTCCCGTGCAACGCAGCTGCTAGTTCTCCTTTGATGCAAAATCTTAAGGTCCTAGCTCAAGTCCGAGGCCCCAAAGCCAGCTAAAAAGTCAATAATCGGTTTCTAAAACGTTATTGTACTACTTCTTACTGGCTATTACATCAACTTAGAAGTTTCATCAGTGTTCTACTATGGTGCTGCTAGTGTCTCCGCATACCGCAGCACGCAACATAGCTTTGCAGACAATAAATGTAACCGTTTCAGAGAGAAGAGCGACCAATGTGACGATCTGGCTTTAAGTCGCTTTTATAAGAAATGACGAAAACGGACGGATTTCTCAGGTTTTTACTACATATGAACACTTTTCACATACTCCCGTGCAACGAGGCTGCTAGTCTTAGTTTCATGCAAAATCTTAAGGTCTTAGATCATGTCCAAGACCCCAAAGCCAGCTAAAAAGTCAATAATCGATATCTAAAACGTTATTGTACTACTTCTTACTGGCTATTACATCAACTTAGAAGTTTCATCACTGTTCTACTCTGGTGCTGTTAGTGTCTCTGCATACCGCAGCACGCGACATTGCTTTGCAGACGATAAATGTAACCGTTTCAGAGAGAAGGGCGACCAATGTGACGATCTGGCTTTAAGTCGATTTGATAAGAAATGACGAAAACGGACGGATTTCTCAGGTTTTTACTACATATGAACACTTTTCACATTCTCCCGTGCAACGCAGCTGCTAGTTCTCCTTTGATGCAAAATCTTAAGGTCCTAGCTCATGTCCGAGGCCCCAAAGCCAGCTAAAAAGTCAATAATCGATATCTAAAACGTTATTGTACTACTTCTTACTGGCTATTACATCAACTTAGAAGTTTCATCTGTGTTCTACTATGAACCTGTTAGTGTCTCCGCATACCGCAGCACGCGACATAGCTTTGCAGACGATAAATGTAACCGTTTCAGGGAGAAGAGCGACCAATGTGAAGACCTGGCTTTAAGTCGATTTGATAAGAAATGACGAAAACGGACGGATTTCTCATGTTTTAGTACATATGAACACTCTTCACATTCTCCCGGGCAACGCAGCTGCTAGTCCTCCTTTGATGCAAAATCTTAAGGTCCTAGCTCATGTCCAAGGCCCCAAAGCCAGCTTAAAAGTCAATAATCGGTTTCTAAAACGTTATTGTACTACTTCTTACTGGCTATTACATCAACTTAGAAGTTTCATCAGTGTTCTACTATGGTGCTGTTAGTGTCTCCGCATACCGCAGCACGCGACATAGCTTTGCAGACGATAAATGTAACCATTTCAGGGAGAAGAGCGACCAATGTGAAGACCTGGCTTTAAGTCGATTTGATAAGAAATGACGAAAACGGACGGATTTCTCATGTTTTAGTACATATGAACACTCTTCACATTCTCCCGGGCAACGCAGCTGCTAGTCCTCCTTTGATGCAAAATCTTAAGGTCCTAGCTCATGTCCAAGGCCCCAAAGCCAGCTTAAAAGTCAATAATCGGTTTCTAAAACGTTATTGTACTACTTCTTACTGGCTATTACATCAACTTAGAAGTTTCATCAGTGTTCTACTATGGTGCTGTTAGTGTCTCCGCATACCGCAGCACGCGACATAGCTTTGCAGACGATAAATGTAACCATTTCAGGGAGAAGAGCGACCAATGTGACGAACTGGCTTTAAGTCGATTTGATAAGAAATGACGAAAATTGACGGATTTCTCACTTTTTTACTACATATGAACACTTTTCACATTCTCCCGTGCAACTCAGCTGCTAGTTCTCCTTTGATGCAAAATCTTAAGGTCCTAGCTCATGTCCAAGTCCCCAAATCCAGCTAAAAAGTCAATAATCGGTACCAAAAACGTTATTGTACTACTTCTTGCTGGCTATTACATCAACTTAGAAGTTTCATCCGTTTTCTACTATGGTGCTGTTAGTGTCTCCGCATATCGCAGCACGCGACATAGCTTTTCACACGATAAACATAACCTTTTCAGAGAGAAGAGCGACCAATGTGACGATATGGCTTTAAGTCGATTTGATAAGAAATGACGAAAACGGACGGATTTCTCAGGTTTTTACTACATATGAACACTTTTCACATTCTCCCGTGCAACGCAACTGCTAGTCCTCCTTTGATGCAAAGTCTTAAGGTCCTAGCTCATGTCCAAGGCCCCAAAGCCAGCTTAAAAGTCAATAATCGGTTTCTAAAACGTTATTGTACTACTTCTTACTGGCTATTACATCAACTTAGAAGTTTCATCAGTGTTCTACTATGGTGCTGTTTCAGAGAGAAGAGCGGTCATTGTGACGATCTGGCTTAAGTCGTTTCGATAACAAATGAAGAAAACGGACGGATTTCTCAGGTTTTTACTACATATGAACACTTTTCACATTCTCCCGTGCAACGCGGCTGCTAGTCCTCCTTTCATGCAAAATCTTAAGTACCTAGCTCATGTCCAAGGCACCAAAGAAGGGTAAAAAGTCAAAAATCGATACATAAAACTTGAATTGTACTACTTCTCACTGCCTATTACATCAACTTAGAAGCTTCATCTGTGTTCTACTATGGTGCTTTTAGTGCCTCCGCATACCGCAACACGCGACATAGCTTTGCAGACGATAAGTACGACCGTTTCAGAGAGAAGGGCGGCCAATGTGACGATCTGGCTTTAAGCCGATTCGATAACAAGTGAAGAAAACGGACGGATTTCTTAGGTTTTTACTACACATGAACACTTTTCACAATCTCCCGTGCAACGCGGCTGCTAGTCCTCCGTTCATGCAAAATCTTAAGTTCCTAGCACATGTCCAAGGCACCAATGAAGGATAAAAAGTCAATAATCGATAATTAAAACTTGAATTGTACTACTTCTTATTGGCTATTGCATCATCTTAGAAGCTTCATCTGTGTTCTACTATGGTGCTTTTAGTGTCTCGGCATACCGCAATACGCGACATAGCTTTGCAGACGATAAATGTAACCGTTTCAGACAGTAGAGCGGCCAATGTGGCTATCTGGCTTTAAGTCGATTCGATAACAAATGACGAAAACGGACAGATTTCTCAGGTTTTTACTACATATGAACACTTTTCACATTCTCCCATGCAACTCGGCTGCTAGTCCTCCTTTCAAGCAGAATCATTCGGTCCTAGCTCATGTCCAAGGCACCAAAGCCAACTAAAAAGTCAATAATCGATACCTAAAACTGGAATTGTGCTACTTCTTACTGGATATTACATCAACTTAGAAGCTTCATCTGTGTACTACTTTGGTGCTTTTAGTGTCTTCGCATACCGCAGCACGCGAAATAGCTTTGCAGACGATAAGTAAAACTGTTTCAGAATGAAGAGCGGTCATTGTGACGATCTGGCTTAAGTCGTTTCGATAACAAATGACGAAAACGGACAGATTTCTCAGGTTTTTACTACATATGAACACTTTTCACATTCCCCCGTGCAACGCGACTGCTAGTCCTCCTTTCATGCAAAATCTTAAGTTCCTAGATCATTTCCAAGGCACCGAAGAATGGTAAAAAGTTTATAATCGATACCTAAAACTTGATTTGTACTACTTCTTACTGGCTATTACATCAACTTAGAAGCTTCATCTGTGATCTACTATGGAGCTTTTAGTGTATCCGCATATCGCAGCACGCGGCATAGCTCTGCAAACGATAAATCTAACCGTTTCAGACAGAAGTGCGGCCAATGTGACGATCTGGGTTTTTTAGTCGATTCGATAAGAAATGACGAAAACGGACGGATTTCTCAAGTTTTTACTACATATGAACACTTTTCACATTCTCCCAAGCAACGCGGCTGCTAATCCTCCTTTCATGCAGAATCTTAAGGTCCTAGCTCATGTCCAAGGCACCAAAGCCAGCTAAAATGTCAATAATTGATACCTAAAACTTGAATTCTACTACTTCTTACTGGCTGTTACATCAACTTAGAAGCTTCATCTGTGTTCTACTATGGTGCTTTAAGTGCCTCCGCATACCGCAGCACGCGACATAGCTTTGCAGACGATAAATGTAACCGTTTCAGACAGAAGTGCGGCCAATGTGACGATCTGGCTTTAAGTCGATTCGATAACAAATGACGAAAACGGACTTGTTTCTCAGGTTTTTACTACATATGAACACTTTTCACATTCTCCCGTGCTACTCGGCTGCTAGTCCTCCTTTCATGCCGAATCTTAAAGTCCTTGCTCTTGTCCAAGACACCAAAGCCAGCTAACAAGGCAATAATCGATACCTAAAACTTCAATTGTACTACTTCTTACTGGATATTACATCAACTTAGAAGCTTCATCTGTGTTCTACTATGGTGCTTTTAGTGTCTCCACATACCGCAGCACGCGACATAGCTTTGCAGACGATAAGTACAACCGTTTCAGTGAGAAGAGCGGCCAATGTGACGATCTGGCTTTAAGTCGATTCGATAACAAATGACGAAAACGGACGGATTTCTCAGGTTTTTACTACATATGAACACTTTTCACATTCTCCCGTGCAACGCGGCTGCTAGTCCTCCCTTCATGCAGAATCTGAAGATCCTACCTCATGTCCAAGGCACCAAAGCCTGCTAAAAAGTCAATAATCGATAGATAAAACTTGAATTGTACTACTTCTTACTGGCTATTACATCAACTTAGATGCTTCATCTGTGTTTCACTATGGTGCTTTTAGTGTCTCCGCATACCGCAAATCGCCACATAGCTTTGCAGACGATAAATGTAACCGTTTCAGACAGAAGA
Source organism: Schistocerca gregaria (assembly GCF_023897955.1). Taxonomy (NCBI): domain Eukaryota; kingdom Metazoa; phylum Arthropoda; class Insecta; order Orthoptera; family Acrididae; genus Schistocerca; species Schistocerca gregaria. Next base: position 279,214 of record NW_026061712.1, read on the forward strand.
GCGGCCAATGTGGCGATCTGGCTTTAAGTCCATTCGATAACAAATGACGAAAACGGACGGATTTCTCAGGTTTTTACTACATATGAACACTTTTCACAATCTCCCGTGCAACGCGGCTGTTAGTCCTCCTTTCATGCAAAATCTTAAGTTCCTAGCTCATGTCCAAGGCACCAAAGAAGGGTAAAAAGTCAATAATCGATAATTAAAACTTGAATTGTACTACTTCTTATTGGCTATTGCATCATCTTAGAAGCTTCATCTGTTTTCTACTATGGTGCTTTTAGTGTCTCGGCATACCGCAGCACGCGACATAGCTTTGCAGACGATAAATGTAATCGTTTCAGACAGAAGAGCGGCCAATGTGACGATCTGGCTTTAAGGCGATTCGATAACAAATGACGAAACGGACGAATTTCTTAGGTTTTTACTACATATGAACACTTTTCACATTCTCCCGTGCAACGCGACTGCTAGTACTCCTTTCATGCAAAATCTTAAGTTCCTAGCTCATTTCCAAGGCACCGAAGAAGGGTAAAAAGTTTATAATCGATACCTAAAACTTGATTTGAACTACTTCTTACTGGCTATTACATCAACTTAGAAGCTTCATCTGTGTTCTACTATGGTGCTTTTAGTGTCTCCGCATACCGCAGCACGTGACATAACTTTGCAGACGATAAATGTAACCGTTTCAGACACAAGTGCGGCCAATGCGACGATCTGTCATTAAGTCGATTCGGTAACTAATGAAGAAAACGGACGGATTTCTCAGGTTTTTACTAGATGTGAACACTTTTCACATTCTCCCGTGAAACTCGGCTGCTAATCCTCCTTTCATGCAAAATCTTAAGTTCCTAGCTCAAGTCCAAGGCACCATAGAAGGGTAAAAAGTCAAAAATTGATACCTAAAACTTGAATTGTACTACATCTTACTGGCTATTACATTAACTTAGAAGCGTCATCTGTGTTCTACTATGGTGCTTTTAGTGTCTCCGCATACCGCAGCACGCGACATAGCTTTGCAGACGATAAATGTAATCGTTTCAGACAGAAGAGCGGCTAATGTGACCATCTGGCTTTAAGTCGGTTCAATAACAAATGACGAAAACGGACGGATTTCTCAGGTTTTTACTACATATGAACACTTTTCACATTCTCTCGTGCAACTCGGCTGCTAGTCCTCCTTTCATGCAGAATCTTAAGGTCCTAGGTCATGTCCAAGGCACCAAAGCCAGCTAAAAAGTCAATAATCGATACAAAATACTTGAATAGTACTACTTCTTACTGGCTATTGCATCAACTACGAAGATTCATCTGTGTTCTACTATGGTGCTTTTAGTGTCCCCGCACACCGCAGCACGCGACATAGCTTTGCAGACGATAAGTACAACCGTTTCAGAGAGAACAGCGGCCAATGTGACGATCTGGCTTTAAGTCGATTCGATAACAAATGACGAAAACGGACGGATTTAGCACGTTTTTACTACATAAGAACACTTTTCACATTCGCCTGTGCAACGCAGCCGCTAGTCCTCCTTTCATGCAAAATGTTAAGTTCCTAGCTCATGTCCAAGGCACCAAACAAGGGTAAAAAGTCAATAATCCATATCTAAAACTTATTGTACTACCTCTCACTGGTTATTACATCGACTCAGGAGCTTCATCTGTGTTCTACTATGGTTATTTTACTGTCTCCGCATACCGCAGCACGCGACATAGCTTTGCAGACGATAAATGTAAGCATTTCAGACAGAAGAGCGGCCAATGTGACAATGTGGCTTTAAGTCATTTCGATAACAAATGACGAAACGGACGGATTTCTTAGGTTTTTACTACATATGAACACTTTTCACATTCTCCCGTGCAACGCGGCGGCTAGTCCTCCTTTCATGCAAAATCTTAAGTTCCTAGCTCATGTCCAAGGCACCAAAGAAGTGTACAAAGCAAATAATCGATACTTAAAATTTGAATTGTACTACTTCTTACTGGCTATTACATCAACTTAGAAGCTTCATCTGTGTTCTACGATGGTGCTTTTAGTGTCTCCGCATGCCGCAGCACGCGACGTAGCTTTGCAGACGATAGTTACAACCTTTATAGAGAGAAGAGCGTGCCAATGTGTCGATCTGGCTTTAAGTCGATTCCATAACAAATGACGAAAACGGACGTATTTCTCAGGTTTTTACTACAGATGAACTCTTTTCACTTTCTCCCGTGCCACGCGGCTGCTAGTCCTCCTTTCATGCAAAATCTTAAGATCCTAGCTCTTGTCCAAGGCACCAAAGAAGGGTAAAAGGTCAGTAATCGATACCTAAAACTTGAATTGTACTACTTCTTACTAGCTATTACATCAACTTAGAAGCGTCATCTGTGTTCTACTATGGTGCTTTTAGAGTCTCCGCATACCGCAGCACGCGACTTAGCTTTGCAGACGATAAATGTAATCGTTTCAGACAGAAGAGCGGCCAATGTGACGATCTGGCTTTAAGTCGATTCGATAACAAATGACGAAAACTGACGGATTTCTCAAGTTTTTACTACATATGAACACTTTTCACATTCTCCCGTGCAACTCGGCTGCTAGTCCTCCTTTCATGCAGAATCTTAAGGTCCTAGCTCATGTCCAAGGCACCAAAGACAGCTAACAAGTCAATAATCGATACCTAAAACTTGAATTCTACTACATCTTACTGGCTATTACATCAACTTAGAAGCTTCATCTGTGGTCTACTATGGTGCTTTTAGTGTCTCCGCATACCGCAGCACGCGACATAGCTTTGCAGACGATAAATGTAACCGTTTCAGACAGAATAGTGGCCAATGTGACCATCTGGCTTTAAGTCGGTTCAATAACAAATGACGAAAACGGACGGATTTCTCAGGTTTTTACTACATATGAACACTTTTCACATTCTCCCGTGCAACTCGGCTGCTAGTAGTCCTTTCATGCCGAATCTTAAAGTCCTTGCCCATGTCCAAGACACTAAAGCCAGCTAACAACGCAATAATCGATACCTAAAACTTCAATTGTACTACTTCTTACTGGATATTACATCAACTTAGAAGCGTCATCTTTGTTCTACTATGGTGCTTTTAGTGTCTCCACACACAGCAGCACGCGACAAAGTTTTGCAGACGATAAGTACAACCGTTTCAGAGAGAAGAGCGGCCAATGTGACGATCTGGTTTTAAGTCGAATCGATAACAAATGACGATCACGGAAGGATTTCTCTGGTTCTTACTACATATGAACACTTTTCATATTCGCCCGTGCAACGCGGCCGCTAGTCCTCCTTTCATGCAAAATGTTAAGTTCCTAGCTCATGTCCAAGGCACCAAAGAAGGGTAAAAAGTCAATAATCCGTAACTAAAACTTGAATTGTACTACTTCTCATTGGCTATTACAGCGACTTAGGAGCTTCATCTGTGTTCTACTATGGTGCTTTTAGTGTCTCCGCATACAGCAGCACACGACATAGCTTTGCAGACGATAAATGTTACCGTTTCAGACAGAAGTGCAGCCAATGTGACGATCTGGCTTTAAGACGATTCGATAACAAATGACGAAAACGGACGGATTTCTCAGCTTTTTACTACATATGAACACTTTTCACATTCTCCCATGCAACGCGGCTGCTAGTCCTCCTTTCCTGCTAATCTTAAGTTCCTAGAACATGTCCAAGGCACCAAAGAAATGTAAAAAGTCAATAATCGGTACATAAAACTTGAATTGTACTACTTCTTACTGGCTATTACATCAACTTAGAAGCTTCATCTGTGTTCTACTATGGTGCTTTTAGTGCCTCCGCATACCGCAACACGCGACATAGCTTTGCAGACGATAAGTACAACCGTTTCAGAGAGAAGGGCGGCCAATGTGACAATCTGGCTTGAAGCCGATTGGATAACAAATGACGAAAACGGACGGATTTCTCAGGTTTTTACTACATATGAACACTTTTCACAATCTCCCGTGCAACGCGGCTGTTAGTCCTCCTTTCATGCAAAATCTTAAGTTCCTAGCTCATGTCCAAGGCACCAAAGAAGGGTAAAAAGTCAATAATCGATAATTAAAACTTGAATTGTACTACTTCTTATTGGCTATTGCATCATCTTAGAAGCTTCATCTGTTTTCTACTATGGTGCTTTTAGTGTCTCGGCATACCGCAGCACGCGACATAGCTTTGCAGACGATAAATGTAATCGTTTCAGACAGAAGAGCGGCCAATGTGACGATCTGGCTTTAAGGCGATTCGATAACAAATGACGAAACGGACGAATTTCTTAGGTTTTTACTACATATGAACACTTTTCACATTCTCCCGTGCAACGCGACTGCTAGTACTCCTTTCATGCAAAATCTTAAGTTCCTAGCTCATTTCCAAGGCACCGAAGAAGGGTAAAAAGTTTATAATCGATACCTAAAACTTGATTTGAACTACTTCTTACTGGCTATTACATCAACTTAGAAGCTTCATCTGAGTTCTACTATGGTGCGGTCAGTGTCTGCGCATACCGCAACACGCGACATAGGTTTGCAGACGATAAGTACAACCGTTTCAGAGAGAAGGGAGGCCAATGTGTAGATCTGGCTTTAAGCCGATTCGATAACAAATGACGAAAACGGACGGATTTCTCAGGTTTTTACTACATATGAACACTTTTCACAATCTCTCGTGCAACGCGGCTGCTAGTCCTCCTTTCATGCAAAATCTGAAGTTCCTAGCTCATGTACAAGGCAGCAAAGAAGGGTAAAAAGTCAATAATCGATACCTAAAACTTAAATTGTACTACTTCTTACTGGCTATTACATTAACTTAGAAGCGTCATCTGTGTTCTACTATGGTGCTTTTAGTGTCTCCGCATACCGCAGCACGCGACATAGCTTTGCAGACGATAAATGTAATCGTTTCAGACAGAAGAGCGGCCAATGTGACGATCTGGCTTTAAGTCGATTCGATAACAAATGACGAAAACGGATGGATTTCTCAAGTTTTTAGTACATATGAACACTTTTCACATTCTCCCGTGCAACGCGGCTGCTAATCCTCCTTTCATGCAGAATCTTAATGTCCTAGCTCATGTCCAAGGCACCAAAGCCAGCTAAAAAGTCAATAATCGATACCCAATACTTGAATAGTACTACTTCTTACTGGCTGTTGCATCAACTAAGAAGATTCATCTGTGTTCTACTATGGTGCTTTTAGTGTCCCCGCACACCGCAGCACGCGACATAGCTTTGCAGACGATAAGTACAACCGTTTCAGAGAGAAGAGCGGCCAATGTGACGATCTGGCTTTAAGTCGATTCGATAACAAATGACGAACACGGACGGATTTCTCAGGTTTTTACTACATATGAACACTTTTCACATTCGCCTGTGCAACGCAGCCGCTAGTCCTCCTTTCATGCAAAATGTTAAGTTCTTAGCTCATGTCCAAGGCATCATACAAGGGTAAAAAGTCAATAATCCATATCTAAAACTTGAATTGTACTACCTCTCACTGGCTATTACATCGACTCACGAGCTTCATCTGTGTTCTACTATGGTTCTTTTAGCGTCTCCGCATACCGCAGCACGCGACATAGCTTTGCAGACGATAAATGTAACCGTTTCAGACAGAAGAGCGGCCAATGTGACAATCTGGCTTTAATTCATTTCGATAACAAATGACGAAACGGACGGATTTCTTAGGTTTTTACTACATATGAACACTTTTCACATTCTTCCGTGCAACGCGGCGGCTAGTCCTCCTTTCATGCAAAATCTTAAGTTCCTAGCTCATGTCCAAGGCACCAAAGAAGGGTACAAAGCCAATAATCGATACTTAAAACTTGAATTGTACTACTTCTTACTGGCTATTACATCAACTTAGAAGCTTCATCTGTGTTCTACTATGGAGCGTTTAGTGTCTCCGCATACCGCAGCACGCGACATAGCTTTGCAGACGATAAATGTAACCGTTTCAGACAGAAGAGCGGCTAATGTGACCATCTGGCTTTAATTGTGTTCAATAACAAATGACGAAAACGGACGTATTTCTCAGGTTTTTACTACATATGAACTCTTTTTACTTTCTCCCGTGCCACGCGGCTGCTAATCCTCCTTTCATGCAGAATCTTAAGGTCCTACCTCATGTCCAAGGCACCAAAGCCAGCTAACAAGTCAATAATCGATACCTAAAACTTGAATTCTACTACATCTTACTGGCTATTACATCAACTTAGAAGCTTCATCTGTGGTATACTATGGTGCTTTTAGTGTCTCCGCATTTCGCAGCACGCGACATAGCTTTGCAGACGATAAATGTAACCGTTTCAGACAGAATAGCGGCCAATGTGACGATCTGGCTTTAAGTCGATTCGATAACAAATGACGAAAACGGTCGGATTTCTCAGGTTTTTACCACACATGAACACTTTTCACATTCTCTCGTGCAACTCGGCTGCGAGTCCTCCTTTCGTGCAGAATCTTAAAGTACTAGCTCGTGTCCAAGGCACCAAAGCCAGCTAAAAAGGCTATAATCGATACCTAAAACTTGAATTGTACTGCTCCTTACTGGATATTACAACAACCTAGAAGCGTCATCTGTGGTCTACTATGGTGCTTTTAGTGTCTCCGCATACCGCAGCACGCGACATAGCTTTGCAGACGATAAATGTAACCGTTTCAGACAGAAGAGCGGCTAATGTGACCATCTGGCTTTAAGTCTGTTCAATAACAAATGACGAAAACGGACGTATTTCTCAGGTTTTTACTACATATGAACTCTTTTTACTTTCTCCCGTGCCACGCGGCTGCTAATCCTCCTTTCATGCAGAATCTTAAGGTCCTACCTCATGTCCAAGGCACCAAAGCCAGCTAACAAGTCAATAATCGATACCTAAAACTTGAATTCTACTACATCTTACTGGCTATTACATCAACTTGGAAGCTTCATCTGTGGTATACTATGGTGCTTTTAGTGTCTCCGCATAACGCAGCACGCGACATAGCTTTGCAGACGATAAATGTAACCGTTTCAGACAGAAGAGCGGCTAATGTGGCGATCTGTCTTTAAGTCGATTCGATAACAAATGACGAAAGCGGACAGATTTCTCAGGTTTTTACTACATATGAACACTTTTCACATTCTCCCATGCAACTCGGCTGCTAGTCCTCCTTTCAAGCAGAATCTTTCGGTCCTTGCTCATGTCCAAGGCACCAAAGCCAGCTAAAAAGTCAATAATCGATACCTAAAACTAGAATTGTGCTACTTCTTACTGGCTATTACATCAACTTAGAATCTTCATCTGTGTTATACTTTGGTGCTTTTAGTGTCTTCGCATACCGCAGCGCGCGACATAGCTTTGCAGACGATAAGTACAACTGTTTCAGAGAGAAGAGCGGTCATTGTGACGATCTGGCTTAAGTCGTTTCGATAACAAATGAAGAAAACGGACGGATTTCTCAGGTTTTTACTACATATGAACACTTTTTACATTCTCTCGTGCAACTCGGCTGCTAGTCCTCCTTTCATGCAGAATCTTAAATTCCTAGGTAATGTCCAAGGCACCAAAGCCAGCTAAAACGTCAATAATCGATACCTAAAACTTGAATTCTACTACTTCTTACTGGCTATTACATCAACTTAGAAGCTTCATCTGTGTTCTACTATGGTGCTTTTAGTGTCTCCGCATACCGCAGCACGCGACATAGCTTTGCAGACGATAAATGTAACCGTTTCAGACAGAAGAGCGGCTAATGTGACCATCTGGCTTTAAGTCGGTTCAATAACAAATGTCGAAAACGGACGGATTTCTCAGGTTTTTACTACATATGAACACTTTTCACATTCTCTCGTGCAACTCGGCTGCTAGTCCTCCTTTCATGCAGAATCTTAAGGTCCTAGGTCATGTCCAAGGCACCAATGCCAGCTAAAAAGTCAATAATCGATACCCAATACTTGAATAGTACTACTTCTTACTGGCTATTGCATCAACTAAGAAGATTCATCTGTGTTCTACTATGGTGCTTTTAGTGTCCCCGCAAACCGCAGCACGCGACATAGCTTTGCAGACGATAAGTACAACCGTTTCAGAGAGAAGAGCGGCCAATGTGACGATCTGGCTTTAAGTTGATTCGATAACAAATGACGAACACGGACGGATTTCTCAGGTTATACCTACATATGAACACTTTTCACATTCGCCTGTGCAACGCAGCCGCTAGTCCTCCTTTCATGCAAAATGTTAAGTTCCTAGCTCATGTCCAAGGCACCAAACAAGGGTAAAAAGTCAATAATCCATATCTAAAACTTGAATTGTACTACCTCTCACTGGCTATTACATCGACTCAGGAGCTTCATCTGTGTTCTACTATGGTTCTTTTAGTGTCTCCGCATACCGCAGCACGCGACATGGCTTTGCAGACGATAAATGTAAAAGTTTCAGACAGAAGAGCGGCCAATGTGACAATCTGGCTTTAAGTCATTTCGATAACAAATGACGAAACGGACGGATTTCTTAGGTTTTTACTACATATGAACACTTTTCACATTCTCCCGTGCAACGCGGCGGCTAGTCCTCCTTTCATGCAAAACCTTAAGTTCCTAGCTCATGTCCAAGGCACCAAAGAAGGGTACAAAGCCAATAATCGATACATAAAACTTGAATTGTACTACTTCTTACTGGCTATTATATCAACTTAGAAGCTTCATCTGTGTTCTACTATGGTGCTTTTAGTGTCTCCGCATGCCGCAGCACGCGACGTAGCTTTGCAGACGATAATTACAACCTTTATAGAGAGAAGAGCGGCAAATGTGTCGATCTGGCTTTAAGTCGATTCCATAACAAATGACGAAAACGGACGTATTGCTCAGGTTTTTACTACATATGAACTCTTTTCACATTCTCCCGTGCCACGCGGCTGCTAGTCCTCCTTTCATGCAAAATCTTAAGATCCTAGCTCTTGTCCAAGGCACCAAAGAAGGGTAAAAGGTCAGTAATCGATACCTAAAACTTGAATTGTACTACTTCTTACTAGCTATTACATCAACTTAGAAGCTTCATCTGTGGTCTACTATGGTGCTTTTAGTGTCTCCGCATACCGCAGCACGCGACATAGCTTTGCAGATGATAAATGTAACCGTTTCAGACAGAAGAGCGGCTAATGTGGCGATCTGTCTTTAAGTCGATTCGATAACAAATGACGAAAGCGGACAGATTTCTCAGGTTTTTACTACATATGAACACTTTTCACATTCTCCCATGCAACTCGGCTGCTAGTCCTCCTTTCAAGCAGAATCTTTCGGTCCTAGCTCATGTCCAAGGCACCAAAGCCAGCTAAAAAGTCAATAATCGATACCTAAAACTAGAATTGTGCTACTTCTTACTGGCTATTACATCAACTTAGAAGCTTCATCTGTGTTCTACTTTGGTGCTTTTAGTATCTTTGCATACCGCAGCGCGCGACATAGCTTTGCAGACGATAAGTACAACTGTTTCAGAGAGAAGAGCGGTCATTGTGACGATCTGGCTTAAGTCGTTTCGATAACAAATGACGAAAACGGACGGATTTCTCAGGTTTTTACTACATATGAACACTTTTCACATTCTCTCGTGCAACTCGGCTGCTAGTCCTCCTTTCATGCAGAATCTTAAAGTCCTAGGTAATGTCCAAGGCACCAAAGCCAGCTAAAAAGTCAATAATCGATAACTAAAACTTGAATTGTACTACTTCTTACTGGCTATTACATCAACTTAGAAGCTTCATCTGTGGTCTACTATGGTGCTTTTAGTGTCTCCGCATACCGCAGCACGCGACATAGCTTTGCAGACGATAAATGTAATCGTTTCAGACAGAAGAGCGGCCAATGTGACGATCTGGCTTTAAGTCGATTCGATAACAAATGACGAAAACGGATGGATTTCTCAGGTTTTTACTACATATGACCACTTTTCACATTCTCCCGTGCAACGCGGCTGCTAATCCTTCTTTCATGCAGAATCTTAAAGTCCTAGGTAATGTCCAAGGCACCAAAGCCAGCTAAAAAGTCAATAATCGATACCTAATACTTGAATAGTACTATTTCTTACTGGCTATTGCAATCAACTAAGCAGATTCATCTGCGTTCTACTATGGTGCTTTTAGTGTCCCCGCATACCGCAGCACGCGACATAGCTTTGCAGACGATAAGTACAACCGTTTCAGAGAGAAGAACGGCCAATGTGACGATCTGGCTTTAAGTCGATTCGATAACAAATGACGAACACGGACGGATTTCTCAGGTTTTTACTACATATGAACACTATTCACATTCGCCTGTGCAACGCAGCCGCTAGTCCTCCTTTCATGCAAAATGTTAAGTTCCTAGCTCATGTCCAAGGAACCAAAGAAGGGTACAAATCCAATAATCGATACTTAAAACTTAAATTGTACTACTTCTTACTGGCTATTATATCAACTTAGAAGCTTCATCTGTCTTCTACTATGGTGCTTTTAGTGTCTCCGCTTGCCGCAGCACGCGACGTAGCTTTGCAGACGATAATTACAACCTTTATAGAGAGAAGAGCGGCCAATGTGTCGATCTGGCTTTAAGTCGATTCCATAACAAATGACGAAAACGGACGTATTTCTCAGGTTTTTACTACATATGAACTCTTTTCACATTCTCCCGTGCCACGCGGCTGCTAGTCCTCCTTTCATGCAAAATCTTAAGATCCTAGCTCTTGTCCAAGGCACCAAAGAAGGGTAAAAGGTCAGTAATCGATACCTAAAACTTGAATTGTACCACTTCTTACTAGCTATTACATCAACTTAGAAGCGTCATCTGTGTTCTACTACGGTGCTTTTAGTGTCTCCGCATACCTCAGCACGCGACTTAGCTTTGCAGACGATAAATGTAATCGTTTCAGACAGAAGAGCGGCCAATGTGACGATCTGGCTTTAGGTCGATTCGAAAACAAATGACGAAAACTGACGGATTTCTCAAGTTTTTACTACATATGAACACTTTTCACATTCTCCCATGCAACTCGGCTGCTAATCCTCCTTTCATGCAGAATCTTAAGGTCCTAGCTCATGTCCAAGGCACCAAAGCCAGCTAACAAGTCAATAATTGATACCTAAAACTTGAATTCTACAACATCTTACTGGCTATTACAACAACCTAGAAGCGTCATCTGTGGTCTACTATGGTGCTTCTAGTGTCTCCGCATACCGCAGCACGCGACATAGCTTTGCAGACGATAAATGTAAACGTTTCAGACAGAATAGCGGCCAATGTGATGATCTGGCTTTAAGTCGATTCGATAACAAATGACGAAAACTGACGGATTTCTCAAGTTTTTACTACATATGAACACTTTTCACATTCTCCCATGCAACTCGGCTGCTAATCCTCCTTTCATGCAGAATCTTAAGGTCCTAGCTCATGTCCAAGGCACCAAAGCCAGCTAACAAGTCAATAATCGATACTTAAAACTTGAATTCTACTACACCTTACTGGCTATTACATCAACTTGGAAGCTTCATCTGTGGTCTACTATGGTGCTTTTAGTGTCTCCGTATACCGCAGCACGCGACATTGCTTTGCAGATGATAAATGTAACCGTTTCAGACAGAAGAGCGGCTAATGTGGCGATCTGTCTTTAAGTCGATTCGATAACAAATGACGAAAGCGGACAGATTTCTCAGGTTTTTACTACATATGAACACTTTTCAGATTCCCCCATGCAACTCGGCTGCTAGTCCTCCTTTCAAGCAGAATCTTTCGGTCCTAGCTCATGTCCAAGGCAAAAAAGCCAGCTAAAAAGTCAATAAACGATACCTAAAACTAGAATTGTGCTACTTCTTACTGGCTATTACATCAACTTAGAAGCTTCATCTGTGTTCTACTTTGGTGCTTTTAGTGTCTTCGCATACCGCAGCGCGCGACATAGCTTTGCAGACGATAAGTACAACTGTTTCAGAGAGAAGAGCGGTCATTGTGACGATCTGGCTTAAGTCGTTTCGATAACAAATGACGAAAACGGACGGATTTTTCAGGATTTTCTACATATGAACACTTTTCACATTCTCTCGTGCAACTCGGCTGCTAGTCCTCCTTTCATGCAGAATCTTAAAGTCCTAGGTAATGTTCAAGTCACCAAAGCCGGCTAAAAATTCAATAATCGATAACTAAAACTTGAATTGTACTACTTCTTACTGGCTATTACATCAACTTAGAAGCTTCATCTGTGTTCTACTATGGTGCTTTTAGTGTCTCCGCATACCGCAGCACGCGACATAGCTTTGCAGACGATAAATGGAACCGTTTCAGACAGAAGAGCGGCTAATGTGACCATCTGGCTTTAAGTCGATTCTATAACAAATGACGAAAACGGACGGATTTCTCAGGTTTTTACTACATATGAACACTTTTCACATTCTCTCATGCAACTCGGCTGCTAGTCCTCCTTTCATGCAGAATCTTAAAGTCCTAGGTAATGTCCAAGGCACCAAAGCCAGCTAAAAAGTCAATAATCGATGACTAATACTTGAATAGTACTATTTCTTACTGGCTATTGCAATCAACTAAGCAGATTCATCTGTGTTCTACTATGGTGCTTTTAGTGTCCCCGCATACCGCAGCACGCGACATAGCTTTGCAGGCGATAAGTACAACCGTTTCAGAGAGAAGAACGGCCAATGTGACGATCTGGCTTTAAGTCGATTCGATAACAAATTACGAACACGGACGGATTTCTCAGGTTTTTACTACATATGAACACTTTTCACATTCGCCTGTGCAACGCAGCTGCTAGTCCTCCTTTAATGCAAAATGTTAAGTTCCTAGCTCATGTCCAAGGCACCAAACAAGGTTAAAAATTCAATAATCCATATCTAAAACTTGAATTGTACTACCTCTCAGTGGCTATTACATCGACTCAGGTGCTTCATCTGTGTTCTACTATGGTTCTTTTACTGTCTCCGCATACCGCAGCACGCGACGTAGCTTTGCAGACGATAAATGTAACCGTTTCAGACAGAAGAGCGGCCAATGTGAGAATCTGGCTTCAAGTCATTTCGATAACAAATGACGAAACGGACGGATTTCTTAGGTTTTTACTACATATGAACACTTTTCACATTCTCCCGTGCAACGCGGCTGCTAGTCCTCCTTTCATGCAAAATCTTAAGTTCCTAGCTCATGTCCAAGGCACCAAAGAAGGGTAAAAAGCCAATAATCGATACTTAAAACTTTAATTCTACTACTTCTTACTGGCTATTACATCAATTTAGAAGGTTCATCTGTGTTCTACTATGGTGCTTTTACTGTCTCCGCATACCGCAGCACGCGACATAGCTTTGCAGACGATAAATGTATCCGCTTCAGACAGAAGAGCGGCCAATGTGACGATCGGGCTTTAAGTCGATTCGATAACAAATGACGAAAACGGACGGATTTCTCAGGTTTTTACTAAATATGAACACTTTTCACATTCTCCCGTGCAACTCGGCTGCTAGTCCTCCTTTCATGCAATATCTTAAGTTCCTAGCTCATGTCCAAGGCACCAAAGAAGGGTAAAAAGTCAATAATCGATACATAAACTTCAATTGTACTACTCCTTACTGGGTATTACATCATCTTAGAAGCTTCATCTGTGTTCTTCTATGGTACTTTTAGTGTCTACGCAAACCACAGCACGCGACTTAGCTTTCCAGACGATAAATGTATCCGTTTGAGACAGAAGAGCGGCCAATGTGACGATCTGGCTTTAAGTCGATTCGATAACAAATGCCGAAAACGGACGGATTTCTCAGGTTTTTACTACATATGAACACTTTTCACATTCTCCCGTGCAACGCGGCTGCTAGTGCTCCTTTCATGCATTATCTTAAGTTGGAAGCTCATGTCCAAGGGATCAAAGAAGGGTAAAAAGTCAATAATCGATAACTAAAACTTGAATTGTAGTACTTCTTACTGGCTATTACATCAACTTAGAAGCTTAATCTGTGTTCTACTAAAATTCTTTTAGCGTCTCCGCATACCGCAGCACGCGACATAGCTTTGCAGTGGATAAACGTAACCGTTTCAGACAGAAGAGCGGCCAATGTGACGATCTGGCTTTAAGTCGATTCGATAACAAATGACGAATACGGACGGATTTCTCAGGTTTTTACTACATATGAACACTTTTCACATTCTCCCGTGCAACTCGGCTGCTAGTCCTCCTTTCATGCAATATCTTAAGTTCCTAGCTCAAGTCCAAGGCACCAAAGAAGGGTAAAAAGTCAATAATCTCTACCTAAAACTTGAATTCTACTACTTCTTACTGGCTATTACATCAACTTAGAAGCTTCATCTGTGTACTACTATCGTGCTTTTATTGTCTCCGCATACCGCAGCGCGTGACATAGCTTTGCAGACGATAAGTACAACTGTTTCAGAGAGGAGATGGCCAATGTGACGATCTGGCTTTAAGTCGATTCGATAACAAATGACGAAAACGGACGGATTTAGCACGTTTTTACTACATAAGAACACTTTTCACATTCTCCCGTGCAACTCGGCTGCTAGTACTCCTTTCATGCAGAATCTTAAGGTCCTAGCTCATGTCCAAGGCAGCAAAGCCAGCAAAAAAGTCAATAATCGATACCTAAGACCTGAGTTGTACTACTTATTACTGGCTATTACATCAACTTTGAAGCTTCATCTGTGTTCTACTATGGTGCTTTTAGTGTCTCCACATACCGCAGCACGCGACATAGCTTAGCAGACAATAAACGTAACCGTTTCAGACAGAAGAGCGGCCAATGTGACGATCAGGCTTTCAGTCGATTCGATAACAAATGACGAAAACTGACGGATTTCTCAGGTTTTTACTACATATGAACACTTTTCACATTCTCACGTGCAACGTGGCTGCTAGTCCTCAATTCATGCAATATCTTAAGTTCCTAGCTCATGTCCAAGGCACCAAAGAAGGGTAAAAAGTCAATAATCGATACCTGAAACTTCAATTGTACTACTCCTTACTGGCTATTACATCATCTTAGAAGCTTCATCTGTGTTCGTCTATGGTACTTTTAGTGTCTACGCAAACCACAACACGCGACATAGCTTTGCAGACAATAAATGTATCCGTTTGAGACAGAAGAGCGGCCAATGTGACGATCTGGCTTTAAGTCGATTCGATAACAAATGCCGAAAACGGACGGATTTCTCAGGTTTTTACTACATATGAACACTTTTCACATTCTCCCGTGCAACGCGGCTGCTAGTGCTCCTTTCATGCAAAATCTTAAGTTCGTAGCTCATGTGCAAGGGATCAAAGAAGGGTAAAATGTCAATAATCGATAACTAAAACTTGAATTGTAGTACTTCTTACTGGCTATTACATCAACTTAGGAGCTTAATCTGTGTTCTACTAAAGTGCTTTTAGTGTCTCCGCATTCCGCAGCACGCGTCATAGCTTTGCAGTCGATAAACGTAACCGTTTCAGACAGAAGAGCGGCCAATGTGACGATCTGGCTTTAAGTCGATTCGATAACAAATGACGAAAACGGACGGATTTCTCAAGTTTTAACTACATATGAACACTTTCCACATTCTCCCGTGCAACGCGGCTGCTAGCCCTCCTTCCATTCAAAATCTGAAGTTCCTAGCTCATGTCCAATGCACCAAAGAAGGGTAAAAAGTCAACAATCGATAATTAAAACTTGAAATGTACTACTTCTTAATGGCTATTACATCAACTTAGAAGCTTCATCTGTGTACTACTTTGGTGCTTTTATTGTCTCCGCATACCGCAGCTCCTGACATAGCTTTGCAGACGATAAGTACAACTGTTTCAGAGAGGAGATGGCCAATGTGATGATCTGCCTTTAAGTCGATTCGATAACTAATTACGAAAACGCACGGATTTATCACGTTTTTACTACATAAGAACACTTTTCACATTCTCCCATGCAACTCGGCTGCTAGTCCTCCTTTCATGCAGAATCTTAAGGTCCTAGCTCATGTCCAAGGCACCAACGCCAGCAAAAAGTCAATAATCGATACCTAAAACCTGAGTTGTACTACTTCTTACTGGCTATTACATCAACTTAGAAGCTTCATCTGTGTTCGACTATGGTGCTTTTAGTGTCTCCGCATACCACAGCATGTGACATAGGTTTGTAGACGATAAATGTATCCATTTCAGTCAGAAGAGCGGCCAATGTGACGCTCTGGCTTTAAGTCGATTCGATAACAAATGCCGAAAACGGACGGATTTCTCAGGTTTTTACTACATATGAACACTTTTCACATTCTCCCGTGCAACGCGGCTGCTAGTCCTCCTTTCATGCAAAATCATAAGTCCCTAGCTCATGTCCAAGGCACTAACGTTAGGGTAAAAAGTCAATAATTGATACTAAAACTTGAATTGTTGTACTTCTTACTGGCTATTACATCAAACTAGAAGCTTAATCTGTGTTCTACTAAAGTGCTTTTAGTGTCTCCGCATACCGCAGCAATCGACATAGCTTTGCAGACGATAAATGTATCCGTTTCAGACAGAAGAGCGGCCAATGTGACGATCTGGCTTTAAGTCGATTCGATAACAAATGACGAAAAAGGACGGATTTCTCAGGTTTTTACTAAATATGAACACTTTTCACATTTTCCCGTGCAACTCGGCTGCTAGTCCTCCTTTCATGCAATATCTTAAGTTCCTAGCTCATGTCCAAGGCACCAAAGAAGGGTAAAAAGTCAATAATCGATACCTAAAACTTCAATTGTACTACTCCTTACTGGCTATTACATCATCTTAGAAGCTTCATCTGTGTTCTTCTATGGTACTTTTAGTGTCTACGCAAACCACAACACGCGACATAGCTTTGCAGACAATAAATGTATCCGTTTGAGACAGAAGAGCGGCCAAAGTGACGATCTGGCTTTAAGTCGATTCGATAACAAATGCCGAAAAAGGACGGATTTCTCAGGTTTTTACTACATATGAACACTTTTCACATTCTCCCGTGCAACGCGGCTGCTAGTGCTCCTTTCATGCAAAATCTTAAGTTCGTAGCTCATGTCCAAGGGATCAAAGAAGGGTAAAAAGTCAATAATCGATAACTAAAACTTGAATTGTAGTACTTCTTACTGGCTATTACATCAACTTAGAAGCTTAATCTGTGTTCTACTAAAGTGCTTTTAGTGTCTCCGCATACCGCAGCACGCGACATAGCTTTGCAGACGATAAATGTATCCGTTTCAGACAGAAGAGCGGCCAATGTGACGATCTGGCTTTAAGTCGATTCGATAACAAATGACGAAAAAGGATGGATTTCTCAGGTTTTTACTAAATATGAACACTTTTCACATTCTCCCGTGCAACTCGGCTGCTAGTCCTCCTTTCATGCAATATCTTAAGTTCCTAGCTCATGTCCAAGGCACCAAAGAAGGGTAAAAAGTCAATAATCGATACCTAAAACTTCAATTGTACTACTCCTTACTGGCTATTACATCATCTTAGAAGCTTCATCTGTGTTCTTCTATGGTACTTTTAGTGTCTCCGCATTCCGCAGCACGCGACATAGCTTTGCAGTCTATAAACGTAACCGTTTCAGACAGAAGAGCGGCCAATGTGACGATCTGGATTTAAGTCGATTCGATAACAAATGACGAAAACGGACGGATTTCTCAGGTTTTAACTACATATGAACACTTTCCACATTCTCTCGTGCAACGCGGCTGCTAGCCCTCCTTCCATGCAAAATCTGAAGTTCCTAGCTCATATCCAATGCACCAAAGAAGGGTAAAAAGTCAACAATCTATAATTAAAACTTGAAATGTACTACTTCTTAATGGCTATTACATCAACTTAGAAGCTTCATCTGTGTACTACTATGGTGCTTTTATTGTCTCCGCATACCGCAGCTCGTGACATAGCTTTGCAGACGATAAGTACAACTGTTTCAGAGAGGAGATGGCCAATGTGACGATCTGGCTTTAAGTCGATTGGATAACAAATTACGAAAACGGACGGATTTATCACGTTTTTACTACATAAGAACACTTTTCACATTCTCCCGTGCAACTCTGCTGCTAGTCCTCCTTTCATAAAGAATCTTAAGGTCCTAGGTCATGTCCAAGGCACCAAAGCCAGCAAAAAAGTCAATAATCGATACCTAAAACCTGAGGTGTACTACTTCTTACTGGCCATTACATCAACTTAGAAGCTTCGTCTGTGTTCTACTATGGTGCTTTTAGTGTCTCCGCATGCCGCAGCTCGTGATATAGCTTTGCAGACGATAAGTACTACTGTTTCAGAGAGGAGATGGCCAATGTGACGATCTGGCTTTAAGTCGATTCGATAACAAATGACGAAAAAGGACGGATTTCTCAGGTTTTTATTAAATATGAACACTTTTCACATTCTCCCGTGCAACTCGGCTGCTAGTCCTCCTTTCATAAAGAATCTTAAAGGTCCTAGGCCATGTCCAAGGCACCAAAGCCAGCAAAAAAGTCAATAATCGATACCTAAAACCTGAGTTGTACTACATCTTACTGGCTATTACATCAACTTAGGAGCTTCATCTGTGTTCTACTATGGTGCTTTTATTGTCTCCGCATACCGCAGCACGCGACATAGCTTTGCAGACTATAAATGTAACCGTTTCAGACACAAGAGCGGCCAATGTGACGATCTGTCTTTAAGTCGATTCGATAACAAAGGACGAAAACGGACGGATTTCTCAGGTTTTTTCTGCATATGAACACTTTTCACATTCTCCCGTTCAACGCGGCTGCTAGTGCTCCTTTCATGCAAAATCATAAGTTCATAGCTCATGTCCAAGGCACCAAAGAAGGGTAAAAAGTCAATAATCGATACCTAAAACTTGAATTCTACTACTTCTTACTGGCTATTACATCAACTTAGAAGCTTCATCTGTGTTCTACTATGGTGCTTTTAGTGTCTCCGCATACCGCAGCACGCGACATAGCTTTGCAGACGATAAATTTAACCGTTTCAGACAGAAGAGCGGCCAATGTGACGATCTGGCTTTAAGTCGATTCGATAAAAAATGACGAAAACGGACGGATTACTCAGGTTTTTACTACATATGAACACTTTTCACATACTCCCGTGCAACGCGGCTGCTAGTCCTCCTTCCATGCAAAAACTGAAGTTCCTAGCGCATGTCCAATGCACCAAAGAAGGGTAAAAAGTGAATAATCGATACTTAAAACTTGAATTGTACTACTTCTTACTGGCTATTACATCCACTTAGAAGCTTCATCTGTGTTCTACTATGGTGCTTTTAGTGCCTCCGCATACCGCAGCACGCGACATAGCTTTGCAGGCAATAAACGTAACCGTTTCAGACAGAAGAGCGGCAAATGTGACGATCTGGCTTTAAGTCGATTCGATAACAAATGACGAAAACGTACGGATTTCTCAGGTTTTTACTACACATGAACACCTTTCACATTCTCCCGTGCAACTCGGCTGCTAGTCCACGTTTCATGCAATATCTTACGTTCCTAGCTCATGTCCAAGGCACCAAAGAAGGGTAAAAAGTCAATAATCGACACCTAAAACTTGAATTGTACTACATCGTACTGGCTATTACATCAACTTAGAAGCTTCATCTGTGCTATTCTATGGTACTTTTAATGTCTCCGCATACCGCAGCACGCGACATAGCTTTGCAGACGATAAATGTATCCGTTTCAGACAGAAGATCGGCCAATGTGACGATATGGCTTTAAGTCGATTCGATAACCTATGACGAAAACGGACGGATTTCTAAGGTTTTTACTACTTATGAACACTTTTCACATTCTCCCGTGCAACGTGGCTAATAGTCCTAATTTCATGAAAAATCTTAAGTTCTTAGCTCATGTCCAACGCACCAAAGAAGGGTAAAAAGTCAATAATCGATACCTAAAACTTGAATTGTACTACTTCTTCCTGGCTATTACATCAACTTAGAACCTTCATCTGTGTTCTACTATGGTGCTTTTAGTGTCTCCGCATGCCGCAGCACGCGACATAGCTTTGCAGACGATAAGTACAACCGTTTCAGAGCGAAGAGCGGCTAATGTGACGATCTGGCTTTAAGTCGATTGGATAACAAATGACGAAAACGGACGGATTTCTCAGGGTTTTGCTACATATGACCACCTTTCACATTCTTGCTTGCAACGCGGCTGCTAGTGCTCCTTTCATGCAAAATCTTAAGGTACTAGCTCATGTCCAAGGCACCAAAGCCAGCTAAAAGTCATTAATCGGTACGTAAAACTTGAATTGTAGTACTTCTTACTGGCTATTACATCAACTTAGATGCTTCATCTGTGTTCTACTATGGCGTTTTTAGTGTCTCCGCATACCGCAGCACGCGACATGGCTTTGCAGACGATAAGTACAACCGTTTCAGAGACAAGAGCGGCCAATGTGACGATCTGGCTTTAAGTCGATTCGATAACAAATGACGAAAACGGACGGATTTCTCAGGTTTTTACTACATATGAGACCTTTTCACATTCTCACGTGCAACGTGGCTGCTAGTCATCCTTTCATGCAAAATCTTAAGGTCCTAGCTCATGTCCAAGGCACCAAAGCCAGCAAAAAAGTCAATAATCGATACCTAAAACCTGAGTTGTACAACTTCTTACTGGCTATTACATCAACTTAGAAGCTTCGTCTGTGTTCTACTATGGTGCTTTTAGTGTCTCCGCATACCGCAGCACGCGACATAGCTTTGCAGACAATAAACGTAACCGTTTCAGACACAAGAGCGGCCAATGTGACGATCTGGCTTTAAGTCGATTCGATAACAAATGACGAAAACTGACGGATTTCTCAGGTGTTTCCTACATATGAACACTTTTCACATTCTCCCATGCAACGCGTCTGCTAGTCCTCCTTTCATGCAAAATCATAAGTCCCTAGCTCATGTCCAAGGCACCAAAGAAGTGTAAAAAGTCAATAATCGATACCTAAAACTTGAATTGTACTACTTCTTACTAGCTATTACATCAACTTAGGAGATTCATCTGTGTTCTACAATGGTGCTTTTTGTGTCTCCGCATTCTGCAGCACGCGACATCGCTTTGCAGACGATAAATGTAACCGTTTCAGACAGAAGAGCGGCCAATGTGACGGTCTGGCTTTAAGTCGATTCGATAACCTATGACGAAAACGGACGGATTTCTAGGGTTTTTACTACATATGAACACTTTTCACATTCTCTCGTGCAACTCGGCTGCTAGTCCACGTTTCATGCAATATCTTAAGTTCCTAGCTCATGTCCAAGGCACCAAAGAAGGGTAAAAAGTCAATAATCGGCACCTAATACTTGAATTGTACTACATCTTACTGGCTATTACATCAACTTAGAAGCTTCATCTGTGTTCTTATATGGTACTTTTAATGTCTCCGCATACCGCAGCACGCGACATAGCTTTGCAGACGATAAATGTATCCGTTTCAGACAGAAGAGCGGCCAATGTGACGATCTGGCTTTAAGTCGATTGGATAACACATGACGAAAACGGACGGATTTCTCAGGTTTTTACTACATATGAACGCTTTTCACATTCTCGCGTGCAACGCGGCTGCTAGTGCTCCTTTCATGCAAAATCTTAAGGTCCTAGCTGATGTCCAAGGCACCAAAGCCAGCTAAAAGTCAATAATCGATACCTAAAACTTGAATTGTACTACTTGTTCCTGGCTATTACATCAACTTAGAACCTTCATCTGTGTTCTACTATGGTGCTTTTAGTGTCTCCGCATGCCGCAGCACGCGACATAGCTTTGCAGACGATAAGTAGAACCGTTTCAGAGCGAAGAGCGGCTAATGTGACGATCTGGCTTTAAGTCGATTTGATAACAAATGAAGAAAATGGACGGATTTCTCAGATTTTTATTACATATGAACACTTCTCACATTCTCCCGTGCAACTCGGCTGCTAGTCCACGTTTCATGCAATATCTTTAGTTCCTAGCTCATGTCCAAGGCACCAAAGAAGGATAAAAAGTCAATAATCGGTACCTAAAACTTGAATTGTACTACATCTTACTGGCTATTACATCAACTTAGAAGTTTCATCTGTGTTCTTCTATGGTACTTTTATTGTCTCCGCATACCGCAGCACGCGACATAGCTTTGCAGACGATAAATGTATCCGTTTCAGACAGAAGTGCGGCCAATGTGACGATCTGGCTTTAAGTCGATTGGATAACAAATGACGAAAACGGACGGATTTCTCAGGTTTTTGCTACATATGACCACTTTTCACATTCTTGCTTGCAACGCGGCTGCTAGTGCTCCTTTCATGCAAAATCTTAAGGTACTAGCTCATGTCCAAGGCACCAAAGCCAGCTAAAAGTCAATAACCGGTACGTAAAACTTGAATTGTAGTACTTCTTACTGGCTATTACATCAACTTAGATGCTTCATCTGTGTTATACTATGGTGTTTTTAGTGTCTCCACATACCGCAGCACGCGACATAGCTTTGCAGACGATAAGTACAACCGTTTCAGAGACAAGAGCGGCCAATATGACGATCTGGCTTTAAGTCGATTCGATAACAAATGACGAAAACGGACGGATTTCTCAGGTTTTTACTACATATGAGACCTTTTCACATTCTCACGTGCAACGTGGCGGCTAGTCATCCTTTCATGCAAAATCTTAAGGTCCTAGCTCATGTCCAAGGCACCAAAGCCAGCAAAAAAGTCAATAATCGATACCTAAAACCTGAGTTGTACTACTTCTTACTGGCTATTACATCAACTTAGAAGCTTCGTCTGTGTTCTACTATGGTGCTTCTAGTGTCTCCGCATACCGCAGCACGCGACATAGCTTTGCAGACAATAAACGTAACCGTACCAGACAGAAGAGCGGCCAATGTGACGATCTGGCTTTAAGTCGATTCGATAACAAATGACGAAAACTGACGGATTTCTCAGGTTTTTCCTACATATGAACACTTTTCACATTCTCCCATGCAACACGTCTGCTAGTCCTCCTTTCATGCAAAATCATAAGTCCCTAGCTCATGTCCAAGGCACCAAAGAAGTGTAAAAAGTCAATAATCGATACCTAAACCTTGAATTGTACTACTTCTTACTAGCTATTACATCAACTTAGGAGATTCATCTGTGTTCTACAATGGTGCTTTTTGTGTCTCCGCATACTGCAGCACGCGACATAGCTTTGCAGACGATAAATGTAACCGTTTCAGACAGAAGAGCGGCCAATGTGACGGTCTGGCTTTAAGTCGATTCGATAACCTATGACGAAAACGGACGGATTACTAGGGTTTTTACTACATATGAACACTTTTCACATTCTCCCGTGCAACGTGGCTAATAGTCCTAATTTCATGCTAAATCTTAAGTTCTTAGCTCATGTCCAACGCACCAAAGAAGGGTATAATGTCAATAATCGATACCTAAAACTTGAATTGTACTACTTCTTCCTGGCTATTACATCAACTTAGAACCTTCATCTGTGTTCTACTATGGTGCTTTTAGTGTCTCCGCATGCCGCAGCACGCGACATAGCTTTGCAGACGATAAGTACAACCGTATCAGAGCGAAGGGCGGCTAATGTGACGATCTGGCTTTAAGTCGATTCGATAACAAATGAAGAAAATGGACGGATTTCACAGATTTTTACTACATATGAACACTTTTCACATTCTCCCGTGTAACGCGGCTGCTAGTCCTCCTTCCATGCAATATCTTAAGGTCCTAGCTCATGTCCAAGGCACCAAAGCCAGCAAAAAAGTCAATAATCGATACCTAAAACCTGAGTTGTACTACTTCTTATTGGCTATTACATCAACTTAGAAGCTTCATATGTGCTCTACTATGGAGCTTTTAGTGTCTCCGCATACCGCAGCACGCGACATAGCTTTGCAGACAATAAACGTAACCGTTTCAGACAGAAGAGCGGCCAATGCGACGATCTGGCTTTAAGTCGATTCGATTAAAATGACGAAAACTGACGGATTTCTCAGGTTTTTACTACATATGAACACTTTTCACATTCTCCTGTGCAACGCGGCTGCTAGTCCTCCTTCCATGCAAAATCTTAAGTTCCTAGCTCATGTCCAAGGCATCAACGAAGGGTAAAAAGTCAATAATCGATAACTAAAACTTGAATTGTACTACTTCTTACTGGCTATTACATCAACTTAGAAGCTTCATCTGTTTTCTACTATGGTGCTTTTATTGTCTCCACATACCGTAGCACTTGACATAGCTTTGCAGACGATAAGTACAACTGTTTCAGAGAGGAGGGCGGCCAATGTGACGATCTGGCTTTAAGTCGATTCGATAACAAATTACGGAAACGGACGGATTTATCAGGTTTTTACTACATATGAACACTTTTCACATTCTCCCGTGTAACGCGGCTACTAGTCCTCCTTCCATGCAATATCTTAAGTTCCTAGCTCATGACCAATGCACCAAAGAAGGGTAAAAAGCCAATAATCGATACCTAAAACTTGAATTGTACTACTTCTTACTGGCAATTACATCAACTTACAAGCTTCATCTGTGTTCTACTATGGTGCTTTTATTGTCTCCGCATACCACAGCACCTGACATAGCTTTGCAGACGATAAATGTAAATGTTTCAGGCAGAAGAGCGGCCAATGTGACGATCTGGCTTTAAGTTGATTCGATAACAAATGACGAACACGGACGGATTTCTCAGGTTATACCTACATATGAACACTTTTCACATTCGCCTGTGCAACGCAGCCGCTAGTCCTCCTTCCATGCAAAATCTTAAGTTCCTAGCTCATGTCCAAGGCACCAAAGAAGGATAAAAAGTCAATAATCGGTACCTAAAACTTGAATTGTACTACATCTTACTGGCTATTACATCAACTTAGAAGTTTCATCTGTGTTCTTCTATGGTACTTTTATTGTCTCCGCATACCGCAGCACGCGACATAGCTTTGCAGACGATAAATGTATCCGTTTCAGACAGAAGTGCGGCCAATGTGACGATCTGGCTTTAAGTCGATTGGATAACAAATGACGAAAACGGACGGATTTCTCAGGTTTTTGCTACATATGAACACTTTTCACATTCTCCCGTGCAACGTGGCTAATAGTCCTAATTTCATGCTAAATCTTAAGTTCTTAGCTCATGTCCAACGCACCAAAGAAGGGTATAATGTCAATAATCGATACCTAAAACTTGAATTGTACTACTTCTTCCTGGCTATTACATCAACTTAGAACCTTCATCTGTGTTCTACTATGGTGCTTTTAGTGTCTCCGCATGCCGCAGCACGCGACATAGCTTTGCAGACGATAAGTACAACCGTATCAGAGCGAAGGGCGGCTAATGTGACGATCTGGCTTTAAGTCGATTCGATAACAAATGAAGAAAATGGACGGATTTCTCAGATTTTTACTACATATGAACACTTTTCACATTCTCCCGTGTAACGCGGCTGCTAGTCCTCCTTCCATGCAATATCTTAAGGTCCTAGCTCATGTCCAAGGCACCAAAGCCAGCAAAAAAGTCAATAATCGATACCTAAAACCTGAGTTGTACTACTTCTTATTGGCTATTACATCAACTTAGAAGCTTCATATGTGCTCCACTATGGAGCTTTTAGTGTCTCCGCATACCGCAGCACGCGACATAGCTTTGCAGACAATAAACGTAACCGTTTCAGACAGAAGAGCGGCCAATGCGACGATCTGGCTTTAAGTCGATTCGATTAAAATGACGAAAACTGACGGATTTCTCAGGTTTTTACTACATATGAACACTTTTCACATTCTCCTGTGCAACTCGGCAGCTAGTCCTCCTTTCATGAAAAATCTTAAGTTCTTAGCTTATGTCCAAGGCCCCAAAGAAGGGTAAAAAGTCAATGATCAATACCTAAAACTTGAATTGTACTACTTCTTCCTGGCTATTACATCAACTTAGAAGCTTCATCTGTGTTCTGCTATGGTGGTTTTAGTATCTCCGCATACCGCAGCACGCGACATAGCTTTGCAGACGATAAGTACAACCGTATCAGAGCGAAGAGCGGCTAATGTGACGATCTGGCTTTAAGTCGATTCGATAACAAATGAAGAAAATGGACGGATTTCTCAGATTTTTACTACATATGAACACTTTTCACATTCTCCCGTGTAACGCGGCTACTAGTCCTCCTTCCATGCAATATCTTAAGTTCCTAGCTCATGACCAATGCACCAAAGAAGGGTAAAAAGCCAATAATCGATACCTAAAACTTGAATTGTACTACTTCTTACTGGCAATTACATCAACTTACAAGCTTCATCTGTGTTCTACTATGGTGCTTTTATTGTCTCCGCATACCACAGCACCTGACATAGCTTTGCAGACGATAAATGTAAATGTTTCAGGCAGAAGAGCGGCCAATGTGACGATCTGGCTTTAAGTTGATTCGATAACAAATGACGAACACGGACGGATTTCTCAGGTTATACCTACATATGAACACTTTTCACATTCGCCTGTGCAACGCAGCCGCTAGTCCTCCTTCCATGCAAAATCTTAAGTTCCTAGCTCATGTCCAAGGCATCAAAGAAGGGTAAAAAGTCAATAATCGATAACTAAAACTTGAATTGTACTACTTCTTACTGGCTATTACATTAACTTAGAACCTTCATCTGTGTTCTACTATGGTGCTTTTAGTGTCTCCGCATGCCGCAGCACGCGACATAGCTTTGCAGACGATAAGTACAACCGTTTCAGAGCGACGAGCGGCTAATGTGACGATCTGGCTTTAAGTCGATTCGATAACAAATGAAGAAAATGGACGGATTTCTCAGATTTTTTCTATATATGAACACTTTTCACATTCTCCCGTGTAACGCGGCTGCTAGTCCTCCCTTTATGCAGAATCTTAAGGTCCTAGCTCATGTCCAAGGCACCAAAGCCAGCAAAAAAGTCAATAATCGATACCTAAAACCTGAGTTGTACTACTTCTTATTGGCTATTACATCAACTTAGAAGCTTCATCTGTGTTCTACTATGGTGCTTTTAGTGTCTCCGCATACCGCAGCACGCGACATAGCTTTGCAGACAATAAACGTAACC
The DNA here is from genome assembly GCF_023897955.1 of Schistocerca gregaria. NCBI lineage: Eukaryota > Metazoa > Arthropoda > Insecta > Orthoptera > Acrididae > Schistocerca > Schistocerca gregaria. The sequence goes on from NW_026061712.1 coordinate 306,283, forward strand.
GTTTCAGACAGAAGAACGGCCAATGTGACGATCTGGCTTGAAGTCGATTCGATAACAAATGACGAAAACTGACGGATTTCTCAGGTTTTTACTACATATGAAACTTTTCACATTCTCCCATGCAACGCGTCTGCTAGTCCTTCTTTCATGCAAAATCATAAGTCCCTAGCTCATGTCCAAGGCACCAAAGAAGGGTAAAAAGTCAATAATCGATATCAAAAACGTGAATTTTACTACTTCTTACTGGCTATTAATTCAACTTAGAAGCATCATCTGTGTTCTACTATGGTGCGTTTAGTGTCTCCACATACCGCAGCACGCGACATAGCTTTGCAGACGATGAGTACAACTGTTTCAAAGCGAAGAGCGGCTAATGTGACGATCTGGCTTTAAGTCGATTCGATAACAAATGAAGAATACGGACGGATTTCTCAGGTTTTTACTACATTTGAAAACTTTTCACATTCTCCCGTGCAACGCAGCTGCTAGTCCTCGTTCATGAAAAGTCTTAAGTTCTTAGCTCATGTCCAAGCCACCAAAGAAGGGTAAAAAGTCAATAATCGATACCTAAAACTTGAATTGTACTACTTCTTACTGGCTATTACATCAACTTATAAGCTTCATCTGTGCTCTACTATGGTGCTTTTATTGACTCCGCATACCGCAGCACGCGACATAGCTTTGCAGACAATAAACGTAACCGTTTCAGACAGAAGAACGGCCAATGTGACGATCTGGCTCTAAGTCGACTCGACAACAAATGACGAAAACTGACGGATTTTTTTTAGGTTTTTCCTACATATTAACAATTTCACATTCTCCCTTGCAACGCGGCTGCTAGTCCTCCTTTCATGCAAAATCATAAGTCCCTAGCTCATGTCCAAGGCACCAAAGAAGGGTAAAAAGTCAATAATCGATACCTACAACTTGAATTGTACTACTTCTTACTAGCTATTACATCAACTTAGTAGTTTCATCTGTGTTCTACTATGGTGCATTTTGTGTCTCCGCATAACGCAGCACGCGACATAGCTTTGCAGACGATAAACGTAACCGTTTCAGACAGAAGAGCGGCCAATGTGACGATCTTTCTTTAAGTCGATTTGATAACATATGACGAAAACGGAAGGATAACTCAGGTTTTTACTACATATGAACACTTTTCACATTCTCACGCTCAACGCGGCTGCTAATCCTCCTTTCATGCAAATTCATAAGTCCGTAGCTCATGTCCAAGGCACCAAAGAAATGTAAAAAGTCAATAATCGATACCTAAAACTTGAATTGTACTACTTCTTACTACCTATTACATCAACTTAGGAGCTTCATCTGTTTTCTACTATGGTGCTTTTTGTGTCTCCGCATACCGCAGCACGCGACATAGCTTTGCAGATGATAAATGTAACCGTTTCAGACAGAAGAGCGGCCAATGTGACGATCTGGCTTTAAGTCGACTCGATAACAAATGACGAAAACGGACGATTTCTCAGGTTTTTACTACATATGAAACATTTCACATTCTCCCATGCAACGCGTCTGCTAGTCCTCCTTTCATGCAAAATCATAAGTCCCTAGCTCATGTCCACGGCACCAAAGACGGGTAAAAAGTCAATAATCGATACCTAAAACTTGAATTTTCCTACTTCTTCCTAGCTATTACATGCAAAATCTGAAGTTCCTACCTCATGTCCAATGCACCAAAGAAGCGTAAAAAGTCAATAATCGATACTTAAAACTTGAATTCTACTACTTCTTACTGGCTATTACATCAACTTAGAAGCTTCATCTGTGTTCTACTATGGTGCTTTTATTGTCTCCGCATACCGCAGCACGTGAAATAGCTTTGCAGACGATAAGTACTATTGTTTCAGAGAGGAGATGGCCAATGTGACGATCTGGCTTTAAGTCGATTCGATAACAAATTACGAAAACGGACGGATTTATTACGTTTTTACTACATACTTTTTTTACATACTACATACTTTTTTACTACATACTTTTTACTTTTCACATTCTCCCGTGCAACTCGGCTGCTAGTCCTCGTTTCATGCAGAATCTTAAGGTCCTAGCTCATGTCAAAGGCACCAAAGCCAGCAAAAAAGTCGATAATCGATACCTAAAACCTGAGTTGTAAAACTTCTTACTGGCTATTACATCAACTTAGAAACTTCATCTGTGTTCTACTATGGTGCTTTTTGCGTCTCCGCATACCGCAGCACTTGACATTGCTTTGCAGACGATAAATGTACCCGTTTCAGACAGCAGAGCGGCCAAGGTGACGATCTGGCTTTAAGTCGACTCGATAACAAATTACGAAAACGGACGGATTTCTCATTTTTTTCCTACATATGAACACTTTTCACGTTCTCCCATGCAACGCGGCTGCTAGTCCTCCTTTCATGCGATATCAAAAGTCCATAGCTCATGTCCAAGGCACCAAAGAAGGGTAAAAAGTCAATAATCGATACCTAAAACTTGAATTGTACTACTTCTTACTAGCTATTACATGAACTTAGGAGCTTCATCTGTGTTCTACGATGGTGCATTTTCGTGTCTCCGCATACCGCAGCACGCGACACAGCTTTGCAGATGATAAATGTAACCGTTTCAGACAGAAGTGCGGCCAATGTGACGATCTGGCTTTAAGTCGACTCGATAACAAATGACGAAAACGGACGGATTTCTCAGGTTTTTCCTACATATGAACACTTTTCACATTCTCCCGTGCAACTCGGCTGCTAGTCCACGTTTCATGCAATATCTAAAGTTTCTAGCTCATGTAAAAGGCACCAAAGAAGGGTAAAAAGTCAATAATCGATACCTAAAACTTGAATTCTACTACTTCTTACTGGCTATTACATCAACGTGGAAGCTTCATCTGAGTTCTACTATGAGCTTTTAGTGTCTCCCCATACAGCAGCACGCGACATAGCTTTGCAGACATTAAACGTAACCGTTTCAGACAGAAGAGCGGCCAATGTGACGATCTGCTTTAAGTCGATTCGATAACAAATGACGAAAACTGACGGATTTCTCAGGTTTTTACTACATATGAAACTTTTCACATTCTCCCATGCAACGCGTCTGCTAGTCCTTCTTTCATGCAAAATCATAAGTCCCTAGCTCATGTCCAAGGCACCAAAGAAGGGTAAAAAGTCAATAATCGATATCAAAAACGTGAATTTTACTACTTCTTACTGGCTATTAATTCAACTTAGAAGCATCATCTGTGTTCTACTATGGTGCGTTTAGTGTCTCCACATACCGCAGCACGCGACATAGCTTTGCAGACGATGAGTACAACTGTTTCAAAGCGAAGAGCGGCTAATGTGACGATCTGGCTTTAAGTCGATTCGATAACAAATGAAGAATACGGACGGATTTCTCAGGTTTTTACTACATTTGAAAACTTTTCACATTCTCCCGTGCAACGCGGCTGCTAGTCCTCCGTTCATGAAAAGTCTTAAGTTCTTAGCTCATGTCCAAGCCACCAAAGAAGGGTAAAAAGTCAATAATCGATACCTAAAACTTGAATTGTACTACTTCTTACTGGCTATTACATCAACTTAGAAGCTTCATCTGTGCTCTACTATGGTGCTTTTATTGACTCCGCATACCGCAGCACGTGACATAGCTTTGCAGATGATAAGTACAACCGTTTCAGAGAGGAGAACGGCCAATGTGACGATCTGGCTCTAAGTCGACTCGACAACAAATGACGAAAACTGACGGATTTTTTTTAGGTTTTTCCTACATATTAACAATTTCACATTCTCCCTTGCAACGCGGCTGCTAGTCCTCCTTTCATGCAAAATCATAAGTCCCTAGCTCATGTCCAAGTTACCAAAGAAGAGTAAAAAGTCAATAATCGATACCTACAACTTGAATTGTACTACTTCTTACTAGCTATTACATCAACTTAGTAGTTTCATCTGTGTTCTACTATGGTGCATTTTGTGTCTCCGCATAACGCAGCACGCGACATAGCTTTGCAGACGATAAACGTAACCGTTTCAGACAGAAGAGCGGCCAATGTGACGATCTTTCTTTAAGTCGATTTGATAACATATGACGAAAACGGAAGGATAACTCAGGTTTTTACTACATATGACCACTTTTCACATTCTCACGCTCAACGCGGCTGCTAATCCTCCTTTCATGCAAATTCATAAGTCCGTAGCTCATGTCCAAGGCACCAAAGAAATGTAAAAAGTCAATAATCGATACCTAAAACTTGAATTGTACTACTTCTTACTACCTATTACATCAACTTAGGAGCTTCATCTGTTTTCTACTATGGTGCTTTTTGTGTCTCCGCATACCGCAGCACGCGACATAGCTTTGCAGATGATAAATGTAACCGTTTCAGACAGAAGAGCGGCCAATGTGACGATCTGGCTTTAAGTCGACTCGATAACAAATGACGAAAACGGACGATTTCTCAGGTTTTTACTACATATGAAACTTTTCACATTCTCCCATGCAACGCGTCTGCTAGTCCTCCTTTCATGCAAAATCATAAGTCCCTAGCTCATGTCCACGGCACCAAAGACGGGTAAAAAGTCAATAATCGATACCTAAAACTTGAATTTTCCTACTTCTTCCTAGCTATTACATGCAAAATCTGAAGTTCCTACCTCATGTCCAATGCACCAAAGAAGCGTAAAAAGTCAATAATCGATACTTAAAACTTGAATTGTACTACTTCTTACTGGCTATTACATCAACTTAGAAGCTTCATCTGTGTTCTACTATGGTGCTTTTATTGTCTCCGCATACCGCAGCACGTGAAATAGCTTTGCAGACGATAAGTACTATTGTTTCAGAGAGGAGATGGCCAATGTGACGATCTGGCTTTAAGTCGATTCGATAACAAATTACGAAAACGGACGGATTTATTACGTTTTTACTACATACTTTTTTTACATACTACATACTTTTTTACTACATACTTTTTACTTTTCACATTCTCCCGTGCAACTCGGCTGCTAGTCCTCCTTTCATGCAGAATCTTAAGGTCCTAGCTCATGTCAAAGGCACCAAAGCCAGCAAAAAAGTCAATAATCGATACCTAAAACCTGAGTTGTAAAACTTCTTACTGGCTATTACATCAACTTAGAAACTTCATCTGTGTTCTACTATGGTGCTTTTAGTGTCTACGCATACCGCAGCACGCGACATAGCTTTGCAGACAATAAACGTAACCGTTTCAGACAGAAGAGCGGCCAATGTGGCGATCTGGCTTGAAGTCGATTCGATAACAAATGACGAAAACTGACGGATTTCTCAGGTTTTTACTACATATGAAACTTTTCACATTCTCCCATGCAACGCGTCTGCTAGTCCTCCTTTCATGCAAAATCATAAGTCCCTAGCTCATGTCCACGGCACCAAAGACGGGTAAAAAGTCAATAATCGATACCTAAAACTTGAATTTTCCTACTTCTTCCTAGCTATTACATCAACTTAGGAGCTTCATCTGTGTTCTACTATGGTGCTTTTTGCGTCTCCGCATACCGCAGCACTTGACATTGCTTTGCAGACGATTAATGTACCCGTTTCAGACAGCAGAGCGGCCAAGGTGACGATCTGGCTTTAAGTCGACTCGATAACAAATTACGAAAACGGACGGATTTCTCATTTTTTTCCTACATATGAACACTTTTCACGTTCTCCCATGCAACGCGGCTGCTAGTCCTCCTTTCATGCGATATCAAAAGTCCATAGCTCATGTCCAAGGCACCAAAGAAGGGTAAAAAGTCAATAATCGATACCTAAAACTTGAATTGTACTACTTCTTACTAGCTATTACATGAACTTAGGAGCTTCATCTGTGTTCTACGATGGTGCATTTTCGTGTCTCCGCATACCGCAGCACGCGACACAGCTTTGCAGATGATAAATGTAACCGTTTCAGACAGAAGTGCGGCCAATGTGACGATCTGGCTTTAAGTCGACTCGATAACAAATGACGAAAACGGACGGATTTCTCAGGTTTTTCCTACATATGAACACTTTTCACATTCTCCCGTGCAACTCGGCTGCTAGTCCACGTTTCATGCAATATCTAAAGTTCCTAGCTCATGTAAAAGGCACCAAAGAAGGGTAAAAAGTCAATAATCGATACCTAAAACTTGAATTCTACTACTTCTTACTGGCTATTACATCAACGTGGAAGCTTCATCTGAGTTCTACTATGAGCTTTTAGTGTCTCCCCATACAGCAGCACGCGACATAGCTTTGCAGACATTAAACGTAACCGTTTCAGACAGAAGAGCGGCCAATGTGACGATCTGCTTTAAGTCGATTCGATAACAAATGACGAAAACTGACGGATTTCTCAGGTTTTTACTACATATGAAAACTTTTCATATTCTCCCGTGCAACTCGGCTGCTAGTCCTCCTTTCATGCAAAATGTGAAGTTCCTAGCTCATGTCCAATGCACCGAAGAAGTGTAAAAAGTCAATAATCGATACTTAAAGTTGAATTGTACTACTTCTTACTGGCTATTACATCAACTTAGAAGCTTCATCTGTGTTATACTATGGTGCTTTTATTGTCTCCGCATACCGCAGCACGTGAAATAGCTTTGCAGACGATAAGTACTACTGTTTCAGAGAGGAGATGGCCAATGTGACGATCTGGCTTTAAGTCGATTCGATAACAAATTACGAAAACGGACGGATTTCTCACGTTTTTACTACATAAGAACACTTTTCACATTCTCCCGTGCAACTCGGCTGCTAGTCCTCCTTTCATGCAGAATCTTAAGGTCCTAGCTCATGTCCAAGGCACCAAAGCCAGCAAAAAAGTCAATAATCGATACCTAAAACCTGAGTTGTACTACTTCTTACTGGCTATTACATCAACTTAGAAACTTCATCTGTGTTCTACTATGGTGCTTTTAGTGTCTACGCATACCGCAGCACGCGACATAGCTTTGCAGACAATAAACGTAACCGTTTCAGACAGAAAAGCGGCCAATGTGGCGATCTGGCTTGAAGTCGATTCGATAACAAATGACGAAAACTGACGGATTTCTCAGGTTTTTACTACATATGAAACTTTTCACATTCTCCCATGCAACGCGTCTGCTAGTCCTCCTTTCATGCAAAATCATAAGTCCCTAGCTCATGTCCACAGCACCAAAGAAGGGTAAAAAGTCAATAATCGATACCTAAAACTTGAATTTTTCTACTTCTTCCTAGCTATTACATCAACTTAGGAGCTTCATCTGTGTTCTACTATGGTGCTTTTAGTGTCTCCGCATACCGCAGCACTTGACATTGCTTTGCAGACGATAAAAGTACCTGTTTCAGACAGCAGAGCGGCCAAGGTGACGACCTGGCTTTAAGTCGACTCGATAACAAATTACGAAAACGGACGGATTTCTCATATTTTTCCTACATATGAACACTTTTCACGGTCTCCCATGCAACGCGGCTGCTAGTCCTCCTTTCATGCGATATCAAAAGTCCATAGCTCATGTCCAAGGCACCAAAGAAGGGTAAAAAGTCAATAATCGATACCTAAAACTTGAATTGTACTACTTCTTACTACCTATTACATGAACTTAGGAGCCTCATCTGTGTTCTACGATGGTGCATTTTCGTGTCTCCGCATACCGCAGCACGCGACATAGCTTTGCAGATGATAAATGTAACCGTTTCAGACAGAAGAGCGGCCAATGTGACGATCTGGCTTTAAGTCGACTCGATAACAAATAACGAAAACGGACGGATTTCTCAGGTTTTTCCTACATATGAACACTTTTCACATTCTCCCGTGCAACTCGGCTGCTAGTCCAAGTTTCATGCAATATCTTAAGTTCCTAGCTCATGTCCAAGGCACCAAAGAAGGGTAAAAAGTCAATAATCGATACCTAAAACTTGAATTCTACTACTTCATACTGGCTATTACATCAACTTAGAAGCTTCATCTGTGTTCTACTTTGAGCTTTTAGTGTCTCCCCATACCGCAGCACGCGACATAGCTTTGCAGACAATAAACGTAACCGTTTCAGACAGAAGAGCGGCCAATGTGAAGATCTGGCTTTAAGTCAATTCGATAACAAATGAAGAAAACTGACAGATTTCTCAGGTTTTTACTACATATGAAAACTTTTCATATTCTCCCGTGCAACTCGGCTGCTAGTCCTCCTTTCATGCAAAATGAGAAGTTCCTAGCTCATGTCCAATGCACCAAAGAATGGTAAAAAGTCAATAATCGATACTTAAAACTTGAATTGTACTACTTCTTACTGGCTATTACATCAACTTAGAAGCTTCATCTGTGTTCTACTATGGTGCTTTTATTGTCTCCGCATACCGCAGCACGTGAAATAGCTTTGCAGACGATAAGTACTACTGTTTCACAGAGGAGATGGCCAATGTGACGATCTGGCTTTAAGTCGATTCGATAACAAATTACGAAAACGGACGGATTTCTCACGTTTTTACTACATAAGAACACTTTTCACATTCTCCCGTGCAACTCGGCTGCTAGTCCTCCTTTCATGCAGAATCTTAAGGTCCTAGCTCATGTCCAAGGCACCAAAGCCAGCAAAAAAGTCAATAATCGATACCTAAAACCTGAGTTGTACTACTTCTTACTGGCTATTACATCAACTTAGAAACTTCATCTGTGTTCTACTATGGTGCTTTTATTGTCTCCGCATACCGCAGCACGCGACATAGCTTTGCAGATGATAAGTACAACCGTTTCAGAGAGGAGAGCGGCCAGTGTGACGATCTGGCTCTAAGTCGACTCGACAACAAATGACGAAAACGGACGGATTTCTCAGGTTTTTCCTACATATGAACACTTTTCATATTCTCCCATGCAACGCGGCTGCTAGTCCTCCTTTCATGCAAAATCATAATCCCTAGCTCATGGCCAAGGCATTAAGGAAGGGTAAAAAGTCAATAATCGATATCTAAAACTTGAATTGTACTACTTCTTACTGGCTATTACATCAACTTAGAAGCTTCATCTGTGGTCTACTAAGGTTCTTTTAGTATCTCTGCATACCGCAGCACGTGACATTGCTTTGCAGACGATAAGTACAACTGTTTCAGAGAGGAGAGCGGCCAGTGTGACGATCTGGCTCTAAGTCGACTCGGGAACAAATGACGAAAACGGACGGATTTCTCAGGTTTTTCCTACATATGAACACTTTTCACATTCTCCCATGCAACGCGGCTGCTAGTACTCCTTTCATGCAAAATACTAATCCCTAGCTCATGTCCAAGGCATTAAAGAAGGGTAAAAAGTCAATAATTGATACCTAAAACTTGAATTGTACTACTTCTTACTAGCTATTACATCAACTTAGGAGTTTCATCTGTGTTCTACTATGGTGCATTTAAAGTCTCCGCATAACGCAGCACGCGACATAGCTTTGCAGACGATAAACGTAACCGTTTCAGACAGAAGAGCTGCCAATGTGTTGATCTGGCTTTAAGTCGATTCGTTAACAAATGACAAAAACTGACGGATTTCTCAGGTTTTTCCTACATTTGAAACTCTTCACATTCTCCCATGCAACGCGTCTGCTAGTCCTCCTTTCATGCAAAATCATAAGTCCCTAGCTCATGTCCAAGGCACCAAAGAAATGCAAAAAGTCAATAATCGATACCTAAAACTTGAATTTTTCTACTTCTTCCTAGCTATTACATCAACTTAGGAGCTTCATCTGTGTTCTACTATGGTGCTTTTTGTGTCTCCGCATACCGCAGCACGCGACATAGCTTTGCAGACAATAAACGTAATCGTTTCAGAAAGAAGAGCGGCCAATTTGACGATCTGGCTTTATGTCGAATCGATAACAAATGACGAACACGGACGGATTTCTCAGGCTTTTACTACATATGAAAACTTTTCACATTCTCTCGTGCAACGCGGCTGATAGTCCTCCTTTCATGAAAAATCTTAACTTCTTAGCTCATGTCCAAGGCACCAAAGAAGAGTAAAAAGTCAATTATCGATACCTAAAACTTGAATTGTACTGCTTTTTACTGGCTATTACATCAACTTACAAGCTTCATCTGTGTTCTACTAGTGTGCTTGTATTGTCTCCGCATACCGCAGCACGCGACATAGCTTTGCAGACAATAAACGTAACCGTTTCAGACATAAGAGCGGCCAATGTGACGATCTGGCTTTAAGTCGATTTGATAACAAATGACGAAAACTGACGGATTTCTCAGGTTTTTACTACATATGAACACTTTTCACATTCTCCCATGCAACTCGGCTGCTAGTCCTCCTTTCATGCAGAATCTTAAGGTGCTAGCTCATGTCCAAGGCACCAAAGCCAGCAAAAAAGTCAATAATCGATACCTAAAACCTGAGTTGCACTACTTCTTACTGGCTATTACATCAACATAGAAACTTCATCTGTGTTCTACTATGGTGCTTTTATTGTTTCCGCATACCGCAGCACGTGACATAGCTTTGCAGACGATAAGTACAACTGTTTCAGAGAGGAGATTGCCAATGTGACGATCTGGCTTTAGGTCGATTCGATAACAAATGACGAAAACTGACTGATTTCTCAGGTTTTTACTACATATGAAACTTTTCACATTCTCCCATGCAACGCGTCTGCTAGTCCTCCTTTCATGCAAAATCATAAGTCCCTAGCTCATGTCCAAGGCACCAAAGAAGGGTAAAAAGTCAATAACCGATACCTAAAACTTGAATTTTACTACTTCTTCCTAGCTATTACATCAACTTAGGAGCTTCATCTGTGTTCTACTATGGTGCTTTTTGTGTCTCCGCATACCGCAGCACGCGACATAGCTTTGCAGACGATAAATGTAACCGTTTCAGACAGAAGAGCGGCCAATGTGACGATCTGGCTTTAAGTCGATTCGATAACAAATGACGAAAACGGACGGTTTTCTCAGGTTTTTACTACATATGAACACTTTTCACATTCTCCCGTGCAACTCGGCTGCTAGTCCACGTTTCATGCAATATCTTAAGTTCCTAGCTCATGTCCAAGGCACCAAAGAAGGGTACAAAGTCAATAATCGACACCTAAAACTTGAATTGTACTACATCTTATTGGCTATTACATCAACTTAGAAGCTTCATCTGTGTTCTTCTATGGTACTTTTAGTGTCTCCGCATACCACAGCACGCGGCATAGCTTTGCAGACGATAAATGTAACCGTTTCAGACAGAAGAGCGGCCAATGTGACGATACGGCTTTAAGTCGATTCGATAACATATGACGAAAACGGACGGATTTCTAAGGTTTTTACTACATATGAACACTTTTCACATTCTCCCGTGAAACGTGGCTGCTAGTCCTAATTTCATGCAAAATCTTAAGTTCTTAGCTCATGTCCAAGGCACCAAAGAAGGGTTGAAAGTCAATAATCGATACGTAAAACTTGAATTGTACTACCTCTTCCTTGCTATTACATCAACTTAGAAGCTTGATCTGTGTTCTACTATGGTGCTTTTAGTGTCTCCGCATACCGCAGCACGCGACATAGCTTCGCAGACGATAAGTACAACCGTTTCAGGGCGAATAGCGGGGTAATGTGACGATCTGGCTTTAAGTCGATTCGATAACAAATGCCGAAAACTGACGGATTTCTCAGGTTTTTCCTACATATGAACACTTTTCACATTCTCCCGTGCAACTCGGCTGCTATTCCTCCTTTCATGAAATATCTTAAGTTCCTAGCTCATGGCCAAGGCACCAAAGAAGGGTAAAAAGTCAATAATCTATACCTAAAACTTGAATTCTACTACTTCTTACTGGCCATTACATCAACTTAGAAGCTTCATCTGTGTTCTTCTATGGTACTTTTAGTGTCTCCGCATACCGCAGCACGCGACATAGCTTTGCAGACGATAAATGTATCCGTTTCAGACAGAAGAGCGGCCAATGTGACGATCTGGCTTTAAGGCGATTCGATAACAAATGACGAAAACGGACGGATATCACAGGTTTTTACTACATTTGAACACTTTTCACATTTTCCCGTGAAACTAGGCTGCTATTCCTCCTTTCATGAAATATCTTAAGTTCCTAGCTCATGTCCAAGGCACCAAAGAAGGGTAAATTAGTCAATAATCGATACCTAAAACTTGAGTTCTACTACTTCTTACTGGCTATTACATCAACTTAGAAGCTTCATCTGCGTTCTACTATGGTGCATTTAGTGTCTCCGTATAACGCAGCACGCGACATAGCTTTGCAGACGATAAACGTAACCGTTTCAGACAGAAGAGCGGCCAATGTGACGAACTGGCTTTAAGTCGATTCGATAACGAATGACGAAAACTGACGGATTTCTCAGGTTCTTCCTACATATGAACACTTTTCACATTCTCCCATGGAACGCCTCTGCTAGTCCTCCTTTCATGCAAAATCATAAGTCCCTAGTTCATGTCCAAGGCACCAAAGAAATGTAAAAAGTCAATAATCGATACCTAAAACTTGAATTTTTCTACTTCATACTACCTATTACATCAACTTAGGAGCTTCATCTCTTTTCTACTATGGTGCTTTTTGTGTCTCCGCATACCGCAGCATGCGACATAGCTTTGCAGATGATAAATGTAACCGTTTCAGACAGAAAAGCGGCCAATGTGACGATCTGGCTTTAAGTCGACTCGATAACAAATGACGAAAACGGACGGCTTTCTCAGGTTTTTCCTACATATGAACACTTTTCACATTCTCCCGTACAACGCGGCTGCTAGTCCTCCTTTCATTCAAAATCATAATCCCTAGCTCATGTCCAAGGCATTAAAGAAGGGTAAAAAGTCAATAATCGATACCTAAAACTTGAATTGTACTACTTCTTACTGGCTATTACATCAACTTAGAAGCTTCATCTGTGTTCTACTATGAGCTTTTAGTGTCTCGGTATACCGCAGCACGCGACATAGCATTGCAGGCAATAAACGTAACCGTTTCAGACAGAAGAGCGGCCAATGCGTCGATCTGGCTTTAAAACGATTCGATAACAAACGACGAAAACTGACGGATTTCTCAGATTTTTACTACATATGAACACTTTTCACATTCTCCCGTGCAACGCGGCTGCTAGCCCTCCTTTCATGCAAAATCTTAAGTTGCTAGCTCATGTCCAAGGCACCAAAGAAGGGTAAGAAGTCAATAATCGATACTTAAAACTTGAATTGTACTACTTCTTACTTGCTATTACATCAACTTAGAAGCTTCATCTGTGTTCTACTATGGTGCTTTTAGTGTCTCCGCATACCGCAGCACGCGACATAGCTTTGCAGATGATAAATGTAACCGTTTCAGACAGAAGAGCGGCCAGTGTGACGATCTGGCTTTAAGTCGACACGATAACAAATGACGAAAACGGACGGATTTCTCAGGTTTTTCCTACATATGAACACTTAGCACATTCTCCCGTGCAACTCGGCTGCTAGTCCACGTTTCATGCAATGTCTTAAGTTCCTAGCTCATGTCCAAGGCAAGAAAGAAGGGTAAAAATCAATAATCGATACCTAAAACTTCAATTCTACTACTTCTTACTGGCTATTACATCAACTTAGAAGCTTCATCTGTGTTCTACTATTGTGCTTTTAGTGTCTACGCATACCGCAGCACGCGACATAGCTTTGCAGACAATAAACGTAACCGTTTCAGACAGAAAAGCGGCCAATGTGGCGATCTGGCTTGAAGTCGATTCGATAACAAATGACGAAAACTGACGGATTTCTCAGGTTTTTACTACATATGAAACTTTTCACATTCTCCCATGCAACGCGTCTGCTAGTCCTCCTTTCATGCAAAATCATAAGTCCCTAGCTCATGTCCACAGCACCAAAGAAGGGTAAAAAGTCAATAATCGATACCTAAAACTTGAATTTTTCTACTTCTTCCTAGCTATTACATCAACTTAGGAGCTTCATCTGTGTTCTACTATGGTGCTTTTAGTGTCTCCGCATACCGCAGAACTTGACATTGCTTTGCAGACGATAAAAGTACCTGTTTCAGACAGCAGAGCGGCCAAGGTGACGACCTGGCTTTAAGTCGACTCGATAACAAATTACGAAAACGGACGGATTTCTCATATTTTTCCTTTATATGAACACTTTTCACGGTCTCCCATGCAACGCGGCTGCTAGTCCTCCTTTCATTCGATATCAAAAGTCCATAGCTCATGTCCAAGGCACCAAAGAAGGGTAAAAAGTCAATAATCGATACCTAAAACTTGAATTGTACTACTTCTTACTACCTATTACATGAACTTAGGAGCCTCATCTGTGTTCTACGATGGTGCATTTTCGTGTCTCCGCATACCGCAGCACGCGACATAGCTTTGCAGATGATAAATGTAACCGTTTCAGACAGAAGAGCGGCCAATGTGACGCCTCCTGAGACGCGGCAAGGCAGGAGTAGGCAAAATGCAACAAGGAATAACAATATTAATGTGCTAATAGTAAACTGCAGAAGCGTCTATAGAAAGGTCCCAGAACTGCTCTCATTAATAAACGGTCACAACGCCCATATAGTACTAGGAACAGAAAGTTGGCTGAAACCAGACGTAAACAGTAATGAAATCCTAAACTCTGATTGGAATGTATACCGCAGAGATAGGCTGGACAGTGAAGGGGGAGGCGTGTTTATAGCGATAAGAAGTGCAATAGTATCGAAGGAAATTGACGGAGATTCGAATTGTGAAATGATTTGGTTGAAGGTCACGGTTAAAGCAGGCTCAGACATGGTAATTGGATGTCTCTATAGGCCCCCGGGCTCAGCAGCTGTTGTGGCTCAGCACCTGAAGAATAATTTGGAAAATATTTCGAGTAGATTTCCCCACCATGTTATAGTTCTGGGTGGAGATTTTAATTTGCCGGATATAGACTGGGAGACTCAAACGTTCATAACGGGTGGCAGGGACAAAGAATCCAGTGAAATATTTTTAAGTGCTTTATCTGAAAACTACCTTGAGCAGTTAAACAGAAAACCGACTCGTGGCGATAATATATTAGACCTTCTGGTGACAAACAGACCCGAACTATTTGAATCAGTTAATGCAGAACAGGGAATCAGCGATCATAAAGCGGTTACTGCGTCGATGATTTCAGCCGTAAATAGAAATATTAAAAAAGGTAGGAAGATTTTTCTGTTTAGCAAAAGTGACAAAAAGCAGATTACAGAGTACCTGACGGCTCAACACAAAAGTTTTGTCTCAAGTGCAGATAGTGTTGAGGATCAGTGGACAAAGTTCAAAACCATGGTACAATATGCGTTAGATGAGTATGTGCCAAGCAAGATCGTAAGAGATGGAAAAGAGCCACCGTGGTACAACAACCGAGTTAGAAAACTGCTGCGGAAGCAAAGGGAACTTCACAGCAAACATAAACATAGCCAAAGCCTTGCAGACAAACAAAAATTACGCGAAGCGAAATGTAGTGTGAGGAGGGCTATGCGAGAGGCTTTCAATGAATTCGAAAGTAACGTTCTATGTACTGACTTGGCAGAAAATCCTAAGAAATTTTGGTCCTATGTCAAAGCGGTAGGTGGATCAAAACAAAATGTCCAGACACTCTGTGACCAAAATGGTACTGAAACAGAGGATGACAGACTAAAGGCCGAAATACTAAATGTCTTCTTCCAAAGCTGTTTCACAGAGGAAGACTGCACTGTGCTTCCTTCTCTAGATTGTCGCACAGTTGACAAAATGGTAGATATCGAAGTAGACGACAGAGGGATAGAGAAACAATTAAAATCGCTCAAAAGAGGAAAGGCCGCTGGTCCTGATGGGATACCAGTTCGATTTTACACAGAGTACGCGAAGGAACTTGCCCCCCTTCTTGCAGCGGTGTACCGTAGGTCTCTAGAAGAGCGAAGCGTTCCAAAGGATTGGAAAAGGGCACAGGTCATCCCCGTTCTCAAGAAGGGACGTCGAACAGATGTGCAGAACTATAGACCTATATCTCTAACGTCGATCAGTTGTAGAATTTTGGAACACGTATTATGTTCGAGTATAATGTCTTTTCTGGAGACTAGAAATCTACTCTGTAGGAATCAGCATGGGTTTCGAAAAAGACGATCGTGTGAAACCCAGCTCGCGCTATTCGTCCACGAGACTCAGAGGGCCTTAGACACGGGTTCACAGGTAGATGCCGTGTTTCTTAACTTCCGCAAGGCGTTTGACACAGTTCCCCATAGTCGTTTAATGAACAAAGTAAGAGCATACGGACTATCAGATCAATTGTGTGATTGGATTGAGGAGTTCCTAGATAACAGAACGCAGCACGTCATTCTCAATGGAGAGAAGTCTTCCGAAGTAAGAGTGATTTCAGGTGTGCCGCAGGGGAGTGTCATAGGACCGTTGCTATTCACAATATACATAAATGACCTGGTGGATGACATCGGAAGTTCACTGAGGCTTTTTGCAGATGATGCTGTGGTGTATCGAGAGGTTGCAACAATGGAAAATTGTACTGAAATGCAGGAGGATCTGCAGCGAATTGACGCATGGTGCACGGAATGGCAATTGAATCTCAATGTAGCGAAGTGTAATGTGATGCGAATACATAGAAAGATAGGTCCCTTATCATTTAGCTACAAAATAGCAGGTCAGCAACTGGAAGCAGTTAATTCCATAAATTATCTGGGAGTACGCATTAGGAGTGATTTAAAATGGAATGATCATATAAAGTTGATCGTCGGTAAAGCAGATGCCAGACTGAGATTCATTGGAAGAATCCTAAGGAAATGCAATCCGACAACAAAGGAAGTAGGTTACAGTACGCTTGTTCGCCCAATGCTTGAATACTGCTCAGCAGTGTGGGATCCGCACCAGGTGGGGTTGATAGAGGAGATAGAGAAGATCCAACGGAGAGCAGCGCGCTTCGTTACGGGATCGTTTGGTGATTGCGAAAGCGTTACGGAGATGATAGATAAACTCCAGTGGAAGACTCTGCAGGAGAGACGCTCAGTAGCTCGGTACGGGCTTTTGTTTAAGTTTCGAGAACATGCCTTCACCGAGGAGTCGAGCAGTATATTGCTCCCTCCTACGTATATCTCGCGAAGAGACCATGAGGATAAAATCAGAGAGATTAGAGCCCACACAGAAGCATACCGACAGTCCTTCTTTCCACGTACAATACGAGACTGGAATAGAAGGGAGAACCGATAGAGGTACTCAGGGTACCCTCCGCCACACACCGTCAGGTGGCTTGCGGAGTACGGATGTAGATGTAGATGTAGATGTAGATGTAGATCTGGCTTTAAGTCGACTCGATAACAAATAACGAAAACGGACGGATTTCTCAGGTTTTTCCTACATATGAACACTTTTCACATTCTCCCGTGCAACTCGGCTGCTAGTCCAAGTTTCATGCAATATCTTAAGTTCCTAGCTCATGTCCAAGGCACCAAAGAAGGGTAAAAAGTCAATAATCGATACCTAAAACTTGAATTCTACTACTTCATACTGGCTATTACATCAACTTAGAAGCTTCATCTGTGTTCTACTTTGAGCTTTTAGTGTCTCCCCATACCGCAGCACGCGACATAGCTTTGCAGACAATAAACGTAACCGTTTCAGACAGAAGAGCGGCCAATGTGAAGATCTGGCTTTAAGTCGATTCGATAACAAATGAAGAAAACTGACAGATTTCTCAGGTTTTTACTACATATGAAAACTTTTCATATTCTCCCGTGCAACTCGGCTGCTAGTCCTCCTTTCATGCAAAATGTGAAGTTCCTAGCTCATGTCCAATGCACCAAAGAATGGTAAAAAGTCAATAATCGATACTTAAAACTTGAATTGTACTACTTCTTACTGGCTATTACATCAACTTAGAAGCTTCATCTGTGTTCTACTATGGTGCTTTTATTGTCTCCGCATACCGCAGCACGTGAAATAGCTTTGCAGACGATAAGTACTACTGTTTCACAGAGGAGATGGCCAATGTGACGATCTGGCTTTAAGTCGATTCGATAACAAATTACGAAAACGGACGGATTTCTCACGTTTTTACTACATAAGAACACTTTTCACATTCTCCCGTGCAACTCGGCTGCTAGTCCTCCTTTCATGCAGAATCTTAAGGTCCTAGCTCATGTCCAAGGCACCAAAGCCAGCAAAAAAGTCAATAATCGATACCTAAAACCTGAGTTGTACTACTTCTTACTGGCTATTACATCAACTTAGAAACTTCATCTGTGTTCTACTATGGTGCTTTTATTGTCTCCGCATACCGCAGCACGCGACATAGCTTTGCAGATGATAAGTACAACCGTTTCAGAGAGGAGAGCGGCCAGTGTGACGATCTGGCTCTAAGTCGACTCGACAACAAATGACGAAAACGGACGGATTTCTCAGGTTTTTCCTACATATGAACACTTTTCATATTCTCCCATGCAACGCGGCTGCTAGTCCTCCTTTCATGCAAAATCATAATCCCTAGCTCATGGCCAAGGCATTAAAGAAGGGTAAAAAGTCAATAATCGATATCTAAAACTTGAATTGTACTACTTCTTACTGGCTATTACATCAACTTAGAAGCTTCATCTGTGGTCTACTAAGGTTCTTTTAGTATCTCTGCATACCGCAGCACGTGACATTGCTTTGCAGACGATAAGTACAACTGTTTCAGAGAGGAGAGCGGCCAGTGTGACGATCTGGCTCTAAGTCGACTCGGGAACAAATGACGAAAACGGACGGATTTCTCAGGTTTTTCCTACATATGAACACTTTTCACATTCTCCCATGCAACGCGGCTGCTAGTACTCCTTTCATGCAAAATACTAATCCCTAGCTCATGTCCAAGGCATTAAAGAAGGGTAAAAAGTCAATAATTGATACCTAAAACTTGAATTGTACTACTTCTTACTAGCTATTACATCAACTTAGGAGTTTCATCTGTGTTCTACTATGGTGCATTTAAAGTCTCCGCATAACGCAGCACGCGACATAGCTTTGCAGACGATAAACGTAACCGTTTCAGACAGAAGAGCTGCCAATGTGTTGATCTGGCTTTAAGTCGATTCGTTAACAAATGACAAAAACTGACGGATTTCTCAGGTTTTTCCTACATATGAAACTCTTCACATTCTCCCATGCAACGCGTCTGCTAGTCCTCCTTTCATGCAAAATCATAAGTCCCTAGCTCATGTCCAAGGCACCAAAGAAATGTAAAAAGTCAATAATCGATACCTAAAACTTGAATTTTTCTACTTCTTCCTAGCTATTACATCAACTTAGGAGCTTCATCTGTGTTCTACTATGGTGCTTTTTGTGTCTCCGCATACCGCAGCACGCGACATAGCTTTGCAGACAATAAACGTAATCGTTTCAGAAAGAAGAGCGGCCAATTTGACGATCTGGCTTTATGTCGAATCGATAACAAATGACGAACACGGACGGATTTCTCAGGCTTTTACTACATATGAAAACTTTTCACATTCTCTCGTGCAACGCGGCTGATAGTCCTCCTTTCATGAAAAATCTTAACTTCTTAGCTCATGTCCAAGGCACCAAAGAAGAGTAAAAAGTCAATTATCGATACCTAAAACTTGAATTGTACTACTTTTTACTGGCTATTACATCAACTTACAAGCTTCATCTGTGTTCTACTAGTGTGCTTGTATTGTCTCCGCATACCGCAGCACGCGACATAGCTTTGCAGACAATAAACGTAACCGTTTCAGACATAAGAGCGGCCAATGTGACGATCTGGCTTTAAGTCGATTTGATAACAAATGACGAAAACTGACGGATTTCTCAGGTTTTTACTACATATGAACACTTTTCACATTCTCCCATGCAACTCGGCTGCTAGTCCTCCTTTCATGCAGAATCTTAAGGTGCTAGCTCATGTCCAAGGCACCAAAGCCAGCAAAAAAGTCAATAATCGATACCTAAAACCTGAGTTGCACTACTTCTTACTGGCTATTACATCAACATAGAAACTTCATCTGTGTTCTACTATGGTGCTTTTATTGTTTCCGCATACCGCAGCACGTGACATAGCTTTGCAGACGATAAGTACAACTGTTTCAGAGAGGAGATTGCCAATGTGACGATCTGGCTTTAAGTCGATTCGATAACAAATGACGAAAACTGACTGATTTCTCAGGTTTTTACTACATATGAAACTTTTCACATTCTCCCATGCAACGCGTCTGCTAGTCCTCCTTTCATGCAAAATCATAAGTCCCTAGCTCATGTCCAAGGCACCAAAGAAGGGTAAAAAGTCAATAACCGATACCTAAAACTTGAATTTTACTACTTCTTCCTAGCTATTACATCAACTTAATAGCTTCATCTGTGTTCTACTATGGTGCTTTTTGTGTCTCCGCATACCGCAGCACGCGACATAGCTTTGCAGACGATAAATGTAACCGTTTCAGACAGAAGAGCGGCCAATGTGACGATCTGGCTTTAAGTCGATTCGATAACAAATGACGAAAACGGACGGTTTTCTCAGGTTTTTACTACATATGAACACTTTTCACATTCTCCCGTGCAACTCGGCTGCTAGTCCACGTTTCATGCAATATCTTAAGTTCCTAGCTCATGTCCAAGGCACCAAAGAAGGGTACAAAGTCAATAATCGACACCTAAAACTTGAATTGTACTACATCTTATTGGCTATTACATCAACTTAGAAGCTTCATCTGTGTTCTTCTATGGTACTTTTAGTGTCTCCGCATACCACAGCACGCGGCATAGCTTTGCAGACGATAAATGTAACCGTTTCAGACAGAAGAGCGGCCAATGTGACGATACGGCTTTAAGTCGATTCGATAACATATGACGAAAACGGACGGATTTCTAAGGTTTTTACTACATATGAACACTTTTCACATTCTCCCGTGAAACGTGGCTGCTAGTCCTAATTTCATGCAAAATCTTAAGTTCTTAGCTCATGTCCAAGGCACCAAAGAAGGGTTGAAAGTCAATAATCGATACGTAAAACTTGAATTGTACTACCTCTTCCTTGCTATTACATCAACTTAGAAGCTTGATCTGTGTTCTACTATGGTGCTTTTAGTGTCTCCGCATACCGCAGCACGCGACATAGCTTCGCAGACGATAAGTACAACCGTTTCAGGGCGAATAGCGGGGTAATGTGACGATCTGGCTTTAAGTCGATTCGATAACAATTGCCGAAAACTGACGGATTTCTCAGGTTTTTCCTACATATGAACACTTTTCACATTCTCCCGTGCAACTCGGCTGCTATTCCTCCTTTCATGAAATATCTTAAGTTCCTAGCTCATGGCCAAGGCACCAAAGAAGGGTAAAAAGTCAATAATCTATACCTTAAACTTGAATTCTACTACTTCTTACTGGCCATTACATCAACTTAGAAGCTTCATCTGTGTTCTTCTATGGTACTTTTAGTGTCTCCGCATACCGCAGCACGCGACATAGCTTTGCAGACGATAAATGTATCCGTTTCAGACAGAAGAGCGGCCAATGTGACGATCTGGCTTTAAGGCGATTCGATAACAAATGACGAAAACGGACGGATATCTCAGGTTTTTACTACATTTGAACACTTTTCACATTTTCCCGTGAAACTAGGCTGCTATTCCTCCTTTCATGAAATATCTTAAGTTCCTAGCTCATGTCCAAGGCACCAAAGAAGGGTAAAAAGTCAATAATCGATACCTAAAACTTGAGTTCTACTACTTCTTACTGGCTATTACATCAACTTAGAAGCTTCATCTGCGTTCTACTATGGTGCATTTAGTGTCTCCGTATAACGCAGCACGCGACATAGCTTTGCAGACGATAAACGTAACCGTTTCAGACAGAAGAGCGGCCAATGTGACGAACTGGCTTTAAGTCGATTCGATAACGAATGACGAAAACTGACGGATTTCTCAGGTTCTTCCTACATATGAACACTTTTCACATTCTCCCATGGAACGCCTCTGCTAGTCCTCCTTTCATGCAAAATCATAAGTCCCTAGTTCATGTCCAAGGCACCAAAGAAATGTAAAAAGTCAATAATCGATACCTAAAACTTGAATTTTTCTACTTCATACTACCTATTACATCAACTTAGGAGCTTCATCTCTTTTCTACTATGGTGCTTTTTGTGTCTCCGCATACCGCAGCATGCGACATAGCTTTGCAGATGATAAATGTAACCGTTTCAGACAGAAAAGCGGCCAATGTGACGATCTGGCTTTAAGTCGACTCGATAACAAATGACGAAAACGGACGGATTTCTCAGGTTTTTCCTACATATGAACACTTTTCACATTCTCCCGTACAACGCGGCTGCTAGTCCTCCTTTCATTCAAAATCATAATCCCTAGCTCATGTCCAAGGCATTAAAGAAGGGTAAAAAGTCAATAATCGATACCTAAAACTTGAATTGTACTACTTCTTACTGGCTATTACATCAACTTAGAAGCTTCATCTGTGTTCTACTATGAGCTTTTAGTGTCTCGGTATACCGCAGCACGCGACATAGCATTGCAGGCAATAAACGTAACCGTTTCAGACAGAAGAGCGGCCAATGCGTCGATCTGGCTTTAAAACGATTCGATAACAAACGACGAAAACTGACGGATTTCTCAGATTTTTACTACATATGAACACTTTTCACATTCTCCCGTATAACGCGGCTGCTAGCCCTCCTTTCATGCAAAATCTTAAGTTGCTAGCTCATGTCCAAGGCACCAAAGAAGGGTAAGAAGTCAATAATCGATACTTAAAACTTGAATTGTACTACTTCTTACTTGCTATTACATCAACTTAGAAGCTTCATCTGTGTTCTACTATGGTGCTTTTAGTGTCTCCGCATACCGCAGCACGCGACATAGCTTTGCAGATGATAAATGTAACCGTTTCAGACAGAAGAGCGGCCAGTGTGACGATCTGGCTTTAAGTCGACACGATAACAAATGACGAAAACGGACGGATTTCTCAGGTTTTTCCTACATATGAACACTTAGCACATTCTCCCGTGCAACTCGGCTGCTAGTCCACGTTTCAGGCAATATCTTAAGTTCCTAGCTCATGTCCAAGGCAAGAAAGAAGGGTAAAAATCAATAATCGATACCTAAAACTTCAATTCTACTACTTCTTACTGGCTATTACATCAACTTAGAAGCTTCATCTGTGTTCTACTATTGTGCTTTTATTGTCTCCGCATACCGCAGCACGCGACATAGCTTTGCAGACGATGAGTACAACTGTTTCAGAGCGAAGAGCGGCTAATGTGACGATCTGGCTTTAAGTCGATTCGATAACAAATTAAGAAAATATACGGATTTCTCAGATTTTTACTACATATGAACACTTTTCACATTCTCCCGTGTAACGCGGCTGCTAGTCCTCCTTCCATGCAAAATCTTAAGTTCTTAGCTCATGTCCAAGGCACCAAAGAAGGGTAAAAAATCAATAATCGATACCTAATACTTGAATTTTACTACTACTTACTGGCTATTACATCAACTTAGAAGCTTCATCTGTGTTCTACTATGGTGCTTTTAGTGTCTCCACATACCGCAGCACGCGACATAGCTTTGCAGACGATGAGTACAACTGTTTCAGAGCGAAGAGCGGCTAATGTGACGATCTGGCTTTAAGTCGATTCGATAACAAATGAAGAATACGGACGGATTTCTCAGGTTTTTACTGCATATGAAAACTTTTCACATTCTCCCGTGCAACGCGGCTGCTAGTCATCCTTTCATGAAAAATCTTAAGTTCTTAGCTCATGTCCAAGGCACCAAAGAAGGGTAAAAAGTCAATAATCGATACCTAATACTTGAATTTTACTACTACTTACTGGCTATTACATCAACTTAGAAGCTTCATCTGTGCTCTTCTATGGTGCTTTTAATTTCTCCGCATACCGCAGCACGCGACATAGCTTTGCAGATGATAAGTACAACCGTTTCAGAGAGGAGAACGGCCAATGTGACGATCCTGCTCTAAGTCGACTCGACAACAAATGACGAAAACGGACGGATTTCTCAGGTTTTTCCTACATATGAACATTTTCACATTCTCCCAGGCAACGCGGCTGCTAGTCCTCCTTTCATGCAAAATCATAAGTCCCTAGCTCATGTCCAAGGCACCAAAGAAGGGTAAAAAGTCAATAATCGATACCTACAACTTAAATTGTACTACTTCTTACTAGCTATTACATCAACTTAGGAGTTTCATCTGTGTTCTACTATGGTGCATTTTGTGTCTCCGCGTAACGCAGCACGCGACATAGCTTTGAGGACGATAAACGTAACCGTTTCAGACAGAAGAGCGGCCAATGTGACGATCTGGCTTTAAGTCGATTCGATAACATATGCCGAAAGCGGACGGATTTCTCAGGCTTTTACAACATATGAACACTTTTCACATTCTCCCGTGCAAATCGGCTGCTAGTCTTCCTTTCAAGCAGAATCTTAAGGTCCTAGCTCATGTCCAAGGCTCCAAAGCCAGCTAAAAATTCAATAATCGATAAATAAAACATGAATTGTACTACTCCTTACTGGCTATTACATCATCTTAGAAGCTTCATCTGTGTTCTACTATGGTGCTTTTATTGTCTCCGCATACCGCAGGACGCGACATAGCTTTGGATATGATAAGTACAACCGTTTCAGAGAGGAGAGCGGCCAATGTGACGATCTGGCTTTAAGTCGACTCTATAACAAATGACGAAAACGGACGGATTTCTCAGGTTTTGCCTACATATGAAAACATTTCACATTCTCCCATGCAACGCTGCTGCTTGTCCTCCTTTCATGCAAAATCATAAGTCCCTAGCTCATGTCCAAGGCACCAAAGAAATGTAAAAAGTCAATAATCGATACCTAAAAGTTGAATTGTACTACTTCTTACTACCTATTACATCAACTTATGAGCTTCTTCTGTTTTCTACTATGGTGCTTTTTGTGTCTCCGCATACCGCAGCACGCGACATAGCTTTGCAGATGATAAATGTAACCGTTTCAGACAGAAGAGCGGCCAATGTGACGATCTGGCTTTAAGTCGACTCGATAACAAATGACGTAAACGGACGGATTTCTCAGGTTTTTCCTACATATGAACACTTTTCACATTCTCCCGTGCAACTCGGCTGCTAGTCCACGTTTCATGCAATATCATATGTTCCTTGCTCATGTCCAAGGCACCAAAGAAGGGTAAAAAGTCAATAATCGATACCTAAAACTTGAATTCTACTATTTCTTACTGGCTATTACATCAACTTAGAAGCTTCATCTGTGTTCTACTATGAGATTTTTGTGTCTACGCATACCGCAGCACGCGACGTAGCTTTGCAGACAATAAACGTAACCGTTTCAAACAGAAGAGCGGCCAATGTGACGTCTGGCTTTAAGTCGATTCGATAACAAATTACGAAAACTGACGGATTTATCACGTTTTTACTACATTAGAACACTTTTCACATTCTCCCGTGCAACTCGGCTGCTAGTCCTCCTTTCATGCAGAGTCTTAAGGTCCTAGCTCATGTCCAAGGCACCAAAGCCAGCAAAAAAGTCAATAATCAATACCTAAAACCTGAGTTGTACTACTTCTTACCGGCTATTACATCAACTTAGAAGCTTCATCTGTGTTCTACTGTGGTGCTTTTAGTGTCTCCGCATACCGCAGCACGCGACATAGCTTTGCAGACAATAAACGTAACCGTTTCAGACAAAAGAGCGGCCAATGTGACGATCTGGCTTTAAGTCGATTCGATAACAAAAGACGCAAACTGACGGATTTCTCAGGTTTTTACTACATATGAACACTTTTCACATTCTCGCGTGCAACGCGGCTGCTAGTGCTACTTTCATGCAAAATCTTAAGGTCCTAGCTCATGTCCAAGGCACCAAAGCCAGCTAAAAGTCAATAATCGGTACGTAAAACTTGAATTGTAGTACTTCTTACTGGCTATTACATCAACTTAGATGCTTCATCTGTGTTCTACTATGGTGTGTTTAGTGTCTCCGCATACCGTAGCACGCGACATAGCTTTGCAGACGATAAATGTAACCGTTTCAGACAGAAGAGCGGCCAATGTGACGATCTGGCTTTAAGTCGATTCGATAACGAATGAAGAAAACGGACGGATTTATCAGGTCTTTACTACATATGAACACTTTTCACATTCTCCCATGCAACTCGGCTGCTAGTCCTCCATTCATGCACAATCTTAAGGTACTAGCTCATGTCCAAGGCACCAAAGCCAGCTAAAAAGTCAATAATTGATAACTAAAACTTGAATTGTACTACTTCTTACTGTCTATTACATCAACTTAGAAGCTTCATCTGTGTTCTACTATGGTTCTTTTAGTGTCTCCACATACCGCAGCACGCGACATAGCTTTGCAGACGATAAGTACAATTGTTTCAGAGCGAAGAGCGGCTAATGTGACGATCTGGCTTTAAGTCGATTCGATAACAAATGAAGAAAACGGATGGATTCCTCAGATTTTTACTACATATAAATACTTTTCACATTCTCCCGTGTAACGCGGCTGCTAGCCCTCCTTTCATGCAAAATCTTAAGTTCCTAGCACATGTCCAAGGCATCAAAGAAGAGTAAGAAGTCAATAATCGATACCTAAAACTTGAATTCTACTACTTCTTACTAGCTATTACATCAACTTAGAAGCTTCATCTGTGTTCTACTATTGTGCTTTTAGTGTCTCCGCATACCGCAGCACGCGACATAGCTTTGCAGACAATAAACGTAACCGTTTCAGAAAGAAGAGCGGCCAATTTGACGATCTGGCTTTAAGTCGATTCGATAACAAATGACGAACACGGACGGATTTCTCAGGCTTTTACTACATATGAAAACTTTTCACATTCTCCCGTGCAACGCGGCTGCTAATCCTCCTTTCATGAAAAATCTTAAGGTCTTAGCTCATGTCCAAGGCACCAAAGCCAGCTAAAAAGTCAATAATCGATACCTAAAACTTGAATTGTACTACTTCTTACTGTCTATTACATCAACTTAGAAACTTCATCTGTGTTCTACTATTGTGCTTTTAGTGTCTCCGCATACCGCAGCACGTGACATAGCTTTGCAGACGATAAGTACAACTGTTTCATAGAGGAGGTCATTCAATGTAACGATCTGGCTTTAAGTCGATTCGATAACAAATTACGAAAACGGACGGATTTATCAGGTTTATACTACATATGAACCCTTTTCACATTCTCCCGTGCAACTCGGCTGCTAGTCCTCCCTTCATGCAGAATCTTAAGGTTCTAGCTCATGTCCAAGGCACCAAAGCCAGCAAAAAAGTCAATAATCGATACCTAAAACTTGAATTGTACTACTTCTTACTACCTATTACATCAACTTAGGAGCTTCATCTGTTTTCTACTATGGTGCTTTTTGTGTCTCCGCATACCGCAGCACGCGACATAGCTTTGCAGATGATAAATGTAACCGTTTCAGACAGAAGAGCGGCCAATGTGACGATCTGGCTTTAAGTCGACTCGATAACAAATGACGAAAACGGACGGATTTCTCAGGTTTTTACTACATATGAGCACTTTTCACATTCTACCATGCAACGCGGCTTCTAGTCCTCCTTTCATGCAGAATCGTAAGGTCCTAGGTCATGTCCAAGGCACCAAAGCCAGCTAAAAAGTCATTAATCGATAGTTAAAACTTGAATTTTACTACTTCTTACTGGATATTACATCAACTTAGAAGCTTCATCTGTGTTCTACTATGGTGCTTTTAGTGTCTCCGCATACCGCAGCACGCGACATATCTTTGCAACGATAAATGTAATCGTTTTAGACAGAAGAGCGGCCAATGTGACGATCTGGCTTTAAGTCGATTCGATAACAAATGACGAAAACTGACGGATTTCTCAGGTTTTTACTACATATGAACACTTTTCACATTCTCCCGTGCAACGCGGCTGCTAGTCCTCCTTCCATGCAAAATCTGAAGTTCCTAGCACATGTCCAATGCACCAAAGAAGGGTAAAAAGTCAATAATCGATACTTAAAACTTGAATTGTACTACTTCTTACTGGCTATTACATCAACTTAGAAGCTTCATCTGTGTTCTACTATGGTGCTTATATTGTCTCCGCATACCGCAGCACGTGACATAGCTTTGCAGACGATAAGTACAACTGTTTCAGAGCGGAGATGGCCAATGTGACGATCTGGCTTTAAGTCGATTCGATAACAAATTACGAAAACGGACGGATTTATCACGTTTTTACTACATATGAACACTTTTCACATTCTCCCGTGCACCTCGGCTGCTAGTCCTCATTTCATGCAATATCTTAAGTTCCTAGCTCAAGTCCAAGGCACCAAAGAGGGGTAAAAAGTCAGTAATCGATACCTAAAAATTTAATTCTACTACTTCTTACCGGCTATTACATCAACTTCGAAGCTTCATCTGTGTTCTACTATGGTGCTTTTAGTGTCTCCGCATACAGCAGCACGTGACATAAATATCAGACGATAAATGTATCCGTTTCAGACAGACGAGCGGCAAATGTGACGATCTGGCTTTAAGTCGATTCGATAACAAATGACGAAAACTGACGGATTTCTCAGGTTTTTACTACATATGAACACTTTTCACATTCTCACGTGCAACGCGGCTGCTAGTCCTCCTTCCATGCAAAATATTAAGTCCCTAGCTCATGTCCAAGGCACCAAAGAAGGGTAAAGGCAACAATCGATACCTAAAACTTGAATTGTACTACTTCTTACTGGCTATTACATCAACTTAGAAGCTTCATCTGTGTCCTACTTGGTGCTTTTACTGTCTCCGCATACCGCAGCACGCAACATAGCTTTGCAGACGATAAGTTCAACCGTTTCAGAGAGAAGAGCGGCCAATGTGACGATCTGGCTTTAAGTCGATTCGATAACAAATGACGAAAACGGACGGATTTCTCAGGTCTTTACAACATATGAACACTTTTCACATTCTCCGGTGCAACTCGGCTGCTAGTCTTCCTTTCAAACTGAATCTTAAGGTCCTAGCTCATGTCCCAGGCACCAAAGCCAGCTAAAAAGTCAATAATCGATAACTGATACTTGAATTGTACTACTTCTTACTGGATATTACATCAACTTAGAAGCTTCATCTGTGTTCTACTATGGTGCTTTTAGTGTCTCCGCATACCGCAGCACGCGATATAGCTTTGCAGATGATAAGTACAACCGTTTCAGAGAGGAGAGCGGCCAATGTGACGATCTGGCTTTAAGTCGACTCGATAACAAATGACGAAAACGGATGGATTTCTTAGGTTTTTCCTACATATGAACACTTTTCACATTCTCCCGTGCAACTCGGCTGCTATTCCTCCTTTCATGCAATATCTTAAGTTCCTAGCTCATGTCCAAGGCACCAAAGAAGGGTAAAAAGTCAATAATCTATACCAAAAACTTGAATTCTATTACTTCTTACTGGCCATTACATCAACTTAGAAGCTTCATCTGTGTTCTTCTATGGTACTTTTGGTGTCTTCGCATACCGCAGCACGCGACATAGCTTTGCAGACGATAAATGTATCCGTTTCAGACAGAAGAGCGGCCAATGTGACGATCTGGCTCTAAGGCGATTCGATAACATATGACGAAAACGGACGGATTTCTCAGGTCTTTAATACATATGAACACTTATCACATTCTCCCATGCAACTCGGCTGCTAGTCATCCATTCATGCAGAATCTTAAGGTACTAGCTCATGTCCAAGGCACCAAAGAATGCTAAAAAGTCAATAATCGATACCTAAAACTTGATTTGTACTACTTCTTACTGTCTATTACATCAACTTAGAAGCTTCATCTATGTTCTACTATGGTTCTTTTAGTGTCTCCACATACCGCAGCACGCGACATAGCTTTGCAGACTATAAGTACAACAGTTTCAGAGCGAAAAGCTGCTAATGTGACGATCTGGCTTTAAGTCGATTCGATAACAAATTAAGAAAATATACGGATTACTCAGATTTTTACTACATATGAATACTTTTCACATTCTCCCGTGTAACGCGGTTGCTAGCCCTCCTTTCTTGCAAAATCTTAAGTTCTTAGCTCATGTCCAAGGCACCAAACTAGGGTAAAAAGTCAATTATCGATACCTAAAACTTGAATTGTACTACATCGTACTGGCTATTACATCAACTTAGAATCCTCATCTGTGTTCTACTATGGTGCTTTTTGTGTCTCCGCATACCGCAGCACGCGACGGTGCTTTGCAGATGATAAGTACAACCGTTTCAGAGAGGAGAGCGGCCAGTGTGACGATCTGGCTCTAAGTCGACTCGACAACTAATGACGAAAACGGACGGATTGCTCAGGTTTTTCCTACATATGAACACTTTTCACATTCTCCCATGCAACGCGGCTGCTATTCCTCCTTTCATGCAAAATCATAATCCCTAGCTCATGTCCAAGGCATTAAAGAAGGCTAAAAAGTCAATAATCGATACCTAAAACTTGAATTGTACTACTTCTTACTGTCTATTACATCAACTTAGACGCTTCATCTGTGTTCTACTATGGTTCTTTTAGTGTTTCCACATACCGCAGCACGCGACATAGCTTTGCAGACGATAAGTACAACTGTTTCAGAGCGAAGAGCGGCTAATGTGACGATCTGGCTTTAAGTCGATTCGATAACAAATGAAGAAAACGGACGGATTACTCAGATTTTTACTACATATTAACACTTTTCACATTCTCCCATGCAACGCGGCTGCTAGTCCTCCTTTCATGCAAAATCATAAGTCCCTAGCTCATGTAAAAAGGCACCAAAGAAATGTAAAAAGTCAATAATCGATACCTAAAACTTGAATTGTAATACTTCTTACTACCTATTACATCAACTTAGGAGCATCATCTGTTTTCTACTATGGTGCTTTTTGTGTCTCCGCATTCCGCAGCACGCGACATACCTTTGCAGACAATAAACGTAACCGTTTCAGACAGAAGAGCGGCCAATGTGACGATCTGGCTTTAAGTCGATTCGATAACAAATGACGAAAACTGACGGATTTCTCAGGTTTTTACTACATATGAACACTTTTGACATTCTCCCGTGCAACTCGGCTGCTAGTCTTCCTTTCATGCAGAATCTTAAGGTCCTAGCTCATGTCCAAGGCACCAAAGCCACCAAAAAATTCAATAATCGATACCTAAAACCTGTGTTGTAGTACTTCTTACTGGCTATTACATCAACTTAGAAGCTTCATCTGTGTTCTACTATGGTGCTTTTAGTGTCTCCGCATACCGCAGCAGGCGACATAGCTTTGCAGACTACAATCGTAACCGTTTGAGACAGAAGAGCGGCCAATGTGTCGATCTGGCTTTAAGTCGACTCGATAACAAATGACGAAAACGGACGGATTTCTCAGGTTTTTCCTACATATGAACACTTTTCACATTCTCCCACGCAACGCGGCTGCTAGTCCTCCTTTCATGCAAAATCATAAGGCCCTAGCTCATGTCCAAGGCACTAAAGAAGGGTAAAAAGTCAATAATCGATACCTAAAACTTGAATTGTACTACTTCTTACTAGCTATTACATCAACTTCGGAGCTTCATCTGTGTTCTACTATGGTGCATTTTTGTGTCTCCGAATACCGCAGCACGCGACATAGCTTTGCAGACGATAAATGTAACCGTTTCAGACAGAAGAGCGGCCAATGTGACGATCTGGCTTTAAGTCGATTCGATAACCTATGACGAAAACGGACTGATTTCTGAGGTTTTTACTACATATGAACACTTTTCACATTCTCCCATGCAACGCGGCTGCTAGTCCTCCTTTCATGCAAAATCATAAGTCCCTAGCTCATGTCCAAGGCACCAAAGAAATGTAAAAAGTCAATAATCGATACCTAAAACTTGAATAGTACTACTTCTTTCTACCTATTACATCAACATAGGAGCGTCATCTGTTTTCTACCATGGTGCTTTTTGTGTCTGCGCATACCGCAGCTCGCGACATACCTTTGCAGATGATAAATGTAACCGTTTCAGACAGAAGAGCGGCCAATGTGACGATCTGGCTTTAAGTCGACTCGATAACAAATGGCGAAAACGGACGGATTTCTCAGGTTTTTCCTACATATGAACACTTTTCACATTCTCCCGTGCAACTCGGCTGCTAGTCCACGTTTCATGCAATATCTTAAGTTCCTAGCTCATGTCCAAGGCACCAAAGAAGGGTAAAAAGTCAATAATCGAAACCTAAAACTTGAATTCTACTACTTCTTACTGGCTATTACATCAACTTAGAAGCTTCATCTGTGTTCTACTATGAGCTTTTAGTGTCTCCGCATACCGCAGCACTTGACATAGCTTTGCAGACGGTAAGTACAACTGTTTCAGAGAGGAGGGCGGCCAATGTGACGATCTGGCTTTAAGTCGATTCGATAGCAAATTACGGAAACGGACGGATTTATCAGGTTTTTACTACATATGAACACTTTTCACATTCTCCCGTGCAACTCGGCTGCTAGTCCTCCTTTCATGCAATATCTAAAGTTCCTAGCTCATGTCCAAGGCACCAAAGAAGGGTAAAAAGTCAATAATCGAAACCTAAAACTTGAATTGTACTACTTCTTACTGGCCATTACATCAACTTAGAAGCTTCATCTGTGTTCTTCTATGCTACTTTTAGTGTCTCCGCATACCGCAGCACGCGACATAGCTTTGCAGATGATAAATGTATCCGTTTCAGACAGAAGAGCGGCCAATGTGACGATCTGGCTTTAAGGCGATTCGATAACAAATGAAGAAAACGGACGGATTACTCAGATTTTTACTATATATGAATACTTTTCACATTCTCCCGTGTAACGCTGCTGCTAGCCCTCCTTTCATGCAAAATCATAAGTCCCTAGCTCATATCCAAGGCACCAAAGAAGGGTAAAAACTCAATAACCGATACCTAAAGCTTGAATTGTACTACTTCTTACTAGCTATTACATCAAGTTAGGAGCTTCATCTGTGGTCTACTATGGTGCTTTTTGTGTCTCCGCATACCGGAGCACGCGACATTGCTTTGCAGACGATAAATGTAACCGTTTCAGAGTGAAGAGCGGCCAAGGTGACGATCTGGCTTTAACTCGAAAAACCTGAGAAATCCGTCAGTTTTCGTCATTTGTTATCGAATCGACTTAAAGCCAGATCGTCACATTGGCCGCTCTTCTGTCTGAAACGGTTACGTTTATTGTCTGCAAAGCTATGTCGCGTGCTGCGGTATGCGGAGACACTAAAAGCACCATAGTAGAACACAGACGAAGCTTCTAAGTTGATGTAATAGCCAGTAAGAAGTAGTACAACTCAGGTTTTAGGTATCGATTATTGACTTTTTTGCTGGCTTTGGTGCCTTGGACATGAGCTAGGACCTTAAGATTTTGCATGAAAGGATGACTAGCAGCCACGTTGCAAGTGAGAATGTGAAAAGGTCTCATAAGTAGTAAAAACCCTGAGAAATCCGTCCGTTTTCGTAATTTGTTATCGAATCGACTTAAAGCCAGATCGTCACATTGGCCGCTCTTGTCTCTGAAACGGTTGTACATATCGTCTGCAAAGCTATGTCGCGTGCTGCGGTATGCGGAGACAATAAAAGTACCATAGAAGAACACAGATGAAACTTCTAAGTTGATGTAATAGCCAGTAAGATGTAGTACAATTCAAGTTTTAGGTACCGATTATTGACTTTTTACCCTTCTTTGGTGCCTTGGACATGAGCTAGGAACTAACGATATTGCATGAAACGTGGACTAGCAGCCGAGTTGCACGGGAGAATGTGAAAAGTGTTCATATGTAGTAAAAACCTTAGAAATCCGTCCGTTTTCGTCATAGGTTATCGAATCGACTTAAAGCCATATCGTCACATTGGCCGATCTTCTGTCTGAAACGGTTACATTTATCATCTGCAAAGCTATGTCACGTGCTGCGGTAAGCTGAGACACAAAAAGCACCATAGTAGAACACAGATGAAGCTCTTAAGTTGAAGTAATAGCTATTAAAAAGTAGTACAATTTAAGTTTTAGGTATCGATTATTGACTTTTTATCCTTCTTTGGTGCCTTGGACATGAGCTAAGAACTTAAGATTTTGCATGAAAGGATGACTAGCAGCCGAGTTGCACGGGAGAATGTGAAAAGTGT
Source organism: Schistocerca gregaria (assembly GCF_023897955.1). NCBI lineage: Eukaryota > Metazoa > Arthropoda > Insecta > Orthoptera > Acrididae > Schistocerca > Schistocerca gregaria. Next base: position 340,403 of record NW_026061712.1, read on the forward strand.
TCATATGTAGTAAAAACCTGAGAAATCCGTCCGTTTTCGTCATTTCTTATCGAATCGACTTAAAGCCAGATCGTCACATTGGCCGCTCTTGTCTCTGAAACTGTTGTACTTATCGCCTGCAAAGCTATGTCGCGTGCTGCGGTATGCGGAGACACTAATGACACCATAGTAGAACACAGATGAAGCATCTAAGTTGATGTAATAGCCAGTAAGATGTAGTACAATTCAAGTTTTAGGTACCGATTAAAGACTTTTTACCCTTCTTTGGTGCCTTGGACATGAGCTATGAACTTAAGATATTGCATGAAACGTGGACTAGCAGCCGAGTTGCACGGGAAAATGTGAAAAGTGTTCATATGTAGTAAAAACCCTAGAAATCCGTCCGTTTTCGTCATTTGTTATCCAATCGACTTAAAGCCAGATCGTCACATTGGCCGCTCTTCTGTCTGAAACGGATACATTTATCGTCTGCAAAGCTATGTCGTCTGCTGCGGTATGCGGAGACACTAAAAGCTCATAGTAGAACACAGACGAAGCTTCTAAGTAGATGTAATAGCCAGTAAGAAGTACTAGAATTCAAGTTTTAGGTATCGATTATTGACTTTTTACCCTTCTTTGGTGCCTTGGACATCAGCTAGGAACTTAAGATATTGCATGAAGCGTGGACTAGCAGCCGAGTTGCACGGGAGAATGCGAAAAGTGTTCATATGTAGGAAAAACCTGAGATATCCGTCCGTTTTCGTCATTTGTTATCGAGTCGACTTATATCCAGATCGTCACATTGGTTGCTCTTCTGTCTGGAACGGTTACATTTATCATCTGCAAAGCTATGTCACGTGCTGCGGTATGCGGAGACACAAAAAGCACCATAGTAGAAAACAGATGAAGCTCCTAAGTTGATGTAATAGGTAGTAAGAAGTAGTACAATTCAAGTTTTAGGTATCGATAATTGACTTTTTACATTTCTTTGGTGCCTTGGACATGAGCTAGGGACTTATAATTTTGCATGAAAGGAGGACTAGCAGCCGCGTTGCATGGGAGAATGTGAAAAGTGTTCATATGTAGGAAAAACCTGAGAAATCCGTCCGTTTTCGTCATTTGTTATCGAATCGACTTGAAGCCAGATCGTCACATTGGCCGCTCTTCTGTCTGAAACGGTTACGTTTATTGTCTGCAAAGCTATGTCGCGTGCTGCGGTATGTGGAGACACTAAAAGCACCATAGTAGAGCACAGATGAAGCTTCTAAGTTGATGTAATAGGCAGTAAGAAGTAGTACAACTCAGGTTTTAGGTATCGATTATTGACTTTTTTGCTGGCTTTCGTGCCTTGGACATGAGCTAGGACCTTAAGATTCAGCATGAAGGGAGGACTAGCAGCCGAGTTGCACGGGGGAATGTGAAAAGTGTTCATATGTAGTATAAACCTGATAAATCCGTCCGTTTTCGTCATTTGTTATCGAATCGACTTAAAGCCAGATCGTCACATTGGCCGCTCTTCTGTCTGAAACGGTTACGTTTATTGTCTGCAAAGCTATGTCACGTGCTGCGGTATGCGGAGACAATAAAAGCACCACAGCAGAACACAGATGAAGCTTCTAAGTTGATGTAATTGCCAGTAAGAACTAGTACAATTCAAGTTTTAGGTATCGATTATTGGCTTTTTACCCTTCTTTGGTGCCTTGGTCATGAGCTAGGATCTTAAGATTTAGCATGGAAGGAGGACTAGCAGCCGCGTTGCACGGGAGAATGTGAAAAGTGTTCATATGTAGTAAAAACCTGAGAAATCCGTCCGTTTTCGTCATTTGTTATCCAATCGACTTAAAGCCAGATCGTCACATTAGCCGCTCTTCGCTCTGAAACGGTTGTACTTATCGTCTGCAAAGCTATGTCGCGTGCTGCGGTATGCGGAGACACTAAAAGCACCATCTTAGAACTTAGATGAAGCATCTAAGTTGATGTAATAGCCAGTAAGATGTAGTACAATACAAGTTTTAGGTACCGATTATTGACTTTTTACCCTTCTTTGGTGCCTTGGACATGAGCTAGGAACTAACGATATTGCATGTAACGTGGACTAGCAGCCGAGTTGCACGGGAGAATGTGAGAAGTGTTCATATGTAGTAAAAACCTGAGAAATCCGTCCGTTTTCGTCATTTGTTATCGAATCGACTTAAAGCCAGATCGTCACATTGGCCGCTCTTCTGTCTGAAACAGTTACATTTATCGTCTGCAAAGCTATGTCAGGTGCTGTGGTATGCGGAGACAATAAAAGCACCATAGTAGAACACAGATGAAGCTTCTAAGTTGATGTAATTGCCAGTAAGAAGTAGTACAATTCAAGTTTTAGGTATCGATTATTGGCTTTTTACTCTTCTTTGGTGCATTGGTCATGAGCTAGGAACTTAAGATATTGCATGGAAGGAGGACTAGCAGCCGCGTTACACGGGAGAATGTGAAAAGTGTTCATATGTAGTAAAAATCTGAGAAATCCGTCCATATTCTTCATTTGTTATCGAATCGACTTAAAGCCAGATCGTCACATTAGCCGCTCTTCGCTCTGAAACGGTTGTACTTATCGTCTGCAAAGCTATGTCGCGTGCTGCGGCATGCGGAGACACTAAAAGCACCATAGTAGAACACAGATGAAGGTTCTAAGTTGATGTAATAGCCAGTAAGAAGTACTACAATTCCAGTTTTACGTACCGATTATTGACTTTTAGCTGGCTTTGGTGCCTTGGACATGAGCTAAGAACTTAAGATTTTGCATGAAATTAGGACTATTAGCCACGTTGCACGGGAGAATGTGAAAAGTGTTCATATGTAGTAAAAACCTTAGAAATCCGTCCGTTTTCGTCATAGGTTATCGAATCGACTTAAAGCCATATCGTCACATTGGCCGATCTTCTGTCTGAAACGGTTACATTTATCATCTGCAAAGCTATGTCGCGTGCTGCGGTAAGCTGAGACACAAAAAGCACCATAGTAGAACACAGATGAAGCTCTTAAGTTGAAGTAATAGCTATTAAAAAGTAGTACAATTTAAGTTTTAGGTATCGATTATTGACTTTTTATCCTTCTTTGGTGCCTTGGACATGAGCTAAGAACTTAAGATTTTGCATGAAAGGATGACTAGCAGCCGAGTTGCACGGGAGAATGTGAAAAGTGTTCATATGTAGAAAAACCTGAGAAATCCGTCAGTTTTCGTCATTTGTTATCGAATCGACTTAACGCCAGATCGTCACATTGGCCGCTCTTCTGTCTGAAACGGTTACGTTTATTGTCTGCAAAGCTATGTCGCGTGCTGCGGTATGCGGAGACACTAAAAGCTCATAGTAGAACACAGACGAAGCTTCTAAGTTGATGTAATAGCCAGTAAGAAGTAGTAGAATTCAAGTTTTAGGTATCGATTATTGACTTTTTACCCTTCTTTGGTGCCTTGGACATCAGCTAGGAACTTAAGATATTGCATGAAACGTGGACTAGCAGCCGAGTTGCACGGGAGAATGCGAAAAGTGTTCATATGTAGGAAAAACCTGAGAAATCCGTCCGTTTTCGTCGTTTGTTATCGAGTCGACTTAAAGCCAGATCGTCACATTGGTCGCTCTTCTGTCTGGAACGGTTACATTTATCATCTGCAAAGCTATGTCGCGTGCTGCGGTATGCGGAGACACAAAAAGCCCCATAGTAGAAAACAGATGAAGCTCCTAAGTTGATGTAATAGGTAGTAAGAAGTAGTACAATTCAAGTTTTAGGTATCGATAATTGACTTTTTACATTTCTTTGGTGCTTTGGACATGAGCTAGGGACTTATGATTTTGCATGAAAGGAGGACTAGCAGCCGCGTTGCATGGGAGAATGTGAAAAGTGTTCATATGTAGAAAAAACCTGAGAAATCCGTCCGTTTTCGTCATTTGTTGTCGAATCGACTTAAAGCCAGATCGTCACATTGGCCGCTCTTCTGTCTGAAACGGTTACGTTTATTGTCTGCAAAGCTATGTCGCGTGCTGCGGTATGTGGAGACACTAAAAGCACCATAGTAGAGCACAGATGAAGCTTATAAGTTGATGTAATAGGCAGTAAGAAGTAGTACAACTCAGGTTTTAGGTATCGATTATTGACTTTTTTGCTGGCTTTCGTGCCTTGGACATGAGCTAGGACCTTAAGATTCAGCATGAAGGGAGGACTAGCAGCCGAGTTGCACGGGGGAATGAGAAAAGTGTTCATATGTAGTAAAAACCTGATAAATCCGTCCGTTTTCGTCATTTGTTATGGAATCGACTTAAAGCCAGATCGTTAAATTGGCCGACCTCCTCTCCGAAACAGTTGTACTTATCGTCTGAAAAGCTATGTCACGTGCTGCGGTATGCGGAGACAATAAAAGCACCATAGTAGAACACAGATGAAGCTTCTAAGTTGATGTAATTGCCAGTAAGAACTAGTACAATTCAAGTTTTAGGTATCGATTATTGGCTTTTTACCCTTCTTTGGTGCCTTGGTCATGAGCTAGGATCTTAAGATTTAGCATGGAAGGAAAACTAGCAGCCGCGTTGCACGGGAGAATGTGAAAAGTGTTCATATGTAGTAAAAACCTGAGAAATCCGTCCGTTTTCGTCATTTGTTATCCAATCGTCTTAAAGCCAGATCGTCACATTGGCAGCTCTTGTCTCTGAAACGGTTGTACTTATCGTCTGCAAAGCTATGTCGCGTGCTGCGGTATGCGGAAAAAATAAAAACACCATAGTAGAACACAGATGAAGCATCTAAGTTGATGTAATAGCCAGTAAGAAGCACTACAATTCAAGTTTTTTGTACCGATTATTGACTTTTAGCTGGCTTTGGTGTCTTGGACATGAGCTAGTCCTCCTTTCATGCAAAATCATAAGTCCCTAGCTCATGTCCAAGGCACCAAAGAAATGTAAAAAGTCAATTATCGATACCTAAAACTTGAATTGTACTACTTCTTACTACCTATTACATCAACTTAGGAGCTTCATCTGTTTTCTACTATGGTGCTTTTTGTGTCTCCGCATACCGCAGCACGCGACATAGCTTTGCAGATGATAAATGTATCCGTTCCAGACAGAAGAGCGACCAATGTGACGATCTGGCTTTAAGTCGATTCGATAACAAATGACGAAAACGGACGGATTTCTCAGGTTTTTCCTACATATGAACACTTTTCACATTCTCCCGTGCAACTCGGCTGCTAATCAACGTTTCATGCAATATCTTAAGTTCCTAGCTCATGTCCAAGGCACCAAAGAAGGGTTAAAAGTCAATAATCGATACCTAAAACTTGAATTCTACTACTTCTTACTGGCTATTACATCAACTTAGAAGCTTCATCTGTGTTCTTCTATGGTACTTTTCTTGTCTCCGCATACCGCAGCAAACGACATAGCTTTGCAGACGATAAATGTATCCGTTTCAGACAGAAGAGCGGTCAATGTGACGATCTGGCTTTAAGTCGATTGGATAACAAATGACGAAAACGGACGGATTTTTCAGGTTTTTGCTACATATGAACACTTTTCACATTCTTGCGTGCAACGCGGATGCTAGTGCTCCTTTCATGCAAAATCTTAAGGTCCTAGCTCATGTCCAAGGCACCAAAGCCAGCTAAAAAGTCAATAATCGATCCCTAAATCATGAATTGTACTACTTCTTACTGGCTATTACATCAACTTAGGTGCTTCATCTGTGTTCTACTATGGTGCTTTTACTGTCTCCGCATACCGCAGCACGCGACATAGCTTTGCAGACGATAAATGTAACCGTTTCAGAAAGAAGTGCGGCCAATGTGACGATCTGGCTTAAGTCGATTCGATAACAAATGACAAAATCGGACGGATTTCTCAGGTTTTTACTACATATTGACACTTTTCACATTCTCCCTTGCACCTCGGCTGCTAGTCCACTTTCATGCAAAATTTTAAGTGAATAGCTCATGTCCAAGTCACGAAAGGAGGGTAAGAAGTCAATAATCGATACCTAAAACTTGAATTGTACTACATCTTACCGGCTGTTACATCAACTTAGAAGCTTCATCTGTGTTCTACTATGGTGCTTTTAGTGTCTTCGCATACCGCAGCAGGCGACATAGCTTTGCAGACGATTAGTACAACCGTTTCACAGAGAAGGGCATCCAATGTGACGATCTGGCTTAAGTCGATTCGATAACAAATGACGAAATCGGACGGATTTCTCATTTTTTTACTACATATTGACACTTTTCACATTCTCCCTTGCACCTCGGCTGCTAGTCCACTTTCATGCAAAATTTTAAGTGAATAGCTCATGTCCAAGTCACGAAAGGAGGGTAAGAAGTCAATAATCGATACCTAAAACTTGAATTGTACTACATCTTACTGGCTATTACATCAACTTAGATGCTTCATCTAAAATCTAATATGGTGCTTTTAGTGTCTCCGCATACCGCAGCACGCGACATAGCTTTCCAGACGATTAGTACAACCGTTTCAGAGAGAAGGGCGGCCAATGTGACGATCTGGCTTTAAGTCGATTCGATAACAAACGACGAAAATGGACGGATTTCTCAGGTTTTCACTACATATGTACACTTTTCACATTCTCCCGTGCAACGCGGCTGCTAGTCCTCCTTTCATGCAGAATCTGAAGGTCCTAGCTCACGTCCAAGGCACCAAAGCCAGCTAAAAAGTCTATAATCGATATATAAAACTTGAATTGTACTACTCCTTAGTGGATATTACATCAACTTAGAAGCTTCATCTGTGTTCTAATATGGTGCTTTTAGAGTCTCCGCATACCGCAGCACGCGACAAAGCTTTCCAGACGATTAGTACAACCGTTTCAGAGAGAAGGGCGGCCAATGTGACGATCTGGCTTTAAGTCGATTCGATAACAAATGACGAAAACGGACGGATTTCTCAGGTTTTTACTACATATGAACACTTTTCACATTCTCCCGTGCAACTTGGCTGCTAGTCCGCCTTTCATGCAGAATCTTAAGGTCCTAGCTCAAGTCCAAGGCACCAAAGCCATCTAAAAAGTCAATAATCGATACCTAAAACTTGAATTGTACTACTTCTTACTGGGTATTACATCGACTTAGATGCCTCATCTATGTTCTACTATGGTGCTTTTAGTGTCTCCGCATACCGCAGCACGCCACATAGCTTTGCAGACGATAAATGTAACCGTTTCAGAGCGATGAGCGGCTAATGTGACGATCTGGCTTAAGTCGATTCGATAACAAATGACGAAATCGGACGGATTTCTCAGTTTTTTACTACATATTGACACTTTTCACATTCTCCCTTGCACCTCGGCTGCTAGTCCACTTTAATGCAAAATTTTAAGTGAATAGCTCATGTCCAAGTCACGAAAGGAGGGTAAGAAGTCAATAATCGATAGCTAAAACTTGAATTGTACTACATCTTACTGGCTATTACATCAACTTAGATGCTTCATCTAAAATCTAATATGGTTCTTTTAGTGTCTCCGCATACCGCAGCACGCGACATAGCTTTGCAGACGATAAGTGCAACCGTTTCAGAGAGAAGAGCGGCCAATATGACGATCTGGCTTTAAGTCGATTCGATAACAACGACGAAAACGGACGGATTTCTCAGGTTTTTACTACATTTGAACACTTTTCACATTCTCCCGTGCAACGCGGCAGCTAGTCCTCCTTTCATGCAGAATCTTAAGTTCCTAGCTCATGTCCAAGGCACGAAAGGATGGCAAAAAGTCAATAATCGATACCTAAAACTTGAATTGTACTACATCTTACCGGCTATTACATCAACTTTGAAGCTTCATCTGTGTTCTAATATGGTGCTTTTAGTGTCTTCGCATACCGCAGCACGCGACATAGCTTTGCTGACGATTAGTACAACCGTTTCAGAGAGAAGGGCATCCAATTTGACGATCTGGCTTTAAGTCGATTCGATAACAAATGACGAAAACGGACGGATATCTCAGGTTTTTACTACATATGAAAACTTTTCACATTCTAACGTGCAACGCAGCTGCTAGTCTTCCTTTCATGCAAAATCGTAAGTTCCTAGCTCAGGTCCAAGGCACGAAAGGAGGGTAAAAAGTCAATAATCGATACCTAAAACTTGAATTGTACTACATCTTATTGGCTATTACATCAACTTAGAAGCTTCATCTGTGTTCTACTATGGTGCTTTTAGTGTCTCCGCATACCGCAGCACGCGACATAGCTTTGCAGACGATTAGTACAACCGTTTCAGAGAGAAAGGCGGCCAATGTGACGATCTGGCTTTAAGTCGATTCGATAACAAATGACGAAAACGGAAGGATTTCTCAGGTTTTTACTACATATGAACACTTTTCACATTCTCCCGTGCAACGCGGCTGCTAGTCCTCCTTTCATGCAGAATCTGAAGGTCCTAGCTCATGTCCAAGGCACCAAAGCCAGCTAAAAGTCTATAATCGATATATAAAACTTGAATTGTACTACTCCTTAGTGGATATTACATCAACTTAGAAGCTTCATCTGTGTTCTAATATGGTGCTTTTAGTGTCTCCGCATACCGCAGCACGCGACATAGCTATGCAGACGATAAGTACAACCGTTTCAGAAAGAAGATCGGACAATGTGACGTTCTGGCTTTAACTCGATTCGATTACAAATGCCGAAAACAGATGGATTTCTTAGGTTATTACTACATATGAACACTTTTCACATTCTCCCGTGCAACTCGACTGCTAGTCCTCCTTTCATGCAGAATCTTAAGGTCCTAGCTCATGTCCAAGGATCCAAAGCCATCTATAAAGTCAATAATCGACACCTAAAACTTGAAATGTACTACTTCTTACTGGCTATTACATCAACTTAGATGCTTCATCTAAAATCTAATATGGTGCTTTTAGTGTCTCCGCATACCGCAGCACGCGACATAGCTTTGCAGACGATAAGTGTAACCGTTTCAGAGAGAAGAGCGGCCAATATGACGATCTGGCTTTAAGTCGATTCGATAACAAACGACGAAAACGGACGGTTTCTCAGGTTTTTACTAAATATGAACTCTTTTCACATTCTCCCGTGCCACTGGGCTGCTAGTCCTCCTTTCATGCAGAATCTTAAGGTCCTAGCTCATGTCCAAGGCACCAAAGCCAGCTAAAAAGTCTATAATCAATATATAAAACTTGAATTGTACTACTTCTTACTGGATATAATATCAACTTAGGAGCTTCATCTGTGTTCTACTATGGTGCTTTTAATGTCTCCGCACACCGCAGCACGCGACACAGCTTTGCAGACGAAAAGTACAACCGTTTTAGAGAGAAGAGCGGCCAATGTGACGTTCTGGCGTTAAGTCGATTCGATAACAAACCCCGAAAACGGACGGATTTCTCAGGTTTTTACTACATATGAAAACTTTTCACATTCTCCCGTGCAACGCGGCTGCTAGTCCTCCTTTCATGCAATATCTTAAGTTCCTAGCCCATGTTCAAGGCACCAAAGAAGGGTAAAAAGTCAATAATCGATACCTAAAACTTGAATTGTACTACGTCTTACTAACTATTACATCAACTTAGAAGCTTCATCTGTGTTCTACTATGGTGCTTTTAGTGTCTCCGCATACCGCAGCACGCGACATAGCTTTGCAGACGATAAGTAGAACCATTTCAGAGAGAAGAGCGGAAAATGTGACGATCTGGCTTTAAGTCGATTCGATAACAAATGATGAAAACGGACGGATTTCTCAGGTTTTTACTACATATGAACACTTTTCACATTCTCCCGTGCAACGCGGCTGCTAGTCCTCCTTTCTTACAGAATCTTAAGTCCCTAGCTCATGTCCAAGGCACGAAAGCCAGCTAAAAACTCTATAATCGATATATAAAACTTGAATTGTACTACTTCTTAGTGGATATTACATCAACTTAGAAGCTTCATCTGTGTTATAATATGGTGCTTTTAGTGTCTCCGCATACCGCAGCACGCCACATAGTTTTGCAGACGATAAATGTAACCGTTTCAGACAGAAGAGCGACCAATGTGACGATCCGGCTTAAGTCGATTCGATAACAAATGTCGAAGTATAACGGATTTCTCAGTTTTTTACTACATATGGACACCTTTCACATTCTCCCGTGCACCTCGAGTGCTAGTCCTCCTATCATGCAAAATCTTAAGTTCCTAGCTCATGTCCAAGTGACGAAACGAGGGTAAGAAGTCAATAATCGATACCTAAAACTTGAATTGTACTACATCTTACTAGCTATTACATCAACTTAGAAGCTTCATCTAAAATCTAATATGGTGCTTTTAGTGTCTCCGCATACCGCAGCACGCGACATAGCTTTGCAGACGATAAATGTAACCGTTTCAGAAAGAAGTGCGGCCAATGTGACGATCTGGCTTTAAGTCGATTCGATAACAAATGACGAAAACGGACGGATTTCTAAGGTTTTTCCTACATATGAACACTTTTCACAATCTCCCGTGCAACGCGGCTGCTAGTCCTCCTTTCATGCAAAATTTTAAGTTCCTAGCTCATGTCCAAGGCATCAAAGGAGGGTAAAAAAATAATCGATACCTAAAACTTGTATTGTACTACATCTTACTGGCTATTACATCAACTTAGAAGCTTCATCTGTGTTCCACTATGATGCTTTTAGTGTCTCCGCATACCGCAGCACACGACATAGCTTTGCAGACGATAAGTACAACCGTTTCAGAGAGAAGAGCGGCCAATGTGACGATATGGCTTTAAGTCGATTCGATAAGAAATGACGAAATCGGACGGATTTCTCATTTTTTTACTACATATGACACTTTTCACATTCTCCCGTCCAACTGGGCTGCTAGTCCTCCTTTCATGCAAAATCTTAAGGTCCTAGCTCATGTACAAGGCACCAAAGCCAGCTAAAAAGTCTATAACCGATATATAAAACTTGAATTGTACAACTTCTTACTGGATATTATATTAACTTAGGAGCTTCATCTGTGTTCTGCTATGGTGCTTTTAGTGTCTCCGCATACCGCAGCACGCGACATAGCTTTGCAGACGATTAGTACAACCGTTTCTGAGAGAAGGGCGGCCAATGTGACTATCTGGCTTTAAGTCGATTCGATAACAAATGACGAAAACGGACCGATTTCTCAGGTTTTTGCTACATAGGAACGCTTTTCACATTCTCCCGTGCAACGCGGCTGCTAGTCCTCCTATCATGCAAAATCTTAAGTTCCTAGCTCATGTCCAAGGCACCAAAGGAGGATAAAAAGTCAATAATCGATTAGTAAAACTTGAACTGTACTACTTCATACTGGCTATTACATCAACTTGGATGCTTCATCTGTGTTCCACTATGGTGCTTTTAGTGTCTCCGCATACCGCAGCTCGCGACCTAGCTTTGCAGACGATAAGTACAACCGTTTCAGAGAGAAGAGCGGCCAATATGACGATCTGGCTTTAAGTCGATTCGATACCAAACGACGAAAACGGACGGATTTCTCAGGTTTTTACTACATATGAAAACTTATCACATTCTCCCCTGCAACGCGGCTGATAGTCCTCCTTTCATGCAGAATCTCAAGGTCCTAGCTCATGTCCAAGGCACCAAAGAAGGGTAAAAAGTCAATAATCGATACCTAAAACTTGTATTGTACTACATCTTACTGGCTATTACATCAACTTAGATGCTTCATCTAAGTTCTAAGATGGTGCTTTTAGTGTCTCCGCATACCGCAGCACGCGACATAGCTTTGCACACGATAAATGTAACCGTTTCAGACAGAAGTGCGGCCAATGTGACGATCTGGCTTTAAGTCGATTCGATAACAAATGACGAAAACGGACGGATTTCTCAGGTTTTTACTACATATGAATACTTTTCACATTCTCACGTGCAACGCGGCTGCTAGTCCTCCTTTCATGCAAAATTTTAAGTTCCTAGCTCATGTCCAAGGCACCAAAGAAGGTTAAAAAGTCAATAATCGATACCTAAAACTTGTATTGTACTACATCTTACTGACTATTACATCAACATAGAAGCTTCATCTGTGTTCCACTATGATGCTTTTAGTGTCTCCAAATACCGCAGCACACGACATAGCTTTGCAGACGATAAGTACAACCGTTTCAGAGAGAAGGGCGGCCAATGTGACGATCTGGCTTTAAGTGGATTCGATAACAAATGACGAAATCGGACGGATTGCTAAGTTTTTTAATAAATATGGACACTTTTCACATTCTCCCGTGCAACGCGGCTTCTAGTCCTCCTTTCATGCAGAATCTCAAGGTCTTAGCTGATTTCCAAGGCACCAAAGCCAGCTCAAAAGTCTATCATCGATATATAAAACGTGAATTGTACTACTTCTTAGAGGATATTACAGCAACATAGAAGCTTCATCTGTGTTGCACTATGATGCTTTTAGTGCCGCCGCATACCGCAGCACGCGACATAGCTTTGCAGACGATTAGTACAACCGTTTCAGAGAGAAGGGCGGCCAATGTGACGATCTGGTTTTAAGTCGATTCGATAACAAATGACGAAAACGGACGGATTTCTCAGGTTTTTTCTACATACGAACACTTTTACATCCTCTCGTGCAACGCGTCTGCTAGTCCTCCCTTCATGCAAAATCTTAAGTTCCTAGCTCATGTCCAAGGCACGAAAGGAGGGTAAAAAGTCAATAATCGATACCTAAAACTTGAATTGTACTACACCTTACTGGCTATTACATCAACTTAGAAGCTTCATCTGTGTTCTACTATGGTGCTTTTAGTGTCTTCGCATACCGCAGCACGCGACATAGCTTTGCAGACGATTGGTACAACCGTTTCAGAGAGAAGGGCGGCCAATGTGACGATCTGGCTTTAAGTCGATTCGATAACAAATGACGAAAACGGACGGATTTCTAAGTTTTTACTACATATGAACACTTTTGACATTCTCCCGTGCAACGCGGCTGCTAGTCATCCTTTCATGCAGAATCTTAAGTTCCTAGCTCATGTCCATGTGACGAAAGGAGGGTAAGAAGTCAATAATCGATACCTAAAACTTGAATTGTACTACATCTTACTAGCTATTACATCAATTTAGATGCTTCATCTAAAATCTAATATGGTGCTTTTAGTGTCTCCGCATACCGCAGCACGCGACATAGCTTTGCAGACGATAAATGTAACCGTTTCAGAAAGAAGTGCGGCCAATGTGACGATCTGGCTTTAAGTCGATTCGATAACAAATGACGAAAACGGACGGATTTTTCAGGTTTTTACTACATAGGAACACTTTTCCCATTCTCCCGTGCAACGCGGCTGCTAGTCCTCCTTTCATGCAAAATCTTAAGTTCCTAGCTCATGTCCAAGGCACCAAAGCCAGCTAAAAAGTCTATTATCCATATATAAAACTTGAATTGTACTACTTCTTAGTGGCTATTACATCAACTTAGAAGCTTTATCTGTGTTCTATTATGGTGCTTTTAGTGTCTCCGCATACCGCAGCACGCGACATACCTATGCAGACGATAACTACAACCGTTTCAGAGAGAAGAGCGGAAAATGTGACGATCTGGCTTTAAGTCGATTCGATAACAAATGATGAAAACGGACGGATTTCTCAGGTTTTTACTACATCTGAACACTTTTCACATTCTCCCGTGCAACGCGGCTGCTAGTCTTCCTTTCATGCAGAATCTTAAGTCCCTAGCTCATGTCCAAGGCACCAAAGCCAGCTAAAAACTCTATAATCGATATATAAAACTTGAATTGTACAACTTCTTACTGGATATTATATTAACTTAGGAGCTTCATCTGTGTTCTGCTATGGTGCTTTTAGTGTCTCCGCATGCCGCAGCACGCGACATAGCTTTGCAGACGATTAGTACAACCGTTTCTGAGAGAAGGGCGGCCAATGTGACTATCTGGCTTTAAGTCGATTCGATAACAAATGACGAAAACGGAAGGATTTCTCAGGTTTTTACTACATATGAACACTTTTCACATTCTCCCGTGCAACGCGGCTGCTAGTCCTCCTTTCATGCAGAATCTTAAGGTCCTAGCTCATGTCCAAGGATCCAAAGCCAGCTAAAAACTCTATAATCGATATATAAAACTTGAATTGTACTACTTCTTAGTGGATATTACATCAACTTAGAAGCTTCATCTGTGTTCTACTATGGTGCTTTTAGTGTCTCCGCATACCGCAGCACGCCACATAGCTTTGCAGACGATAAATGTAACCGTTTCAGACAGAAGAGCGGCCAATGTGACGATCTGGCTTAAGTCGATTCGATAACAAATGTCGAAATCGGACGGATATCTCAGTTTTTTACAACATATGGCCACTTTTCACATTCTCCCGTGCACCTCGAGTGCTAGTCCTCCTTTCATGCAAAATCTTAAGTTCCTAGCTCATGTCCATGTGACGAAAGGAGGGTAAGAAGTCAATAATCGATACCTAAAACTTGAATTGTACTACATCTTACTAGCTATTACATCAACTTAGATGCTTCATCTAAAATCTAATATGGTGCTTTTAGTGTCTCCGCATACCGCAGCACGCGACATAGCTTTGCAGACGATAAATGTAACCGTTTCAGAAAGAAGTGCGGCCAATGTGACGATCTGGCTTTATGTCGATTCGATAACAAATGACGAAAACGGACGGATTTCTCAGGTTTTTACTACATATGAAAACTTATCACATTCTCCCGTGCAACGCGTCTGCTAGTCCTCCTTTCATGCAATATCTTAATTTCCTAGCTCATGTCCAAGGCACCAAAGAAGGGTAAAAAGTCAATAATCGATTAGTAATACTTGAACTGTACTACTTCATACTGACTATTACATCAACTTGGATGCTTCATCTGTGTTCCACTATGGTGCTTTTAGTGTCTCCGCATACCGCAGCTCGCGACATAGCTTTGCAGACGATAAGTACAACCGTTTCAGAGAGAAGAGCGGCCAATATGTCGATCTGGCTTTAGGTCGATTCGATAACAAACGACGAAAACGGACGGATTTCTCAGGTTTTTACTACATATGAAAACTTATCACATTCTCCCGTGCAACGCGGCTGCTAGTCCTCCTTTCATGCAATATCTTAATTTCCTAGCTCATGTCCAAGGCATCAAAGAAGGGTAAAAAGTCAATAATCGATACCTAAAACTTGTATTGTACTACATCTTACTGGCTATTACATCAACTTAGGTGCTTCATCTAAGTTCTAAGATGGTGCTTTTAATGTCTCCGCATACCGCAGCACGCGACATAGCTTTGCACACGATAAATGTATCCGTTTCAGACAGAAGTGCGGCCAATGTGACGATCTGGCTTTAAGTCGATTCAATAACAAATGACGAAAACGGACGGATTTCTCAGGTTTTTACTACATATGAACACTTTTCACATTCTCACGTGCAACGCGGCTGCTAGTCCTCCTTTCATGCAAAATTTTAAGTTCCTAGCTCACGTCCAAGGCACCAAAGAAGGGTAAAAAGTCAATAATCGATACCTAAAACTTGTATTGTACTACATCTTACTGACTATTACATCAACTTAGAAGCTTCATCTGTGTTCCACTATGATGCTTTTAGTGTCTCCACATACCGCAGCACACGACATAGCTTTGCAGACGACAAGTACAACCGTTTCAGAGAGAAGGGCGGCCAATGTGACGGTCTGGCTTTAAGTGGATTCGATAACAAATGACGAAATCGGACGGATTTCTAAGTTTTTTAATAAATATGGACACTTTTCACATTCTCCCGTGCAACGCGGCTGCTAGTCCTCCTTTCATGCAGAATCTCAAGGTCTTAGCTGATGTCCAAGGCACCAAAGCCAGCTGAAAAGTCTACATCGATATATAAAACTTGAATTGTACTACTTCTTAGAGGATATTACAGCAACATAGAAGCTTCATCTGTGTTGCACTATGATGCTTTTAGTGCCTCCGCATACCGCAGCACGCGACATAGCTTTGCAGACGATTAGTACAACCGTTTCAGAGAGAAGGGCGGCCAATGTGACGATCTGGTTTTAAGTCGATTCGATAACAAATGAAGAAAACGGACGGATTTCTAAGTTTTTACTACATATGAACACTTTTGACATTCTCCCGTGCAACGCGGGTGCTAGTCATCCTTTCATGCAGAATCTTAAGGTCCTAGCTCATGTCCAAGGCACCAAAGCCAGCTAAAAAGTCTATAATCGATATATAAAACTTGAATTGTACTACTTCTTAGTGGATATTACATCAACTTAGAAGCTTTATCTGTGTTCTATTATGGTGGTTTTAGTGTCTCCGCATACCGCAGCACGCGACATAGCTATGCAGACGATAAGTACAACCGTTTCAGAAAGAAGAGCGGCCAATGTGACGTTCTGGCTTTAAGTCGATGCGATAACAAATGCCGAAAACGGACGGATTTCTTAGGTTTTTACTACATATGAACACTTTTCACATTCTCCCGTGCAACTCGGCTGCTAGTCTTCCTTTCATGCAGAATGTTTAGGTCCTAGCTCATGTCCAAGGCACCAAAGCCATCTAAAAAGTCAATAATCGATACCTAAAACTTGAATTGTACTACTTCTTACTGGCTATTACATCAACTTTGGAGCTTCATCTGTGTTCTACTATGGTGCTTTTACTGTCTCCGCATACCGCAGCACGCGACATAGCTTTGCAGACGATAAATGTAACCGTTTCAGAAAGAAGAGCGGCCAATGTGACGATCCGGCTTAAGTCGATTCGATAACAAATGTCGAAATCGGACGGATATCTCAGTTTTTTACTACATATGGCCACTTTTCACATTCTCCCGTGCACCTCGAGTGCTAGTCCTCCTTTCATGCAAAATCTTAAGTTCCTAGCTCATGTCCAAGTGACGAAAGGAGGGTAAGAAGTCAATAATCGATACCTAAAACTTGAATTGTACTACATCTTACTAGCTATTACATCAACTTAGATGCTTCATCTAAAATCTAATATGGTGCTTTTAGTGTCTGCGCATACCGCAGCACTCGACATAGCTTTGCACACGATAAATGTAACCGTTTCAGACAGAAGTGCGGCCAATGTGACGATCTGGCTTTAAGTCGATTCGATAACAAATGATGAAAACGGATGGATTTCTCAGGTTTTTACTACATATGAACACTTTTCACATTCTCACGTGCAACGCGGCTGCTAGTCCTCCTTTCATGCAAAATTTTAAGTTCCTGGCTCATGTCCAAGGCACCAATGAAGGGTAAAAAGTCAATAATCGGTACCTAAATCTTGTATTGTACTACAACTTACTGGCTATTATATCAACTTAGAAGCTTCATCTGTGTTCTACTATGGTGCTTCTAGTGTGTCCGCATACCGCAGCACGCGACATAGCTATGCAGACGATAAGTACAATCGTTTCAGAGAGAAGAGCGGCCAATGTGACGATCTGGCTTTAAGTCGATTCGATAACAAACGACGAAAACGGACGGATTTCTCAGGTTTTTACTACTTATGAAGACTTTTCACATTCTCCCATGCAACTGGGCTGCTAGTCCTCCTTTCATGCAGAATCTTAAGGTCCTAGCTCATGTCCAAGACACCAAAGCCAGCTAAAAAGTCTATAACCGATATATAAAACATGAATTGTACTACGTCTTACTGGACATTATATCAACTTAGGAGCTTCATCTGTGTCCTACTATGGTGCTTTTAGTGTCTCCGCATACCGCAGCTCGCGACATAGCAATGCAGACGATAAATACATCCGTTTCATAAGGAAGAGCGGCTAATGTGACGTTTCTGCTTTATGTCGATTCGATAACAAATGCCGAAAATAGACGGATTTCTTAGGATTTTTTTTTACATATGAACACTTTTCACATTCTCCCGTGCCACTCGGCTGCTAGTCCTCCTTTCATGCAAAATCTTAAGTTCCTAGCTCATATCCAAGGCACCAAAGAAGGGTAAAAAGTCAATAATCGATACCTAAAACTTGAATTGTACTACTTCATACTGGCTATTACATCAACATAGAAGCTTGATCTGTGTTCTACTATGGTGCTTTTAGTGTCTCCGCATACCGCAGCACGCGACATAGCTTTGCACACGATAAGTACAACTTTTTCAGAGAGAAGAGCGGCCAATGTGAGGATCTGGCTTTAAGTCGATTTGATAACAAATGACGAAAACTGACGGATTTCTCAGGTTTTTACTAAATATGAACACTTTTTACATTCTCCCGTGCAACGCGGCTGCTAGTCCTCCTTTCATGCAGAATCTTAAGGTCCTAGCTCATGTCCAAGGCACCAAAGCCAGCTAAAAAGTGAATAATCGATAACTGAAACTTGAATTGTACTACTTCTTACTGGCTATTACATCAACATAGAAGCTTCATCTGTGTTCTACTATGGTGCATTTAGTGTCTCCGCATACCGCAGCACGCGACATAGCTTTGCAGACAATAAATGTAACCGTTTCAGACAGAAGAGCGGCCAATGTGACGATCTGGCTTTAAGTCGATTCGATAACAAATGACGAAAACGGACGGATTTCTCAGGTTTTTACTACATATGAACACTTTTCACATTCTCACGTGCAACGCGGCTGCTTGTCCTCCTTTCATGCAAAATTTTATGTTCCTAGCTCATGTCCAAGGCACCAAAGAAGGGTAAAAAGTCAATATTCGATACCTAAAACTTGTATTGTACTACATCTTACTGGCTATTACATCAACTTAAAGCTTCATCTGTGTTCTACTATGATGCTTTTAGTGTCTCCGCATACCGCAGCACACGACATAGCTTTGCAGACGATAAGTACAACTGTTTCAGAGAAAAGGGCGGCCAATGTGACGATCTGGCTTTAAGTCGATTCGATAACAAATGACGGAAACGGACGGATTTCTCAGGTTTTTACTACATATGAACACTTTTCACATTCTCCCGTGCAACGCGGCTGCTAGTTCTCCTTTCATGCAGAATCTCAAGGTCCTAGCTCATGTCCAAGGCACCAAAGCCAGCTAAAAAGTCTATAATCGATATATAAAACTCGAATTGTACTACTTCTTAGAGGATATTACAGCAACATAGAAGCTTCATCTGTGTTCTACTATGGTGCTTTTAGTGTCTCCGCATACCGCAGCACGCGACATAACTATGCAGACGATAAGTACAACCGTTTCAGAGAGAAGTGCGGCCAATGTGACGATCTGGCTTTAAGTCGATTCGATAACCAATGACGAAATCGGACGGATTTCTCAGTTTTTTACTACATATGGACACTTTTCACATTCTCCCGTGCAACGCGGCTGCTAGTCCTCCTTTCATGCAAAATCTTAAGGTCCTAGCTCATGTCCAAGGCACCAAAGCCAGCTAAAAAGTCTATAATCGATATATAAAACTCGAATTGTACTACTTCTTACTGGATATAATATCAACTTAGGAGCTTCATCTGTGTTCTACTATGGTGCTTTTAGTGTCTCCGCATACCGCAGCTCGCGACATAGCAATGCAGACGATAAATACATCCGTTTCATAGGGAAGAGCGGCTAATGTGACGTTTCTGCTTTATGTCGATTCGATAACAAATGCCGAAAACGGACGGATTTCTTAGGACTTTTTTTTACATATGAACACTTTTCACATTCTCCCGTGCAACGCGGCTGCTAGTCCTCCTTTCATGCAAAATTTTAAGTTCCTAGCTCATGTCCAAGGCACCAAAGAAGGGTAAAAAGTCAATAATCGATACCTAAAACTTGTATTGTACTACATCTTACTGACTATTACATCAACATAGAAGCTTCATCTGTGTTCCACTATGATGCTTTTAGTGTCTCCAAATACCGCAGCACACGACATAGCTTTGCAGACGATAAGTACAACCGTTTCAGAGAGAAGGGCGGCCAATGTGACGATCTGGCTTTAAGTGGATTCGATAACAAATGACGAAATCGGACGGATTGCTAAGTTTTTTAATAAATATGGACACTTTTCACATTCTCCCGTGCAACGCGGCTTCTAGTCCTCCTTTCATGCAGAATCTCAAGGTCTTAGCTGATTTCCAAGGCACCAAAGCCAGCTCAAAAGTCTATCATCGATATATAAAACGTGAATTGTACTACTTCTTAGAGGATATTACAGCAACATAGAAGCTTCATCTGTGTTGCACTATGATGCTTTTAGTGCCGCCGCATACCGCAGCACGCGACATAGCTTTGCAGACGATTAGTACAACCGTTTCAGAGAGAAGGGCGGCCAATGTGACGATCTGGTTTTAAGTCGATTCGATAACAAATGACGAAAACGGACGGATTTCTCAGGTTTTTTCTACATACGAACACTTTTACATCCTCTCGTGCAACGCGTCTGCTAGTCCTCCCTTCATGCAAAATCTTAAGTTCCTAGCTCATGTCCAAGGCACGAAAGGAGGGTAAAAAGTCAATAATCGATACCTAAAACTTGAATTGTACTACACCTTACTGGCTATTACATCAACTTAGAAGCTTCATCTGTGTTCTACTATGGTGCTTTTAGTGTCTTCGCATACCGCAGCACGCGACATAGCTTTGCAGACGATTGGTGCAACCGTTTCAGAGAGAAGGGCGGCCAATGTGACGATCTGGCTTTAAGTCGATTCGATAACATATGACGAAAACGGACGGATTTCTAAGTTTTTACTACATATGAACACTTTTGACATTCTCCCGTGCAACGCGGCTGCTAGTCATCCTTTCATGCAGAATCTTAAGTTCCTAGCTCATGTCCATGTGACGAAAGGAGGGTAAGAAGTCAATAATCGATACCTAAAACTTGAATTGTACTACATCTTACTAGCTATTACATCAATTTAGATGCTTCATCTAAAATCTAATATGGTGCTTTTAGTGTCTCCGCATACCGCAGCACGCGACATAGCTTTGCAGACGATAAATGTAACCGTTTCAGAAAGAAGTGCGGCCAATGTGACGATCTGGCTTTAAGTCGATTCGATAACAAATGACGAAAACGGACGGATTTTTCAGGTTTTTACTACATAGGAACACTTTTCCCATTCTCCCGTGCAACGCGGCTGCTAGTCCTCCTTTCATGCAAAATCTTAAGTTCCTAGCTCATGTCCAAGGCACCAAAGCCAGCTAAAAAGTCTATTATCCATATATAAAACTTGAATTGTACTACTTCTTAGTGGCTATTACATCAACTTAGAAGCTTTATCTGTGTTCTATTATGGTGCTTTTAGTGTCTCCGCATACCGCAGCACGCGACATACCTATGCAGACGATAACTACAACCGTTTCAGAGAGAAGAGCGGAAAATGTGACGATCTGGCTTTAAGTCGATTCGATAACAAATGATGAAAACGGACGGATTTCTCAGGTTTTTACTACATCTGAACACTTTTCACATTCTCCCGTGCAACGCGGCTGCTAGTCTTCCTTTCATGCAGAATCTTAAGTCCCTAGCTCATGTCCAAGGCACCAAAGCCAGCTAAAAACTCTATAATCGATATATAAAACTTGAATTGTACAACTTCTTACTGGATATTATATTAACTTAGGAGCTTCATCTGTGTTCTGCTATGGTGCTTTTAGTGTCTCCGCATGCCGCAGCACGCGACATAGCTTTGCAGACGATTAGTACAACCGTTTCTGAGAGAAGGGCGGCCAATGTGACTATCTGGCTTTAAGTCGATTCGATAACAAATGACGAAAACGGACCGATTTCTCAGGTTTTTACTACATATGAACACTTTTCACATTCTCCCGTGCAACGCGGCTGCTAGTCCTCCTTTCATGCAGAATCTTAAGGTCCTAGCTCATGTCCAAGGATCCAAAGCCAGCTAAAAACTCTATAATCGATATATAAAACTTGAATTGTACTACTTCTTAGTGGATATTACATCAACTTAGAAGCTTCATCTGTGTTCTACTATGGTGCTTTTAGTGTCTCCGCATACCGCAGCACGCCACATAGCTTTGCAGACGATAAATGTAACCGTTTCAGACAGAAGAGCGGCCAATGTGACGATCTGGCTTAAGTCGATTCGATAACAAATGTCGAAATCGGACGGATATCTCAGTTTTTTACTACATATGGCCACTTTTCACATTCTCCCGTGCACCTCGAGTGCTAGTCCTCCTTTCATGCAAAATCTTAAGTTCCTAGCTCATGTCCATGTGACGAAAGGAGGGTAAGAAGTCAATAATCGATACCTAAAACTTGAATTGTACTACATCTTACTAGCTATTACATCAACTTAGATGCTTCATCTAAAATCTAATATGGTGCTTTTAGTGTCTCCGCATACCGCAGCACGCGACATAGCTTTGCAGACGATAAATGTAACCGTTTCAGAAAGAAGTGCGGCCAATGTGACGATCTGGCTTTATGTCGATTCGATAACAAATGACGAAAACGGACGGATTTCTCAGGTTTTTACTACATATGAAAACTTATCACATTCTCCCGTGCAACGCGTCTGCTAGTCCTCCTTTCATGCAATATCTTAATTTCCTAGCTCATGTCCAAGGCACCAAAGAAGGGTAAAAAGTCAATAATCGATTAGTAATACTTGAACTGTACTACTTCATACTGACTATTACATCAACTTGGATGCTTCATCTGTGTTCCACTATGGTGCTTTTAGTGTCTCCGCATACCGCAGCTCGCGACATAGCTTTGCAGACGATAAGTACAACCGTTTCAGAGAGAAGAGCGGCCAATATGTCGATCTGGCTTTAGGTCGATTCGATAACAAACGACGAAAACGGACGGATTTCTCAGGTTTTTACTACATATGAAAACTTATCACATTCTCCCGTGCAACGCGGCTGCTAGTCCTCCTTTCATGCAATATCTTAATTTCCTAGCTCATGTCCAAGGCATCAAAGAAGGGTAAAAAGTCAATAATCGATACCTAAAACTTGTATTGTACTACATCTTACTGGCTATTACATCAACTTAGGTGCTTCATCTAAGTTCTAAGATGGTGCTTTTAATGTCTCCGCATACCGCAGCACGCGACATAGCTTTGCACACGATAAATGTATCCGTTTCAGACAGAAGTGCGGCCAATGTGACGATCTGGCTTTAAGTCGATTCAATAACAAATGACGAAAACGGACGGATTTCTCAGGTTTTTACTACATATGAACACTTTTCACATTCTCACGTGCAACGCGGCTGCTAGTCCTCCTTTCATGCAAAATTTTAAGTTCCTAGCTCATGTCCAAGGCACCAAAGAAGGGTAAAAAGTCAATAATCGATACCTAAAACTTGTATTGTACTACATCTTACTGACTATTACATCAACTTAGAAGCTTCATCTGTGTTCCACTATGATGCTTTTAGTGTCTCCACATACCGCAGCACACGACATAGCTTTGCAGACGACAAGTACAACCGTTTCAGAGAGAAGGGCGGCCAATGTGACGGTCTGGCTTTAAGTGGATTCGATAACAAATGACGAAATCGGACGGATTTCTAAGTTTTTTAATAAATATGGACACTTTTCACATTCTCCCGTGCAACGCGGCTGCTAGTCCTCCTTTCATGCAGAATCTCAAGGTCTTAGCTGATGTCCAAGGCACCAAAGCCAGCTGAAAAGTCTATCATCGATATATAAAACTTGAATTGTACTACTTCTTAGAGGATATTACAGCAACATAGAAGCTTCATCTGTGTTGCACTATGATGCTTTTAGTGCCTCCGCATACCGCAGCACGCGACATAGCTTTGCAGACGATTAGTACAACCGTTTCAGAGAGAAGGGCGGCCAATGTGACGATCTGGTTTTAAGTCGATTCGATAACAAATGAAGAAAACGGACGGATTTCTAAGTTTTTACTACATATGAACACTTTTGACATTCTCCCGTGCAACGCGGGTGCTAGTCATCCTTTCATGCAGAATCTTAAGGTCCTAGCTCATGTCCAAGGCACCAAAGCCAGCTAAAAAGTCTATAATCGATATATAAAACTTGAATTGTACTACTTCTTAGTGGATATTACATCAACTTAGAAGCTTTATCTGTGTTCTATTATGGTGGTTTTAGTGTCTCCGCATACCGCAGCACGCGACATAGCTATGCAGACGATAAGTACAACCGTTTCAGAAAGAAGAGCGGCCAATGTGACGTTCTGGCTTTAAGTCGATGCGATAACAAATGCCGAAAACGGACGGATTTCTTAGGTTTTTACTACATATGAACACTTTTCACATTCTCCCGTGCAACTCGGCTGCTAGTCTTCCTTTCATGCAGAATGTTTAGGTCCTAGCTCATGTCCAAGGCACCAAAGCCATCTAAAAAGTCAATAATCGATACCTAAAACTTGAATTGTACTACTTCTTACTGGCTATTACATCAACTTTGGAGCTTCATCTGTGTTCTACTATGGTGCTTTTACTGTCTCCGCATACCGCAGCACGCGACATAGCTTTGCAGACGATAAATGTAACCGTTTCAGAAAGAAGAGCGGCCAATGTGACGATCCGGCTTAAGTCGATTCGATAACAAATGTCGAAATCGGACGGATATCTCAGTTTTTTACTACATATGGCCACTTTTCACATTCTCCCGTGCACCTCGAGTGCTAGTCCTCCTTTCATGCAAAATCTTAAGTTCCTAGCTCATGTCCAAGTGACGAAAGGAGGGTAAGAAGTCAATAATCGATACCTAAAACTTGAATTGTACTACATCTTACTAGCTATTACATCAACTTAGATGCTTCATCTAAAATCTAATATGGTGCTTTTAGTGTCTGCGCATACCGCAGCACTCGACATAGCTTTGCACACGATAAATGTAACCGTTTCAGACAGAAGTGCGGCCAATGTGACGATCTGGCTTTAAGTCGATTCGATAACAAATGATGAAAACGGATGGATTTCTCAGGTTTTTACTACATATGAACACTTTTCACATTCTCACGTGCAACGCGGCTGCTAGTCCTCCTTTCATGCAAAATTTTAAGTTCCTGGCTCATGTCCAAGGCACCAATGAAGGGTAAAAAGTCAATAATCGGTACCTAAATCTTGTATTGTACTACATCTTACTGGCTATTACATCAACTTAGGTGCTTCATCTAAGTTCTAAGATGGTGCTTTTAATGTCTCCGCATACCGCAGCACGCGACATAGCTATGCAGACGATAAGTACAACCGTTTCAGAAAGAAGAGCGGCCAATGTGACGTTCTGGCTTTAAGTCGATGCGATAACAAATGCCGAAAACGGACGGATTTCTCAGGTTTTTACTACTTATGAAGACTTTTCACATTCTCCCATGCAACTGGGCTGCTAGTCCTCTTTCATGCAGAATCTTAAGGTCCTAGCTCATGTCCAAGACACCAAAGCCAGCTAAAAAGTCTATAACCGATATATAAAACATGAATTGTACTACGTCTTACTGGACATTATATCAACTTAGGAGCTTCATCTGTGTTCTACTATGGTGCTTTTAGTGTCTCCGCATACCGCAGCTCGCGACATAGCAATGCAGACGATAAATACATCCGTTTCATAAGGAAGAGCGGCTAATGTGACGTTTCTGCTTTATGTCGATTCGATAACAAATGCCGAAAATAGACGGATTTCTTAGGATTTTTTTTTACATATGAACACTTTTCACATTCTCCCGTGCCACTCGGCTGCTAGTCCTCCTTTCATGCAAAATCTTAAGTTCCTAGCTCATATCCAAGGCACCAAAGAAGGGTAAAAAGTCAATAATCGATACCTAAAACTTGAATTGTACTACTTCATACTGGCTATTACATCAACTTAGAAGCTTGATCTGTGTTCTACTATGGTGCTTTTAGTGTCTCCGCATACCGCAGCACGCGACATAGCTTTGCACACGATAAGTACAACTTTTTCAGAGAGAAGAGCGGCCAATGTGAGGATCTGGCTTTAAGTCGATTTGATAACAAATGACGAAAACTGACGGATTTCTCAGGTTTTTACTAAATATGAACACTTTTTACATTCTCCCGTGCAACGCGGCTGCTAGTCCTCCTTTCATGCAGAATCTTAAGGTCCTAGCTCATGTCCAAGGCACCAAAGCCAGCTAAAAAGTGAATAATCGATAACTGAAACTTGAATTGTACTACTTCTTACTGGCTATTACATCAACATAGAAGCTTCATCTGTGTTCTACTATGGTGCATTTAGTGTCTCCGCATACCGCAGCACGCGACATAGCTTTGCAGACAATAAATGTAACCGTTTCAGACAGAAGAGCGGCCAATGTGACGATCTGGCTTTAAGTCGATTCGATAACAAATGACGAAAACGGACGGATTTCTCAGGTTTTTACTACATATGAACACTTTTCACATTCTCACGTGCAACGCGGCTGCTTGTCCTCCTTTCATGCAAAATTTTATGTTCCTAGCTCATGTCCAAGGCACCAAAGAAGGGTAAAAAGTCAATATTCGATACCTAAAACTTGTATTGTACTACATCTTACTGGCTATTACATCAACTTAAAGCTTCATCTGTGTTCTACTATGATGCTTTTAGTGTCTCCGCATACCGCAGCACACGACATAGCTTTGCAGACGATAAGTACAACTGTTTCAGAGAAAAGGGCGGCCAATGTGACGATCTGGCTTTAAGTCGATTCGATAACAAATGACGAAAACGGACGGATTTCTCAGGTTTTTACTACATATGAACACTTTTCACATTCTCCCGTGCAACGCGGCTGCTAGTTCTCCTTTCATGCAGAATCTCAAGGTCCTAGCTCATGTCCAAGGCACCAAAGCCAGCTAAAAAGTCTATAATCGATATATAAAACTCGAATTGTACTACTTCTTAGAGGATATTACAGCAACATAGAAGCTTCATCTGTGTTCTACTATGGTGCTTTTAGTGTCTCCGCATACCGCAGCACGCGACATAACTATGCAGACGATAAGTACAACCGTTTCAGAGAGAAGTGCGGCCAATGTGACGATCTGGCTTTAAGTCGATTCGATAACCAATGACGAAATCGGACGGATTTCTCAGTTTTTTACTACATATGGACACTTTTCACATTCTCCCGTGCAACGCGGCTGCTAGTCCTCCTTTCATGCAAAATCTTAAGGTCCTAGCTCATGTCCAAGGCACCAAAGCCAGCTAAAAAGTCTATAATCGATATATAAAACTCGAATTGTACTACTTCTTACTGGATATAATATCAACTTAGGAGCTTCATCTGTGTTCTACTATGGTGCTTTTAGTGTCTCCGCATACCGCAGCTCGCGACATAGCAATGCAGACGATAAATACATCCGTTTCATAGGGAAGAGCGGCTAATGTGACGTTTCTGCTTTATGTCGATTCGATAACAAATGCCGAAAACGGACGGATTTCTTAGGACTTTTTTTTACATATGAACACTTTTCACATTCTCCCGTGCAACGCGGCTGCTAGTCCTCCTTTCATGCAAAATTTTAAGTTCCTAGCTCATGTCCAAGGCACCAAAGAAGGGTAAAAAGTCAATAATCGATACCTAAAACTTGTATTGTACTACATCTTACTGACTATTACATCAACATAGAAGCTTCATCTGTGTTCCACTATGATGCTTTTAGTGTCTCCAAATACCGCAGCACACGACATAGCTTTGCAGACGATAAGTACAACCGTTTCAGAGAGAAGGGCGGCCAATGTGACGATCTGGCTTTAAGTGGATTCGATAACAAATGACGAAATCGGACGGATTGCTAAGTTTTTTAATAAATATGGACACTTTTCACATTCTCCCGTGCAACGCGGCTTCTAGTCCTCCTTTCATGCAGAATCTCAAGGTCTTAGCTGATTTCCAAGGCACCAAAGCCAGCTCAAAAGTCTATCATCGATATATAAAACGTGAATTGTACTACTTCTTAGAGGATATTACAGCAACATAGAAGCTTCATCTGTGTTGCACTATGATGCTTTTAGTGCCGCCGCATACCGCAGCACGCGACATAGCTTTGCAGACGATTAGTACAACCGTTTCAGAGAGAAGGGCGGCCAATGTGACGATCTGGTTTTAAGTCGATTCGATAACAAATGACGAAAACGGACGGATTTCTCAGGTTTTTTCTACATACGAACACTTTTACATCCTCTCGTGCAACGCGTCTGCTAGTCCTCCCTTCATGCAAAATCTTAAGTTCCTAGCTCATGTCCAAGGCACGAAAGGAGGGTAAAAAGTCAATAATCGATACCTAAAACTTGAATTGTACTACACCTTACTGGCTATTACATCAACTTAGAAGCTTCATCTGTGTTCTACTATGGTGCTTTTAGTGTCTTCGCATACCGCAGCACGCGACATAGCTTTGCAGACGATTGGTGCAACCGTTTCAGAGAGAAGGGCGGCCAATGTGACGATCTGGCTTTAAGTCGATTCGATAACAAATGACGAAAACGGACGGATTTCTAAGTTTTTACTACATATGAACACTTTTGACATTCTCCCGTGCAACGCGGCTGCTAGTCATCCTTTCATGCAGAATCTTAAGTTCCTAGCTCATGTCCATGTGACGAAAGGAGGGTAAGAAGTCAATAAGCGATACCTAAAACTTGAATTGTACTACATCTTACTAGCTATTACATCAATTTAGATGCTTCATCTAAAATCTAATATGGTGCTTTTAGTGTCTCCGCATACCGCAGCACGCGACATAGCTTTGCAGACGATAAATGTAACCGTTTCAGAAAGAAGTGCGGCCAATGTGACGATCTGGCTTTAAGTCGATTCGATAACAAATGACGAAAACGGACGGATTTTTCAGGTTTTTACTACATAGGAACACTTTTCCCATTCTCCCGTGCAACGCGGCTGCTAGTCCTCCTTTCATGCAAAATCTTAAGTTCCTAGCTCATGTCCAAGGCACCAAAGCCAGCTAAAAAGTCTATTATCCATATATAAAACTTGAATTGTACTACTTCTTAGTGGCTATTACATCAACTTAGAAGCTTTATCTGTGTTCTATTATGGTGCTTTTAGTGTCTCCGCATACCGCAGCACGCGACATACCTATGCAGACGATAACTACAACCGTTTCAGAGAGAAGAGCGGAAAATGTGACGATCTGGCTTTAAGTCGATTCGATAACAAATGATGAAAACGGACGGATTTCTCAGGTTTTTACTACATCTGAACACTTTTCACATTCTCCCGTGCAACGCGGCTGCTAGTCTTCCTTTCATGCAGAATCTTAAGTCCCTAGCTCATGTCCAAGGCACCAAAGCCAGCTAAAAACTCTATAATCGATATATAAAACTTGAATTGTACAACTTCTTACTGGATATTATATTAACTTAGGAGCTTCATCTGTGTTCTGCTATGGTGCTTTTAGTGTCTCCGCATGCCGCAGCACGCGACATAGCTTTGCAGACGATTAGTACAACCGTTTCTGAGAGAAGGGCGGCCAATGTGACTATCTGGCTTTAAGTCGATTCGATAACAAATGACGAAAACGGACCGATTTCTCAGGTTTTTACTACATATGAACACTTTTCACATTCTCCCGTGCAACGCGGCTGCTAGTCCTCCTTTCATGCAGAATCTTAAGGTCCTAGCTCATGTCCAAGGATCCAAAGCCAGATAAAAACTCTATAATCGATATATAAAACTTGAATTGTACTACTTCTTAGTGGATATTACATCAACTTAGAAGCTTCATCTGTGTTCTACTATGGTGCTTTTAGTGTCTCCGCATACCGCAGCACGCCACATAGCTTTGCAGACGATAAATGTAACCGTTTCAGACAGAAGAGCGGCCAATGTGACGATCTGGCTTAAGTCGATTCGATAACAAATGTCGAAATCGGACGGATATCTCAGTTTTTTACTACATATGGCCACTTTTCACATTCTCCCGTGCACCTCGAGTGCTAGTCCTCCTTTCATGCAAAATCTTAAGTTCCTAGCTCATGTCCATGTGACGAAAGGAGGGTAAGAAGTCAATAATCGATACCTAAAACTTGAATTGTACTACATCTTACTAGCTATTACATCAACTTAGATGCTTCATCTAAAATCTAATATGGTGCTTTTAGTGTCTCCGCATACCGCAGCACGCGACATAGCTTTGCAGACGATAAATGTAACCGTTTCAGAAAGAAGTGCGGCCAATGTGACGATCTGGCTTTATGTCGATTCGATAACAAATGACGAAAACGGACGGATTTCTCAGGTTTTTACTACATATGAAAACTTATCACATTCTCCCGTGCAACGCGTCTGCTAGTCCTCCTTTCATGCAATATCTTAATTTCCTAGCTCATGTCCAAGGCACCAAAGAAGGGTAAAAAGTCAATAATCGATTAGTAATACTTGAACTGTACTACTTCATACTGACTATTACATCAACTTGGATGCTTCATCTGTGTTCCACTATGGTGCTTTTAGTGTCTCCGCATACCGCAGCTCGCGACATAGCTTTGCAGACGATAAGTACAACCGTTTCAGAGAGAAGAGCGGCCAATATGTCGATCTGGCTTTAGGTCGATTCGATAACAAACGACGAAAACGGACGGATTTCTCAGGTTTTTACTACATATGAAAACTTATCACATTCTCCCGTGCAACGCGGCTGCTAGTCCTCCTTTCATGCAATATCTTAATTTCCTAGCTCATGTCCAAGGCACCAAAGAAGGGTAAAAAGTCAATAATCGATACCTAAAACTTGTATTGTACTACATCTTACTGGCTATTACATCAACTTAGGTGCTTCATCTAAGTTCTAAGATGGTGCTTTTAATGTCTCCGCATACCGCAGCACGCGACATAGCTTTGCACACGATAAATGTATCCGTTTCAGACAGAAGTGCGGCCAATGTGACGATCTGGCTTTAAGTCGATTCAATAACAAATGACGAAAACGGACGGATTTCTCAGGTTTTTACTACATATGAACACTTTTCACATTCTCACGTGCAACGCGGCTGCTAGTCCTCCTTTCATGCAAAATTTTAAGTTCCTAGCTCATGTCCAAGGCACCAAAGAAGGGTAAAAAGTCAATAATCGATACCTAAAACTTGTATTGTACTACATCTTACTGACTATTACATCAACTTAGAAGCTTCATCTGTGTTCCACTATGATGCTTTTAGTGTCTCCACATACCGCAGCACACGACATAGCTTTGCAGACGACAAGTACAACCGTTTCAGAGAGAAGGGCGGCCAATGTGACGGTCTGGCTTTAAGTGGATTCGATAACAAATGACGAAATCGGACGGATTTCTAAGTTTTTTAATAAATATGGACACTTTTCACATTCTCCCGTGCAACGCGGCTGCTAGTCCTCCTTTCATGCAGAATCTCAAGGTCTTAGCTGATGTCCAAGGCACCAAAGCCAGCTGAAAAGTCTATCATCGATATATAAAACTTGAATTGTACTACTTCTTAGAGGATATTACAGCAACATAGAAGCTTCATCTGTGTTGCACTATGATGCTTTTAGTGCCTCCGCATACCGCAGCACGCGACATAGCTTTGCAGACGATTAGTACAACCGTTTCAGAGAGAAGGGCGGCCAATGTGACGATCTGGTTTTAAGTCGATTCGATAACAAATGAAGAAAACGGACGGATTTCTAAGTTTTTACTACATATGAACACTTTTGACATTCTCCCGTGCAACGCGGGTGCTAGTCATCCTTTCATGCAGAATCTTAAGGTCCTAGCTCATGTCCAAGGCACCAAAGCCAGCTAAAAAGTCTATAATCGATATATAAAACTTGAATTGTACTACTTCTTAGTGGATATTACATCAACTTAGAAGCTTTATCTGTGTTCTATTATGGTGGTTTTAGTGTCTCCGCATACCGCAGCACGCGACATAGCTATGCAGACGATAAGTACAACCGTTTCAGAAAGAAGAGCGGCCAATGTGACGTTCTGGCTTTAAGTCGATGCGATAACAAATGCCGAAAACGGACGGATTTCTTAGGTTTTTACTACATATGAACACTTTTCACATTCTCCCGTGCAACTCGGCTGCTAGTCTTCCTTTCATGCAGAATGTTTAGGTCCTAGCTCATGTCCAAGGCACCAAAGCCATCTAAAAAGTCAATAATCGATACCTAAAACTTGAATTGTACTACTTCTTACTGGCTATTACATCAACTTTGGAGCTTCATCTGTGTTCTACTATGGTGCTTTTACTGTTTTCGCATACCGCAGCACGCGACATAGCTTTGCAGACGATAAATGTAACCGTTTCAGAAAGAAGAGCGGCCAATGTGACGATCCGGCTTAAGTCGATTCGATAACAAATGTCGAAATCGGACGGATATCTCAGTTTTTTACTACATATGGCCACTTTTCACATTCTCCCGTGCACCTCGAGTGCTAGTCCTCCTTTCATGCAAAATCTTAAGTTCCTAGCTCATGTCCAAGTGACGAAAGGAGGGTAAGAAGTCAATAATCGATACCTAAAACTTGAATTGTACTACATCTTACTAGCTATTACATCAACTTAGATGCTTCATCTAAAATCTAATATGGTGCTTTTAGTGTCTGCGCATACCGCAGCACTCGACATAGCTTTGCACACGATAAATGTAACCGTTTCAGACAGAAGTGCGGCCAATGTGACGATCTGGCTTTAAGTCGATTCGATAACAAATGATGAAAACGGATGGATTTCTCAGGTTTTTACTACATATGAACACTTTTCACATTCTCACGTGCAACGCGGCTGCTAGTCCTCCTTTCATGCAAAATTTTAAGTTCCTGGCTCATGTCCAAGGCACCAATGAAGGGTAAAAAGTCAATAATCGGTACCTAAATCTTGTATTGTACTACAACTTACTGGCTATTATATCAACTTAGAAGCTTCATCTGTGTTCTACTATGATGCTTTTAGTGTCTCTGCATACCGCAGCACACGACATAGCTTTGCAGACGATAAGTACAACCGTTTCAGAGAGAAGAGCAGCAAATATGACGATCTGGCTTTAAGTCGATTCGGTAACAAATGACGAAAACGGACGGATTTCTCAGGTTTTTACTACATATGAACACTTTTCACATTCTCCCGTGCAACGCGGCTGCTAGTCCTCCTTTCATGCAGAATCTTAAGGTCCTAGCTCAAGTCCAAGGCACCAAAGCCATCTAAAAAGTCAATAATCGACACCTAAAACTTGAATTGTACTACTTCTTACTGACTATTACATCAACTTAGACGCTTCATCAGTGTTCTACTGTGGTGCTTTTAGTGTCTCCGCATACCGTAGCACGCCACATAGCTTTGCAGACGATAAATGTAACCGTTTCAGACAGAAGGGCGGCCAATGTGACGATCTGGCTTAAGTCGATTCGATAACAAATGACGAAATTGGACCGATTTCTCAGTTTTTTACTACATATGGACACTTTTCACATTCTCCTGTGCAACTCGGCTGCTAGTCCTCCTTTCATGCAAAATCTTAAGTTCCTAGCTCATGTCCAAGACACGAAAGGAGGGTAAGAAGTCAATAATCGATACCTAAAACTTGAATTGTACTACATCTTCCTGGCTATTACATCAACTTAGAATCTTCATCTGTGTTCTACTATGATGCTTTTAGTGTCTCCGCATACCGCAGCACACGACATAGCTTTGCAGACGATAAGTACAACTGTTTCAGAGAGAAGGCCGGCCAATGTGACGATGTGGCTTTAAGTCGATTCGATAACAAATGACGAAAACGGACGGATTTGTCAGGTTTTTACTACATATGAACACTTTTCACATTCTCCCGTGCAACGCGGCTGCTAGTCCTACTTTCATGCAGAATCTCAAGGTCCTCGCTCATGTCCAAGACACCAAAGCCAGCTAAAAAGTCTATAATCGATATATAAAACTTGAATTGTACTACTTCTTAGAGGATATTACAGCAACATAGAAGCTTCATCTGTGTTCTACTATGGTGCTTCTAGTGTGTCCGCATACCGCAGCACGCGACATAGCTATGCAGACGATAAGTACAATCGTTTCAGAGAGAAGAGCGGCCAATGTGACGATCTGGCTTTAAGTCGATTCGATAACAAACGACGAAAACGGACGGATTTCTCAGGTTTTTACTACTTATGAAGACTTTTCACATTCTCCCATGCAACTGGGCTGCTAGTCCTCCTTTCATGCAGAATCTTAAGGTCCTAGCTCATGTCCAAGACACCAAAGCCAGCTAAAAAGTCTATAACCGATATATAAAACATGAATTGTACTACGTCTTACTGGACATTATATCAACTTAGGAGCTTCATCTGTGTTCTACTATGGTGCTTTTAGTGTCTCCGCATACCGCAGCTCGCGACATAGCAATGCAGACGATAAATACATCCGTTTCATAAGGAAGAGCGGCTAATGTGACGTTTCTGCTTTATGTCGATTCGATAACAAATGCCGAAAATAGACGGATTTCTTAGGATTTTTTTTTACATATGAACACTTTTCACATTCTCCCGTGCCACTCGGCTGCTAGTCCTCCTTTCATGCAAAATCTTAAGTTCCTATCTCATATCCAAGGCACCAAAGAAGGGTAAAAAGTCAATAATCGATACCTAAAACTTGAATTGTACTACTTCATACTGGCTATTACTTCAACTTAGAAGCTTGATCTGTGTTCTACTATGGTGCTTTTAGTGTCTCCGCATACCGCAGCACGCGACATAGCTTTGCACACGATAAGTACAACTTTTTCAGAGAGAAGAGCGGCCAATGTGAGGATCTGGCTTTAAGTCGATTTGATAACAAATGACGAAAACTGACGGATTTCTCAGGTTTTTACTAAATATGAACACTTTTTAAATTCTCCCGTGCAACGCGGCTGCTAGTCCTCCTTTCATGCAGAATCTTAAGGTCCTAGCTCATGTCCAAGGCACCAAAGCCAGCTAAAAAGTGAATAATCGATAACTGAAACTTGAATTGTACTACTTCTTACTGGCTATTACATCAACATAGAAGCTTCATCTGTGTTCTACTATGGTGCATTTAGTGTCTCCGCATACCGCAGCACGCGACATAGCTTTGCAGACAATAAATGTAACCGTTTCAGACAGAAGAGCGGCCAATGTGACGATCTGGCTTTAAGTCGATTCGATAACAAATGACGAAAACGGACGGATTTCTCAGGTTTTTACTACATATGAACACTTTTCACATTCTCACGTGCAACGCGGCTGCTTGTCCTCCTTTCATGCAAAATTTTATGTTCCTAGCTCATGTCCAAGGCACCAAAGAAGGGTAAAAAGTCAATATTCGATACCTAAAACTTGTATTGTACTACATCTTACTGGCTATTACATCAACTTAAAGCTTCATCTGTGTTCTACTATGATGCTTTTAGTGTCTCCGCATACCGCAGCACACGACATAGCTTTGCAGACGATAAGTACAACTGTTTCAGAGAAAAGGGCGGCCAATGTGACGATCTGGCTTTAAGTCGATTCGATAACAAATGACGAAAACGGACGGATTTCTCAGGTTTTTACTACATATGAACACTTTTCACATTCTCCCGTGCAACGCGGCTGCGAGTTCTCCTTTCATGCAGAATCTCAAGGTCCTAGCTCATGTCCAAGGCACCAAAGCCAGCTAAAAAGTCTATAATCGATATATAAAACTCGAATTGTACTACTTCTTAGAGGATATTACAGCAACATAGAAGCTTCATCTGTGTTCTACTATGGTGCTTTTAGTGTCTCCGCATACCGCAGCACGCGACATAACTATGCAGACGATAAGTACAACCGTTTCAGAGAGAAGTGCGGCCAATGTGACGATCTGGCTTTAAGTCGATTCGATAACCAATGACGAAATCGGACGGATTTCTCAGTTTTTTACTACATATGGACACTTTTCACATTCTCCCGTGCAACGCGGCTGCTAGTCCTCCTTTCATGCAAAATCTTAAGGTCCTAGCTCATGTCCAAGGCACCAAAGCCAGCTAAAAAGTCTATAATCGATATATAAAACTCGAATTGTACTACTTCTTACTGGATATAATATCAACTTAGGAGCTTCATCTGTGTTCTACTATGGTGCTTTTAGTGTCTCCGCATACCGCAGCTCGCGACATAGCAATGCAGACGATAAATACATCCGTTTCATAGGGAAGAGCGGCTAATGTGACGTTTCTGCTTTATGTCGATTCGATAACAAATGCCGAAAACGGACGGATTTCTTAGGACTTTTTTTTACATATGAACACTTTTCACATTCTCCCGTGCCACTCGGCTGCTAGTCCTCCTTTCATGCAAAATCTTAAGTTCCTAGCTCATATCCAAGGCACCAAAGAAGGGTAAAAAGTCAATAATCGATACCTAAAACTTGAATTGTACTACTTCATACTGGCTATTACATCAACTTAGAAGCTTGATCTGTGTTCTACTATGGTGCTTTTAGTGTCTCCGCATACCGCAGCACGCCACATAGCTTTGCACACGATAGGTACAACTTTTTCAGAGAGAAGAGCGGCCAATGTGAGGATCAGGCTTTAAGTCGATTTGATAACAAATGACGAAAACTGACGGATTTCTCAGGTTTTTACTAAATATGAACACTTGTTACATTCTCCCGTGCAACTCGGCTGCTTGTCCTCCTATCACGCAGAATCTTAAGGTCCTAGCTCATGTCCAAGGCACCAAAGCCAGCTAAAAAGTCAATAATCGATACCTAAAACTCGAATTGTACTACTTCTTACTGGCTATTACATCAACTTAGAAGCTTCATCTGTGTTCTACTATGGTGCTTATAGTGTCTCCGCATACCGCTGCACGCGACATAGCCTTGTAGACGATGAAGTAAAACCGTTTCAGAGAAAAGAGCGGCCAATGTGACGATCTGTCTTCAAGTCAATTCGATAACAAATGACGACAACGGAC
The DNA here is from genome assembly GCF_023897955.1 of Schistocerca gregaria. NCBI lineage: Eukaryota > Metazoa > Arthropoda > Insecta > Orthoptera > Acrididae > Schistocerca > Schistocerca gregaria. Next base: position 377,206 of record NW_026061712.1, read on the forward strand.
GGTTTTCTCAGATTTCTACTACATATGAACATTTTTCACATTCCCCCGTGCAACGCGGCTGCTAGTCCTCCTTTCATGCAGAATCTTAAGGTCCTAGCTCATGTCCAAGGCACCAAAGCCAGCTAAAAAGTGAATAATCGATAACTGAAACTTCAATTGTACTACTTCTTACTGGCTATTACATCACTTTAGAAGCTTCATCTGTGTTCTACTATGGTGCTTTTAGTGTCTCCGCATACCGCAGCACGCGACATAGCTTTGCAGACAATAAATGTAACCGTTTCAGACAGAAGAGCGGCCAATGTGACGATCTGGCTTTAAGTCGATTCGATAACAAATGACGAAAACGGACGGATTTCTCAGGTTTTTACTACATATGAACACTTTTCACATTCTCCCGTGCAACTGGGCTGTTAGTCCTCCTTTCATGCAGAATCTTATGGTCCTACCTCATGTCCAAGACACCAAAGCCAGCTAAAAAGTCTATAACCGATATATAAATCTTGAATTGTACTACTTCTTACTGGATATTATATCAACTTAGGAGCTTCATCTGTGTTCTACTATGGTGCTTTTAGTGTCTCCGCATACCGCAGCACGCGACATAGCTTTGCAGACGATTAGTACAACCGTTTCAGACAGAAGTGCAGCCAATGTGACGATCTGGCTTTAAGTCGATTCGATAACAAATGACGAAAACGGACGGATTTCTCAGGTTTTTACTACATATGAACACTTTTTACATTCTCACGTGCAACGCGGCTGCTTGTCCTCCTTTCATGCAAAATTTTATGTTCCTAGCTCATGTCCAAGGCACCAAAGAAGGGTAAAAAGTCAATATTCGATACCTAAAACTTGTATTAAACTACATCTTACTGGCTATTACATCAACTTCAAGCTTCATCTGTGTTCTACTATGATGCTTTTAGTGTCTCTGCATACCGCAGCACACGACATAGCTTTGCAGACGATAAGTACAACTGTTTCAGAGAAAAGGGCGGCCAATGTGACGATCTGGCTTTAAGTCGATTCGATAACAAATGACGAAAACGGACGGATTTCTCAGGTTTTTACTACATATGAACACCTTTCACATTCTCCCGTGCAACGCGGTTGCTAGTCCTCCTTTCATGGAGAATCTCAAGGTCCTAGCTCATGTCCAAGGCACCAAAGCCAGCTAAAAAGTCTGTAATCGATATATAAAACTCGAATTGTACTACTTCTTAGAGGATATTACAGCAACATAGAAGCTTCATCTGTGTTCTACTATGGTGCTTTTAGTGTCTCCGCATACCGCAGCACGCGACATAACTATGCAGACGATAAGTACAACCGTTTCAGAGAGAAGTGCGGCCAATGTGACGACCTGGCTTTAAGTCGATTCGATAACAAATGAAGAAATCGGACGGATTTCTCAGTTTTTTACTACATATGGACACTTTTCACATTCTCCCGTGCAACGCGGCTGCTAGTCCTCCTTTCATGCAAAATCTTAAGGTCCTAGCTCATGTCCAAGGCACCAAAGGAGGGTACAAAGTCAATAATCGATAAGTAAAACTTGAACTGTACTACTTCATACTGGCTATTACATCAACTTGGAAGCTTCATCTGTGTTCTACTATGGTGCTTTTAGTGTCTCCGCATACCGAAGCTCGCGACATAGCTTTGCACACGATAAGTACAACCGTTTCAGAGAGAAGAGCAGCAAATTTGATGATCTGGCTTTAAGTCGATTCGATAACAAACGACGATAACGGACGGATTTCTTAGGGTTTTTTTTACATATGAACACTTTTCACATTCTCCCGTGCAATTCGGCTGCTAGTCCTCCTTTCATGCAAAATCTTAAGTTTCTAGCTCATGTCCAAGGCACCAAAGAGGGGTAAAAAGTCAATAATCGATACCTCAAACTTGAATTGTACTACTTCTTGCTGGCTATTACAACAACTTAGAAGCTTCATCTGTGTTCTACAATGGTGCTTTTAGTGTCTCCGCATACCGCAGCACGCGACATAGCTTTGCAGACGATAAGTACAACCGTTTCAGAGAGAAGAGCGGCCAATGTGACGATCTGGCTTTAAGTCGATTCGATAACAAATGACGAAAACGGACGGATTTCTCATGTTTTTACTACATATGAACAATTTTCACATTCTCCCGTGCAACTCGGCTGCTTGTCCTCCTTTCATGCAGAATCTTAAGTTCCTAGCTCATGTCCAAGGCACCAAAGGAGGGTAAAAAGTCAATAATCGATTAGTAAAACTTGAACTGTACTACTTCATACTGGCTATTACAACAACTTGGATGCTTCATCTGTGTTCCACTATGGTGCTTTTAGTGTCTCCGCATACCGCAGCTCGCGACATAGCTTTGCAGACGATAAGTACAACCGTTTCAGAGAGAAGAGCGACCAATATGACGATCTGGCTTTAAGTCGATTCGATAACAAACGACGAAAACGGACGGATTTCTCAGGTTTTTACTACATATGAAAACTTATCACATTCTCCCGTGCAACGCGGCTGCTAGTCCTCCTTTCATGCAATATCTTAATTTCCTAGCTCATGTCCAAGGCACCAAAGAAGGGTAAAAAGTCAATAATCGATACCTAAAACTTGTATTGTACTACACCTTACTGGCTATTACATCAACTTAGATGCTTCATCTAAGTTCTAAGATGGTGCTTTTAGTGTCTCCGCATACCGCAGCACGCGACATAGCTTTGCACACGATAAATGTAACCGTTTCAGACAGAAGTGCGGCCAATGTGACGATCTGGCTTTAAGTCGATTCGATAACAAATGACGAAAACTGACGGATTTCTCAGGTTTTTACTACATATGAACACTTTTCACATTCTCACGTGCAACGCGGAGGCTAGTCCTCCTTTCATGCAAAATTTTAAGTTCCTAGCTCATGTCCAAGGCACCAAAGAAGGGTAAAAAATCAATAATCGATACCTAAAACTTGTATTGTACTACATCTTACTGACTATTACATCAACTTAGAAGCTTCATCTGTGTTCCACTATGATGCTTTTAGTGTCTCCACATACCGCAGCACACGACATAGCTTTGCAGACGATAAGTACAACCGTTTCAGAGAGAAGGGCGGCCAATGTGACGATCTGGCTTTATGTGGGTTCGATAACAAATGACGAAATCGGACGGATTTCTAAGTTTTTTTAATAAATATGGACACTTTTCACATTCTCCCGTGCAACGCGGCTGCTAGTCCTCCTTTCATGCAGAATCTCAAGGTCTTAGCTGATGTCCAAGGCACCAAAGCCAGCTGAAAAGTCTATCATCGATATATAAAACTTGAATTGTACTATTTCTTAGAGGATATTACAGCAACATAGAAGCTTCATCTGTGTTGCACTATGATGCTTTTAGTGCCTCCGCATACCGCAGCACGCGACATAGCTTTGCAGACGATTAGTACAACCGTTTCAGAGAGAAGGGCGGCCAATGTGACGATCTGGCTTTAAGTGGATTCGATAACAAATGACGAAATCGGACGGATTTCTAAGTTTTTTTAATAAATATGGTCACTTTTCACATTCTCCCGTGCAACGCGGCTGCTAGTCCTCCTTTCATGCAGAATCTCAAGGTCTTAGCTGATGTCCAAGGCACCAAAGCCAGCTGAAAAGTCTATCATCGATATATAAAACTTGAATTGTACTACTTCTTAGAGGATATTACAGCAACATAGAAGCTTCATCTGTGTTCTACTATGGTGCTTTTAGTGTCTCCGCATACCGCAGCACGCGACATAACTATGCAGACGATAAGTACAACCGTTTCAGAGAGAAGGGCGGCCAATGTGACGATCTGGCTTTAAGTGGATTCGATAACAAATGACAAAATCGGACGGATTTCTAAGTTTTTACTACATATGAACACTTTTGACATTCTCCCGTGCAACGCGGCTGCTAGTCATCCTTTCATGCAGAATCTTAAGGTCCTAGCTCATGTCAAGGCACCAAAGCCAGCTAAAAAGTCTATAATCGATATATAAAACTTGAATTGTACTACTTATTAGTGGATATTACATCAACTTAGAAGCTTTATCTGTGTTCTATTATGGTGCTTTTAGTGTCTCCGCATACCGCAGCACGCGACATAGCTATGCAGACGATAAGTACAACCGTTTCAGAAAGAAGAGCGGCCAATGTGACGTTCTGGCTTTAAGTCTATGCGATAACAAATGCCGAAAACGGACGGATTTCTTAGGTTTTTACTACATATGAACACTTTTCACATTCTCCCGTGCAACTCGGCTGCTAGTCCTCCTTTCATGCAGAATCTTAAGGTCCTAGCTCATGTCCAAGACACCAAAGCCAGCTAAAAAGTCTATAACCGATATATAAAACTTGAATTGTACTACGTCTTACTGGATATTATATCAACTTAGGAGCTTCATCTGTGTTCTACTATGGTGCTTTTAGTGTCTCCGCATACCGCAGCTCGCGACATTGCAATGCAGACGATAAATACATCCGAATCATAGGGAAGAGCGGCTAATGTGACGTTTCTGCTTTATGTCGATTCGATAACAAATGCCGAAAACGGACGGATTTCTTAGGGTTTTTTTTTACATATGAACACTTTTCACATTCTCCCGTGCCACTCGGCTGCTAGTCCTCCTTTCATGCAAAATCTTAAGTTCCTAGCTCATATCCAAGGCACCAAAGAAGGGTAATAAGTCAATAATCGATACCTAAAACTTGAATTGTACTACTTCATACTGGCTATTACATTAACTTAGAAGCTTGATCTGTGTTCTACTATGGTGCTTTTAGTGTCTCCGCATACCGCAGCACGCGACATAGCTTTGCAGACAATAAATGTAACCGTTTCAGACAGAAGAGCGGCCAATGTGACGATCTGGCTTTAAGTCGATTCGATAACAAATGTCGAAAACGGACGGATTTCTCAGGTTTTTACTACATATGAACACTTTTCACATTCTCCCGTGCAACTGGGCTGGTAGTCCTCCTTTCATGCAGAATCTTAAGGTCCTACCTCATGTCCAAGACACCAAAGCCAGCTAAAAAATCTATAACCGATATATAAATCTTGAATTGTACTACTTCTTACTGGATATTATATCAACTTAGGAGCTTCATCTGTGTTCTACTATGGTGCTTTTAGTGTCTCCGCATACCGCAGCACGCGACATAGCTTTGCAGACGATTAGTACAACCGTTTCAGAGAGAAGTGCGGCCAATGTGACGATCAGGCTTTAAGTCGATTCGATAACAAATGACGAAAACGGACGGATTTTTCAGGTTTTTACTACATATGAACACTTTTCACATTCTCACGTGCAACTCGGCTGCTTGTCCTCCTTTCATGCAAAATTTTATGTTCCTAGCTCATGTCCAAGGCACCAAAGAAGGGTAAAAAGTCAATATTCGATACCTAAAACTTGTATTGTACTACATCTTACTGGCTATTACATCAACTTAGAAGCTTCATCTGTGTTCTACTATGATGCTTTTAGTGTCTCCGCATACCGCAGCACATGACATAGCTTTGCAGACGATAAGTACAACTGTTTCAGAGAGAAAGGCGGCCAATGTGACGATCTGGCTTTAAGTCGATTCGATAACAAATAACGAAAACGGACGGATTTCTCAGGTTTTTACTACATATGAACACTTTTCACATTCTCCCGTGCAACGCGGCTGCTAGTCCTCCTTTCATGCAGAATCTCAAGGTCGTAGCTCATGTCCAAGGCACCAAAGCCAGCTAAAAAGTCTATAATCGATATATAAAACTCGAATTGTACTACTTCTTAGAGGATATTACAGCAACATAGAAGCTTCATCTGTGTTCTACTATGGTGCTTTTAGTGTCTCCGCATACCGCAGCACGCGACATAACTATGCAGACGATAAGTACAACCGTTTCAGAGAGAAGAGCAGCAAATTTGATGATCTGGCTTTAAGTCGATTCGATAACAAACGACGATAACAGACGGATTTCTTAGGGTTTCTTTTACATATGAACACTTTTCACATTCTCCCATGCAACTGGGTTTCTAGTCCTCCTTTCATGCAAAATCTTAAGATCCTATCTCATGTCCAAGACAGCAAAGCCAGCTAAAAAGTCTATAACCGATATATAAAACTTGAATTGTACTACTTCTTACTGGATATTATATCAACTTAGGAGCTTCATCTGTGTTCTACTATGGTGCTTTTAGTGTCTCCGCATACCGCAGCTCGCGACATAGCAATGCAGATGATAAATACAACCGTTTCAGAGAGAAGAGCGGCTAATGTGACGTTCTGGCTTTATGTCGATTCGATAACAAATGCCGAAAACGGACGGATTTCTTAGGTTTTTTTTTACATATGAACACTTTTCACATTCTCCCGTGCAACTCCGCTGCTTGTCCTCCTTTCATGCAGAATCTTAAGGTCCTACCTCATGTCCAAGGCACCAAAGCCAGCTAAAAAGTCAATAATCGATACCTAAAACTCGATTTGTACTACCTCTTACTGGCTATTACATCAACTTAGAAGCTTCATCAGTGTTCTACTATGGTGCTTTTAGTGTCTCCGCATACCGCTGCACGCGACATAGCCTTGCAGACGATAAGTACAACCGTTGTAGAGAGAAGAGCGGCCAATGTGACGATTTGGCTTTAAGTCGATTCGATAGCAAATGACGAAAACGGACGGATTTCTCAGGTTTTTTGTACATATGAACACTTGTCACATTGTCCCGTGCAACGCAGCTGCTAATCCTCCTTTCATGCAAAATCTTAAGTTCCTAGCTCATGTCCAAATCACCAAAGAAGGGTAAAAAGTCAATAATCGATACCTAAAACTTGAATTATACTACTTCATACTGGCTATTACATCAACTTAGAATCTTCATCTGTGTTCTACTATGACGCTTTTAGTGTCTCCGCATACCGCAGCACACGACATAGCTTTGCAGACCATAAGTACAACTGTTTCAGAGAGAAGGGCGGCCAATGTGACGATCTGGCTTTAAGTCGATTCGATAACAAATGACGAAATCGGACGGATTTCTCAGTATTTTGCTACACATGGACACTTTTCACATTCTCCCGTGCAACGCGGCTGCTAGTCCTCCTTTCATGCAAAATCTTAAGTCCCTAGTTCATGTCCAAGGCACCAAAGGAGGGTACAAAGTCAATAATCGATAAGTAAAACTTGAACTGTACTACTTCATACTGGCTATTACATCAACTTGGAAGCTTCATCTGTGTTCTACTATGGTGCTTTTAGTGTCTCCGCATACCGCAGCTCGCGACATAGCTTTGCACACGATAAGTACAACCGTTTCAGAGAGAAGAGCAGCAAATATGATGGTCTGGCTTTACGTCGATTCGATAACAAACGACGAAAACGGACGGATTTCTCAGGTTTTCACTACATATGAACATTATTCACATTCTCCCATGCAACTGGGCTGCTAGTCCTCCTTTCATGCAGAATCTTAAGGTCCTAGCTCTAGTCCAAGACAGCAAAGCCAGCTAAAAAGTCTATAACCGATACATAAAACTTGAATTGTACTACTTCTTACTGGATATTATATCAACTTAGGAGCTTCATCTGTGTTCTACTATGGTGCTTTTAGTGTCTCCGCATACCGCAGCACGCGACATAGCTTTGCAGACGATTAGTACAACCGTTTCAGAGAGAAGTGCGGCCAATGTGACGATCAGGCTTTAAGTCGATTCGATAACAAATGACGAAAACGGACGGATTTTTCAGGTTTTTACTACATATGAACACTTTTCACATTCTCACGTGCAACTCGGCTGCTTGTCCTCCTTTCATGCAAAATTTTATGTTCCTAGCTCATGTCCAAGGCACCAAAGAAGGGTAAAAAGTCAATATTCGATACCTAAAACTTGTATTGTACTACATCTTACTGGCTATTACATCAACTTAGAAGCTTCATCTGTGTTCTACTATGATGCTTTTAGTGTCTCCGCATACCGCAGCACATGACATAGCTTTGCAGACGATAAGTACAACTGTTTCAGAGAGAAAGGCGGCCAATGTGACGATCTGGCTTTAAGTCGATTCGATAACAAATAACGAAAACGGACGGATTTCTCAGGTTTTTACTACATATGAACACTTTTCACATTCTCCCGTGCAACTGGGCTGGTAGTCCTCCTTTCATGCAGAATCTCAAGGTCGTAGCTCATGTCCAAGGCACTAAAGCCAGCTAAAAAGTCTATAATCGATATATAAAACTCGAATTGTACTACTTCTTACTGGATATTATATCAACTTAGGAGCTTCATCTGTGTTCTACTATGGTGCTTTTAGTGTCTCCGCATACCGCAGCACGCGACATAGCTTTGCAGACGATTAGTACAACCGTTTCAGAGAGAAGTGCGGCCAATGTGACGATCAGGCTTTAAGTCGATTCGATAACAAATGACGAAAACGGACGGATTTTTCAGGTTTTTACTACATATGAACACTTTTCACATTCTCACGTGCAACTCGGCTGCTTGTCCTCCTTTCATGCAAAATTTTATGTTCCTAGCTCATGTCCAAGGCACCAAAGAAGGGTAAAAAGTCAATATTCGATACCTAAAACTTGTATTGTACTACATCTTACTGGCTATTACATCAACTTAGAAGCTTCATCTGTGTTCTACTATGATGCTTTTAGTGTCTCCGCATACCGCAGCACATGACATAGCTTTGCAGACGATAAGTACAACTGTTTCAGAGAGAAAGGCGGCCAATGTGACGATCTGGCTTTAAGTCGATTCGATAACAAATAACGAAAACGGACGGATTTCTCAGGTTTTTACTACATATGAACACTTTTCACATTCTCCCGTGCAACGCGGCTGCTAGTCCTCCTTTCATGCAGAATCTCAAGGTCGTAGCTCATGTCCAAGGCACCAAAGCCAGCTAAAAAGTCTATAATCGATATATAAAACTCGAATTGTACTACTTCTTAGAGGATATTACAGCAACATAGAAGCTTCATCTGTGTTCTACTATGGTGCTTTTAGTGTCTCCGCATACCGCAGCACGCGACATAACTATGCAGACGATAAGTACAACCGTTTCAGAGAGAAGAGCAGCAAATTTGATGATCTGGCTTTAAGTCGATTCGATAACAAACGACGATAACAGACGGATTTCTTAGGGTTTCTTTTACATATGAACACTTTTCACATTCTCCCATGCAACTGGGTTTCTAGTCCTCCTTTCATGCAAAATCTTAAGATCCTATCTCATGTCCAAGACAGCAAAGCCAGCTAAAAAGTCTATAACCGATATATAAAACTTGAATTGTACTACTTCTTACTGGATATTATATCAACTTAGGAGCTTCATCTGTGTTCTACTATGGTGCTTTTAGTGTCTCCGCATACCGCAGCTCGCGACATAGCAATGCAGATGATAAATACAACCGTTTCAGAGAGAAGAGCGGCTAATGTGACGTTCTGGCTTTATGTCGATTCGATAACAAATGCCGAAAACGGACGGATTTCTTAGGTTTTTTTTTACATATGAACACTTTTCACATTCTCCCGTGCAACTCCGCTGCTTGTCCTCCTTTCATGCAGAATCTTAAGGTCCTACCTCATGTCCAAGGCACCAAAGCCAGCTAAAAAGTCAATAATCGATACCTAAAACTCGATTTGTACTACCTCTTACTGGCTATTACATCAACTTAGAAGCTTCATCAGTGTTCTACTATGGTGCTTTTAGTGTCTCCGCATACCGCTGCACGCGACATAGCCTTGCAGACGATAAGTACAACCGTTGTAGAGAGAAGAGCGGCCAATGTGACGATTTGGCTTTAAGTCGATTCGATAGCAAATGACGAAAACGGACGGATTTCTCAGGTTTTTTGTACATATGAACACTTGTCACATTGTCCCGTGCAACGCAGCTGCTAATCCTCCTTTCATGCAAAATCTTAAGTTCCTAGCTCATGTCCAAATCACCAAAGAAGGGTAAAAAGTCAATAATCGATACCTAAAACTTGAATTATACTACTTCATACTGGCTATTACATCAACTTAGAATCTTCATCTGTGTTCTACTATGACGCTTTTAGTGTCTCCGCATACCGCAGCACACGACATAGCTTTGCAGACCATAAGTACAACTGTTTCAGAGAGAAGGGCGGCCAATGTGACGATCTGGCTTTAAGTCGATTCGATAACAAATGACGAAATCGGACGGATTTCTCAGTATTTTGCTACACATGGACACTTTTCACATTCTCCCGTGCAACGCGGCTGCTAGTCCTCCTTTCATGCAAAATCTTAAGTCCCTAGTTCATGTCCAAGGCACCAAAGGAGGGTACAAAGTCAATAATCGATAAGTAAAACTTGAACTGTACTACTTCATACTGGCTATTACATCAACTTGGAAGCTTCATCTGTGTTCTACTATGGTGCTTTTAGTGTCTCCGCATACCGCAGCTCGCGACATAGCTTTGCACACGATAAGTACAACCGTTTCAGAGAGAAGAGCAGCAAATATGATGGTCTGGCTTTACGTCGATTCGATAACAAACGACGAAAACGGACGGATTTCTCAGGTTTTCACTACATATGAACATTATTCACATTCTCCCATGCAACTGGGCTGCTAGTCCTCCTTTCATGCAGAATCTTAAGGTCCTAGCTCAAGTCCAAGACAGCAAAGCCAGCTAAAAAGTCTATAACCGATACATAAAACTTGAATTGTACTACTTCTTACTGGATATTATATCAACTTAGGAGCTTCATCTGTGTTCTACTATGGTGCTTTTAGTGTCTCCGCATACCGCAGCTCGCGACATAGCAATGCAGACAATAAATACAACCGTTTCAGAGAGAAGAGCGGCTAATGTGACGTTCTGGCATTATGTCGATTCGATAACAAATGACGAAAACGATTGGATTTCTTAGGGTTTTTTTTACATATGAACACTTTTCACATTCTCCCGTGCAACTCGGCTGCTAGTCCTCCTTTCATGCAAAATCTTAAGTTCCTAGCTCATGTCCAAGGCACCAAAGAAGGGTAAAAAGTCAATAATCGATACCTAAAACTTGAATTGTACTACTTCATACTGGCTATTACAACAACTTAGAAGCTTCATCTGTGTTCTACGATGGTGCTTTTAGTGTCTCCGCATACCGCAGCACGCGACATAGCTTTGCACACGAAAAGTACAACCGTTTCAGAGAGAAGAGCGGCCAATGTGAGGATCTGGTTTTAAGTCGATTTGATAACAAATGACGAAAACTGACGGATTTATCAGGTTTTTACTACATATGAACACTTTTTACAATTCTCCCATGCAACGCGGCTGCTTGTCTTTCTTTCATGCAGAATCTTAAGGTCCTAGCTCATGTCCAAGGCACCAAAGCCAGCTAAAGGTCAATAATCGATACCTAAAACTCGAATTGCACTACTTCTTCTGGCTATTACATCAACTTAGAAGCTTCATCTGTGTTATACTATGGTGCTTTTAGTGTCTCCGCATACCGCTGCACGCGACATAGCCTTGCAGACGATAAGTACAACCGTTTCAGAGAGAAGAGCGGCCAATGTGACGATCTGTCTTCAAGTCAATTCGATAACAAATGACGACAACGGACGGTTTTCTCAGGTTTCTACTACATATGAACACTTTTCACATTCCCGCGTGCATCGCGGCTGCGAGTTTTCCTTTCATGCAAAATCTTAAGTTCCTAGCTCAAGGCACCAAAGAAGGGTAAAAAGTCAATAATCGATACCTAAAACTTGAATTATACTACTTCATACTGGCTATTACATCAACTTAGAAGCTTCATCTGTGTTCTACTATGGTGCTTTTAGTGTCTCCGCATACCGCAGCACGCGAAATAGCCTTGTAGCCGATAAGTACAACCGTTTCAGAGAGAAGTGCGGCCAATGTGACGATCTGTCTTCAAGTCAATTCGATAACAAATGACTTCAACGGACGGTTTTTTCAGGTTTCTACTACATATGAACACTTTTCACATTCACCCGTGCAACGCGGCTGCTAGTCCTCCCTTCATGCAGAATCTGAAGATCCTACCTCATGTCCAAGGCACCAAAGCCAGCTAAAAAGTCAATAATCGATAGATAAAACTTGAATTATACTAATTCTTACTGGCTAGTACATCAACTTAGATGCTTCATCTGTGTTCCACTATGGTGCTTTTAGTGTCTCCGCATACCGCAGCACGCCACATAGCTTTGCAGACGATAAATGTAACCGTTTCAGACAGAAGAGCGGCCAATGTGGCGATCTGGCTTTAAGTCCATTCGATAACAACTGACGAAAACGGACGGATTTCTCAGGTTTTTACTACATATGAACACTTTTCATTTTCTCCCTTGCAACGCGGCTGCTAGTCCTCCTTTCATGCAAAATCTTAAGGTCCTAGCTCATGTCCAAGGCACCAAAGCTAGCAAAAAAGTCAATAATCGATAACTGAAACTTGAATTGTACTACATCTTACTACCTATTACATCAACTTAGAAGCTTCATCTGTGTTCTACTATGGTGCTTTTAGTGTCTCCACATACCGCAGCAAGCGACATAGCTTTGCAGACGATAAGTACAACCGTTTCAGAGAGAAGAGCGGCCAATATGACGATCTGGCTTTAAGTCGATTCGATAGAAAATGACGAAAACGTTCGGATTTCTCAGGTTTTTACTACATATGAACACTTTTCACATTCTCCCGTGCAACGCGACTGCCAGTCCTCCCTTCATGTAGAATCTGAAGTTCCTACCTCATGTCCAAGGCACCAAAGTCGGCTAAAAAGTCAATAATCGATAGATAAAACTTGAATTATACTACTTCTTACTGGCTATTACATCTACTTAGATGCTTCATCTGTGTTCCATTATGGTGCTTTTAGTGTCTCCGCATACCGCAGCACGCCACATAGCTTTGCAGACGATAAATGTAACCGTTTCAGACAGAAGGGCGGCCAATGTTGCGATCTGGCTTTAAGTCCATTCGGTAACAAATGACGAAAACGGACGGATTTCTCAGGTTTTTACTACATATGAACACTTTTCATATTCTCCCTTGCAACGCGGCTGCTAGTCCTCCATTCATTCAAAATCCTAAGTTCCTAGCCCATGTAAAAGGCACCAGAGAAGGGTAAAAAGTCAATAATCGATACCTAAAACTTGAATTGTAGTACTTCTTACTGGCTATTACATCAACTTAGAAGCTTCATCTGTATTCTACTATGGTACTTTTAGTGTCTCCACATACCGCAGCTCGTGACATAGCTTTGCAGACGATAAATGTAACCGTTTCAGAAAGAAGAGCGGCCAATGTGACGATCTGGCTTTAAGTCGATTCGATAACAAATGACGAAAACGGACGGATTTCTCAGGTTCTTACTACATATGAACACTTTTCATTTTCTCCCTTGCAACGCGGCTGCTAATCCTCCTTTCATGCTGTATCTTAAGGTCCTAGCTCATGTCCAAGGCACCAAAGCTAGCAAAAAAGTCAATAATCGATAACTGAAACTTGAATTGTACTACATCTTACTAGCTATTACATCAACTTAGAAGCTTCATCTGTGTTCTACTATGGTACTTTTAGTGTCTCCACATACCGCAGCACGCGACATAGATTTGCAGACGATAAATGTAACCGTTTCAGAAAGAAGAGCGGCCAATGTGACGATCTGGCTTTAAGTCGATTCGACAACAAATTACGAAAGCCTACGGTTTACTCAGGTTTTTACTACATATGAACACTTTTCACATTCTCCCGTGCCACGCGGCTGCTAGTCCCCCTTTCATGCAAAATCTTAAGTTCCTAGCTCATGTCCAAGGCACCAAAGCCAGCTAAAAAGTCAATAATCGATACCTAGAACTTGAATTGTACTATTTCTTGCTGGCTACTACAACAACTTAGAAGCTTCATCTGTGTTCTACTATGGTGCTTTTAGTGTTTCCGCGTACCGCAGCACGCGACATAGCTTTGCAGACGATAAGTACAACCGTTTCAGAGAGAAGAGCGGCCAATGTGACGATCTGGCTTTAAGTCGATTCGATAACAAATGACGAAAACGGACGGATTTCTCAGGTTTTTACTACGTATGAACACTTTTCACTTTCTCCCGTGCAGCTTGGCTGCTAGTGCTCCTTTCATGCAGAAACTTAAGGTCCTAGCTCATGCCCAAGGCACCAAAGCCAGAAGTCAATAATCGATAGATAAAACTTGAATTATACTACTTCTTACTGGCTATTACATCAACTTAGATGCTTCATCTGTTTTCCAATATGGTGCTTTTAGTGTCTCCGCATACCGCAGCACGCGACATAGCTTTGCAGACGATAAATGTAACCGTTCCAGACAGAAGAGCGGCCAATGTGACGATCTGGCTTTAAGTCGATTCGATAACAAATGACGAAAACGGACGGATTTCTCATGTTTTTACTACATATGAACAATTTTCACATTCTCCCGTGCAACTCGGCTGCTAGTCCTCCTTTCATGCAGAATCTTATGGTCCTAGCTCATGTCCGAGACACCAAAGCCAGTTAAAAAGTCAATAATCGATACCTAAAACTTGAATTGTACTACTTATTACTGGCACCAAAGCCAGCTAAAGAGTCAATAATCGATGCCTAAAACTTGAATTGTACTACTTATTACTGGCTATTGCATCAACTTAGAAGCTTCATCTGTGTTCTACTATGGTGCTTTTAGTGTCTCCGCACACCGCAGCCCGCGACATAGCTTTGCAGACGATAAGTACAACCGTTTCAGAGAGAAGAGCGGCCAATGTGACGATCTGGCTTTAAGTCGATTCGATAACAAATGACGAATACGGACGGATAACTCAGGTTTTTACTACATATGAACATTTTTCACATTCTCCCGTGCAACGCGGCTGCTAGTCCTCCTTTCATGCAAAATCTTAAGATCCTAGCTCATGTCCAAGGCACCAAAGCCAGCTAAAAAGTCAATAATCGATACCTAAAACTTGAATTGTACTACTTCTTACTGGCTATTACTTCAACTTAGAAGCTTCATCTGTGTTCTACTATGTTGCTTTTAGTGTCTCCGCATACCACAGCCCGCGACATAGCTTTGCAGACGATAAGTACAACCGTTTCAGGGAGATGAGCAGCCAATGTGACGATCTGGCTTTAAGTCGATTCGATAACAAATGACGAAAACGTTCGGATTTCTCAGGTTTTTACTACATATGAACACTTTTCACATTCTCCCTTGCAACGCGGCTGCTAGTCCTCCCTTCATGCAGAATCTGAAGATCCTACTTCATGTCCAAGGCACCAAAGCCAGCTAAAAAGTCAATAATCGATAACTGAAACTTGAATTGTACTACATCTTACTAGGTATTACATCAACTTAGAAGCTTCATCTGTGTTCTACTTTGGTGCTTTTAGTGTCTCCGCATACCGCAGCACACGACATAGCTTTGCAGACGATAAGTACAACCGTTTCAGAGAGAAGGGCGGCCAATGTGACGATCTGGGTTTAAGTCGATTCGATAACAAGTGACGAAAACGTTCGGATTTCTCAGGTTTTTACTGCATATGTACACTTTTCACATTCTCCCATGCAACGCGGCTGCTAGTCTTCGATTCATGCAGAATCTGACGATCTTACCTCATGTCCAAGGCACCAAAGCCAGCTAAAAACTCAATAATCGATAGATAAAACTTGAATTATACTACTTCTTACTGGCTATTACATCAACTTAGATGCTTCATCTATGTTCCACTATGGTGCTTTTAGTGTCTCCGCATACCGCAGCACGCCACATAGCTTTGCAGACGATAAATGTAACCGTTTCAGACAGAAGAGAGGCCAATGTGGCGATCTGGCTTTAAGTCGATTTGATAACAAATGACGAAAACGGACGGATTTCTCAGGTTTTTACTACATATGAACACTTTTCACATTCTCCCGTGCAATTCGGCTGCTAGTCCTCCTTTCATGCAAAATCTTAAGTTTCTAGCTCATGTCCAAGGCACCAAAGAGGGGTAAAAAGTCAATAATCGATACCTCAAACTTGAATTGTACTACTTCTTGCTGGCTATTACAACAACTTAGAAGCTTCATCTGTGTTCTACAATGGTGCTTTTAGTGTCTCCGCATACCGCAGCACGCGACATAGCTTTGCAGACGATAAGTACAACCGTTTCAGAGAGAAGAGCGGCCAATGTGACGATCTGGCTTTAAGTCGATTCGATAACAAATGACGAAAACGGACGGATTTCTCATGTTTTTACTACATATGAACAATTTTCACATTCTCCCGTGCAACTCGGCTGCTAGTCCTCCTTTCATGCAGAATGTTAAGGTCCTAGCTCATGTCCGAGGCACCAAAGCCAGTTAAAAAGTCAATAATCGATACCTAAAAATTGAATTGTACTACTTATTACTGGCTATTACATCAACTTAGAAGCTTCATCTGTGTTCTACTATGGTGCTTTTAGTGTCTCCACATACCGCAGCACGCGACATAGCTTTGCAGACGATAAGTACAACCGTTTCAGGGAGAAGAGCGGCCAATGTGACGATCTGGCTTTAAGTCGATTCGATAACAAATGACGAAAACGGACGGATTTCTCAGGTTTTTACTACATATGAACACATTTCACATTCTCCCGTGCAACGCGGCTGCTAGTCCTCCCTTCATGCAGAATCTGAAGATCCTACCTCATGTCCAAGGCACCAAAGCCTGCTAAAAAGTCAATAATCGATAGATAAAACTTGAATTGTACTACTTCTTACTGGCTATTACATCAACTTAGATGCTTCATCTGTGTTCCACTATGGTGCTTTTAGTGTCTCCGCATACCGCAAATCGCCACATAGCTTTGCAGACGATAAATGTAACCGTTTCAGACAGAAGAGCGGCCAATGTGGCGATCTGGCTTTAAGTCCATTCGATAACAAATGACGAAAACGGACGGATTTCTCAGGTTTTTACTACATATGAACACTTTTTATTTTCTCCCTTGCAACGCGGCTGCTAGTCCTCCTTTCATGCAGAATCTTAAGGTCCTAGCTCATGTCCAAGGCACCAAAGCTAGCAAAAAAGTCAATAATCGATAACTGAAACTTGAATTGTACTACATCTTACTAGCTATTACATCAACTTAGAAGCTTCACCTGTGTTCTACTATGGTACTTTTAGTGTCTCCACATACCGCAGCACGCGACATAGCTTTGCAGACGATAAATGTAACCGTTTCAGAAAGAAGAGCGGCCAATGTGACGATCTGGCTTTAAGTCGATTCGACAACAAATTACGAAAACTTACGGTTTACTCAGGTTTTTACTACATATGAACACTTTTCACATTCTCCCGTGCAACGCGGCTGCTAGTCCCCCTTTCATGCAAAATCTTAAGTTCCTAGCTCATGTCCAATGCACCAAAGCCAGCTACAAAGTCAATAATAGATACCTAAAACTTGAATTGTACTACTTCTTACTGGCTATTACATCAACTTAGAAGCTTCATCTGTGTTCTACTATGGTGCTTTTAGTGTCTCCACATACCGCAGCAAGCGACATAGCTTTGCAGACGATAAGTACAACTGTTTCAGAGTGAAGAGCGGCCAATATGACGATCTGGCTTTAAGTCGATTCGATAGAAAATGACGAAAACGTTCGGATTTCTCAGGTTTTTACTACATATGAACACTTTTCACATTCTCCCGTGCAACGCGGCTGCTAGTCCTCCCTTCATGCAGAATCTGAAGATCCTACCTCATGTCCAAGGCACCAAAGCCGGCTAAAAAGTCAATAATCGATAGATAAAACTTGAATTATACTACTTCTTACTGGCTATTACATCAACTTAGATGCTTCATCCTTGTTCCACTATGGTGCTTTTAGTGTCTCCACATACCGCAGCACGAGACATAGTTTTGCAGACGATAAATGTATCCGTTTCAGACAGAAGAGCGGCCAACGTGGCGATCTGGCTTTAAGTCCATTCGTTAACAAATGACGAAAACGGACGGATTTCTAAGGTTTTTAATACATATGAACACTTTTCACTTTCTCCTGTGCAACTCTGTTGCTAGTCCTCCTTTCATGCAGAATCTTAAGGTCCTAGCTCATGTCCAAGGCACCAAAGCCAGCTAAAAAGTCAGTAATCGATACCTAAAACTTGAATTGTACTACTTCTTACTGGCTATTACATCAACTTAGAAGCTTCATCTGTGTTCTACTATGGTGGTTTTAGTGTCTCCGCATACCGCAGCACGCGACATAGCTTTGCAAACGATAAGTACAACCGTTTCAGAGAGAAGAGCGGCGAATGTGACGATTTGGCTTTAAGCCGATTCAATAACAAATGACGAAAACGGACGGATTTCTCAGGTTTTTACTACATATGAACACTTTTCACATTCTCCCGTGCAACTCGGCTGCTAGTCCTCCTTTCATGCAAAATCTTAAAGTCGTAGCTCATGTCGAAGGCACCAAAGCCAGCAAAAAAGTCAATAATCGATAACTGAAACTTGAATTGTACTACATCTTACTAGGTATTACATCAACTTAGAAGCTTCATCTGTGTTCTACTATGGTGCTTTTAGTGTCTCCGCATACCGCAGCACGCGACATAGCTTTGCAGACGATAAGTACAACCGTTTCAGAGAGAAGGGCGGCCAATGTGACGATCTGGCTTTAAGTCGATTTGATAACAAGTGACGAAAACGTTCGGATTTCTCAGGTTTTTACTACATATGAACACTTTTCACATTCTCCCATGCAACGCGGCTGCTAGTCCTCCCTTCATGCAGAATCTGAAGATCCTACTTCATGTCCAAGGCACCAAAGCCAGCTAAAAAGTCAATAATCGATAACTGAAACTTGAATTGTACTACATCTTACTAGGTATTACATCAACTTAGAAGCTTCATCTGTGTTCTACTTTGGTGCTTTTAGTGTCTCCGCATACCGCAGCACACGACATAGCTTTGCAGACGATAAGTACAACCGTTTCAGAGAGAAGGGCGGCCAATGTGACGATCTGGGTTTAAGTCGATTCGATAACAAGTGACGAAAACGTTCGGATATCTCAGGTTTTTACTGCATATGTACACTTTTCACATTCTCCCATGCAACGCGGCTGCTAGTCTTCGATTCATGCAGAATCTGACGATCTTACCTCATGTCCAAGGCACCAAAGCCAGCTAAAAACTCAATAATCGATAGATAAAACTTGAATTATACTACTTCTTACTGGCTATTACATCAACTTAGATGCTTCACCTATGTTCCACTATGGTGCTTTTAGTGTCTCCGCATACCGCAGCACGCCACATAGCTTTGCAGAAGATAAATGTAACCGTTTCAGACAGAAGAGAGGCCAATGTGGCGATCTGGCTTTAAGTCGATTTGATAACAAATGACGAAAACGGACGGATTTCTCAGGTTTTTACTACATATGAACACTTTTCACATTCTCCCGTGCAATTCGGCTGCTAGTCCTCCTTTCATGCAAAATCTTAAGTTTCTAGCTCATGTCCAAGGCACCAAAGAGGGGTAAAAAGTCAATAATCGATACCTCAAACTTGAATTGTACTACTTCTTGCTGGCTATTACAACAACTTAGAAGCTTCATCTGTGTTCTACTATGGTGCTTTTAGTGTCTCCACATACCGCAGCACGCGACATAGCTTTGCAGACGATAAGTACAACCGTTTCAGGGAGAAGAGCGGCCAATGTGACGATCTGGCTTTAAGTCGATTCGATAACAAATGACGAAAACGGACGGATTTCGCAGGTTTTTACTACATATGAACACTTTTCACATTCTCCCGTGCAACGCGGCTGCTAGTCCTCCCTTCATGCAGAATCTGAAGATCCTACCTCATGTCCAAGGCACCAAAGCCTGCTAAAAAGTCAATAATCGATAGATAAAACTTGAATTGTACTACTTCTTACTGGCTATTACATCAACTTAGATGCTTCATCTGTGTTCCACTATGGTGCTTTTAGTGTCTCCGCATACCGCAAATCGCCACATAGCTTTGCAGACGATAAATGTAACCGTTTCAGACAGAAGAGCGGCCAATGTGGCGATCTGGCTTTAAGTCCATTCGATAACAAATGACGAAAACGGACGGATTTCTCAGGTTTTTACTACATATGAACACTTTTTATTTTCTCCCTTGCAACGCGGCTGCTAGTCCTCCTTTCATGCAGAATCTTAAGGTCCTAGCTCATGTCCAAGGCACCAAAGCTAGCAAAAAAGTCAATAATCGATAACTGAAACTTGAATTGTACTACATCTTACTAGCTATTACATCAACTTAGAAGCTTCACCTGTGTTCTACTATGGTACTTTTAGTGTCTCCACATACCGCAGCACGCGACATAGCTTTGCAGACGATAAATGTAACCGTTTCAGAAAGAAGAGCGGCCAATGTGACGATCTGGCTTTAAGTCGATTCGACAACAAATTACGAAAACTTACGGTTTACTCAGGTTTTTACTACATATGAACACTTTTCACATTCTCCCGTGCAACGCGGCTGCTAGTCCTCCCTTCATGCAGAATCTGAAGATCCTACCTCATGTCCAAGGCACCAAAGCCTGCTAAAAAGTCAATAATCGATAGATAAAACTTGAATTATACTACTTCTTACTGGCTATTACATCAACTTAGATGCTTCATCTGTGTTCCACTATGGTGCTTTTAGTGTCTCCACATACCGCAGCACGAGACATAGTTTTGCAGACGATAAATGTATCCGTTTCAGACAGAAGAGCGGCCAACGTGGCGATCTGGCTTTAAGTCCATTCGATAACAAATGACGAAAACGGACGTATTTCTAAGGTTTTTAATACATATGAACACTTTTCACTTTCTCCTGTGCAACTCTGTTGCTAGTCCTCCTTTCATGCAGAATCTTAAGGTCCTAGCTCTTGTCCAAGGCACCAAAGCCAGCTAAAAAGTCAGTAATCGATACCTAAAACTTGAATTGTACTACTTCTTACTGGCTATTACATCAACTTAGAAGCTTCATCTGTGTTCTACTATGGTGGTTTTAGTGTCTCCGCATACCGCAGCACGCGACATAGCTTTGCAAACGATAAGTACAACCGTTTCAGAGAGAAGAGCGGCGAATGTGACGATTTGGCTTTAAGCCGATTCAATAACAAATGACGAAAACGGACGGATTTCTCAGGTTTTTACTACATATGAACACTTTTCACATTCTCCCGTGCAACTCGGCTGCTAGTCCTCCTTTCATGCAAAATCTTAAAGTCGTAGCTCATGTCGAAGGCACCAAAGCCCGCAAAAAAGTCAATAATCGATAACTGAAACCTGAATTGTACTACATCTTACTAGGTATTACATCAACTTAGAAGCTTCATCTGTGTTCTACTATGGTGCTTTTAGTGTCTCCGCATACCGCAGCACGCGACATAGCTTTGCAGACGATAAGTACAACCGTTTCAGAGAGAAGGGCGGCCAATGTGACGATCTGGCTTTAAGTCGATTTGATAACAAGTGACGAAAACGTTCGGATTTCTCAGGTTTTTACTACATATGAAAACTTTTCACATTCTCCCACGCAACGCGGCTGCTAGTCACCCCTTCATGCAGAATCTGAAGATCCTACCTCATGTAAAAGGGCACCAAATCCAGCTAAGAAGTCAATAATCGATAGATAAAACTTGTATTATACTACTTCTTACTGGCTGTTACATCAACTTAGATGCTTCATCTATGTTCCACTATGGTGCTTTTAGTGTCTCCGCATACCGCAGCACGCCACATAGCTTTGCAGACGATAAATGTAACCGTTTCAGACAGAAGAGCGGCCAATGTGGCGATGTGGCTTTAAGTCGATTCGATAACAAATGACGAAAACGGACGGATTTCTCAGGTTTTTACTACATATGAACCATTTTCACATTCTCGCGTGCAACGCGGCTGCTAGTCCACCTTTCATGCAGAATCTGAAGATCCTACCTCATGTCCAAGGCACTAAAGCCAGCTAAAAGTCAATAGTCGATAGATAAAACTTGAGTTATACTGCTTCATACTGGCTATTACATCAACTTAGATGCTTCATCTGTGATCCACTATGGTGCTTTTAGTGTCTCCACATACCGCAGCACGCGACATAGCTTTGCAGACGGTAGGTACAACCGTTTCAGACAGAAGAGCGGCCAATGTGACGACCTGGCTTTAAGTGAATCGATAACAAATGACGAATACGGACGGATTACGCAGGTTTTTACTACATATGAACACTTTTCACATTCTCCCGTGCAACGCGGCTGCTAGTCCTCCTTTCATGCAAAATCTTAAGTTCCTAGGTCATGTCCAAGACACCAAAGAAGGGTAAAAAGTAAATAATCGAAACCTAAAACTTGAATTGTACTACTTCTTACTGGCTTATACATCAACTTACAAGCTTCATCTGTGTTCTACTATGGTGCTTTTAGTGTCTCCACATACCGCAGCACGCGACATAGCTTTGCAGACGATAAATGTAACCGTTTCAGACAGAAGAGCGGCCAATGAGACGATCTGGCTTTAAGTCGATTCGATAACAAATGACGAATACGGACGGATAACTCAGGTTTTTACTACATATGAACACTTTTCACAATCTCCCGTGCAACGCGGCTGCTAGTCCCCCTTTCATGCAAAATCTTAAGTTCCTAGCTCATGTCCAAGGCACCAAAGCCAGCTAAAAAGTCAAAGATCGATACCTAATACTTGAATTGTACTACTTCTTACCGGCTATTACATCAACTTAGAAGCTTCATCTGTGTTCTATAATGGTGCTTTTAGTGTCTCCACATACCGCAGCACGCGACATAGCTTTGCAGACGATACGTACAACCGTCCTAGAGCGAAGAGCGGCCAATGTGACGTTCTGGCTTTAAGTCGATTCCATAACAAATGACGAAAACGGACGGATTTCTCAGGTTTTTACTACATATGAACACTTTTCACGTTCTCCCGTGCAACGCGGCTGCTAGTCCTCCTTTCATGCAAAATCTTAATTTCCTAGCACATGTCTAAGGCACCAAAGAAGGGTAAAAAGTCAATAATCGATACCTGAAACTTGAATTGTACTACTTCTTACTGGCTTATACATCAACTTACAAGCTTCATCTGTGTTCTACTATGGTGCTTTTTGTGTCTCCACATACCGCAGCACGCGACATAGCTTTGCAGACGATAAATGTAACCGTTTCAGACAAAAGAGCGGCCAATGAGACGATCTGGCTTTAAGTCGATTTGATAACAAATGACGAAAACTGACGGATTTATCAGGTTTTTACTACATATGAACACTTTTTACAATTCTCCCGTGCAACGCGGCTGCTTGTCTTTCTTTCATGCAGAATCTTAAGGTCCTAGCTCATGTCCAAGGCACCAAAGCCAGCTAAAGGTCAATAATCGATACCTAAAACTCGAATTGTACTACTTCTTCTGGCTATTACATCAACTTAGAAGCTTCATCTGTGTTATACTATGGTGCTTTTAGTGTCTCCGCATACCGCTGCACGCGACATAGCCTTGCAGACGATAAGTACAACCGTTTCAGAGAGAAGAGCGGCCAATGTGACGATCTGTCTTCAAGTCAATTCGATAACAAATGACGACAACGGACGGTTTTCTCAGGTTTCTACTACATATGAACACTTTTCACATTCCCCCGTGCAACGCGGCTGCGAGTTTTCCTTTCATGCAAAATCTTAAGTTCCTAGCTCAAGGCACCAAACAAGGGTAAAAAGTCAATAATCGATACCTAAAACTTGAATTATACTACTTCATACTGGCTATTACATCAACTTAGAAGCTTCATCTGTGTTCTACTATGGTGCTTTTAGTGTCTCCGCATACCGCAGCACGCGAAATAGCCTTGTAGCCGATAAGTACAACCGTTTCAGAGAGAAGTGCGGCCAATGTGACGATCTGTCTTCAAGTCAATTCGATAACAAATGACTTCAACGGACGGTTTTTTCAGGTTTCTACTACATATGAACACTTTTCACATTCACCCGTGCAACGCGGCTGCTAGTCCTCCCTTCATGCAGAATCTGAAGATCCTACCTCATGTCCAAGGCACCAAAGCCAGCTAAAAAGTCAATAATCGATAGATAAAACTTGAATTATACTAATTCTTACTGGCTAGTACATCAACTTAGATGCTTCATCTGTGTTCCACTATGGTGCGTTTAGTGTCTCCGCATACCGCAGCACGCCACATAGCTTTGCAGACGATAAATGTAACCGTTTCAGACAGAAGAGCGGCCAATGTGGCGATCTGGCTTTAAGTCCATTCGATAACAACTGACGAAAACGGACGGATTTCTCAGGTTTTTACTACATATGAACACTTTTCATTTTCTCCCTTGCAACGCGGCTGCTAGTCCTCCTTTCATGCAAAATCTTAAGGTCCTAGCTCATGTCCAAGGCACCAAAGCTAGCAAAAAAGTCAAAAATCGATAACTGAAACTTGAATTGTACTACATCTTACTAGCTATTACATCAACTTAGAAGCTTCGTCTGTGTTCTACTATGGTACTTTTAGTGTCTCCACATACCGCAGCACGCGACATAGCTTTGCAGACGATAAATGTAACCGTTTCAGAAAGAAGAGCGGCCAATGTGACGATCTGGCTTTAAGACGATTCGACAACAAATTACGAAAACGTACGGTTTACTCAGGTTTTTACTACATATGAACACTTTTCACATTCTCCCGTGCAACGCGGCTGCTAGTCCCCCTTTCATGCAAAATTTTAAGTTCCTAGCTCATGTCCAAGGCACCAAAGCCACCTAAAAAGTCAATAATCGATACCTAAAACTTGAATTGTACTACTTCTTACTGGCAATTACATCAACTTAGAAGCTTCGTCTGTGTTCTACTATGGTGCTTTTAGTGTCTCCACATACCGCAGCAAGCGACATAGCTTTGAGGGACGATAAGTACAACCGTTTCAGAGAGAAGAGCGGCCAATATGACGATCTGGCTTTAAGTCGATTCGATAGAAACTGACGAAAACGTTCGGATTTCTCAGGTTTTTACTACATATGAAAACTTTTCACATTCTCCCGTGCAACGCGACTGCCAGTCCTCCCTTCATGTAGAATCTGAAGATCCTACCTCATGTCCAAGGCACCAAAGCCGGCTAAAAAGTCAATAATCGATAGATAAAACTTGAATTATACTACTTCTTACTGGCTATTACATCTACTTAGATGCTTCATCTGTGTTCCATTATGGTGCTTTTAGTGTCTCCGCATACCGCAGCACGCCACATAGCTTTGCAGACGATAAATGTAACCGTTTCAGACAGAAGAGCGGCCAATGTTGCGATCTGGCTTTAAGTCCATTCGGTAACAAATGACGAAAACGGACGGATTTCTCAGGTTTTTACTACATATGAACACTTTTCATATTCTCCCTTGCAACGCGGCTGCTAGTCCTCCTTTCATTCAAAATCCTAAGTTCCTAGCCCATGTCCAAGGCACCAGAGAAGGGTAAAAAGTCAATAATCAATACCTAAAACTTGAATTGTAGTACTTCTTACTGGCTATTACATCAACTTAGAAGCTTCATCTGTGTTCTACTGTGGTACTTTTAGTGTCTCCACATACCGCAGCACGCGACATAGCTTTGCAGACGATAAATGTAACTGTTTCAGAAAGAAGAGCGGCCAATGTGACAATCTGGCTTTAAGTCGATTCGACAACAAATTACGAAAACGTACGGTTTACTCAGGTTTTTACTACATATGAACACTTTTCACATTCTCCCGTGCAACGCGGCTGCTAGTCCCCTTTCATGCAAAATCTTAAGTTCCTAGCTCATGACCAAGGCACCAAAGCCAGCTAAAAAGTCAATAGTTGATACCTAAAACTTGAATTGTACTACTTCTTACTGGCTATTACATCAACTTAGAAGCTTCGTCTGTGTTCTACTATGGTGCTTTTGGTGTCTCCACATACCGCAGCAAGCGACATAGCTTTGCAGACGATAAGTACAACCGTTTCAAAGAGAAGAGCAGCCGATATGACGATCTGGCTTTAAGTCGATTCGATAGAAACTGACGAAAACGGACGGATTTCTCAGGTTTTTACTACATATGAACACTTTTCACATTCTCCCGTGCAACGCGGATGCTAGTCCTCCCTTCATGCAGAATCTTAAGGTCCTAGCTCATGTCCAAGGCACCAAAGCTAGCAAAAAAGTCAATAATCGATAACTGAAACTTGAATTGTACTACATCTTACTAGCTATTACATCAACTTAGAAGCTTCATCTGTATTCTACTATGGTACTTTTAGTGTCTCCACATACCGCAGCTCGTGACATAGCTTTGCAGACGATAAATGTAACCGTTTCAGAAAGAAGAGCGGCCAATGTGACGATCTGGCTTTAAGTCGATTCGACAACAAATTACGAAAACCTACGGTTTACTCAGGTTTTTACTACATATGAACACTTTTCACATTCTCCCGTGCAACGCGGCTGCTAGTCCCCCTTTCATGCAAAATCTTAAGTTCCTAGCTCATGTCCAAGGCACCAAAGCCAGCTAAAAAGTCAATAATCGATACAAAAAACTTGAATTGTACTACTTCTTACTGGCTATTACATCAACTTAGAAGCTTCATCTGTGTTCTACTATGGTGGTTTTAGTGTCTCCGCATACCGCAGCACGCGACATAGCTTTGCGAACGATAAGTACAACCGTTTCAGAGAGAAGAGCGGCGAATGTGACGATTTGGCTTTAAGCCGATTCAATAACAAATGACGAAAAGGGACGTATTTCTCAGGTTTTTACTACATTTGAACACTTTTCACATTCTCCTGTGCAACTCGGCTGCTAGTCCTCCTTTCATGCAAAATCTTAAATTCCTACCTCATGTCCAAGTCACCAAAGAAGGGTAAAAAGTCAATAATCGATACCTAAAACTTGTATTGTACTGATTCTTACTGGCTATTACAACAACTTAGAAGCTTTATCTGTGTTCTACTATGGTGCTTTTAGTGTCTCCGCACACCGCAGCACGCGACATAGCTTTGCAGACGATAAGTACAACCGTTTCAGATAGAAGAGCGTCCAATGTGACGATCTGGCTTTAAGTCGATTCGATAACAAATGACGAATACGGACGGATAACTCAGGTTTTTACTACATATGAACATTTTTCACATTCTCCCGTGCAACGCGGCTGCTAGTCCTAGTTTCATGCAAAATCTTAAGATCCTAGCTCATGTCCAAGGCACCAAAGCCAGCTAAAAAGTCAATAATCGATATCTAAAACTTGAATTGTACTACTTCTTACTGGCTATTACATCAACTTAGAAGCTTCATCTGTGTTCTACTATGGCGGTTTTAGTGTCTCCGCATACCGCAGCACGCGACATTGCTTTGCAGACGATAAGTACAACCGTTTCAGGGAGAAGAGCGGCCAATGTGACGATCTGGCATTAAGTCGATTCGATAACAAATGACGAAAACGTTCGGATTTCTCAGGTTTTTACTACATATGAACACTTTTCACATTCTCCCGTGCAACGCGGCTGCTAGTCCTCCCTTCATGCTAAATCGGAAGATCCTACCTCATGTCCAAGGCACCAAAGCCAGCTAAAAAGTCAATAATCGATACATAAAACTTGAATTATACTACTTCTTACTGGCTATTACATCAACTTACATGCTTCATCTGTGTTCCACTATGGTGCGTTTAGTGTATCCGCATACCGCAGCACGCCACATAGCTTTGCAGACGATAAATGTAACCGCTTCAGACAGAAGAGCGGCCAATGTGGCGATCTGGCTTTAAGTCGATTCGATAACAAATGACGAAAACGGACGGATTTCTCAGGTTCTTACTACATATGAACACTTTTCATTTTCTCCCTTGCAACGCGGCTGCTAATCCTCCTTTCATGCTGTATCTTAAGGTCCTAGCTCATGTCCAAGGCACCAAAGCTAGCAAAAAAGTCAATAATCGATAACTGAAACTTGAATTGTACTACATCTTACTAGCTCTTACATCAACTTAGAAGCTTCATCTGTGTTCTACTATGGTACTTTTAGTGTCTCCACATACCGCAGCACGCGACATAGCTTTGCAGACGATAAATGTAACCGTTTCAGAAAGAAGAGCGGCCAATGTGACGATCTGGCTTTAAGTCGATTCGACAACAAATTACGAAAACCTACGGTTTACTCAGGTTTTTACTACATATGAACACTTTTCACATTCTCCCGTGCCACGCGGCTGCTAGTCCCCCTTTCATGCAAAATCTTAAGTTCCTAGCTCATGTCCAAGGCACCAAAGCCAGCTAAAAAGTCAATAATCGATACCTAGAACTTGAATTGTACTATTTCTTGCTGGCTACTACAACAACTTAGAAGCTTCATCTGTGTTCTACTATGGTGCTTTTAGTGTTTCCGCGTACCGCAGCACGCGACATAGCTTTGCAGACGATAAGTACAACCGTTTCAGAGAGAAGAGCGGCCAATGTGACGATCTGGCTTTAAGTCGATTCGATAACAAATGACGAAAACGGACGGATTTCTCATGTTTTTACTACATATGAACAATTTTCACATTCTCCCGTGCAACTCGGCTGCTAGTCCTCCTTTCATGCAGAATCTTATGGTCCTAGCTCATGTCCGAGACACCAAAGCCAGTTAAAAAGTCAATAATCGATACCTAAAACTTGAATTGTACTACTTATTACTGGCACCAAAGCCAGCTAAAGAGTCAATAATCGATGCCTAAAACTTGAATTGTACTACTTATTACTGGCTATTGCATCAACTTAGAAGCTTCATCTGTGTTCTACTATGGTGCTTTTAGTGTCTCCGCACACCGCAGCCCGCGACATAGCTTTGCAGACGATAAGTACAACCGTTTCAGAGAGAAGAGCGGCCAATGTGACGATCTGGCTTTAAGTCGATTCGATAACAAATGACGAATACGGACGGATAACTCAGGTTTTTACTACATATGAACATTTTTCACATTCTCCCGTGCAACGCGGCTGCTAGTCCTCCTTTCATGCAAAATCTTAAGATCCTAGCTCATGTCCAAGGCACCAAAGCCAGCTAAAAAGTCAATAATCGATACCTAAAACTTGAATTGTACTACTTCTTACTGGCTATTACTTCAACTTAGAAGCTTCATCTGTGTTCTACTATGTTGCTTTTAGTGTCTCCGCATACCACAGCCCGCGACATAGCTTTGCAGACGATAAGTACAACCTTTTCAGGGAGATGAGCAGCCAATGTGACGATCTGGCTTTAAGTCGATTCGATAACAAATGACGAAAACGTTCGGATTTCTCAGGTTTTTACTACATATGAACACTTTTCACATTCTCCCATGCAACGCGGCTGCTAGTCCTCCCTTCATGCAGAATCTGAAGATCCTACTTCATGTCCAAGGCACCAAAGCCAGCTAAAAAGTCAATAATCGATAACTGAAACTTGAATTGTACTACATCTTACTAGGTATTACATCAACTTAGAAGCTTCATCTGTGTTCTACTTTGGTGCTTTTAGTGTCTCCGCATACCGCAGCACACGACATAGCTTTGCAGACGATAAGTACAACCGTTTCAGAGAGAAGGGCGGCCAATGTGACGATCTGGGTTTAAGTCGATTCGATAACAAGTGACGAAAACGTTCGGATTTCTCAGGTTTTTACTGCATATGTACACTTTTCACATTCTCCCATGCAACGCGGCTGCTAGTCTTCGATTCATGCAGAATCTGACGATCTTACCTCATGTCCAAGGCACCAAAGCCAGCTAAAAACTCAATAATCGATAGATAAAACTTGAATTATACTACTTCTTACTGGCTATTACATCAACTTAGATGCTTCATCTATGTTCCACTATGGTGCTTTTAGTGTCTCCGCTTACCGCAGCACGCCACATAGCTTTGCAGACGATAAATGTAACCGTTTCAGACAGAAGAGCGGCCAGTATGACGATCTGGCTTTAAGACGATTCGACAACAAATTACGAAAACGTACGGTTTACTCAGGTTTTTACTACATATGAACACTTTTCACATTCTCCCGTGCAACGCGGCTGCTAGTCCCCCTTTCATGCAAAATTTTAAGTTCCTAGCTCATGTCCAAGGCACCAAAGCCACCTAAAAAGTCAATAATCGATACCTAAAACTTGAATTGTACTACTTCTTACTGGCAATTACATCAACTTAGAAGCTTCATCTGTGTTCTACTATGGTGCTTTTAGTGTCTCCACATACCGCAGCAAGCGACATAGCTTTGCAGACGATAAGTACAACCGTTTCAGAGAGAAGAGCGGCCAATATGACGATCTGGCTTTAAGTCGATTCGATAGAAAATGACGAAAACGTTCGGATTTCTCAGGTTTTTACTACATATGAAAACTTTTCACATTCTCCCGTGCAACGCGACTGCCAGTCCTCCCTTAATGTAGAATCTGAAGATCCTACCTCATGTCCAAGGCACCAAAGCCGGCTAAAAAGTCAATAATCGATAGATAAAACTTGAATTATACTACTTCTTACTGGCTATTACATCTACTTAGATGCTTCATCTGTGTTCCATTATGGTGCTTTTAGTGTCTCCGCATACCGCAGCACGCCACATAGCTTTGCAGACGATTAATGTAACCGTTTCAGACAGAAGAGCGGCCAATGTTGCGATCTGGCTTTAAGTCCATTCGGTAACAAATGACGAAAACGGACGGATTTCTCAGGTTTTTACTACATATGAACACTTTTCATATTCTCCCTTGCAACGCGGCTGCTAGTCCTCCTTTCATTCAAAATCCTAAGTTCCTAGCCCATGTCCAAGGCACCAGAGAAGGGTAAAAAGTCAATAATCGATACCTAAAACTTGAATTGTAGTACTTCTTACTGGCTATTACATCAACTTAGAAGCTTCATCTGTGTTCTACTGTGGTACTTTTAGTGTCTCCACATACCGCAGCACGCGACATAGCTTTGCAGACGATAAATGTAACTGTTTCAGAAAGAAGAGCGGCCAATGTGACGATCTGGCTTTAAGTCGATTCGACAACAAATTACGAAAACGTACGGTTTACTCAGGTTTTTACTACATATGAACACTTTTCACATTCTCCCGTGCAACGCGGCTGCTAGTCTCCTTTCATGCAAAATCTTAAGTTCCTAGCTCATGACCAAGGCACCAAAGCCAGCTAAAAAGTCAATAATTGATACCTAAAACTTGAATTGTACTACTTCTTACTGGCTATTACATCAACTTAGAAGCTTCGTCTGTGTTCTACTATGGTGCTTTTGGTGTCTCCACATACCGCAGCAAGCGACATAGCTTTGCAGACGATAAGTACAACCGTTTCAAAGAGAAGAGCAGCCGATATGACGATCTGGCTTTAAGTCGATTCGATAGAAACTGACGAAAACGGACGGATTTCTCAGGTTTTTACTAC
Organism: Schistocerca gregaria; assembly: GCF_023897955.1. Taxonomy (NCBI): domain Eukaryota; kingdom Metazoa; phylum Arthropoda; class Insecta; order Orthoptera; family Acrididae; genus Schistocerca; species Schistocerca gregaria. The sequence goes on from NW_026061712.1 coordinate 408,672, forward strand.
ATATGAACACTTTTCACATTCTCCCGTGCAACGCGGCTGCTAGTCCTCCCTTCATGCTAAATCGGAAGATCCTACCTCATGTCCAAGGCACCAAAGCCAGCTAAAAAGTCAATAATCGATACATAAAACTTGAATTATACTACTTCTTACTGGCTATTACATCAACTTACATGCTTCATCTGTGTTCCACTATGGTGCGTTTAGTGTATCCGCATACCGCAGCACGCCACATAGCTTTGCAGACGATAAATGTAACCGTTTCAGACAGAAGAGCGGCCAATGTGGCGATCTGGCTTTAAGTCGATTCGATAACAAATGACGAAAACGGACGGATTTCTCAGGTTCTTACTACATATGAACACTTTTCATTTTCTCCCTTGCAACGCGGCTGCTAATCCTCCTTTCATGCTGTATCTTAAGGTCCTAGCTCATGTCCAAGGCACCAAAGCTAGCAAAAAAGTCAATAATCGATAACTGAAACTTGAATTGTACTACATCTTACTAGCTCTTACATCAACTTAGAAGCTTCATCTGTGTTCTACTATGGTACTTTTAGTGTCTCCACATACCGCAGCACGCGACATAGCTTTGCAGACGATAAATGTAACCGTTTCAGAAAGAAGAGCGGCCAATGTGACGATCTGGCTTTAAGTCGATTCGACAACAAATTACGAAAACCTACGGTTTACTCAGGTTTTTACTACATATGAACACTTTTCACATTCTCCCGTGCCACGCGGCTGCTAGTCCCCCTTTCATGCAAAATCTTAAGTTCCTAGCTCATGTCCAAGGCACCAAAGCCAGCTAAAAAGTCAATAATCGATACCTAGAACTTGAATTGTACTATTTCTTGCTGGCTACTACAACAACTTAGAAGCTTCATCTGTGTTCTACTATGGTGCTTTTAGTGTTTCCGCGTACCGCAGCACGCGACATAGCTTTGCAGACGATAAGTACAACCGTTTCAGAGAGAAGAGCGGCCAATGTGACGATCTGGCTTTAAGTCGATTCGATAACAAATGACGAAAACGGACGGATTTCTCAGGTTTTTACTACGTATGAACACTTTTCACTTTCTCCCGTGCAGCTTGGCTGCTAGTGCTCCTTTCATGCAGAAACTTAAGGTCCTAGCTCATGCCCAAGGCACCAAAGCCAGAAAGTCAATAATCGATAGATAAAACTGGAATTATACTACTTCTTACTGGCTATTACATCAACTTAGATGCTTCATCTGTTTTCCAACATGGTGCTTTTAGTGTCTCCGCATACCGCAGCACGCGACATAGCTTTGCAGACGATAAATGTAACCGTTCCAGACAGAAGAGCGGCCAATGTGACGATCTGGCTTTAAGTCGATTCGATAACAAATGACGAAAACGGACGGATTTCTAATGTTTTTATTACATATGAACAATTTTCACATTCTCCCGTGCAACTCGGCTGCTAGTCCTCCTTTCATGCAGAATCTTATGGTCCTAGCTCATGTCCGAGGCACCAAAGCCAGTTAAAAAGTCAATAATCGATACCTAAAACTTGAATTGTACTACTTATTACTGGCACCAAAGCCAGCTAAAGAGTCAATAATCGATGCCTAAAACTTGAATTGTACTACTTATTACTGGCTATTGCATGAACTTAGAAGCTTCATCTGTGTTCTACTATGGTGCTTTTAGTGTCTCCGCACACCGCAGCCCGCGACATAGCTTTGCAGACGATAAGTACAACCGTTTCAGAGAGAAGAGCGGCCAATGTGACGATCTGGCTTTAAGTCGATTCGATAACAAATGACGAATACGGACGGATAACTCAGGTTTTTACTACATATGAACATTTTTCACATTCTCCCGTGCAACGCGGCTGCTAGTCCTCCTTTCATGCAAAATCTTAAGATCCTAGCTCATGTCCAAGGCACCAAAGCCAGCTAAAAAGTCAATAATCGATACCTAAAACTTGAATTGTACTACTTCTTACTGGCTATTACTTCAACTTAGAAGCTTCATCTGTGTTCTACTATGTTGCTTTTAGTGTCTCCGCATACCACAGCCCGCGACATAGCTTTGCAGACGATAAGTACAACCGTTTCAGGGAGATGAGCAGACAATGTGACGATCTGGCTTTAAGTCGATTCGATAACAAATGACGAAAACGTTCGGATTTCTCAGGTTTTTACCACATATGAACACTTTTCACATTCTCCCATGCAACGCGGCTGCTAGTCCTCCCTTCATGCAGAATCTGAAGATCCTACTTCATGTCCAAGGCACCAAAGCCAGCTAAAAAGTCAATAATCGATAACTGAAACTTGAATTGTACTACATCTTACTAGGTATTACATGAACTTAGAAGCTTCATCTGTGTTCTACTTTGGTGCTTTTAGTGTCTCCGCATACCGCAGCACACGACATAGCTTTGCAGACGATAAGTACAACCGTTTCAGAGAGAAGGGCGGCCAATGTGACGATCTGGGTTTAAGTCGATTCGATAACAAGTGACGAAAACGTTCGGATTTCTCAGGTTTTTACTGCATATGTACACTTTTCACATTCTCCCATGCAACGCGGCTGCTAGTCTTCGATTCATGCAGAATCTGACGATCTTACCTCATGTCCAAGGCACCAAAGCCAGCTAAAAACTCAATAATCGATAGATAAAACTTGAATTATACTACTTCTTACTGGCTATTACATCAACTTAGATGCTTCATCTATGTTCCACTATGGTGCTTTTAGTGTCTCCGCATACCGCAGCACGCCACATAGCTTTGCAGACGATAAATGTAACCGTTTCAGACAGAAGAGAGGCCAATGTGGCGATCTGGCTTTAAGTCGATTTGATAACAAATGAGGAAAACGGACGGATTTCTCAGGTTTTTACTACATATGAACACTTTTCACATTCTCCCGTGCAATTCGGCTGCTAGTCCTCCTTTCATGCAAAATCTTAAGTTTCTAGCTCATGTCCAAGACACCAAAGAGGGGTAAAAAGTCAATAATCGATACCTCAAACTTGAATTGTACTACTTCTTGCTGGCTATTACAACAACTTAGAAGCTTCATCTGTGTTCTACAATGGTGCTTTTAGTGTCTCCGCATACCGCAGCACGCGACATAGCTTTGCAGACGATAAGTACAACCGTTTCAGAGAGAAGAGCGGCCAATGTGACGATCTGGCTTTAAGTCGATTCGATAACAAATGACGAAAACGGACGGATTTCTCATGTTTTTAATACATATGAACAATTTTCACATTCTCCCGTGCAACTCGACTGCTAGTCCTCCTTTCATGCAGAATGTTAAGGTCCTAGCTCATGTCCGAGGCACCAAAGCCAGTTAAAAAGTCAATAATCGATACCTAAAAATTGAATTGTACTACTTATTACTGGCGCCAAAGCCTGCTAAAAAGTCAATAATCGATACCTAAAACTTGAATTGTACTACTTATTACTGGCTATTACATCAACTTAGAAGCTTCATCTGTGTTCTACTATGGTGCTTTTAGTGTCTCCACATACCGCAGCACGCGACATAGCTTTGCAGACGATAAGTACAACCGTTTCAGGGAGAAGAGCGGCCAATGTGACGATCTGGCTTTAAGTCGATTCGATAACAAATGACGAAAACGGACGGATTTCTCAGGTTTTTACTACATATGAACACTTTTCACATTCTCCCGTGCAACGCGGCTGCTAGTCCTCCCTTCATGCAGAATCTGAAGATCCTACCTCATGTCCAAGGCACCAAAGCCTGCTAAAAAGTCAATAATCGATAGATAAAACTTGAATTGTACTACTTCTTACTGGCTATTACATCAACTTAGATGCTTCATCTGTGTTTCACTATGGTGCTTTTAGTGTCTCCGCATACCGCAAATCGCCACATAGCTTTGCAGACGATAAATGTAACCGTTTCAGACAGAAGAGCGGCCAAAGTGGCGATCTGGCTTTAAGTCCATTCGATAACAAATGACGAAAACGGACGGATTTCTCAGGTTTTTACTACATATGAACACTTTTCACATTCTCCCGTGCAACGCGGCTGCTAGTCCCCCTTTCATGCAAAATCTTAAGTTCCTAGCTCATGTTCAATGCACCAAAGCCAGCTACAAAGTCAATAATAGATACCTAAAACTTGAATTGTACTACTTCTTACTGGCTATTACATCAACTTAGAAGCTTCATCTGTGTTCTACTATGGTGCTTTTAGTGTCTCCACATACCGCAGCAAGCGACATAGCTTTGCAGACGATAAGTACAACCGTTTCAGAGTGAAGAGCGGCCAATATGACGATCTGGCTTTAAGTCGATTCGATAGAAAATGACGAAAACGTTCGGATTTCTCAGGTTTTTACTACATATGAACACTTTTCACATTCTCCCGTGCAACGCGGCTGCTAGTCCTCCCTTCATGCAGAATCTGAAGATCCTACCTCATGTCCAAGGCACCAAAGCCGGCTAAAAAGTCAATAATCGATAGATAAAACTTGAATTATACTACTTCTTACTGGCTATTACATCAACTTAGATGCTTCATCTGTGTTCCACTATGGTGCTTTTAGTGTCTCCACATACCGCAGCACGAGACATAGTTTTGCAGACGATAAATGTATCCGTTTCAGACAGAAGAGCGGCCAACGTGGCGATCTGGCTTTAAGTCCATTCGATAACAAATGACGAAAACGGACGGATTTCTAAGGTTTTTACTACATATGAACACTTTTCACTTTCTCCTGTGCAACTCTGTTGCTAGTCCTCCTTTCATGCAGAATCTTAAGGTCCTAGCTCATGTCCAAGGCACCAAAGCCAGCTAAAAAGTCAGTAATCGATACCTAAAACTTGAATTGTACTACTTCTTACTGGCTATTACATCAACTTAGAAGCTTTATCTGTGTTCTACTATGGTGGTTTTAGTGTCTCCGCATACCGCAGCACGCGACATAGCTTTGCAAACGATAAGTACAACCGTTTCAGAGAGAAGAGCGGCGAATGTGACGATTTGGCTTTAAGCCGATTCAATAACAAATGACGAAAACGGACGGATTTCTCAGGTTTTTACTACATATGAACACTTTTCACATTCTCCCGTGCAACTCGGCTGCTAGTCCTGCTTTCATGCAAAATCTTAAAGTCGTAGCTCATGTCGAAGGCACCAAAGCCAGCAAAAAAGTCAATAATCGATAACTGAAACTTGAATTGTACTACATCTTACTAGGTATTACATCAACTTAGAAGCTTCATCTGTGTTCTACTATGGTGCTTTTAGTGTCTCCGCATACCGCAGCACGCGACATAGCTTTGCAGACGATAAGTACAACCGTTTCAGAGAGAAGGGCGGCCAATGTGACGATCTGGCTTTAAGTCGATTTGATAACAAGTGACGAAAACGTTCGGATTTCTCAGGTTTTTACTACATATGAAAACTTTTCACATTCTCCCACGCAACGCGGCTGCTAGTCACCCCTTCATGCAGAATCTGAAGATCCTACCTCATGTAAAAGGGCACCAAATCCAGCTAAGAAGTCAATAATCGATAGATAAAACTTGTATTATACTACTTCTTACTGGCTGTTACATCAACTTAGATGCTTCATCTATGTTCCACTATGGTGCTTTTAGTGTCTCCGCATACCGCAGCACGCCACATAGCTTTGCAGACGATAAATGTAACCGTTTCAGACAGAAGAGCGGCCAATGTGACGATGTGGCTTTAAGTCGATTCGATAACAAATGACGAAAACGGACGGATTTCTCAGGTTTTTACTACATATGAACCATTTTCACATTCTCGCGTGCAACGCGGCTGCTAGTCCACCTTTCATGCAGAATCTGAAGATCCTACCTCATGTCCAAGGCACCAAAGCCAGCTAAAAGTCAATAGTCGATAGATAAAACTTGAGTTATACTGCTTCATACTGGCTATTGCATCAACTTAGATGCTTCATCTGTGATCCACTATGGTGCTTTTAGTGTCTCCACATACCGCAGCACGCGACATAGCTTTACAGACGATAAATGTAACCGTTTCAGACAGAAGAGCGGCCAATGAGACGATCTGGCTTTAAGTCGATTCGATAACAAATGACGAATACGGACGGATAACTCAGGTTTTTACTACATATGAACACTTTTCACATTCTCCCGTGCAACGCAGCTGCTAGTCCTCCTTTCATGCAAAATCTTAAGTTCCTAGCTCATGTCCAATTCACCAAAGAAGGGTAAAATGTCAATAATCGATACGTAAAACTTGAATTGTACTACTTCTTACTGGCTATTACATCACCTTAGAAGTTTCATCTGTGTTCAACTATGGTGCATTTAGTGTCTTCGCATACCGCAGCACGCGACATAGTTTGCAGGCGATAAGTACAACCGTTTCAGGGAGAAGAGCGGCCAATGTGACTATCTGGCTTTAAGTCGATTCGAATACTAATGACGAACCCGAACGGGTTTCTCAGGTTTTTACTACATATGAACACTTCTCACATTCTCCCGTGCAACGCGTCTGCTAGTCCTCCTTTCATGCAAAACCTTAAGTTCCCAGCTCATGTCCAAGGCACCAAAGAAGGGTAAAAAGTCAAAAATCCACAACTAACACTAGAATTGTACTACATCAACTTAGAAGCTTCATCTGTGTTCTGCTATGGTGCTTTTAGTGTCTCCGCATACCGCAGCACGCGACATAGCTTTGCAAACGGTAAGTACAACCGTTTCAGAGAGAAGAGCGGCGAATGTGACGATTTGGCTTTAAGCCGATTCAATAACAAATGACGAAAACGGACGGATTTCTCAGGTTTTTACTACATATGATCGCTTTTCACATTCTCCCTTGCAACGCGGGTGCTAGTCCTCCTTTCATGCAAAATCTTAAGGTCCTAGCTCATGTCCAAGGCACGAAAGAAGGGTAAAAAGTCAATAATCGATACCTAAAACTTGAATTGTACTACTTCTTACTGGCTATCACATCAACTTAGAAGCTTCATCTGTGCTCTACTATGGTGCTTTTAGTGTCTCCGCATACCGCAGCACGCCACATAGCTTTGCAGACGATAAATGTAACCGTTTCAGACAGAAGAGCGGCCAATGTGACGATGTGGCTTTAAGTCGATTCGATAACAAATGACGAAAACGGACGGATTTCTCAGGTTTTTACTACATATGAACCATTTTCACATTCTCGCGTGCAACGCGGCTGCTAGTCCACCTTTCATGCAGAATCTGAAGATCCTACCTCATGTCCAAGGCACCAAAGCCAGCTAAAAGTCAATAGTCGATAGATAAAACTTGAGTTATACTGCTTCATACTGGCTATTACATCAACTTAGATGCTTCATCTGTGATCCACTATGGTGCTTTTAGTGTCTCCACATACCGCAGCACGCGACATAGCTTTGCAGACGGTAAGTACAACCGTTTCAGAGAGAAGAGCGGCCAATGTGACGACCTGGCTTTAAGTCGAATCGATAACAAATGACGAATACGGACGGATTACGCAGGTTTTTACTACATATGAACACTTTTCACATTCTCCCGTGCAACGCGGCTGCAAGTCCTCCTTTCATGCAAAATCTTAAGTTCCTAGGTCATGTCCAAGACACCAAAAAAGGGTAAAAAGTCAATAATCGAAACCTAAAACTTGAATTGTACTACTTCTTACTGGCTTATACATCAACTTACAAGCTTCATCTGTGTTCTACTATGGTGCTTTTAGTGTCTCCACATACTGCAGCACGCGACATAGCTTTGCAGACGATAAATGTAACCGTTTCAGACAGAAGAGCGGCCAATGAGACGATCTGGCTTTAAGTCGATTCGATAACAAATGACGAATACGGACGGATAACTCAGGTTTTTACTACATATGAACACTTTTCACAATCTCCCGTGCAACGCGGCTGCTAGTCCCCCTTTCATGCAAAATCTTAAGTTCCTAGCTCATGTCCAAGGCACCAAAGCCAGCTAAAAAGTCAAAGATCGATACCTAATACTTGAATTGTACTACTTCTTACTCTCTATTACATCAACTTAGAAGCTTCATCTGTGTTCTACTATGGTGCTTTTAGTGTCTCTGCATACCGCAGCACGCGACATAACTTTGCAGACGATAAGTACAACCGTTTCAGAGAGGAGAGGGGGCAATGTGACGATCTGGCTTTAAGTCGATTCGATAACAAATGACGAAAACAGACATATTTCTCAGGTTTTTACTACATATGAACACTTTCCACATTCTCCCGTGCAACGCGGCTGCTAGTCCTCCTTTCATGCAAAATATTAAGTTCCTAGCTCATGTCCAAGGCACCAAAGAAGGGTAAAAAGGCAACAATCGATACCTAAAATTAGAATTGTACTACTTCTTACTAGTTATTACATCAACTTATAAAGCTTCACCTGTGTTCTACTACGGTGCTTTTTGTGTCTCCGCATACCGCAGCATGCGACATAGCTTTGCAGACGATAAATGTAACCGTTTCAGACAGAAGAGCGGCCAACGTGACGATATGGCTTTAAGTCGATTTGATAACATATGACGAAAACGGACGGATTTCTCAGGTTTTTACTACATATGAACACTTTTCACATTCTCCCGTGCAAAGCGGCTGCTAGTCCTCCTATCATGCAGAATCTTATGTTCCTAGCTCATGTCCAAGGCACCAAAGAAGGTTAAAAAGTCAATAATCGATACGTAAAACTTGAATTGTACTACTTCTTACTGGCTATTACATCGACTTAGAAGCTTCATCTGTGTTCTACAATGGTGCATTTAGTGTCTCCGCATACCGCAGCACGCGACATAGCTTTGCAGACGATAAGTACAACCGTTTCAGAGAGAAGAGCGGCGAATGTGACGATTTGGCTTTAAGCCGATTCAATAACAAATGACGAAAACGGACGGATTTCTCAGGTTTTTACTACATATGAACACTTTTCACATTCTCCCGTGCAACTCGGCTGCTAGTCCTCCTTTCATGCAAAATCTTAAGTTCCTACCTCATGTCCAAGGCACCAAAAAAGGGTAAAAAGTCAATAATCGATACCTAAAACTTGTATTGTAATGATTCTTACTGGCTATTACAACAACTTAGAAGCTTTATCTGTGTTCTACTATGGTGCTTTTAGTGTCTCCGCACACCGCAGCACGCGACATAGCTTTGCAGACGATAAGTACAACCGTTTCAGAGAGAAGAGCGGCCAATGTGATGATCTGGCTTTAAGTCGATTCGATAACAAATGACGAATACGGACGGATAACTCAGGTTTTTACTACATATGAACATTTTTTACATTCTCCCGTGCAACTCGGGTGCTAGTCCTCGTTTCATGCAAAATCTTAAAGTCGTAGCTCATGTCGAAGGCACCAAAGCCAGCAAAAAAGTCAATAATCGATAAATGAAACTTGAATTGTACTACATCTTACTAGGTATTACATCAACTTAGAAGCTTCATCTGTGTTCTACTATGGTGCTTTTAGTGTCTCCACATACCGCAGCAAGCGACATAGCTTTGCAGACGATAAGTACAACCGTTTCAGAGTGAAGAGCGGCCAATATGACGATCTGGCTTTAAGTCGATTCGATAGAAAATGACGAAAACGTTCGGATTTCTCAGGTTTTTACTACATATGAACACTTTTCACATTCTCCCGTGCAACGCGGCTGCTAGTCCTCCCTTCATGCAGAATCTGAAGATCCTACCTCATGTCCAAGGCACCAAAGCCGGCTAAAAAGTCAATAATCGATAGATAAAACTTGAATTATACTACTTCTTACTGGCTATTACATCAACTTAGATGCTTCATCTGTGTTCCACTATGGTGCTTTTAGTGTCTCCACATACCGCAGCACGAGACATAGTTTTGCAGACGATAAATGTATCCGTTTCAGACAGAAGAGCGGCCAACGTGGCGATCTGGCTTTAAGTCCATTCGATAACAAATGACGAAAACGGACGGATTTCTAAGGATTTTACTACATATGAACACTTTTCACTTTCTCCTGTGCAACTCTGTTGCTAGTCCTCCTTTCATGCAGAATCTTAAGGTCCTAGCTCATGTCCAAGGCACCAAAGCCAGCTAAAAAGTCAGTAATCGATACCTAAAACTTGAATTGTACTACTTCTTACTGGCTATTACATCAACTTAGAAGCTTTTTCTGTGTTCTACTATGGTGGTTTTAGTGTCTCCGCATACCGCAGCACGCGACATAGCTTTGCAAACGATAAGTACAACCGTTTCAGAGAGAAGAGCGGCGAATGTGACGATTTGGCTTTAAGCCGATTCAATAACAAATGACGAAAACGGACGGATTTCTCAGGTTTTTACTACATATGAACACTTTTCACATTCTCCCGTGCAACTCGGCTGCTAGTCCTGCTTTCATGCAAAATCTTAAAGTCGTAGCTCATGTCGAAGGCACCAAAGCCAGCAAAAAAGTCAATAATCGATAACTGAAACTTGAATTGTACTACATCTTACTAGGTATTACATCAACTTAGAAGCTTCATCTGTGTTCTACTATGGTGCTTTTAGTGTCTCCGCATACCGCAGCACGCGACATAGCTTTGCAGACGATAAGTACAACCGTTTCAGAGAGAAGGGCGGCCAATGTGACGATCTGGCTTTAAGTCGATTTGATAACAAGTGACGAAAACGTTCGGATTTCTCAGGTTTTTACTACATATGAAAACTTTTCACATTCTCCCACGCAACGCGGCTGCTAGTCACCCCTTCATGCAGAATCTGAAGATCCTACCTCATGTAAAAGGGCACCAAATCCAGCTAAGAAGTCAATAATCGATAGATAAAACTTGTATTATACTACTTCTTACTGGCTGTTACATCAACTTAGATGCTTCATCTATGTTCCACTATGGTGCTTTTAGTGTCTCCGCATACCGCAGCACGCCACATAGCTTTGCAGACGATAAATGTAACCGTTTCAGACAGAAGAGCGGCCAATGTGACGATGTGGCTTTAAGTCGATTCGATAACAAATGACGAAAACGGACGGATTTCTCAGGTTTTTACTACATATGAACCATTTTCACATTCTCGCGTGCAACGCGGCTGCTAGTCCACCTTTCATGCAGAATCTGAAGATCCTACCTCATGTCCAAGGCACCAAAGCCAGCTAAAAGTCAATAGTCGATAGATAAAACTTGAGTTATACTGCTTCATACTGGCTATTACATCAACTTAGATGCTTCATCTGTGATCCACTATGGTGCTTTTAGTGTCTCCACATACCGCAGCACGCGACATAGCTTTGCAGACGGTAGGTACAACCGTTTCAGAGAGAAGAGCGGCCAATGTGACGACCTGGCTTTAAGTCGAATCGATAACAAATGACGAATACGGACGGATTACGCAGGTTTTTACTACATATGAACACTTTTCACATTCTCCCGTGCAACGCGGCTGCTAGTCCTCCTTTCATGCAAAATCTTAAGTTAATAGGTCATGTCCAAGACACCAAAGAAGGGTAAAAAGTCAATAATCGAAACCTAAAACTTGAATTGTACTACTTCTTACTGGCTTATACATCAACTTACAAGCTTCATCTGTGTTCTACTATGGTGCTTTTAGTGTCTCCACATACCGCAGCACGCGACATAGCTTTGCAGTCGATAAATGTAACCGTTTCAGACAGAAGAGCGGCCAATGAGACGATCTGGCTTTAAGTCAATTCGATAACAAATGACGAATACGGACGGATAACTCAGGTTTTTACTACATATGAACACTTTTCACAATCTCCCGTGCAACGCGGCTGCTAGTCCCCCTTTCATGCAAAATCTTAAGTTCCTAGCTCATGTCCAAGGCACCAAAGCCAGCTAAAAAGTCAAAGATCGATACCTAATACTTGAATTGTACTACTTCTTACTGGCTATTACATCAACTTAGAAGCTTCATCTGTGTTCTATAATGGTGCTTTTAGTGTCTCCACATACCGCAGCACGCGACATAGCTTTGCAGACGATACGTACTACCGTCCTAGAGCGAAGAGCGGCCAATGTGACGTTCTGGCTTTAAGTCGATTCCATAACAAATGACGAAAACGGACGGATTTCTCAGGTTTTTACTACATATGAACACTTTTCACGTTCTCCCGTGCAACGCGGCTGCTAGTCCTCCTTTCATGCAAAATCTTAATTTCCTAGCACATGTCTAAGGCACCAAAGAAGGGTAAAAAGTCAATAATCGATACCTGAAACTTGAATTGTACTACTTCTTACTGGCTTATACATCAACTTACAAGCTTCATCTGTGTTCTACTATGGTGCTTTTTGTGTCTCCACATACCGCAGCACGCGACATAGCTTTACAGACGATAAATGTAACCGTTTCAGACAGAAGAGCGGCCAATGAGACGATCTGGCTTTAAGTCGGTTCGATAACAAATGACGAATACGGACGGATAACTCAGGTTTTTACTACATATGAACACTTTTCACATTCTCCCGTGCAACGCGGCTGCTAGTCCCCCTTTCATGCAAAATCTTAAGTTCCTAGCTCATGTTCAAGGCACCAAAGCCAACTAAAAAGTCAATAATCGATACCTAATACTTGAATTGTACTACTTCTTACTCTCTATTACATCAACTTAGAAGCTTCATCTGTGTTCTACTATGGTGCTTTTAGTGTCTCTGCATAACGCAGCACGCGACATAACTTTGCAGACGATAAGTACAACCGTTTCAGAGAGGAGAGGGGGCAATGTGACGATCTGGCTTTAAGTCGATTCGATAACAAATGACGAAAACAGACATATTTCTCAGGTTTTTACTACATATGAACACTTTCCACATTCTCCCGTGCAACGCGGCTGCTAGTCCTCCTTTCATGCAAAATATTAAGTTCCTAGCTCATGTCCAAGGCACCAAAGAAGGGTAAAAAGGCAACAATCGATACCTAAAATTTGAATTGTACTACTTCTTACTAGTTATTACATCAACTTATAAAGCTTCACCTGTGTTCTACTACGGTGCTTTTTGTGTCTCCGCATACTGCAGCATGCGACATAGCTTTGCAGACGATAAATGTAACCGTTTCAGACAGAAGAGCGGCCAACGTGACGATATGGCTTTAAGTCGATTTGATAACATATGACGAAAATGGACGGATTTCTCAGGTTTTTACTACATATGAACACTTTTCACATTCTACCGTGCAAAGCGGCTGCTAGTCCTCCTATCATGCAGAATCTTATGTTCCTAGCTCATGTCCAAGGCACCAAAGAAGGGTAAAAAGTCAATAATGGATACGTAAAACTTGAATTGTACTACTTCTTACTGGCTATTACGTCAACTTAGAAGCTTCATCTGTGTTCTACAATGGTGCATTTAGTGTCTCCGCATACCGCAGCACGCGACATAGCTTTGCAGACGATAAATGTAACGTTTTCAGACAGAACTGCGGCCAATGTGACGATCTGGCTTTAAGTCGATTCGATAACAAATGACGAAAACGGACAGATTTCTCAGGTTTTTACTACATATGAACACTTTTCATACTCTCCCTTTTAACGCGGCTGCTAGTCCTCCTTTCATGCAAAATCTTAAGTTCCTAGCTCATGTCCAATTCACCAAAGAAGGGTAAAATGTCAATAATCGATACGTAAAACTTGAATTGTACTACTTCTTACTGGCTATTACATCACCTTAGAAGTTTCATCTGTGTTCAACTATGGTGCATTTAGTGTCTTCGCATACCGCAGCACGCGACATAGTTTGCAGGCGATAAGTACAACCGTTTCAGGGAGAAGAGCGGCCAATGTGACTATCTGGCTTTAAGTCGATTCGAATACTAATGACGAACCCGAACGGGTTTCTCAGGTTTTTACTACATATGAACACTTCTCACATTCTCCCGTGCAACGCGTCTGCTAGTCCTCCTTTCATGCAAAACCTTAAGTTCCCAGCTCATGTCCAAGGCACCAAAGAAGGGTAAAAAGTCAAAAATCCACAACTAACACTAGAATTGTACTACATCAACTTAGAAGCTTCATCTGTGTTCTGCTATGGTGCTTTTAGTGTCTCCGCATACCGCAGCACGCGACATAGCTTTGCAAACGGTAAGTACAACCGTTTCAGAGAGAAGAGCGGCGAATGTGACGATTTGGCTTTAAGCCGATTCAATAACAAATGACGAAAACGGACGGATTTCTCAGGTTTTTACTACATATGAACGCTTTTCACATTCTCCCTTGCAACGCGGGTGCTAGTCCTCCTTTCATGCAAAATCTTAAGGTCCTAGCTCATGTCCAAGGCACGAAAGAAGGGTAAAAAGTCAATAATCGATACCTAAAACTTGAATTGTACTACTTCTTACTGGCTATCACATCAACTTAGAAGCTTCATCTGTGCTCTACTATGGTGCTTTTAGTGTCTCCGCATACCGCAGCACGCCACATAGCTTTGCAGACGATAAATGTAACCGTTTCAGACAGAAGAGCGGCCAATGTGACGATGTGGCTTTAAGTCGATTCGATAACAAATGACGAAAACGGACGGATTTCTCAGGTTTTTACTACATATGAACCATTTTCACATTCTCGCGTGCAACGCGGCTGCTAGTCCACCTTTCATGCAGAATCTGAAGATCCTACCTCATGTCCAAGGCACCAAAGCCAGCTAAAAGTCAATAGTCGATAGATAAAACTTGAGTTATACTGCTTCATACTGGCTATTACATCAACTTAGATGCTTCATCTGTGATCCACTATGGTGCTTTTAGTGTCTCCACATACCGCAGCACGCGACATAGCTTTGCAGACGGTAAGTACAACCGTTTCAGAGAGAAGAGCGGCCAATGTGACGACCTGGCTTTAAGTCGAATCGATAACAAATGACGAATACGGACGGATTACGCAGGTTTTTACTACATATGAACACTTTTCACATTCTCCCGTGCAACGCGGCTGCTAGTCCTCCTTTCATGCAAAATCTTAAGTTCCTAGGTCATGTCCAAGACACCAAAAAAGGGTAAAAAGTCAATAATCGAAACCTAAAACTTGAATTGTACTACTTCTTACTGGTTTATACATCAACTTACAAGCTTCATCTGTGTTCTACTATGGTGCTTTTAGTGTCTCCACATACCGCAGCACGCGACATAGCTTTGCAGACGATAAATGTAACCGTTTCAGACAGAACAGCGGCCAATGAGACGATCTGGCTTTAAGTCGATTCGATAACAAATGACGAATACGGACGGATAACTCAGGTTTTTACTACATATGAACACTTTTCACAATCTCCCGTGCAACGCGGCTGCTAGTCCCCCTTTCATGCAAAATCTTAAGTTCCTAGCTCATGTCCAAGGCACCAAAGCCAGCTAAAAAGTCAAAGATCGATACCTAATACTTGAATTGTACTACTTCTTACTGGCTATTACATCAACTTAGAAGCTTCATCTGTGTTCTATAATGGTGCTTTTAGTGTCTCCACATACCGCAGCACGCGACATAGCTTTGCAGACGATACGTACAACCGTCCTAGAGCGAAGAGCGGCCAATGTGACGATCTGGCTTTAAGTCGATTCCATAACAAATGACGAAAACGGACGGATTTCTCAGGTTTTTACTACATATGAACACTTTTCACGTTCTCCCGTGCAACGCGGCTGCTAGTCCTCCTTTCATGCAAAATCTTAATTTCCTAGCACATGTCTAAGGCACCAAAGAAGGGTAAAAAGTCAATAATCGATACCTGAAACTTGAATTGTGCTACTTCTTACTGGCTTATACATCAACTTACAAGCTTCATCTGTGTTCTACTATGGTGCTTTTTGTGTCTCCACATACCGCAGCACGCGACATAGCTTTACAGACGATAAATGTAACCGTTTCAGACAGAAGAGCGGCCAATGAGACGATCTGGCTTTAAGTCGATTCGATAACAAATGACGAATACGGACGGATAACTCAGGTTTTTACTACATATGAACACTTTTCACATTCTCCCGTGCAACGCGGCTGCTAGTCCCCCTTTCATGCAAAATCTTAAGTTCCTAGCTCATGTTCAAGGCACCAAAGCCAACTAAAAAGTCAATAATCGATACCTAATACTTGAATTGTACTACTTCTTACTCTCTATTACATCAACTTAGAAGCTTCATCTGTGTTCTACTATGGTGCTTTTAGTGTCTCTGCATAACGCAGCACGCGACATAACTTTGCAGACGATAAGTACAACCGTTTCAGAGAGGAGAGGGGGCAATGTGACGATCTGGCTTTAAGTCGATTCGATAACAAATGACGAAAACAGACATATTTCTCAGGTTTTTACTACATATGAACACTTTCCACATTCTCCCGTGCAACGCGGCTGCTAGTCCTCCTTTCATGCAAAATATTAAGTTCCTAGCTCATGTCCAAGGCACCAAAGAAGGGTAAAAAGGCAACAATCGATACCTAAAATTAGAATTGTACTACTTCTTACTAGTTATTACATCAACTTATAAAGCTTCACCTGTGTTCTACTACGGTGCTTTTTGTGTCTCCGCATACCGCAGCATGCGACATAGCTTTGCAGACGATAAATGTAACCGTTTCAGACAGAAGAGCGGCCAACGTGACGATATGGCTTTAAGTCGATTTGATAACATATGACGAAAACGGACGGATTTCTCAGGTTTTTACTACATATGAACACTTTTCACATTCTCCCGTGCAAAGCGGCTGCTAGTCCTCCTATCATGCAGAATCTTATGTTCCTAGCTCATGTCCAAGGCACCAAAGAAGGTTAAAAAGTCAATAATCGATACGTAAAACTTGAATTGTACTACTTCTTACTGGCTATTACATCGACTTAGAAGCTTCATCTGTGTTCTACAATGGTGCATTTAGTGTCTCCGCATACCGCAGCACGCGACATAGCTTTGCAGACGATAAGTACAACCGTTTCAGAGAGAAGAGCGGCGAATGTGACGATTTGGCTTTAAGCCGATTCAATAACAAATGACGAAAACGGACGGATTTCTCAGGTTTTTACTACATATGAACACTTTTGACATTCTCCCGTGCAACTCGGCTGCTAGTCCTCCTTTCATGCAAAATCTTAAGTTCCTACCTCATGTCCAAGGCACCAAAAAAGGGTAAAAAGTCAATAATCGATACCTAAAACTTGTATTGTAATGATTCTTACTGGCTATTACAACAACTTAGAAGCTTTATCTGTGTTCTACTATGGTGCTTTTAGTGTCTCCGCACACCGCAGCACGCGACATAGCTTTGCAGACGATAAGTACAACCGTTTCAGAGAGGAGAGCGGCCAATGTGATGATCTGGCTTTAAGTCGATTCGATAACAAATGACGAATACGGACGGATAACTCAGGTTTTTACTACATATGAACATTTTTTACATTCTCCCGTGCAACTCGGGTGCTAGTCCTCGTTTCATGCAAAATCTTAAAGTCGTAGCTCATGTCGAAGGCACCAAAGCCAGCAAAAAAGTCAATAATCGATAACTGAAACTTGAATTGTACTACATCTTACTAGGTATTACATCAACTTAGAAGCTTCATCTGTGTTCTACTATGGTGCTTTTAGTGTCTCCGCATACCGCAGCACGCGACATAGCTTTGCAGACGATAAGTACAACCGTTTCAGAGAGTAGGGCGGCCAATGTGACGATCTGGCTTTAAGTCGATTTGATAACAAGTGACGAAAACGTTCGGATTTCTCAGGTTTTTACTACATATGAAAACTTTTCAGATTCTCCCATGCAACGCGGCTGCTAGTCCTCCCTTCATGCAGAATCTGAAGATCCTACCTCATGTCCAAGGCACCAAATCCAGCTAAAAAGTCAATAATCGATAGATAAAACTTGTATTATACTACTTCTTACTGGCTATTACATCAACTTAGATGCTTCATCTATGTTCCACTATGGTGCTTTTTGTGTCTCCGCATACCGCAGCACGCCACATAGCTTTGCAGACGATAAATGTAACCGTTTCAGACAGAAGAGCGGCCAATGTGACGATCTGGCTTTAAGTCGATTCGATAACAAATGACGAAAACGGACGGATTTCTCATGTTTTTACTACATATGAACAATTTTCACATTCTCCCGTGCAACTCGGCTGCTAGTCCTCCTTTCATGCAGAATCTTAAGGTCCTAGCTCATGTCCGAGGCACCAAAGCCAGTTAAAAAGTCAATAATCCATACCTAAAACTTGAATTGTACTACTTATTACTGGCACCAAAGCCAGCTAAAAAGTCAATAATCGATACCTAAAACTTGAATTGTACTACGTATTACTGGCTATTACATCAACTTAGAAGCTTCATCTGTGTTCTACTATGGTGGTTTTAGTGTCTCCACATACCGCAGCACGCGACATAGCTTTGCAAACGATAAGTACAACCGTTTCAGAGAGAAGAGCGGCGAATGTGACGATTTGGCTTTAAGCCGATTCAATAACAAATGACGAAAACGGACGGATTTCTCAGGTTTTTACTATGTATGAAAACTTTTCACTTTCTCCCGTGCAACTCGGCTCCTAGTCCTCCTTTCATGCAGAATCTTAAGGTCCTAGCTTATGTCCAAGGCACCAAAGCCAGCTAAAAAGTCAAAAATCGATACCTAAAACTTGAATTGTGCTACTTATTACTTCCACCAAAGCCAGCTAAAAAGTCAATAATCGATACCTAAAACTTGAGTTGTACTACTTATTACTGGCTATTACATCAACTTAGAAGCTTCATCTGTGTTCTACTATGGTGGTTTTAGTGTCTCCACATACCGCAGCACGCGACATAGCTTTGCAAACGATAAGTACAACCGTTTCAGAGAGAAGAGCGGCCAATGTGACGATCTGGCTTAAAGTCGATTCAATAACAAATTACGAAAACGGACGGATTTCTCAGGGTTTTACTACGTATGAACACTTTTCACTTTCTCCCGTGCAACTTGGCTGCTAGTGCTCCTTTCATGCAGAAACTTAAGGTACTAGCTCATGTCCAAGGCACCAAATCCAGAAAGTCAATAATCCGTAGATAAAACTTGAATTATACTACTTCTTACTGGCTATTACATGTACTTAGATGCTTCATCTGTTTTCCACTATGGTGCTTGTAGTGTCTCCGCATACCGCAGCACGCGACATAGCTTTGCAGACGATAAATGTAACCGTTTCAGACAGAAGAGCGGCCAATGAGACGATCTGGCTTTAAGTCGATTCGATAACAAATGACGAATACGGACGGATAACTCAGGTTTTTACTACATATGAACACTTTTCACAATCTCCCGTGCAACGCGGCTGCTAGTCCCCCTTTCATGCAAAATCTTAAGTTCCTAGCTCATGTCCAAGGCACCAAAGCCAGCTAAAAAGTCAAAGATCGATACCTAATACTTGAATTGTACTACTTCTTACTGGCTATTACATCAACTTAGAAGCTTCATCTGTGTTCTATAATGGTGCTTTTAGTGTCTCCACATACCGCAGCACGCGACATAGCTTTGCAGACGATACGTACAACCGTCCTAGAGCGAAGAGCGGCCAATGTGACGATCTGGCTTTAAGTCGATTCCATAACAAATGACGAAAACGGACGGATTTCTCAGGTTTTTACTACATATGAACGCTTTTCACGTTTTCCCGTGCAACGCGGCTGCTAGTCCCCCTTTCATGCAAAATCTTAAGTTCCTAGCTCATGTTCAAGGCACCAAAGCCAACTAAAAAGTCAATAATCGATACCTAATACTTATATTGTACTACTTCTTACTCTCTATTACATCAACTTAGAAGCTTCATCTGTGTTCTACTATGGTGCTTTTAGTGTCTCTGCATAACGTAGCACGCGACATAACTTTGCAGACGATAAGTACAACCGTTTCAGAGAGGAGAGGGGGCAATGTGACGATCTGGCTTTAAGTCGATTCGATAACAAATGACGAAAACAGACATATTTCTCAGGTTTTTACTACATATGAACACTTTCCACATTCTCCCGTGCAACGCGGCTGCTAGTCCTCCTTTCATGCAAAATATTAAGTTCCTAGCTCATGTCCAAGGCACAAAGAAGGGTAAAAAGGCAACAATCGATACCTAAAATTTGAATTGTACTACTTCTTACTAGTTATTACATCAACTTATAAAGCTTCACCTGTGTTCTACTACGGTGCTTTTTGTGTCTCCGCATAGCGAAGCATGCGACATAGCTTTGCAGACGATAAATGTAACCGTTTCAGACAGAAGAGCGGCCAACGTGACGATATGGCTTTAAGTCGATTTGATAACATATGACGAAAACGGACGGATTTCTCAGGTTTTTACTACATATGAACACTTTTCACATTCTCCCGTGCAAAGCGGCTGCTAGTCCTCCTATCATGCAGAATCTTATGTTCCTAGCTCATGTCCAAGGCACCAAAGAAGGGTAAAAAGTCAATAATCGATACGTAAAACTTGAATTGTACTACTTCTTACTGGCTATTACATCAACTTAGAAGCTTCATCTGTGTTCTACAATGGTGCATTTAGTGTCTCCGCATACCGGAGCACGCGACATAGCTTTGCAGACGATAAATGTAACGTTTTCAGACAGAACTGCGGCCAATGTGACGATCTGGCTTTAAGTCGATTCGATAACAAATGACGAAAACGGACAGATTTCTCAGGTTTTTACTACATATGAACACTTTTCATACTCTCCCTTTTAACGCGGCTGCTAGTCCTCCTTTCATGCAAAATCTTAAGTTCCTAGCTCATGTCCAAGGCACCAAAGAAGGGTAAAATGTCAATAATCGATTCGTAAAACTTGAATTGTACTACTTCTTACTGGCTATTACATCACCTTAGAAGTTTCATCTGTGTTCAACTATGGTGCATTCAGTGTCTCCGCATACCGCAGCACGCGACATAGCTTTGCAGACGATAAGTACAACCGTTTCAGAGAGTAGGGCGGCCAATGTGACGATCTGGCTTTAAGTCGATTTGATAACAAGTGACGAAAACGTTCGGATTTCTCAGGTTTTTACTACATATGAAAACTTTTCACATTCTCCCATGCAACGCGGCTGCTAGTCCTCCCTTCATGCAGAATCTGAAGATCCTACCTCATGTCCAAGGCACCAAATCCAGCTAAAAAGTCAATAATCGATAGATAAAACTTGTATTATACTACTTCTTACTGGCTATTACATCAACTTAGATGCTTCATCTATGTTCCACTATGGTGCTTTTTGTGTCTCCGCATACCGCAGCACGCCACATAGCTTTGCAGACGATAAATGTAACCGTTTCAGACAGAAGAGCGGCCAATGTGACGATCTGGCTTTAAGTCGATTCGATAACAAATGACGAAAACGGACGGATTTCTCATGTTTTTACTACATATGAACAATTTTCACATTCTCCCGTGCAACTCGGCTGCTAGTCCTCCTTTCATGCAGAATCTTAAGGTCCTAGCTCATGTCCGAGGCACCAAAGCCAGTTAAAAAGTCAATAATCCATACCTAAAACTTGAATTGTACTACTTATTACTGGCACCAAAGCCAGCTAAAAAGTCAATAATCGATACCTAAAACTTGAATTGTACTACTTATTACTGGCTATTACATCAACTTAGAAGCTTCATCTGTGTTCTACTATGGTGGTTTTAGTGTCTCCACATACCGCAGCACGCGACATAGTTTGCAGGCGATAAGTACAACCGTTTCAGGGAGAAGAGCGGCCAATGTGACTATCTGGCTTTAAGTCGATTCGAATACAAATGACGAACCCGGACGGGTTTCTCAGGTTTTTACTACATATGAACACTTCTCACATTCTCCCGTGCAACGCGTCTGCTAGTCCTTTCATGCAAAACCTTAAGTTCCCAGCTCATGTCCAAGGCACCAAAGAAGGGTAAAAAGTCAAAAATCCACAACTAAAACTAGAATTGTACTACATCAACTTAGAAGCTTCATCTGTGTTCTACTATGGTGCTTTTAGTGTCTCCGCATACCGCAGCACGCGACATAGCTTTGCAAACGGTAAGTACAACCGTTTCAGAGAGAAGAGCGGCGAATGTGACGATTTGGCTTTAAGCCGATTCAATAACAAATGACGAAAACGGACGGATTTCTCAGGTGTTTACTACATATGAACACTTTTCACGTTCTCCCGTGCAACGCGGCTGCTAGTCCTCCTTTCATGCAAAATCTTAAGGTCCTAGGTGATGTCCAAGCCACCAAAGTCGGCTAAAAAGTGAATAATCGACAACTAAAATATGAATTGTACTACTTCTTACTGGCTATTACTTCAACTTAGAAGCTTCTTCTGAGTTCTACTATGGTGCTTTTAGTCTCTCCGCATACCGCAGCACGCGACATAACTTTGCAGACGATAAATGTAACCGTTTCAGAGAGAAGAGCGGCCAATGTGACGATCTGGCTTTAAATCGATTCGATAACAAATGACGAAAACGGACTGTTTTCTCAGGTTTTTACTACATATGAACACTTTTCACATTCTCCCGTACAACGCGGCTGCTAATCCTCCTTTCATGCAAAATCTTAAGGTCCTAGGTCATGTCCAAGCCACCACAGCCGGCTATATGTGAATAATCGACAGCTAAAACTTGAATTGTACTACTTCATACTGGCTATTACTTCAACTTAGCAGCTACTTCTGTGTTCTACTATGGTGCTTTTATTCTCTCCGCATACCGCAGCACGCGACATAGCTTTGCAGATTATAAATGTAAACGATTCAGAGAGAAGAGCGGCCAATGTGACGATCTGGCTTTGAGTCGATTTGATAACAAATGACGAAAACGGACTGATTTCTCAGGTTTTTACTACATATGAACACTTTTCACATTCTCCCGTACAACGCGGCTACTAGTCCTCCTTTCATGCAAAATGTTAAGGTCCTAGCTCATGTCCAAGGCACCAAAGCCAGCTAAGAAGTCCATAATTGATAACTAAAACTTGAATTGTACTACTTCTTACTGGCTATTACATCAACTTAGAAGCTTCATCTGTCTTCTACTATGGTGCTTTTAGTGTTTCCGCATACCGCAGCACGCGACATAGCTTTGCAGACGATAAATGTAACCGTTTCAAACAGAAGAGCGCCCAATGTGACGATCTGGCTTTAAGTCGATTTGGTAACAAATGACGAAAACAGACGGATTTCTAAGGTTCTTACTACATATGAACACTTTTCACATTCTCCCGTGCAACGCAGCTGCTAGTCCTCCTTCCATGCTAAATCATAAGTTCCTAGCGCATGTCCAAGGCACCAAAAAAGGGTAAAAAGTCAATAATCGGTACCTAAAACTTGAATTGTACTACTACTTACTGGCTATTACATCAACTTAGAAGCTTCATCTCTGATCAACTATGGTGCTTTTAATGTCTCCGCATACCGCAGCACGCGATATAGCTTTGCAGACGATAATTTACAACCATTTCATAGAGAAGAGCGGCCAATGTGACGATCTGCCTTTACCTCGATTGGATAAGAAATGACGAAAACGGACGGAATTCTCACGTTTATACTACATATGAACCCTTTTCACATTCTCTCGTGCAACGCGGCTGCTACTCCTCCTTTCATGCAAAATCTTATGGTTCCACCTCTTGTCCAAGGCACCAAAGCCGGCTAAAAATCAATAATCGATAACCAAAACTTGAATTTTACTGCTTCTTACTGGCTATTGTTTCAACTTATAAGCTTCTTCTGTGTTCTACTATGGTGCTTTTAGTGTCTCCGCATACCGCAGCACGCGACATAGCTTTGCAGACGATAAATATAACCGTCTCACAGAGAAATGCGGAAAATGTGACGATCTGGCTTTAAGTCGATTCGATAACAAATGACGAAAACGGACGGATTTCTCAGGTTTTTACTACATATGAACACTTTTCACATTCTCCCGTACAACGCGGCTGCTAATCCTCCTTTCATGCAAAATCTTAAGGTCCTAGGTTATGTCCAAGCCACCACAGCCGGCTAAAAGTGAATAATCGACAGCTAAAACTTGAATTGTACTACTTCTTACTGGCTATTACTTCAACTTAGAAGCTACTTCTGTGTTCTACTATGGTGCTTTTATTCTCTCCGCATACCGCAGCACGCGACATAGCTTTGCAGATTAAAAATGTAAACGATTCAGAGAGAAGAGCGGCCAAAGTGACGATCTGGGTTTGAGTCGATTTGATAACAAATGACGAAAACGGACTGATTTCTCAGGTTTTTACTACATATGAACACTTTTCACATTCTCCCGTGCAATTCGGCTGCTAGTCCTCCCTTCATGCAGAATCTGAAGATCCTACTTCATGTCCAAGGCACCAAAGCCAGCTAAAAAGTCAATAATCGATAACTGAAACTTGAATTGTACTACATCTTACTAGGTATTACATCAACTTAGAAGCTTCATCTGTGTTCTACTTTGGTGCTTTTAGTGTCTCCGCATACCGCAGTACACGACATAGCTTTGCAGACGATAAGTACAACCGTTTCAGAGAGAAGGGCGGCCAATGTGACGATCTGGGTTTAAGTCGATTCGATAACAAGTGACGAAAACGTTCGGATTTCTCAGGTTTTTACTGCATATGTACACTTTTCACATTCTCCCATGCAACGCGGCTGCTAGTCTTCGATTCATGCAGAATCTGACGATCTTACCTCATGTCCAAGGCACCAAAGCCAGCTAAAAACTCAATAATCGATAGATAAAACTTGAATTATACTACTTCTTACTGGCTATTACATCAACTTAGATGCTTCATCTATGTTCCACTATGGTGCTTTTAGTGTCTCCGCATACCGCAGCACGCCACATAGCTTTGCAGACGATAAATGTAACCGTTTCAGACAGAAGAGAGGCCAATGTGGCGATCTGGCTTTAAGTCGATTTGATAACAAATGACGAAAACGGACGGATTTCTCAGGTTTTTACTACATATGAACACTTTTCACATTCTCCCGTGCAATTCGGCTGCTAGTCCTCCTTTCATGCAAAATCTTAAGTTTCTAGCTCATGTCCAAGGCACCAAAAAGGGGTAAAAAGTCAATAATCGATACCTCAAACTTGAATTGTACTACTTCTTGCTGGCTATTACAACAACTTAGAAGCTTCATCTGTGTTCTACAATGGTGCTTTTAGTGTCTCCGCATACCGCAGCACGCGACATAGCTTTGCAGACGATAAGTACAACCGTTTCAGAGAGAAGAGCGGCCAATGTGACGATCTGGCTTTAAGTCGATTCGATAACAAATGACGAAAACGGACGGATTTCTCATGTTTTTACTACATATGAACAATTTTCACATTCTCCCGTGCAACTCGGCTGCTAGTCCTCCTTTCATGCAGAATGTTAAGGTCCTAGCTCATGTCCGAGGCACCAAAGCCAGTTAAAAAGTCAATAATCGATACCTAAAAATTGAATTGTACTACTTATTACTGGCGCCAAAGCCTGCTAAAAAGTCAATAATCGATACCTAAAACTTGAATTGTACTACTTATTACTGGCTATTACATCAACTTAGAAGCTTCATCTGTGTTCTACTATGGTGCTTTTAGTGTCTCCACATACCGCAGCACGCGACATAGCTTTGCAGACGATATGTACAACCGTTTCAGGGAGAAGAGCGGCCAATGTGACGATCTGGCTTTAAGTCGATTCGATAACAAATGACGAAAACGGACGGATTTCTCAGGTTTTTACTACATATGAACACTTTTCACATTCTCCCGTGCAACGCGGCTGCTAGTCCTCCCTTCATGCAGAATCTGAAGATCCTACCTCATGTCCAAGGCACCAAAGCCTGCTAAAAAGTCAATAATCGATAGATAAAACTTGAATTGTACTACTTCTTACTGGCTATTACATCAACTTAGATGCTTCATCTGTGTTTCACTATGGTGCTTTTAGTGTCTCCGCATACCGCAAATCGCCACATAGCTTTGCAGACGATAAATGTAACCGTTTCAGACAGAAGAGCGGCCAATGTGGCGATCTGGCTTTAAGTCCATTCGATAACAAATGACGAAAACGGACGGATTTCTCAGGTTTTTACTACATATGAACACTTTTTATTTTCTCCCTTGCAACGCGGCTGCTAGTCCTCCTTTCATGCAGAATCTTAAGGTCCTAGCTCATGTCCAAGGCACCAAAGCTAGCAAAAAAGTCAATAATCGATAACTGAAACTTGAATTGTACTACATCTTACTAGCTATTACATCAACTTAGAAGCTTCACCTGTGTTCTACTATGGTACTTTTAGTGTCTCCACATACCGCAGCACGCGACATAGCTTTGCAGACGATAAATGTAACCGTTTCAGAAAGAAGAGCGGCCAATGTGACGATCTGGCTTTAAGTCGATTCGACAACAAATTACGAAAACTTACGGTTTACTCAGGTTTTTACTACATATGAACACTTTTCACATTCTCCCGTGCAACGCGGCTGCTAGTCCCCCTTTCATGCAAAATCTTAAGTTCCTAGCTCATGTCCAATGCACCAAAGCCAGCTACAAAGTCAATAATAGATACCTAAAACTTGAATTGTACTACTTCTTACTGGCTATTACATCAACTTAGAAGCTTCATCTGTGTTCTACTATGGTGCTTTTAGTGTCTCCACATACCGCAGCAAGCGACATAGCTTTGCAGACGATAAGTACAACCGTTTCAGAGTGAAGAGCGGCCAATATGACGATCTGGCTTTAAGTCGATTCGATAGAAAATGACGAAAACGTTCGGATTTCTCAGGTTTTTACTACATATGAACACTTTTCACATTCTCCCGTGCAACGCGGCTGCTAGTCCTCCCTTCATGCAGAATCTGAAGATCCTACCTCATGTCCAAGGCACCAAAGCCGGCTAAAAAGTCAATAATCGATAGATAAAACTTGAATTATACTACTTCTTACTGGCTATTACATCAACTTAGATGCTTCATCTGTGTTCCACTATGGTGCTTTTAGTGTCTCCACATACCGCAGCACGAGACATAGTTTTGCAGACGATAAATGTATCCGTTTCAGACAGAAGAGCGGCCAACGTGGCGATCTGGCTTTAAGTCCATTCGATAACAAATGACGAAAACGGACGGATTTCTAAGGTTTTTACTACATATGAACACTTTTCACTTTCTCCTGTGCAACGCTGTTGCTAGTCCTCCTTTCATGCAGAATCTTAAGGTCCTAGCTCATGTCCAAGGCACCAAAGCCAGCTAAAAAGTCAGTAATCGATACCTAAAACTTGAATTGTACTACTTCTTACTGGCTATTACATCAACTTAGAAGCTTTATCTGTGTTCTACTATGGTGGTTTTAGTGTCTCCGCATACCGCAGCACGCGACATAGCTTTGCAAACGATAAGTACAACCGTTTCAGAGAGAAGAGCGGCGAATGTGACGATTTGGCTTTAAGCCGATTCAATAACAAATGACGAAAACGGACGGATTTCTCAGGTTTTTACTACATATGAACACTTTTCACATTCTCCCGTGCAACTCGGCTTCTAGTCCTGCTTTCATGCAAAATCTTAAAGTCGTAGCTCATGTCGAAGGCACCAAAGCCAGCAAAAAAGTCAATAATCGATAACTGAAACTTGAATTGTACTACATCTTACTAGGTATTACATCAACTTAGAAGCTTCATCTGTGTTCTACTATGGTGCTTTTAGTGTCTCCGCATACCGCAGCACGCGACATAGCTTTGCAGACGATAAGTACAACCGTTTCAGAGAGAAGGGCGGCCAATGTGACGATCTGGCTTTAAGTCGATTTGATAACAAGTGACGAAAACGTTCGGATTTCTCAGGTTTTTACTACATATGAAAACTTTTCACATTCTCCCACGCAACGCGGCTGCTAGTCACCCCTTCATGCAGAATCTGAAGATCCTACCTCATGTAAAAGGGCACCAAATCCAGCTAAGAAGTCAATAATCGATAGATAAAACTTGTATTATACTACTTCTTACTGGCTGTTACATCAACTTAGATGCTTCATCTATGTTCCACTATGGTGCTTTTAGTGTCTCCGCATACCGCAGCACGCCACATAGCTTTGCAGACGATAAATGTAACCGTTTCAGACAGAAGAGCGGCCAATGTGACGATGTGGCTTTAAGTCGATTCGATAACAAATGACGAAAACGGACGGATTTCTCAGGTTTTTACTACATATGAACCATTTTCACATTCTCGCGTGCAACGCGGCTGCTAGTCCACCTTTCATGCAGAATCTGAAGATCCTACCTCATGTCCAAGGCACCAAAGCCAGCTAAAAGTCAATAGTCGATAGATAAAACTTGAGTTATACTGCTTCATACTGGCTATTACATCAACTTAGATGCTTCATCTGTGATCCACTATGGTGCTTTTAGTGTCTCCACATACCGCAGCACGCGACATAGCTTTGCAGACGGTAGGTACAACCGTTTCAGAGAGAAGAGCGGCCAATGTGACGACCTGGCTTTAAGTCGAATCGATAACAAATGACGAATACGGACGGATTACGCAGGTTTTTACTACATATGAACACTTTTCACATTCTCCCGTGCAACGCGGCTGCTAGTCCTCCTTTCATGCAAAATCTTAAGTTCCTAGGTCATGTCCAAGACACCAAAGAAGGGTAAAAAGTCAATAATCGAAACCTAAAACTTGAATTGTACTACTTCTTACTGGCTTATACATCAACTTACAAGCTTCATCTGTGTTCTACTATGGTGCTTTTAGTGTCTCCACATACCGCAGCACGCGACATAGCTTTGCAGTCGATAAATGTAACCGTTTCAGACAGAAGAGCGGCCAATGAGACGATCTGGCTTTAAGTCAATTCGATAACAAATGACGAATACGGACGGATAACCCAGGTTTTTACTACATATGAACACTTTTCACAATCTCCCGTGCAACGCGGCTGCTAGTCCCCCTTTCATGCAAAATCTTAAGTTCCTAGCTCATGTCCAAGGCACCAAAGCCAGCTAAAAAGTCAAAGATCGATACCTAATACTTGAATTGTACTACTTCTTACTGGCTATTACATCAACTTAGAAGCTTCATCTGTGTTCTATAATGGTGCTTTTAGTGTCTCCACATACCGCAGCACGCGACATAGCTTTGCAGACGATACGTACAACCGTCCTAGAGCGAAGAGCGGCCAATGTGACGTTCTGGCTTTAAGTCGATTCCATAACAAATGACGAAAACGGACGGATTTCTTAGGTTTTTACTACATATGAACACTTTTCACGTTCTCCCGTGCAACGCGGCTGCTAGTCCTCCTTTCATGCAAAATCTTAATTTCCTAGCACATGTCTAAGGCACCAAAGAAGGGTAAAAAGTCAATAATCGATACCTGAAACTTGAATTGTACTACTTCTTACTGGCTTATACATCAACTTACAAGCTTCATCTGTGTTCTACTATGGTGCTTTTTGTGTCTCCACATACCGCAGCACGCGACATAGCTTTGCAGACGATAAATGTAACCGTTTCAGACAAAAGAGCGGCCAATGAGACGATCTGGCTTTAAGTCGATTCGATAACAAATGACGAATACGGACGGATAACTCAGGTTTTTACTACATATGAACACTTTTCACATTCTCCCGTGCAACGCGGCTGCTAGTCCCCCTTTCATGCAAAATCTTAAGTTCCTAGCTCATGTTCAAGGCACCAAAGCCAACTAAAAAGTCAATAATCGATACCTAATACTTGAATTGTACTACTTCTTACTCTCTATTACATCAACTTAGAAGTTTCATCTGTGTTCTACTATGGTGCTTTTAGTGTCTCTGCATAACGCAGCACGCGACATAACTTTGCAGACGATAAGTACAACCGTTTCAGAGAGGAGAGGGGGCAATGTGACGATCTGGCTTTAAGTCGATTCGATAACAAATGACGAAAACAGACATATTTCTCAGGTTTTTACTACATATGAACACTTTCCACATTCTCCCGTGCAACGCGGCTGCTAGTCCTCCTTTCATGCAAAATATTAAGTTCCTAGCTCATGTCCAAGGCACCAAAGAAGGGTAAAAAGGCAACAATCGATACCTAAAATTTGAATTGTACTACTTCTTACTAGTTATTACATCAACTTATAAAGCTTCACCTGTGTTCTACTACGGTGCTTTTTGTGTCTCCGCATACTGCAGCATGCGACATAGCTTTGCAGACGATAAATGTAACCGTTTCAGACAGAAGAGCGGCCAACGTGACGATATGGCTTTTAGTCGATTTGATAACATATGACGAAAATGGACGGATTTCTCAGGTTTTTACTACATATGAACACTTTTCACATTCTACCGTGCAAAGCGGCTGCTAGTCCTCCTATCATGCAGAACCTTATGTTCCTAGCTCATGTCCAAGGCACCAAAGAAGGGTAAAAAGTCAATAATCGATACGTAAAACTTGAATTGTACTACTTCTTACTGGCTATTACATCAACTTAGAAGCTTCATCTGTGTTCTACAATGGTGCATTTAGTGTCTCCGCATACCGCAGCACGCGACATAGCTTTGCAGACGATAAATGTAACGTTTTCAGACAGAACTGCGGCCAATGTGACGATCTGGCTTTAAGTCGATTCGATAACAAATGACGAAAACGGACAGATTTCTCAGGTTTTTACTACATATGAACACTTTTCATACTCTCCCTTTTAACGCGGCTGCTAGTCCTCCTTTCATGCAAAATCTTAAGTTCCTAGCTCATGTCCAATTCACCAAAGAAGGGTAAAATGTCAATAATCGATACGTAAAACTTGAATTGTACTACTTCTTACTGGCTATTACATCACCTTAGAAGTTTCATCTGTGTTCAACTATGGTGCATTTAGTGTCTTCGCATACCGCAGCACGCGACATAGTTTGCAGGCGATAAGTACAACCGTTTCAGGGAGAAGAGCGGCCAATGTGACTATCTGACTTTAAGTCGATTCGAATACTAATGACGAACCCGAACGGGTTTCTCAGGTTTTTACTACATATGAACGCTTTTCACATTCTCCCTTGCAACGCGGGTGCTAGTCCTCCTTTCATGCAAAATCTTAAGGTCCTAGCTCATGTCCAAGGCACGAAAGAAGGGTAAAAAGTCAATAATCGATACCTAAAACTTGAATTGTACTACTTCTTACTGGCTATCACATCAACTTAGAAGCTTCATCTGTGCTCTACTATGGTGCTTTTAGTGTCTCCGCATACCGCAGCACGCCACATAGCTTTGCAGACGATAAATGTAACCGTTTCAGACAGAAGAGCGGCCAATGTGACGATGTGGCTTTAAGTCGATTCGATAACAAATGACGAAAACGGACGGATTTCTCAGGTTTTTACTACATATGAACCATTTTCACATTCTCGCGTGCAACGCGGCTGCTAGTCCACCTTTCATGCAGAATCTGAAGATCCTACCTCATGTCCAAGGCACCAAAGCCAGCTAAAAGTCAATAGTCGATAGATAAAACTTGAGTTATACTGCTTCATACTGGCTATTACATCAACTTAGATGCTTCATCTGTGATCCACTATGGTGCTTTTAGTGTCTCCACATACCGCAGCACGCGACATAGCTTTGCAGACGGTTAGTACAACCGTTTCAGAGAGAAGAGCGGCCAATGTGACGACCTGGCTTTAAGTCGAATCGATAACAAATGACGAATACGGACGGATTACGCAGGTTTTTACTACATATGAACACTTTTCACATTCTCCCGTGCAACGCGGCTGCTAGTCCTCCTTTCATGCAAAATCTTAAGTTCCTAGGTCATGACCAAGACACCAAAAAAGGGTAAAAAGTCAATAATCGAAACCTAAAACTTGAATTGTACTACTTCTTACTGGCTTATACATCAACTTACAAGCTTCATCTGTGTTCTACTATGGTGCTTTTAGTGTCTCCACATACCGCAGCACGCGACATAGCTTTGCAGACGATAAATGTAACCGTTTCAGACAGAAGAGCGGCCAATGAGACGATCTGGCTTTAAGTCGATTCGATAACAAATGACGAATACGGACGGATAACTCAGGTTTTTACTACATATGAACACTTTTCACAATCTCCCGTGCAACGCGGCTGCTAGTCCCCCTTTCATGCAAAATCTAAGTTCCTAGCTCATGTCCAAGGCACCAAAGCCAGCTAAAAAGTCAAAGATCGATACCTAATACTTGAATTGTACTACTTCTTACTGGCTATTACATCAACTTAGAAGCTTCATCTGTGTTCTATAATGGTGCTTTTAGTGTCTCCACATACCGCAGCACGCGACATAGCTTTGCAGACGATACGTACAACCGTCCTAGAGCGAAGAGCGGCCAATGTGACGATCTGGCTTTAAGTCGATTCCATAACAAATGACGAAAACGGACGGATTTCTCAGGTTTTTACTACATATGAACACTTTTCACGTTTTCCCGTGCAACGCGGCTGCTAGTCCTCCTTTCATGCAAAATCTTAATTTCCTAGCACATGTCTAAGGCACCAAAGAAGGGTAAAAAGTCAATAATCGATACCTGAAACTTGAATTGTACTACTTCTTACTGGCTTATACATCAACTTACAAGCTTCATCTGTGTTCTACTATGGTGCTTTTTGTGTCTCCACATACCGCAGCACGCGACAAAGCTTTGCAGACGATAAATGTAACCGTTTCAGACAGAAGAGCGGCCAATGACACGATCTGGCTTTAAGTCGATTCGATAACAAATGACGAATACGGACGGATAACTCAGGTTTTTACTACATATGAACACTTTTCACATTCTCCCGTGCAACGCGGCTGCTAGTCCCCCTTTCATGCAAAATCTTAAGTTCCTAGCTCATGTTCAAGGCACCAAAGCCAACTAAAAAGTCAATAATCGATACCTAATACTTATATTGTACTACTTCTTACTCTCTATTACATCAACTTAGAAGCTTCATCTGTGTTCTACTATGGTGCTTTTAGTGTCTCTGCATAACGCAGCACGCGACATAACTTTGCAGACGATAAGTACAACCGTTTCAGAGAGGAGAGGGGGCAATGTGACGATCTGGCTTTAAGTCGATTCGATAACAAATGACGAAAACAGACATATTTCTCAGGTTTTTACTACATATGAACACTTTCCACATTCTCCCGTGCAACGCGGCTGCTAGTCCTCCTTTCATGCAAAATATTAAGTTCCTAGCTCATGTCCAAGGCACCAAAGAAGGGTAAAAAGGCAACAATCGATACCTAAAATTAGAATTGTACTACTTCTTACTAGTTATTACATCAACTTATAAAGCTTCACCTGTGTTCTACTACGGTGCTTTTTGTGTCTCCGCATACCGCAGCATGCGACATAGCTTTGCAGACGATAAATGTAACCGTTTCAGACAGAAGAGCGGCCAACGTGACGATATGGCTTTAAGTCGATTTGATAACATATGACGAAAACGGACGGATTTCTCAGGTTTTTACTACATATGAACACTTTTCACATTCTCCCGTGCAAAGCGGCTGCTAGTCCTCCTATCATGCAGAATCTTATGTTCCTAGCTCATGTCCAAGGCACCAAAGAAGGTTAAAAAGTCAATAATCGATACGTAAAACTTGAATTGTACTACTTCTTACTGGCTATTACATCGACTTAGAAGCTTCATCTGTGTTCTACAATGGTGCATTTAGTGTCTCCGCATACCGCAGCACGCGACATAGCTTTGCAGACGATAAGTACAACCGTTTCAGAGAGAAGAGCGGCGAATGTGACGATTTGGCTTTAAGCCGATTCAATAACAAATGACGAAAACGGACGGATTTCTCAGGTTTTTACTACATATGAACACTTTTCACATTCTCCCGTGCAACTCGGCTGCTAGTCCTCCTTTCATGCAAAATCTTAAGTTCCTACCTCATGTCCAAGGCACCAAAAAAGGGTAAAAAGTCAATAATCGATACCTAAAACTTGTATTGTAATGATTCTTACTGGCTATTACAACAACTTAGAAGCTTTATCTGTGTTCTACTATGGTGCTTTTAGTGTCTCCGCACACCGCAGCACGCGACATAGCTTTGCAGACGATAAGTACAATCGTTTCAAAGAGAAGAGCGGCCAATGTGACGATCTGGCTTTAAGTCGATTCGATAACAAATGACGAATACGGACGGATAACTCAGGTTTTTACTACATATGAACATTTTTTACATTCTCCCGTGCAACTTGGGTGCTAGTCCTCCTTTCATGCAAAATCTTAAAGTCGTAGCTCATGTCGAAGGCACCAAAGCCAGCAAAAATGTCAATAATCGATAACTGAAACTTGAATTGTACTACATCTTACTAGGTATTACATCAACTTAGAAGCTTCATCTGTGTTCTACTATGGTGCTTTTAGTGTCTCCGCATACCGCAGCACGCGACATAGCTTTGCAGACGATAAGTACAACCGTTTCAGAGAGTAGGGCGGCCAATGTGACGATCTGGCTTTAAGTCGATTTGATAACAAGTGACGAAAACGTTCGGATTTCTCAGGTTTTTACTACATATGAAAACTTTTCACATTCTCCCATGCAACGCGGCTGCTAGTCCTCCCTTCATGCAGAATCTGAAGATCCTACCTCATGTCCAAGGCACCAAATCCAGCTAAAAAGTCAATAATCGATAGATAAAACTTGTATTATACTACTTCTTACTGGCTATTACATCAACTTAGATGCTTCATCTATGTTCCACTATGGTGCTTTTTGTGTCTCCGCATACCGCAGCACGCCACATAGCTTTGCAGACGATAAATGTAACCGTTTCAGACAGAAGAGCGGCCAATGTGACGATCTGGCTTTAAGTCGATTCGATAACAAATGACGAAAACGGACGGATTTCTCATGTTTTTACTACATATGAACAATTTTCACATTCTCCCGTGCAACTCGGCTGCTAGTCCTCCTTTCATGCAGAATCTTAAGGTCCTAGCTCATGTCCGAGGCACCAAAGCCAGTTAAAAAGTCAATAATCGATACCTAAAACTTGAATTGTACTACTTATTACTGGCACCAAAGCCAGCTAAAAAGTCAATAATCGATACCTAAAACTTGAATTGTACTTCTTATTACTGGCTATTACATCAACTTAGAAGCTTCATCTGTGTTCTACTATGGTGGTTTTAGTGTCTCCACATACCGCAGCACGCGACATAGCTTTGCAAACGATAAGTACAACCGTTTCAGAGAGAAGAGCGGCGAATGTGACGATTTGGCTTTAAGCCGATTCAATAACAAATGACGAAAACGGACGGATTTCTCAGGTTTTTACTATGTATGAAAGCTTTTCACTTTCTCCCGTGCAACTCGGCTCCTAGTCCTCCTTTCATGCAGAATCTTAAGGTCCTAGCTCATGTCCAAGGCACCAAAGCCAGCTAAAAAGTCAAAAATCGATACCTAAAACTTGAATTGTGCTACTTATTACTTCCACCAAAGCCAGATAAAAAGTCAATAATCGATACCTAAAACTTGAGTTGTACTACTTATTACTGGCTATTACATCAACTTAGAAGCTTCATTTGTGTTCTACTATGGTGGTTTTAGTGTCTCCACATACCGCAGCACGCGACATAGCTTTGCAAACGATAAGTACAACCGTTTCAGAGAGAAGAGCGGCCAATGTGACGATCTGGCTTAAAGTCGATTCAATAACAAATTACGAAAACGGACGGATTTCTCAGGGTTTTACTACGTATGAACACTTTTCACTTTCTCCCGTGCAACTTGGCTGCTAGTGCTCCTTTCATGCAGAAACTTAAGGTACTAGCTCATGTCCAAAGCACCAAATCCAGAAAGTCAATAATCCGTAGATAAAACTTGAATTATACTACTTCTTACTGGCTATTACATCAACTTAGATGCTTCATCTGTTTTCCACTATGGTGCTTGTAGTGTCTCCGCATACCGCAGCACGCGACATAGCTTTGCAGACGATAAATGTAACCGTTTCAGACAGAAGAGCGGCCAATGAGACGATCTGGCTTTAAGTCGATTCGATAACAAATGACGAATACGGACGGATAACTCAGGTTTTTACTACATATGAACACTTTTCACAATCTCCCGTGCAACGCGGCTGCTAGTCCCCCTTTCATGCAAAATCTTAAGTTCCTAGCTCATGTCCAAGGCACCAAAGCCAGCTAAAAAGTCAAAGATCGATACCTAATACTTGAATTGTACTACTTCTTACTGGCTATTACATCAACTTAGAAGCTTCATCTGTGTTCTATAATGGTGCTTTTAGTGTCTCCACATACCGCAGCACGCGACATAGCTTTGCAGACGATACGTACAACCGTCCTAGAGCGAAGAGCGGCCAATGTGACGATCTGGCTTTAAGTCGATTCCATAACAAATGACGAAAACGGACGGATTTCTCAGGTTTTTACTACATATGAACACTTTTCACGTTTTCCCGTGCAACGCGGCTGCTAGTCCTCCTTTCATGCAAAATCTTAATTTCCTAGCACATGTCTAAGGCACCAAAGAAGGGTAAAAAGTCAATAATCGATACCTGAAACTTGAATTGTACTACTTCTTACTGGCTTATACATCAACTTACAAGCTTCATCTGTGTTCTACTATGGTGCTTTTTGTGTCTCCACATACCGCAGCACGCGACATAGCTTTGCAGACGATAAATGTAACCGTTTCAGACAGAAGAGCGGCCAATGACACGATCTGGCTTTAAGTCGATTCGATAACAAATGACGAATACGGACGGATAACTCAGGTTTTTACTACATATGAACACTTTTCACATTCTCCCGTGCAACGCGGCTGCTAGTCCCCCTTTCATGCAAAATCTTAAGTTCCTAGCTCATGTTCAAGGCACCAAAGCCAACTAAAAAGTCAATAATCGATACCTAATACTTATATTGTACTACTTCTTACTCTCTATTACATCAACTTAGAAGCTTCATCTGTGTTCTACTATGGTGCTTTTAGTGTCTCTGCATAACGCAGCACGCGACATAACTTTGCAGACGATAAGTACAACCGTTTCAGAGAGGAGAGGGGGCAATGTGACGATCTGGCTTTAAGTCGATTCGATAACAAATGACGAAAACAGACATATTTCTCAGGTTTTTACTACATATGAACACTTTCCACATTCTCCCGTGCAACGCGGCTGCTAGTCCTCCTTTCATGCAAAATATTAAGTTCCTAGCTCATGTCCAAGGCACAAAGAAGGGTAAAAAGGCAACAATCGATACCTAAAATTTGAATTGTACTACTTCTTACTAGTTATTACATCAACTTATAAAGCTTCACCTGTGTTCTACTACGGTGCTTTTTGTGTCTCCCCATAGCGCAGCATGCGACATAGCTTTGCAGACGATAAATGTAACCGTTTCAGACAGAAGAGCGGCCAACGTGACGATATGGCTTTAAGTCGATTTGATAACATATGACGAAAACGGACGGATTTCTCAGGTTTTTACTACATATGAACACTTTTCACATTCTCCCGTGCAAAGCGGCTGCTAGTCCTCCTATCATGCAGAATCTTATGTTCCTAGCTCATGTCCAAGGCACCAAAGAAGGGTAAAAAGTCAATAATCGATACGTAAAACTTGAATTGTACTACTTCTTACTGGCTATTACATCAACTTAGAAGCTTCATCTGTGTTCTACAATGGTGCATTTAGTGTCTCCGCATACCGGAGCACGCGACATAGCTTTGCAGACGATAAATGTAACGTTTTCAGACAGAACTGCGGCCAATGTGACGATCTGGCTTTAAGTCGATTCGATAACAAATGACGAAAACGGACAGATTTATCAGGTTTTTACTACATATGAACACTTTTCATACTCTCCCTTTTAACGCGGCTGCTAGTCCTCCTTTCATGCAAAATCTTAAGTTCCTAGCTCATGTCCAAGGCACCAAAGAAGGGTAAAATGTCAATAATCGATTCGTAAAACTTGAATTGTACTACTTCTTACTGGCTATTACATCACCTTAGAAGTTTCATCTGTGTTCAACTATGGTGCATTCAGTGTCTCCGCATACCGCAGCACGCGACATAGTTTGCAGGCGATAACTACAACCGTTTCAGGGAGAAGAGCGGCCAATGTGACTATCTGGCTTTAAGTCGATTCGAATACAAATGACGAACCCGGACGGGTTTCTCAGGTTTTT
Source organism: Schistocerca gregaria (assembly GCF_023897955.1). Lineage (NCBI taxonomy): Eukaryota > Metazoa > Arthropoda > Insecta > Orthoptera > Acrididae > Schistocerca > Schistocerca gregaria. The sequence continues at coordinate 446,779 of NW_026061712.1, forward strand.
ACTACATATGAACACTTCTCACATTCTCCCGTGCAACGCGTCTGCTAGTCCTCCTTTCATGCAAAACCTTAAGTTCCCAGCTCATGTCCAAGGCACCAAAGAAGGGTAAAAAGTCAAAAATCCACAACTAAAACTAGAATTGTACTACATCAACTTAGAAGCTTCATCTGTGTTCTACTATGGTGCTTTTAGTGTCTCCGCATACCGCAGCACGCGACATAGCTTTGCAAACGGTAAGTACAACCGTTTCAGAGAGAAGAGCGGCGAATGTGACGATTTGGCTTTAAGCCGATTCAATAACAAATGACGAAAACGGACGGATTTCTCAGGTGTTTACTACATATGAACACTTTTCACGTTCTCCCGTGCAACGCGGCTGCTAGTCCTCCTTTCATGCAAAATCTTAAGGTCCTAGGTGATGTCCAAGCCACCAAAGTCGGCTAAAAAGTGAATAATCGACAACTAAAATATGAATTGTACTACTTCTTACTGGCTATTACTTCAACTTAGAAGCTTCTTCTGAGTTCTACTATGGTGCTTTTAGTCTCTCCGCATACCGCAGCACGCGACATAACTTTGCAGACGATAAATGTAACCGTTTCAGAGAGAAGAGCGGCCAATGTGACGATCTGGCTTTAAATCGATTCGATAACAAATGACGAAAACGGACTGTTTTCTCAGGTTTTTACTACATATGAACACTTTTCACATTCTCCCGTACAACGCGGCTGCTAATCCTCCTTTCATGCAAAATCTTAAGGTTCCACCTCTTGTCCAAGGCACCAAAGCCGGCTAAAAATCAATAATCGATAACCAAAACTTGAATTGTACTGCTTCTTACTGGCTATTGTTTCAACTTATAAGCTTCTTCTGTGTTCTACTATGGTGCTTTTAGTGTCTCCGCATACCGCAGCACGCGACATAGCTTTGCAGACGATAAATATAACCGTCTCACAGAGAAATGCGGAAAATGTGACGATCTGGCTTTAAGTCGATTCGATAACAAATGACGAAAACGGACGGATTTCTCAGGTTTTTACTACATATGAACACTTTTCACATTCTCCCGTACAACGCGGCTGCTAATCCTCCTTTCATGCAAAATCTTAAGGTCCTAGGTCATGTCCAAGCCACCACAGCCGGCTAAAAGTGAATAATCGACAGCTAAAACTTGAATTGTACTACTTCTTACTGGCTATTACTTCAACTTAGAAGCTACTTCTGTGTTCTACTATGGTGCTTTTATTCTCTCCGCATACCGCAGCACGCGACATAGCTTTGCAGATTATAAATGTAAACGATTCAGAGAGAAGAGCGGCCAATGTGACGATCTGGCTTTGAGTCGATTTGATAACAAATGACGAAAACGGATTGATTTCTCAGGTTTTTACTACATATGAACACTTTTCACATTCTCCCGTACAACGCGGCTACTAGTCCTCCTTTCATGCCAAATGTTAAGGTCCTAGCTCATGTCCAAGGCACCAAAGCCAGCTAAGAAGTCAATAATTGATAACTAAAACTTGAATTGTACTACTTCTTACTGGCTATTACATCAACTTAGAAGCTTCATCTGTCTTCTACTATGGTGCTTTTAGTGTTTCCGCATACCGCAGCACGCGACATAGCTTTGCAGACGATAAATGTAACCGTTTCAAACAGAAGAGCGCCCAATGTGACGATCTGGCTTTAAGTCGATTTGGTAACAAATGACGAAAACGGACGGATTTCTAAGGTTCTTACTACATATGAACACTTTTCACATTCTCCCGTGCAACGCAGCTGCTAGTCCTCCTTCCATGCTAAATCATAAGTTCCTAGCGCATGTCCAAGGCACCAAAAAAGGGTAAAAAGTCAATAATCGGTACCTAAAACTTGAATTGTACTACTACTTACTGGCTATTACATCAACTTAGAAGCTTCATCTCTGATCAACTATGGTGCTTTTAATGTCTCCGCATACCGCAGCACGCGATATAGCTTTGCAGACGATAATTTACAACCATTTCATAGAGAAGAGCGGCCAATGTGACGATCTGCCTTTAACTCGATTGGATAAGAAATGACGAAAACGGACGGAATTCTCACGTTTATACTACATATGAACCCTTTTCACATTCTCTCGTGCAACGCGGCTGCTACTCCTCCTTTCATGCAAAATCTTATGGTTCCACCTCTTGTCCAAGGCACCAAAGCCGGCTAAAAATCAATAATCGATAACCAAAACTTGAATTTTACTGCTTCTTACTGGCTATTGTTTCAACTTATAAGCTTCTTCTGTGTTCTACTATGGTGCTTTTAGTGTCTCCGCATACCGCAGCACGCGACATAGCTTTGCAGACGATAAATATAACCGTCTCACAGAGAAATGCGGAAAATGTGACGATCTGGCTTTAAGTCGATTCGATAACAAATGACGAAAACGGACGGATTTCTCAGGTTATTACTACATATGAACACTTTTCACATTCTCCCGTGCAACGCGGCTGCTAGTCCTCCTTTCATGCAAAATCTTAAGGTCCTAGGTCACGTCCAAGCCACCAAAGCCGGCTAAAAAGTGAATAATCGACAACTAAAACTTGAATTGTACTACTTCTTACTGGCTATTACTTCAACTTAGAAGCTTCTTCTGTGTTTTACTATGGTGATTTTAGTGTTTCCGCATACCGCAGCATGCGACATAGCTTTGCAGACGATAAATATAACCGTCTCACAGAGAAATGCGGAAAATGTGACGATCTGGCTTTAAGTCGATTCGATAACAAATGACGAAAACGGACGGATTTCTCAGGTTTTTACTACATATGAACACTTTTCACATTCTCCCGTACAACGCGGCTGCTAATCCTCCTTTCATGCAAAATCTTAAGGTCCTAGGTCATGTCCAAGCCACCACAGCCGGCTAAAAGTGAATAATCGACAGCTAAAACTTGAATTGTACTACTTCTTACTGGCTATTACTTCAACTTGGAAGCTACTTCTGTGTTCTACTATGGTGCTTTTATTCTCTCCGCATACCGCAGCACGCGACATAGCTTTGCAGATTATAAATGTAAACGATTCAGAGAGAAGAGCGGCCAATGTGACGATCTGGCTTTGAGTCGATTTGATAACAAATGACGAAAACGGACTGATTTCTCAGGTTTTTACTACATATGAACACTTTTCACATTCTCCCGTACAACGCGGCTACTAGTCCTCCTTTCATGCAAAATGTTAAGGTCCTAGCTCATGTCCAAGGCACCAAAGCCAGCTAAGAAGTCAATAATTGATAACTAAAACTTGAATTGTACTACTTCTTACTGGCTATTACATCAACTTAGAACCTTCATCTGTCTTCTACTATGGTGCTTTTAGTGTTTCCGCATACCGCAGCACGCGACATAGCTTTGCAGACGATAAATGTAACCGTTTCAAACAGAAGAGCGCCCAATGTGACGATCTGGCTTTAAGTCGATTTGATAACAAATGACGAAAACGGACGGATTTCTAAGGTTCTTACTACATATGAACACTTTTCACATTCTCCCGTGCAACGCAGCTGCTAGTCCTCCTTCCATGCTAAATCATAAGTTCCTAGCGCATGTCCAAGGCACCAAAAAAGGGTAAAAAGTCAATAATCGGTACCTAAAACTTGAATTGTACTACTACTTACTGGCTATTACATCAACTTAGAAGCTTCATCTCTGATCAACTATGGTGCTTTTAATGTCTCCGCATACCGCAGCACGCGATATAGCTTTGCAGACGATAATTTACAACCATTTAATAGAGAAGAGCGGCCAATGTGACGATCTGCCTTTAACTCGATTGGATAAGAAATGACGAAAACGGACGGAATTCTCACGTTTATACTACATATGAACCCTTTTCACATTCTCTCGTGCAACGCGGCTGCTACTCCTCCTTTCATGCAAAATCTTATGGTTCCACCTCTTGTCCAAGGCACCAAAGCCGGCTAAAAATCAATAATCGATAACCAAAACTTGAATTGTACTGCTTCTTACTGGCTATTGTTTCAACTTATAAGCTTCTTCTGTGTTCTACTATGGTGCTTTTAGTGTCTCCGCATACCGCAGCACGCGACATAGCTTTGCAGACGATAAATATAACCGTCTCACAGAGAAATGCGGAAAATGTGACGATCTGGCTTTAAGTCGATTCGATAACAAATGACGAAAACGGACGGATTTCTCAGGTTTTTACTACATATGAACACTTTTCACATTCTCCCGTGCAACGCGGCTGCTAGTCCTCCATTCATGCAAAATCTTAAGGTCCTAGGTCACGTCCAAGCCACCAAAGCCGGCTAAAAAGTGAATAATCGACAACTAAAACTTGAATTGTACTACTTCTTACTGGCTATTACTTCAACTTAGAAGCTTCTTCTGCGTTCTACTATGGTGATTTTAGTGTTTCCGCATACCGCAGCATGCGACATAGCTTTGCAGACGATAAATGTAACCGTCTCACAGAGAAATGCGGAAAATGTGACGATCTGGCTTTAAGTCGATTCGATAACAAATGACGAAAACGGACGGATTTCTCAGGTTTTTACTACATATGAACACTTTTCACATTCTCCCGTACAACGCGGCTGCTAATCCTCCTTTCATGCAAAATCTTAAGGTCCTAGGTCATGTCCAAGCCACCACAGCCGGCTAAAAGTGAATAATCGACAGCTAAAACTTGAATTGTACTACTTCTTACTGGCTATTACTTCAACTTAGAAGCTACTTCTGTGTTCTACTATGGTGCTTTTATTCTCTCCGCATACCGCAGCACGCGACATAGCTTTGCAGATTATAAATGTAAACGATTCAGAGAGAAGAGCGGCCAATGTGACGATCTGGCTTTGAGTCGATTTGATAACAAATGACGAAAACGGACTGATTTCTCAGGTTTTTACTACATATGAACACTTTTCACATTCTCCCGTACAACGCGGCTACTAGTCCTCCTTTCATGCAAAATGTTAAGGTCCTAGCTCATGTCCAAGGCACCAAAGCCAGCTAAGAAGTCAATAATTGATAACTAAAACTTGAATTGTACTACTTCTTACTGGCTATTACATCAACTTAGAAGCTTCATCTGTCTTCTACTATGGTGCTTTTAGTGTTTCCGCATACCGCAGCACGCGACATAGCTTTGCAGACGATAAATGTAACCGTTTCAAACAGAAGAGCGCCCAATGTGACGATCTGGCTTTAAGTCGATTTGATAACAAATGACGAAAACGGACGGATTTCTAAGGTTCTTACTACATATGAACACTTTTCACATTCTCCCGTGCAACGCAGCTGCTAGTCCTCCTTCCATGCTAAATCATAAGTTCCTAGCGCATGTCCAAGGCACCAAAAAAGGGTAAAAAGTCAATAATCGGTACCTAAAACTTGAATTGTACTACTACTTACTGGCTATTACATCAACTTAGAAGCTTCATCTCTGATCAACTATGGTGCTTTTAATGTCTCCGCATACCGCAGCACGCGATATAGCTTTGCAGACGATAATTTACAACCATTTCATAGAGAAGAGCGGCCAATGTGACGATCTGCCTTTAACTCGATTGGATAAGAAATGACGAAAACGGACGGAATTCTCACGTTTATACTACATATGAACCCTTTTCACATTCTCTCGTGCAACGCGGCTGCTACTCCTCCTTTCATGCAAAATCTTATGGTTCCACCTCTTGTCCAAGGCACCAAAGCCGGCTAAAAATCAATAATCGATAACCAAAACTTGAATTGTACTGCTTCTTACTGGCTATTGTTTCAACTTATAAGCTTCTTCTGTGTTCTACTATGGTGCTTTTAGTGTCTCCGCATACCGCAGCACGCGACATAGCTTTGCAGACGATAAATATAACCGTCTCACAGAGAAATGCGGAAAATGTGACGATCTGGCTTTAAGTCGATTCGATAACAAATGACGAAAACGGACGGATTTCTCAGGTTTTTACTACATATGAACACTTTTCACATTCTCCCGTGCAACGCGGCTGCTAGTCCTCAATTCATGCAAAATCTTAAGGTCCTAGGTCACGTCCAAGCCACCAAAGCCGGCTAAAAAGTGAATAATCGACAACTAAAACTTGAATTGTACTACTTCTTACTGGCTATTACTTCAACTTAGAAGCTTCTTCTGCGTTCTACTATGGTGATTTTAGTGTTTCCGCATACCGCAGCATGCGACATAGCTTTGCAGACGATAAATGTAACCGTTTCAGAGAGAAGAGCGGCCAATGTGACGATCTGGCTTTAAGTCGATTCGATAACAAATGACGAAAACGGACGGATTTCTCAGGTTTTTACTACATATGAACACTTTTCACATTCTCCCGTGCAACGTGGCTGCTAGTCCTGCTTTCATGCAAAATCTTAAGGTCCTAGGTCATGTCCAAGCCACCAAAGTCGGCTAAAAAGTGAATAATTGACAACTAAAATATGAATTGTACTACTTCTTACTGGCTATTACTTCAACTTAGAAGCTTCTTCTGTGTTCTACTACGGTGCTTTTAGTCTCTCCGCATACCGCAGTACGCGACATAGCTTTGCAGACGATAAATGTAACCGTTTCAGAGAGAAGAGCGGCCAATGTGACGATCTGGCTTTAAGTCGATTCGATAACAAATGACGAAAACGGACGGATTTCTCAGATTTTCACTACATATGAACACTTTTCACATTCTCCCGTACAACGCAGCTGCTAGTCCTTCTTTCATGCAATATGTTAAGATCCTAGCTCATGTCCAAGGCACCAAAGCCAGCTAAAAAATCAATAATTGATAACTAAAACTTGAATAGTACTACTTCTTACTGGCTATTACATCAACTTAGAAGCTTCATCTGTCTTCTACTATGGTGCTTTTAGTGTCTCCGCATACCGCAGCACGCGACATAGCTTTGCAGACGATAAATGTAATCGTTTCAGACAGAAGAGCGCCCAATGTGACGATCTGGCTTTAAGTCGATTTGATAACAAATGACGAAAACGGACGGATTTCTCAGGTTTTTACTACATATGAACATTTTCACATTCTCCCGTGCAACGCGGCTGCTAGTCCTCCTTTCATGCAAAATCTTAAGGTCCTAGGTGATGTCCAAGCCACCAAAGTCGGCTAAAAAGTGAATAATCGACAACTAAAATATGAATTGTACTACTTCTTACTGGCTATTACTTCAACTTAGAAGCTTCTTCTGAGTTCTACTATGGTGCTTTTAGTCTCTCCGCATACCGCAGCACGCGACATAACTTTGCAGACGATAAATGTAACCGTTTCAGAGAGAAGAGCGGCCAATGTGACGATCTGGCTTTAAATCGATTCGATAACAAATGACGAAAACGGACTGTTTTCTCAGGTTTTTACTACATATGAACACTTTTCACATTCTCCCGTACAACGCGGCTGCTAATCCTCCTTTCATGCAAAATCTTAAGGTCCTAGGTCATGTCCAAGCCACCACAGCCGGCTATAAGTGAATAATCGACAGCTAAAACTTGAATTGTACTACTTCATACTGGCTATTACTTCAACTTAGAAGCTACTTCTGTGTTCTACTATGGTGCTTTAATTCTCTCCGCATACCGCAGCACGCGACATAGCTTTGCAGATTATAAATGTAAACGATTCAGAGAGAAGAGCGGCCAATGTGACGATCTGGCTTTGAGTCGATTTGATAACAAATGACGAAAAGCGGACTGATTTCTCAGGTTTTTACTACATATGAACACTTTTCACATTCTCCCGTACAACGCGGCTACTAGTCCTCCTTTCATGCAAAATGTTAAGGTCCTAGCTCATGTCCAAGGCACCAAAGCCAGCTAAGAAGTCAATAATTGATAACTAAAACTTGAATTGTACTACTTCTTACTGGCTATTACATCAACTTAGAACCTTCATCTGTCTTCTACTATGGTGCTTTTAGTGTTTCCGCATACCGCAGCACGCGACATAGCTTTGCAGACGATAAATGTAACCGTTTCAAACAGAAGAGCGCCCAATGTGACGATCTGGCTTTAAGTCGATTTGGTAACAAATGACGAAAACGGACGGATTTCTAAGGTTCTTACTACATATGAACACTTTTCACATTCTCCCGTGCAACGCAGCTGCTAGTCCTCCTTCCATGCTAAATCATAAGTTCCTAGCGCATGTCCAAGGCACCAAAAAAGGGTAAAAAGTCAATAATCGGTACCTAAAACTTGAATTGTACTACTACTTACTGGCTATTACATCAACTTAGAAGCTTCATCTCTGATCAACTATGGTGCTTTTAATGTCTCCGCATACCGCAGCACGCGATATAGCTTTGCAGACGATAATTTACAACCATTTCATAGAGAAGAGCGGCCAATGTGACGATCTGCCTTTAACTCGATTGGATAAGAAATGACGAAAACGGACGGAATTCTCACGTTTATACTACATATGAACCCTTTTCACATTCTCTCGTGCAACGCGGCTGCTACTCCTCCTTTCATGCAAAATCTTATGGTTCCACCTCTTGTCCAAGGCACCAAAGCCGGCTAAAAATCAATAATCGATAACCAAAACTTGAATTGTACTGCTTCTTACTGGCTATTGTTTCAACTTATAAGCTTCTTCTGTGTTCTACTATGGTGCTTTTAGTGTCTCCGCATACCGCAGCACGCGACATAGCTTTGCAGACGATAAATATAACCGTCTCACAGAGAAATGCGGAAAATGTGACGATCTGGCTTTAAGTCGATTCGATAACAAATGACGAAAACGGACGGATTTCTCAGGTTTTTACTACATATGATCACTTTTCACATTCTCCCGTGCAACGCGGCTGCTAGTCCTCCTTTCATGCAAAATCTTAAGGTCCTAGGTCACGTCCAAGCCACCAAAGCCGGCTAAAAAGTGAATAATCGACAACTAAAACTTGAATTGTACTACTTCTTACTGGCTATTACTTCAACTTAGAAGTTTCTTCTGTGTTTTACTATGGTGATTTTAGTGTTTCCGCATACCGCAGCATGCGACATAGCTTTGCAGACGATAAATATAACCGTCTCACAGAGAAATGCGGAAAATGTGACGATCTGGCTTTAAGTCGATTCGATAACAAATGACGAAAACGGACGGATTTCTCAGGTTTTTACTACATATGAACACTTTTCACATTCTCCCGTACAACGCGGCTGCTAATCCTCCTTTCATGCAAAATCTTAAGGTCCTAGGTCATGTCCAAGCCACCACAGCCGGCTAAAAGTGAATAATCGACAGCTAAAACTTGAATTGTACTACTTCGTACTGGCTATTACTTCAACTTAGAAGCTACTTCTGTGTTCTACTATGGTGCTTTTATTCTCTCCGCATACCGCAGCACGCGACATAGCTTTGCAGATTATAAATGTAAACGATTCAGAGAGAAGAGCGGCCAATGTGACGATCTGGCTTTGAGTCGATTTGATAACAAATGACGAAAACGGACTGATTTCTCAGGTTTTTACTACATATGAACACTTTTCACATTCTCCCGTACAACGCGGCTACTAGTCCTCCTTTCATGCAAAATGTTAAGGTCCTAGCTCATGTCCAAGGCACCAAAGCCAGCTAAGAAGTCAATAATTGATAACTAAAACTTGAATTGTACTACTTCTTACTGGCTATTACATCAACTTAGAAGCTTCATCTGTCTTCTACTATGGTGCTTTTAGTGTTTCCGCATACCGCAGCACGCGACATAGCTTTGCAGACGATAAATGTAACCGTTTCAAACAGAAGAGCGCCCAATGTGACGATCTGGCTTTAAGTCGATTTGGTAACAAATGACGAAAACGGACGGATTTCTAAGGTTCTTACTACATATGAACACTTTTCACATTCTCCCGTGCAACGCAGCTGCTAGTCCTCCTTCCATGCTAAATCATAAGTTCCTAGCGCATGTCCAAGGCACCAAAAAAGGGTAAAAAGTCAATAATCGGTACCTAAAACTTGAATTGTACTACTACTTACTGGCTATTACATCAACTTAGAAGCTTCATCTCTGATCAACTATGGTGCTTTTAATGTCTCCGCATACCGCAGCACGCGATATAGCTTTGCAGACGATAATTTACAACCATTTCATAGAGAAGAGCGGCCAATGTGACGATCTGCCTTTAACTCGATTGGATAAGAAATGACGAAAACGGACGGAATTCTCACGTTTATACTACATATGAACCCTTTTCACATTCTCTCGTGCAACGCGGCTGCTACTCCTCCTTTCATGCAAAATCTTATGGTTCCACCTCTTGTCCAAGGCACCAAAGCCGGCTAAAAATCAATAATCGATAACCAAAACTTGAATTTTACTGCTTCTTACTGGCTATTGTTTCAACTTATAAGCTTCTTCTGTGTTCTACTATGGTGCTTTTAGTGTCTCCGCATACCGCAGCACGCGACATAGCTTTGCAGACGATAAATATAACCGTCTCACAGAGAAATGCGGAAAATGTGACGATCTGGCTTTAAGTCGATTCGATAACAAATGACGAAAACGGACGGATTTCTCAGGTTATTACTACATATGAACACTTTTCACATTCTCCCGTGCAACGCGGCTGCTAGTCCTCCTTTCATGCAAAATCTTAAGGTCCTAGGTCACGTCCAAGCCACCAAAGCCGGCTAAAAAGTGAATAATCGACAACTAAAACTTGAATTGTACTACTTCTTACTGGCTATTACTTCAACTTAGAAGCTTCTTCTGTGTTTTACTATGGTGATTTTAGTGTTTCCGCATACCGCAGCATGCGACATAGCTTTGCAGACGATAAATATAACCGTCTCACAGAGAAATGCCGAAAATGTGACGATCTGGCTTTAAGTCGATTCGATAACAAATGACGAAAACGGACGGATTTCTCAGGTTTTTACTACATATGAACACTTTTCACATTCTCCCGTACAACGCGGCTGCTAATCCTCCTTTCATGCAAAATCTTAAGGTCCTAGGTCATGTCCAAGCCACCACAGCCGGCTAAAAGTGAATAATCGACAGCTAAAACTTGAATTGTACTACTTCTTACTGGCTATTACTTCAACTTAGAAGCTACTTCTGTGTTCTACTATGGTGCTTTTATTCTCTCCGCATACCGCAGCACGCGACATAGCTTTGCAGATTATAAATGTAAACGATTCAGAGAGAAGAGCGGCCAATGTGACGATCTGGCTTTGAGTCGATTTGATAACAAATGACGAAAACGGACTGATTTCTCAGGTTTTTACTACATATGAACACTTTTCACATTCTCCCGTACAACGCGGCTACTAGTCCTCCTTTCATGCAAAATGTTAAGGTCCTAGCTCATGTCCAAGGCACCAAAGCCAGCTAAGAAGTCAGTAATTGATAACTAAAACTTGAATTGTACTACATCTTACTGGCTATTACATCAACTTAGAAGCTTCATCTCTCTTCTACTATGGTGCTTTTAGTGTTTCCGCATACCGCAGCACGCGACATAGCTTTGCAGACGATAAATGTAACCGTTTCAAACAGAAGAGCGCCCAATGTGACGATCTGGCTTTAAGTCGATTTGATAACAAATGACGAAAACGGACGGATTTCTCAGGTTTTTACTACATATGAACATTTTCACATTCTCCCGTGCAACGCGGCTACTAGTCCTCCTTTCATGCAAAATGTTAAGGTCCTAGCTCATGTCCAAGGCACCAAAGCCAGCTAAGAAGTCAATAATTGATAACTAAAACTTGAATTGTACTACTTCTTACTGGCTATTACATCAACTTAGAAGCTTCATCTGTCTTCTACTATGGTGCTTTTAGTGTTTCCGCATACCGCAGCACGCGACATAGCTTTGCAGACGATAAATGTAACCGTTTCAGAGAGAAGAGCGGCCAATGTGACGATCTGGCTTTAAATCGATTCGATAACAAATGACGAAAACGGACGGATTTCTCAGGTTTTTACTACATATGAACACTTTTCACATTCTCCCGTACAACGCGGCTGCTAATCCTCCTTTCATGCAAAATCTTAAGGTCCTAGGTCATGTCCAAGCCACCACAGCCGGCTAAAAGTGAATAATCGACAGCTAAAACTTGAATTGTACTACTTCTTACTGGCTATTACTTCAACTTAGAAGCTACTTCTGTGTTCTACTATGGTGCTTTTATTCTCTCCGCATACCGCAGCACGCGACATAGCTTTGCAGATTATAAATGTAAACGATTCAGAGAGAAGAGCGGCCAATGTGACGATCTGGCTTTGAGTCGATTTGATAACAAATGACGAAAACGGACTGATTTCTCAGGTTTTTACTACATATGAACACTTTTCACATTCTCCCGTACAACGCGGCTACTAGTCCTCCTTTCATGCAAAATGTTAAGGTCCTAGCTCATGTCCAAGGCACCAAAGCCAGCTAAGAAGTCAATAATTGATAACTAAAACTTGAATTGTACTACTTCTTACTGGCTATTACATCAACTTAGAAGCTTCATCTGTCTTCTACTATGGTGCTTTTAGTGTTTCCGCATACCGCAGCACGCGACATAGCTTTGCAGACGATAAATGTAACCGTTTCAAACAGAAGAGCGCCCAATGTGACGATCTGGCTTTAAGTCGATTTGATAACAAATGACGAAAACGGACGGATTTCTAAGGTTCTTACTACATATGAACACTTTTCACATTCTCCCGTGCAACGCAGCTGCTAGTCCTCCTTCCATGCTAAATCATAAGTTCCTAGCGCATGACCAAGGCACCAAAAAAGGGTAAAAAGTCAATAATCGGTACCTAAAACTTGAATTGTACTACTACTTACTGGCTATTACATCAACTTAGAAGCTTCATCTCTGATCAACTATGGTGCTTTTAATGTCTCCGCATACCGCAGCACGCGATATAGCTTTGCAGACGATAATTTACAACCATTTCATAGAGAAGAGCGGCCAATGTGACGATCTGCCTTTAACTCGATTGGATAAGAAATGACGAAAACGGACGGAATTCTCACGTTTATACTACATATGAACCCTTTTCACATTCTCTCGTGCAACGCGGCTGCTACTCCTCCTTTCATGCAAAATCTTATGGTTCCACCTCTTGTCCAAGGCACCAAAGCCGGCTAAAAATCAATAATCGATAACCAAAACTTGAATTGTACTGCTTCTTACTGGCTATTGTTTCAACTTATAAGCTTCTTCTGTGTTCTACTATGGTGCTTTTAGTGTCTCCGCATACCGCAGCACGCGACATAGCTTTGCAGACGATAAATATAACCGTCTCACAGAGAAATGCGGAAAATGTGACGATCTGGCTTTAAGTCGATTCGATAAAAAATGACGAAAACGGACGGATTTCTCAGGTTTTTACTACATATGAACACTTTTCACATTCTCCCGTGCAACGCGGCTGCTAGTCCTCCATTCATGCAAAATCTTAAGGTCCTAGGTCACGTCCAAGCCACCAAAGCCGGCTAAAAAGTGAATAATCGACAACTAAAACTTGAATTGTACTACTTCTTACTGGCTATTACTTCAACTTAGAAGCTTCTTCTGCGTTCTACTATGGTGATTTTAGTGTTTCCGCATACCGCAGCATGCGACATAGCTTTGCAGACGATAAATGTAACCGTTTCAGAGAGAAGAGCGGCCAATGTGACGATCTGGCTTTAAGTCGATTCGATAACAAATGACGAAAACGGACGGATTTCTCAGGTTTTTACTACATATGAACACTTTTCACATTCTCCCGTGCAACGTGGCTGCTAGTCCTGCTTTCATGCAAAATCTTAAGGTCCTAGGTCATGTCCAAGCCACCAAAGTCGGCTAAAAAGTGAATAATTGACAACTAAAATATGAATTGTACTACTTCTTACTGGCTATTACTTCAACTTAGAAGCTTCTTCTGTGTTCTACTACGGTGCTTCTAGTCTCTGCGCATACCGCAGTACGCGACATAGCTTTGCAGACGATAAATGTAACCGTTTCAGAGAGAAGAGCGGCCAATGTGACGATCTGGCTTTAAGTCGATTCGATAACAAATGACGAAAACGGACGGATTTCTCAGATTTTTACTACATATGAACACTTTTCACATTCTCCCGTACAACGCAGCTGCTAGTCCTTCTTTCATGCAATATGTTAAGGTCCTAGCTCATGTCCAAGGCACCAAAGCCAGCTAAAAAATCAATAATTGATAACTAAAACTTGAATAGTACTACTTCTTACTGGCTATTACATCAACTTAGAAGCTTCATCTGTCTTCTACTATGGTGCTTTTAGTGTCTCCGCATACCGCAGCACGCGACATAGCTTTGCAGACGATAAATGTAATCGTTTCAGACAGAAGAGCGCCCAATGTGACGATCTGGCTTTAAGTCGATTTGATAACAAATGACGAAAACGGACGGATTTCTCAGGTTTTTACTACATATGAACATTTTCACATTCTCCCGTGCAACGCGGCTGCTAGTCCTCCTTTCATGCAAAATCTTAAGGTCCTAGGTCACGTCCAAGCCACCAAAGCCGGCTAAAAAGTGAATAATCGACAACTAAAACTTGAATTGTACTACTTCTTACTGGCTATTACTTCAACTTAGAAGCTTCTTCTGTGTTATACTATGGTGCTTCTAGTGTCTCCGCATACAGCAGCACGCGACATGGCTTTGCAGACGATAAATGCAACCGTTTCAGACAGAAGTGCGGCCAATGTGACGAATTGGCTTTAAGTCGATTCGATAACAAATGACGAAAACGGACGGATTTCTAAGGTTCTTACTACATACGAACACTTTTCACATTCTCCCGTGCAACGCGGCTGCTAGTCCTCTTTTAATGCAAAATCGTAAGGTCCTAGGTCATGTCCAAGCCACCAAAGTCGGCTAAAAAGTGAATAATCGACAACTAAAACTTGAATTGTACTAGTCCTTACTGGCTATTACATCAACTTAGAAGCTTTTTCTGTGTTCTACTATGGTGATTTTAGTGTTTGCGCATACCGCAGCACGCGACATAGCTTTGCAGTCGATAAATGTAACCGTTTCAGAGAGAAGAGCGGCCAATGTGACGATCTGGATTTAAGCCGATTCGATAACAACTGACGAAAACGGACGGATTTCTCAGGTGTTTACTACATATGAACACTTTTTACATTCTCCCGTGGAACGCAGCTGCTAGTCCTCCTTCCATGCAAAATCTTAAGTTCCTAGCTCATGTCCAAGGCACCAAAAAAGGGTAAAAAGTCAATAATCGATACCTAAAACTTGAATTGTACTACTTCTTACTGGCTATTACATCAACTTAGAAGTTTCATCTGTGTTGTACTATGGAGCTTTTAGTGTCTCCGGATACCGCAGCACGCGACATAGCTTTGCAGACGATAAGTACAACCGTCTCAGAGAGAAGAGCGGCCAATGTGACGATCTGGCTTGAAGCCGATTCGATAACAAATGACGAAAACGGACGGATTTCTCAGGTTTTTACTGCATATGAACATTTTCACATTCTCCCGTGCAACGCGGCTGCTAGTCCTCCTTTCATGCAAAATCTTAAGGTCCTAGGTCACGTCCAAGCCACCAAAGCCGGCTAAAAAGTGAATAATCGACAACTAAAACTTGAATTGTACTACTTCTTACTGGCTATTACTTCAACTTAGAAGCTTCTTCTGTGTTATACTATGGTGCTTCTAGTGTCTCCGCATACAGCAGCACGCGACATGGCTTTGCAGACGATAAATGCAACCGTTTCAGACAGAAGTGCGGCCAATGTGACGATCTGGCTTTAAGTCGATTCGGTAACAAATGACGAAAACGGACGGATTTCTCAGGTGTTTACTACATATGAACACTTTTCACATTCTCCCGTGCAATGCAGCTGCTAGTCCTCCTTCCATGCAACATCTTAAGTCCCTAGCTCATGTCCAAGGCACCAAAAAGGGGTAAAAAGTCAATAATCGATACCTAAAACTTGAATTGTACTACTTCTTACTGGCTATTACTTCAACTTAGAAGCTTCTTCTGTGTTCTACTATGGTGATTTTAGTGTTTCCGCATACCGCAGCACGCGACATGGCTTTGCTGACGAAAAATGTAACCGATTCAGAGAGAAAAGCGGCCAATGTGATGATCTGGCTTTAAGTCGATTCGGTAGCAAATGACGAAAACAGACGGATTTCTCAGGTTTTTACTACATATGAACTCTTTTCACATTCTCCAGTACAACGCTATTGTTAGTCCTCTTTTCATGCAAAATCGTAAGGTCCTAGGTCATGTCCAAGCCACCAAAGCCGGCTAAAAAGTGAATAATCGACAACTAAACTTGAATTGTACTACGTCTTACTGGCTATTACTTCAACTTAGAAGCTTATTCTGTGTTCTACTATCGTGCTTTTAGTCTCTCCGCAGACCGCAGCACGCGAAATAGCTTTGCAGACGATAAATGTAACTGTTTCAGAGAGAAGAGCGGCCAATGTGACATCTGGCTTTAAGTCGATTCGATGACAAATGACGATACCGGACGGCTTTCTCAGGTTTTTACTACATATGAACACTTTTCACATTCTCCCGTGCAACGCGGCTGCTAGTCCTCCTTTCATGCAAAATCTTAAGGTCCTAGGTCATGTCCAAGCCACCAAAGGCGGCTAAAATGTGAATAATCGACAACTAAAAGTAGAATTGTACTACTTCTTACTGGCTATTACTTCAACTTAGAAGCTTATTCTGTGTTCTACTCTGGTGCTTATTGTGTCTTCGCATACCGCAGCACGCGACATAGCTTTGCAGACGATAAATGTAACCGTCTTAGAGAGAAAAGTGGCCAATGTGATGATCTGGCTTTAAGTCGATTCGATAACAAATGACGAAAACAGACGGATTTCTCACGTTTTTACTACATATGAACTCTTTTCACATTCTCCAGTACAACGCTATTGTTAGTCCTCTTTTCATGCAAAATCGTAAGGTCCTAGGTCATGTCCAAGCCACAAAAGTCGGCTAAAAAGTGAATAATCGACAACTAAAACTTGAATTGTAATACTTCTTACTGGCTATTACTTCAACTTAGAAGCTTCTTCTGTGTTCTACTATGGTGCTTATAGTGTCTTCGCATACCGCAGCACGCGACATAGCCTTGCAGATGATAAATGTAACCGTTTCAGACAGAAGAGCTTCCAATGTGACGATCTGGCTTTAAGTCGATTTGATAACAAAAGACGAAAACGGACGGATTTCTAAGGTTCTTACTACATATGAACACTTTTCACATTCTCCCGTGCAACGCGGCTGCTAGTCCTCATTTCATGCAAAATCTTAAGGTCCTAGGTCATGTCCAAGCCACCAAAGCCGGCTAAAGTGAATAATCGACAACTGAAACTTGAATTGTACTACTTCTTACTGGCTATTACTTCAACTTAGAAGCTTATTCTGTGTTCTACTATGGTGCTTTTAGTCTCTCCGCAGACCGCAGCACGCGAAATAGCTTTGCAGACGATAAATGTAACTGTTTCAGAGAGAAGAGCGGCCAATGTGACAATCTGGCTTTAAGTCGATTCGATGACAAATGACGATACCGGACGGCTTTCTCAGGTTTTTACTACATATGAACACTTTTCACATTCTCCCGTGCAACGCGGCTGCTAGTCCTCCTTTCATGCAAAATCTTAAGGTCCTAGGTCATGTCCAAGCCACCAAAGGCGGCTAAAATGTGAATAATCGACAACTAAAAGTAGAATTGTACTACTTCTTACTGGCTATTACTTCAACTTAGAAGCTTCTTCTGTGATCTACTATGGTGCTTATAGTGTCTTCGCATACCGCAGCACGCGACATAGCTTTGCAGACGATAAATGTAACCGTTTCAGACAGAAGTGCGGCCAATGTGACGATCTGGCTTTAAGTCATTTCGATATCAAATGACGAAAACGGACGGATTTCTCAGGTGTTTACTTCATATGAACACTTTTTACATTCTCCCGTACAACGCGGCTGCTAGTCCTCCTTCCATGCAAAATGTTAAGGTCCTAGCCCATGTCCAAGCACCAAAACCAGCTGAAAAGTCAATAATTGATAATTAAAACTTGAATTGTACTACTTCTTACTGGCTATTACATCAACATAGAAGCTTCATCTGTCTTCTACTATGGTGCTTTTAGTGTCTCCGCATACCGCAGCACGCGACATAGCTTTGCAGACGATAAATGTAACCGTTTCAGACTGAAGAGCTTTCAATGTGACGATCTGGCTTTAAGTCGATTTGATAACAAAAGACGAAAACGGACGGATTTCTAAGGTTCTTACTACATATGAACACTTTTCACATTCTCCCGTGCAACGCGGCTGCTAGTCCTCATTTCATGCAAAATCTTAAGGTCCTAGGTCATGTCCAAGCCACCAAAGCCGGCTAAAAAGTGAATAATCGACAACTGAAACTTGAATTGTACTACTTCTTACTGGCTATTACTTCAACTTAGAAGCTTCTTCTGTGTTATACTATGGTGCTTTTAGTGTCTCCGCATACCGCAGCACGCGACATAGCTTTTCAGACGATAAATGTAACCGTTTCAGACAGAAGTGCGGCCAATGTGACGATCTGGCTTTAAGTCGTTTCGATATCAAATGACGAAAACGGACTGATTTCTCAGGTGTTTACTACATATGAACACTTTTTACATTCTCCCGTACAACGCGGCTGCTCGTCCTCCTTTCATGCAAAATGTTAAGGTCCTAGCTCATGTCCAAGGCACCAAAACCCGCTGAAAAGTCAATAATTGATAACTAAAACTTGAATTTTACTACTTCTTACTGGCTATTACATCAACTTAGAAGCTTCATCTGTCTTCTACTATGGTGCTTTTAGTGTCTCCGCATACCGCAGCACGCGACATAGCTTTGCAGACGATAAATGTAACCGTTTCAGACAGAAGAGCTTCCAATGTGACGATCTGGCTTTAAGTCGATTTGATAACAAAAGACGAAAACGGACGGATTTCT
This sequence comes from Schistocerca gregaria, assembly GCF_023897955.1. Classification (NCBI taxonomy): domain Eukaryota; kingdom Metazoa; phylum Arthropoda; class Insecta; order Orthoptera; family Acrididae; genus Schistocerca; species Schistocerca gregaria. The sequence continues at coordinate 465,745 of NW_026061712.1, forward strand.
AAGGTTCTTACTACATATGAACACTTTTCACATTCTCCCGTGCAACGCGGCTGCTAGTCCTCATTTCATGCAAAATCGTAAGGTCCTAGGTCATGTCCAAGCCACCAAAACCGGCTAAATAGTGAATAATCGACAACTGAAACTTGAATTGTACTACATCTTACTGGCTATTACTTCAACTTAGAAGCTTATTATGTGTTCTACTATGGTGCTTTTAGTCTCTCCGCAGACCGCAGCACGCGAAATAGCTTTGCAGACGATAAATGTAACTGTTTCAGAGAGAAGAGCGGCCAATGTGACAATCTGGCTTTAAGTCGATTCGATGACAAATGACGATACCGGACGGCTTTCTCAGGTTTTTACTACATATGAACACTTGTCACATTCTCCCGTGCATCGCGGGTGCTAGTCCTCCTTTCATGCAAAATCTTAAGGTCCTAGGTCATGTCCAAGCCACCAAAGGCGGCTAAAATGTGAATAATCGACAACTAAAAGTAGAATTGTACTACTTCTTACTGGCTATTACTTCAACTTAGAAACTTCTTCTGTGTTCTACTATGGTGCTTATAGTGTCTTCGCATACCGCAGCACGCGACATAGCTTTGCAGACGATAAATGTAACCGTCTCAGAGAGAAAAGCGGCCTATGTGATGATCTGGCTTTAAGTCGATTCGATAACAAATGACGAAAACAGACGGATGTCTCAGGTTTTTACTACATATGAACTCTTTTCACATTCTCCAGTGCAACGCTATTGTTAGTCCTCTTTTCATGCAAAATCGTAAGGTCCTAGGTCATGTCCAAGCCACCAAAGTCGGCTAAAAAGTGAATAATCGACAACTAAAACTTGAATTGTACTACTTCTTACTGGCTATTACTTCAACTTAGAAGCTTCTTCTGTGTTCTGCTATGGTGCCTTTAGTGTCTTCGCATACCGCAGCACGCGACATATCTTTGCAGACGATAAATGTAACCGTCTTAGAGAGAAAAGCGGCCAATGTGATGATCTGGCTTTAAGTCGATTCGATAACAAATGACGAAAACGGACGGATTTCTCAGGTTTTTACTACATATGAACACTTTTCACATTCTCCCGTGCAACGCGGCAGCTAGTCCTCTTTTCATGCAAAATCTTAAGGTCCTAGGTCATGTCCAAGCCACCAAAGGCGGCTAAATGTGAATAATCGACAACTAAAAGTAGAATTGTACTACTTCTTACTGGCTATTACTTCAAGTTAGAAGCTTCTTCTGTGATCTACTATGGTGCTTATAGTGTCTTCGCATACCGCAGCACGCGACATAGCTTTGCAGACGATAAATGTAACCGTCTCAGAGAGAAAAGCGGCCTATGTGATGATCTGGCTTTAAGTCGATTCGATAACAAATGACGAAAACAGACGGATTTCTCAGGTTTTTACTACATATGAACTCTTTTCACATTCTCCAGTGCAACGCTATTGTTAGTCCTCTTTTCATGCAAAATCGTAAGGTCCTAGGTCATGTCCAAGCCACCAAAGTCGGCTAAAAAGTGAATAATCGACAACTGAAACTTGAATTGTACTACTTCTTACTAGCTATTACTTCAACTTAGAAGCTTCTTCTGTGTTATACTATGGTGCTTTTAGTGTCTCCGCATACCGCAGCACGCGACATAGCTTTGCAGACGATAAATGTAACCGTTTCAGACAGAAGTGCGGCCAAAGTGACGATCTGGCTTTAAGTCGTTTCGATATCAAATGACGAAAACGGACTGATTTCTCAGGTGTTTACTACATATGAACACTTTTTACATTCTCCCGTACAACGCGGCTGCTCGTCCTCCTTTCATGCAAAATGTTAAGGTCCTAGCTCATGTCCAAGGCACCAAAACCCGCTGAAAAGTCAATAATTGATAACTAAAACTTGAATTTTACTACTTCTTACTGGCTATTACATCAACTTAGAAGCTTCATCTGTCTTCTACTATGGTGCTTTTAGTGTCTCCGCATACCGCAGCACGCGACATAGCTTTGCAGACGATAAATGTAACCGTTTCAGACAGAAGAGCTTCCAATGTGACGATCTGGCTTTAAGTCGATTTGATAACAAAAGACGAAAACGGACTGATTTCTCAGCATCTTACTACATATGAACACTTTTCACATTCTCCCGTGCAACGCGGCTGCTAGTCCTCATTTCATGCAAAATCTTAAGGTCCTAGGTCATGTCCAAGCCACCAAAACCGGCTAAATAGTGAATAATCGACAACTGAAACTTGAATTGTACTACATCTTACTGGCTATTACTTCAACTTAGAAGCTTATTATGTGTTCTACTATGGTGCCTTTAGTCTCTCCGCAGACCGCAGCACGCGAAATAGCTTTGCAGACGATAAATGTAACTGTTTCAGGGAGAAGAGCGGCCAATGTGACAATCTGGCTTTAAGTCGATTCGATGACAAATGACGATACCGGACGGCTTTCTCAGGTTTTTACTACATATGAACACTTGTCACATTCTCCCGTGCATCGCGGGTGCTAGTCCTCCTTTCATGCAAAATCTTAAGGTCCTAGCTCATGTCCAAGCCACCAAAGGCGGCTAAAATGTGAATAATCGACAACTAAAAGTAGAATTGTACTACTTCTTACTGGCTATTACTTCAGCTTAGAAACTTCTTCTGTGTTCTACTATGGTGCTTATAGTGTCTTCGCATACCGCAGCACGCGACATAGCTTTGCAGACGATAAATGTAACCGTCTCAGAGAGAAAAGCGGCCAATGTGATGATCTGGCTTTAAGTCGACTCGATAACAAATGACGAAAACAGACGGATTTCTCAGGTTTTTACTACATATGAACTCTTTTCACATTCTCCAGTGCAACGCTATTGTTAGTCCTCTTTTCATGCAAAATCGTAAGGTCCTAGGTCATGTCCAAGCCACCAAAGTCGGCTAAAAAGTGAATAATCGACAACTAAAACTTGAATTGTACTACTTCTTACTGGCTATTACATCAACATAGAAGCTTCTTCCGTGTTCTACTATGGTGCTTATAGTGTCTTCGCATACCGCAGCACGCGACATAGCGTTGCAGACGATAAATGTAACCGTTTCAGACAGAAGTGCGGCCAATGTGACGATCTGGCTTTAAGTCGTTTCGATATCAAATGACGAAAACGGACGGATTTCTCAGGTGTTTACTACATATGAACACTTTTTACATTCTCCCGTACAACGCGGCTGCTAGTCCTCCTTTCATGCAAAATCGTAATGTCCTAGGTCATGTCCAAGCCACCAAAGCCGGCTAAAAAGTGAATAATCGACAACTGAAACTTGAATTGTACTACTTCTTACTGGCTATTACATCAACTTAGAAGCTTCATCTGTCTTCTACTATGGTGCTTTTAGTGTCTCAGCATACCGCAGCACGCGACATAGCTTTGCAGACGATAAATGTAACCGTTTCAGACAGAAGAGCTTCCAATGTGACGATCTGGCTTTAAGTCGATTTGATAACAAATGACGAAAACGGACGGATTTCTAAGGTTCTTACTACATATGAACACTTTTCACATTCTCCCGTGCAACGCGGATGCTAGTCCTCATTTCATGCAAAATCTTAAGGTCCTAGGACATGTCCAAGCCACCATAGCCGGCTAAAAAGTGAATAATCGACAACTGAAACTTGAATTGTACTACTTCTTACTGGCTATTACATCAACTTAGAAGCTTCTTCTGTGTTCTACTATGGTGCTTATAGTGTCTTCGCATACCGCAGCACGCGACATAGCCTTGCAGACGATAAATGTAACCGTCTCAGAGAGAAGAGCGGCCAATGTGGCGATCTGGCTTTAAGTCGATTCGATAACAAATGACGAAAACGGACGGATTTTCAGGTGTTTACTACATATGAACACTTTTCACATTCTCCCGTGCAATGCAGCTGCTAGTCCTCCTTCCATGCAAAATCTTAAGTTCCTAGCTCATGTCCAAGACACCAAAAAAGGGTAGAAAGTCAATAATCGATACCTAAAACTTGAATTGTACTACTTCTTACTGGCTATTACTTCAACTTAGAAGCTTCTTCTGTGTTCTACTATGGTGCTTATAGTGTCTTTGCATACCGCAGCACGTGACATAGCTTTGCAGACGATAAATGTAACCGTTTCAGACAGAAGTGCGGCCAATGTGACGATCTGGCTTTAAGTCGTTTCGATATCAAATGACGAAAACGGACGGATTTCACAGGTGTTTACTACATATGAACACTTTTTACATTCTCCCGTACAACGCGGCTGCTAGTCCTCCTTTCATGCAAAATGTTAAGGTCCTAGCTCATGTCCAAGGCACCAAAACCAGCTGAAAAGTCAATAATTGATAACTAAAACTTGAATTGTACTACTTCTTACTGGCTATTACATCAACTTAGAAGCTTCATCTGTCTTCTACTATGGTTACTTTTAGTGTCTCCGCATACCGCAGCACGCGACATAGCTTTGCAGACGACAAATGTAACCGTTTCAGACAGAAGAGCTTCCAATGTGATGATCTGGCTTTAAGTCGATTTGATAACAAAAGACGAAAACGGACGGATTTCTAAGGTTCTTACTACATATGAACACTTTTCACATTCTCCCGTGCAACGCGGCTGCTAGTCCTCATTTCATGCAAAATCTTAAGGTCCTAGGTCATGTCCAAGCCACCAAAACCGGCTAAAAAGTGAATAATCGACAACTGAAACTTGAATTGTACTACTTCTTACTGGCTATTACTTCAACTTAGAAGCTTATTCTGTGTTCTACTATGGTGCTTTTAGTCTCTCCGCAGACCGCAGCACGCGAAATAGTTTTGCAGACGATAAATGTAACTGTTTCAGAGAGAAGAGCGGCCAATGTGACAATCTGGCTTTAAGTCGATTCGATGACAAAGGACGATACCGGACGGCTTTCTCAGGTTTTTACTACATATGAACACTTCTCACATTCTCCCGTGCAACGCTGCTGCTAGTCCTCCTTTCATGCAAAATCTTAAGGTCCTAGGTCATGTCCAAGCCACCAAAGACGGCTAAAATGTGAATAATCGACAACTAAAAGTAGAATTGTACTACTTCTTACTGGCCATTACTTCAACTTAGAAGCTTCTTCTGTGTTCTACTATGGTGCTTATAGTGTTTTCGCATACCGCAGCACGCGACATAGCTTTGCAGACGATAAATGTAACCGTCTTAGAGAGAAAAGCGGCCAATGTGATGATCTGGCTTTAAGTCGATTCGATAACAAATGACGAAAACAGACGGATTTCTCAGGTTTTTACTACATATGAACTCTTTTCACATTCTCCAGTGCAACGCTATTGTTAGTCCTCTTTTCATGCAAAATCGTAAGGTCCTAGGTCATGTCCAAGCCACCAAAGTCGGCTAAAAAGTGAATAATCGACAACTAAAACTTGAATTGTACTACTTCTTACTGGCTATTACTTCAACTTAGAAGCTTCTTCTGTGTTCTACTATGGTGCTTATAGTGTCTTCGCATACCGCAGCACGCGACATAGCTTTGCAGACGATAAATGTAACCGTTTCAGACAGAAGTGCGGCCAATGTGACGATTTGGCTTTAAGTCGTTTCGATATCAAATGACGAAAACGGACGGATTTCTCAGGTGTTTACTACATATGAACACTTTTTACATTCTCCCGTACAACGCGGCTGCTAGTCCTCCTTTCATGCAAAATGTTAAGGTCCTAGCTCATGTCCAAGGCACCAAAACCAGCTGAAAAGTCAATAATTGATAACTAAAACTTGAATTGTACTACTTCTTACTGGCTATTACATCAAATTAGAAGCTTCATCTGTCTTCTACTATGGTGCTTTTAGTGTCTCCGCATACCGCAGCACGCGACATAGCTTTGCAGACGATAAATGTAACCGTTTCAGAGAGAAGAGCGGCCAATGTGACGATCTGACTTTAAGTCGATTTGATAACAAAAGACGAAAACAGACGGATTTCTAAGGTTCTTACTACATATGAACACTTTTCACATTCTCCCGTGCAACGCGGCTGCTAGTCGTCATTTCATGCAAAATCTTAAGGTCCTAGGTCATGTCCAAGCCACCAAAGCCGGCTAAAAAGTGAATAATCGACAACTGAAACTTGAATTGTACTACTTCTTACTGGCTATTACTTCAACTTAGAAGCTTCTTCTGTGTTCTACTATGGTGCTTATAGTGTCTTTGCATTCCGCAGCACGCGACATAGCTTTGCAGACGATAAATGTAACCGTCTCAGAGAGAAAATCGGCCAATGTGATGATCTGGCATTAAGTCGATTCGGTAACAAATGACGAAAACGGATGGATTTCTCAGGTTTTTACTACATATGAACACTTTTCACATTCTCCCGTACAACGCGGCTGCTAGTCCTCCTTTCATGCAAAATGTTAAGGTCCCAGCTCATGTCCAAGGCACCAAAACCAGCTAAAATTCAATAGTTGATAACTAAAACTTGAATTGTACTACTTCTTACTGGCTATTACATCAACTTAGAAGCTTCATCTGTCTTCTACTATGGTGCTTTTAGTGTCTCCGCATACCGCAGCACGCGACATAGCTTTGCAGACGATAAATGTAACCGTTTCAGACAGACGTGCGCCCAATGTGACGAATTGGCTTTAGGTCGATTCGATAACAAATGACGAAAATGGACGGATTTCTCAGGTTTTTACTACATATGAATACTTTTAACATTCTCACTTGCAACTTGGCTGCTAGTCCTCCTTTCATGCAGAATCTTAAGGTCCTAGCTCATGTCCAAGGCACCAAAGCAAGCTAAATAGCCAATAATCGATACCTAAAACTTGAATTGTACTACTTCTTACTGGCTATTACTTCAACTTAGAAGCTTCTTCTGTGTTCTACTATGGTGCTTATAGTGTCTTCGCATACCGCAGCTCGCGACATAGCTTTGCAGACGATAAATGTAACCGTCTCAGAGAGAAAAGCGGCCAATGTGATGATCTGGCTTTAAGTCGATTCGGTAACAAATGACGAAAACGGACGGATTTCTCAGGTTTTTACTACATATGAACACTTTTCACATTCTCCCGTGCAACGCGGCTGCTAGTCCTCTTTTCATGCAAAATCGTAAGGTCCTAGGTCATGTCCAAGCCACCAAAGTCGGCTAAAAAGTGAATAATCGACAACTAAAACTTGAATTGTACTACTTGTTACTGGCTATTACTTCAACTTAGAAGCTTCTTCTGTGTTATACTTTGTGCTTTTAGTGTCTGCGCATACCGCAGCACGCGACATAGCTTTGCAGACGATAAATGTAACCGTTTCAGACAGAAGAGCTTCCAATGTGACGATCTGGCTTTAAGTCGATTTGATAACAAATGACGAAAACGGACGGATTTCTAAGGTTTTTACTACATATGAACACTTTTCACATTCTCCCGTGCAACGCGGCTGCTAGTCCCTCATTTCATGCAAAATCTTAAGGTCCTAGGTCATGTCCAAGCCACCAAAGCCATCTAAAAAGTGAATAATCGACAACTGAAACTTGAATTTTACTACTTCTTACTGGATATTACTTCAACTTAGAAGCTTATTCTGTGTTCTACTATGGTGCTTTTAGTCTCTCCGCAGACCGCAGCACGCGAAATAGCTTTGCAGACGATAATTGTAACCGTCTCAGAGAGAAAAGCGGCCAATGTGACGATCTGGCCTTAAGTCGATTCGATAACAAATGACGAAAACGGACGGATTTCTCAGGTTTTTACTACATATGAACACTTTTCACATTCTCCCGTGAAACACGGCTGCTAGTCCTCCTTTCATGAAGAATCTTAAGTTCCTAGCTCATGTCCAAGGCACCAAAGCCAGCTAAAAAGTCAATAATCGATACCTAAAACTTGAATTGTACTATTTTTTACTAGCTATTACATCAACTTAGATGCTTCATCTGTGTTCTGCTATGGTGCGTTTAGTGTCTCCGCATACCGCAGACCGCGACTTAGGTTTGCAGACGATAAATGTAACCGTTTCAGACAGAACAGTAGCCAAATAGACGATCGGGCTTTAAGTCGATTCGATATCAAATGACGAACACGGACGGATTTCTCAGGTTTTTACTACACATGAACACTTTTCACATTCTCCCGCGCAGCGCGGCTGCTAGTCCTCCGTTCATGCAGAATCTTAAGTTCCTAGCTCATGCCCAAGGCACCAAAAAAGGGTATAAAGTTAATAATCGATAGCTAAAACTTGAATTGTACTACTTCTTAATGGCTATTACTTCAAATTAGAAGCTTCATCTGTGTTCTACTATGGTGCTTTTAGTGTCTCCGCAAACCGCAGCACGCGACATAGCTTTGCGGACGATAAGTACAACCGTTTCAGAGAGAAGAGCGGCCAATGTGACGATCTGGCTTTAAGTCGATTCGATAACAAATGACGAAAACTTACAGGATTTCTCATGTTTTTACTACATATGAACACTTTTCTCATTCTCCCGTGCAACTCGGCTGCTAGTCCTCCGTTCATGCAGAATCTTAAGTTCCTAGCTCATGTCCAAGGCACCAAAGCCAGCTAAAACGTCAATAATCGATACCTAAAACTTGAATTTTACTACTTCTTACTGGCTATTACATCAACTTAGAAGCTTCATCTGTGTTCTACTATGGTGCTTTTAGTGTCTCCGCATACCGCAGCACGCGACATAGCCTTGCGGACGATAAGGACAACCGTTTCAGAAAGAAGAGCGGCCAATGTGACGATCTGGATTTAAGTCGATTTCATAACAAATGACGAAAACGGACGGATTTCTCAGGTTTTTACTACATATGAACACTTTTCACATTCTCCCGTGCAACTCGGCTGCTAGTCCTCCTTTCATGCAGAATCTGAAGGTCCTAGCTCATGTCCAAGGCACCAAAGCCAGCTAAAAAGTCAATAATCGATACCTAAAAGTTGAATTGTAGTACTTCTTACTGGCTATTACATCAACTTAAAAGCTTCATCTGTGTTCTACTATGGTGCTTTTAGTGTCTCCGTACATCGCAGCACGCGACATAGGTTTGCGGACGATAAGTACAACCGTTTCAGGAGAAGAGCGACGAATGTGACGATCTGGCTTTAAGTCGATTCGATAACAAATTACGAAAACGGACAGATTTCTCAGGTTTTTACTACATATGAACACTTTTCTCATTCTCCCGTGCAACTCGGCTGCTAGTCCTCCTTTCATGCAGAATCTTAAGGTCCTAGCTCATGTCCAAGGCACCAAAGCCAGCTAAAAAGTCAATAATCGATACCTAAAACTTGAATTGTACTACTTCTTAAAGGCTATTACTTCAAATTAGAAGCTTCATCTGTGTTCTACTATGGTGCTTTTAGTGTCTCCGCAAACCGCAGCACGCGACATAGCTTTGCGGACGATAAGTACAACCGTTTCAGAGAGAAGAGCGGCCAATGTGACGATCTGGCTTTAAGTCGATTCGATAACAAATGACGAAAACGGACAGGATTTCTCATGTTTTTACTACATATGAACACTTTTCTCATTCTCCCGTGAAACTCGGCTGCTAGTCCTCCTTTCATGCAGAATCTTAAGGTCCTAGCTCATGTCCAAGGCACCAAAGCCAGCTAAAAAGTCAATAATCGATACCTAAAACTTGAATTGTACTACTTCTTAATGGCTATTACTTCAAATTAGAAGCTTCATCTGTGTTCTACTATGGTGCTTTTAGTGTCTCCGCAAACCGCAGCACGCGACATAGCTTTGCGGACGATAAGTACAACCGTTTCAGAGAGAAGAGCGGCCAATGTGACGATCTGGCTTTAAGTCGATTCGATAACAAATGACGAAAACTTACAGGATTTCTCATGTTTTTACTACATATGAACACTTTTCTCATTCTCCCGTGCAACTCGGCTGCTAGTCCTCCGTTCATGCAGAATCTTAAGTTCCTAGCTCATGTCCAAGGCACCAAAGCCAGCTAAAACGTCAATAATCGATACCTAAAACTTGAATTTTACTACTTCTTTCTAGCTATTACATCAACTTAGATGCTTCAACTGTGTTCTACTATGGTGCTTTTAGTGTCTCCGCGTACCGCACCACGCGACATAGCTTTGCAGACGATAAATGTAACCGTTTCAGTCAGAAGAGCGGCCAATGTGACGATCTGGCTTTAGGTCGATTCGATAAGAAGTGACGAAAACGGACGGATTTCTCAGGTTTTTACTACGTATGAACACTTTTCACATTCTCCTGTGCAACTCGGCTGCTAGTCTTCCTTTCATGCACAATCTTAAGTTCCTAGCTCATGTCCAAGGCACCAAAGAAGGGTAAAAAGTCAATAATCGATACCTAAAACTTGAATTGTACTACTTCTTACTGGCTATTACATCAACTTAGAAGCTTCATCTGTGTTCTACTATGGTGCTTTTAGTGTCTCCGCATACCGCAGCACGCAACATAGCCTTGCGGACGATAAGGACAACCGTTTCAGAGAGAAGAGCAGCCAATGTGACGATCTCGATTTAAGTCGATTTCATAACAAATGACGAAAACGGAAGGATTTCTCAGGTTTTTACTACATATGAACACTTTTCACATTCTCCCGAGCAACTCGGCTGCTAGTTCCCCTTTGATGCAGAATCTGAAGGTCCTAGCTCATGTCCAAGGCACCAAAGCCAGCTAAAATGTCAATAATCGATACCTATAACTTGAATTTTTCTACTTCTTAATGGCTATTACATCAACTTAGAAGCTTCATCTGTGTACTACTATGGTGCTTTTAGTGTCTCCGCATATCGCAGCACGCGACATAGCTTTGCGGACGATAAGTACAACCGTTTCAGGAGAAGAGCGGCGAATGTGACGATCTGGCTTTAAGTCGATTCGATAACAAATTACGAAAACGGACATATTTCTCATGTGTTTACTACATATGAACACTTTTCTCATTCTCCCGTGCAACTCGGCTGCTAGTCCTCCTTTCATGCAGAATCTTAAGGTCCTAGCTCATGGCCAAGGCACCAAAGCCAGCTAAAAAGTCAATAATCGATACCTAAAACTTGAATTGTACTACTTCTTAATGGCTATTACTTCAAATTAGAAGCTTCATCTGTGTTCTACTATGGTGCTTTTAGTGTCTCCGCATACCGCAGCACGCGACATAGCTTTGCGGACGATAAGTACAACCGTTTCAGAGAGAAGAGCGGCCAATGTGACGATCTGGGTTTAAGTCGATTCGATAACAAATAACGAAAACGGACGGATTTCTCAGGTTTTTACTACATATGAACACTTTTCACATTCTCCCATGCAACTCTGCTGCTAGTCCTCCTTTCATGCAGAGTCTTAAGCTCCTAGCTCATGTCCAAGTCACCAAAGCCAACTAAAACGTCAATAATCGATACCTAAAACTTGAATTTTACTACTTCTTTCTATCTATTACATCAACTTAAATGCTTCATCTGTGTTCTACTATGGTGCTTTTAGTGTCTCCGCGTACCGCACCACGCGACATAGCTTTGCAGACGATAAATGTAACCGTTTCAGTCAGAAGAGCGGCCAATGTGACGATCTGGGTTTAAGTCGATTCGATAACAAATGACGAAAACGGACGGATTTCTCAGGTTTTTACTACATATGATCACTTTTCACATTGTCCCATGCAACGCGGCTGCTAGTCCTCCTTTCATGCAAAATCTTTAGTTTCTAGCTCATGTCCAAGGCACCAAAGATGGGTAAAAAGTCAACAATCGATAACAGAACTTGAACTATACTACTTCATACTAACTATTATATCAACTTAGAAGCTTCATTTGTGTTCTACTATGGTGCTTTTAGTGTCTCCGCATACCGCAGCACGCGACATAGCTTTGCAGACGATAAGTACAACCGTTTCAGAGAGAAGAGCGGCAAATGTGACGATCTGGCTTTAAGTCGATTCGATAACAAATGACGAAAACGGACGGATTTCTCAGGTTTTTACTACATATGAACAATTTTCACATTCTCCCGTGCAACGCGGCTGCTAGTCTTCCTTTCACGCAAAATCTTAAGGTCCTAGGTCATGTCCAAGCCACCAAAGCCGGCTAAAAAGTGAATAATCGACAACTAAAACTTGAATTGTACTACTTCTTACTGACTATTACATCAACTTAGAAGCTTCATCTGTGTTCTACTATGGTGCTTTTAGTGTCTCCGCATACCGCAGCACGCGACATAGCTTTGCAGACGATAAGTAAAACCGTTTCAGAGAGAAGAGTGGCCAATGTGACGATCTGGCTTTAAGTTGATTTGATAACTAATGATGAAAACGGACGGATTTCTCAGGTTTGTACTACATATGAACACTTTTCACATTCTCCCGTGCAACTCGGCTGCTAGTCCTCCTTTCATGAAGAAACTTAAGTTCCTAGCTCATGTCCAAAGCACCTAAGCCAGCTAAAAAGACAATAATCGATACCTAAAACTTGAATTGTACTATTTCTTACTAGCTATTACATCAACTTAGATGCTTCATCTGTGTTCTACTATGGTGGTTTTAATGTCTCCGCATACCGCAGCACGCGTCATAGCTTTGCAGACGATAAGTACAATCGTTTCAGAGAGAAGAGCGGCAAATGTGACGATCTGGCTTTAAGTCGATTCGATAACAAATGACGAAAACGGACGGATTTCTCAGGTTTTTACTACATATGAACACTTTTTACATTCTCCCATGCACACGTGGCTGCTAGTCCTCCTTTCATGCAAAATCTTAATATCCTAACTCATGTCCAAGGCACCAAAGAAGGGTAAAAAGTCAATAATCGATACCTAAAACTTGAATTGTACTACTTCTTACTGGCTATTACATCAACTTAGAAACTTCATCCGTGTTCTACTATGGTGCTTTTAGGGTCTCCACATACCGCAGCACGCGACATAGCTTTGCAGACGATAAGTACAACCGTTTCAGAGAGAAGAGAGGCCAATGTGGCGATCTGGCTTTAAGTCGATTCGATAACAAATGACGAAAACGGACGGATTCTCAGGTTTTTACTACATATGAACACTTTTCACATTCTCCTGTGCAACTCGGCTACTAATCCTCCTTTCATGCAGAATCTTAAGGTCCTAGCTCATGTCCAAGGCACCAAAGAAGAGAAAAAGTCAATAATCGATAACAAAAACTTGAATTGTACTACTTCATACTGACCATTACATCAACTTGGAAGCTTCATCTGTGTTTTACTATGGTGCTTTTAGTGTCTCCGCATACCGCAGCACGCGACATAGCTTTGCAGACGATAAGTACAACCGTTCCAGAGAGAATAGCGGCAAATGTGACGATCTGGCTTTAAGTCGATTCGATAACAAATGACGAAAACGGACGGATTTCTCAGGTTTTTACTACATAAGAACACTTTTCACATTCTCCCGTGCACACGCGGCTGCTAGTCCTCCTTTCATGCAAAATCTTAATATCCTAACTCATGTCCAAGGCACAAAAGAAGGGTAAAAAGTCAATAATCGATACCTAAAACCTGAATTGTATTACTTCTTACTGGCTATTACATCAACTTAGAAACTTCATCCGTGTTCTACTATGGTGCCTTTAGGGTCACCACATACCGCAGCACGCGACATAGCTTTGCAGACGATAAGTACAACCGTTTCAGAGAGAAGAGCGGCCAATGTGGCGATCTTGCTTTAAATCGATTCGATAACAAATGACGAAAACGGATGGATTTCTCAGGTTTTTACTACATATGAACACTTTTCACATTCTCCCGTGCAACGCGGCTGCTAGTCTTCCTTTAATGCAAAACCTTAAGGTCCTAGGTCATGTCCAAGCCACCAAAGCCGGCTAAAAAGTTGATAATCGACAACTAAAACTTAAATAGTACTACCTCTTACTGGCTATTACTTCAACTTAGAAGCTTCTTCTGTGTTCTAATATGGTGCTTTTAATGTCTCCGCATACCGCAGCACGCGACATAGCTTTGCAGACGATAAATCGTCTCAGAGAGAAAACCGGCCAATGTGACGATCTGGCTTTATGTCGATACGATAACAAATGACGAAAACCCACGGATTACTCAGGTTTTTACTACATATAAATACTTTTCACATTCTCCCGTGCAACGCGGCTGCTAGTCCTCCTTTCATGTAAAATCTTAAGGTTCCACCTCATGTCCAAGACACCAAAGCCGGCTAAAAAGTGATTAATCGACAACTAAAACTTAAATAGTAGTACTTCTTACTGGCTATTACTTCAACTTAGAAGCTTCTTCTGTGTTCTAATATGGTGCTTTTAGTGTCTCTGCATACCGCAGCACGCGACATAGCTTTGCAGACGATAAATGTAACCGTATCAGAGAGAAAAGCGGCCTATGTGACTATCTGGCTTTAAGTCGATACGATAACATTATGATGAAAACCCAAGGATTACTCAGGTTTTTACTACATATGAACACTTTTCACGTTCTCCCGTGCAACTCGGCTGCTAGTCCTCCTTTCATGCAAAATCTTAAGGTCCTAGGTCATGTCCAAGCCACCAAAGCCGGCTAAAAAGTGAATAATCGACAACTAAAACTTGAATTTTACTACTTGTTACTGGCTATTACTTCAACTTAAAAGCTCCTTCTGTGTTCTACTATGATGCTTTAAGTGTCTCCGCATACCGCAGCACGCGACATAGCTTTGCAGACGAAAAATGTAACCGTCTCAGAGAGAAAAGCTGCCAATGTGACAATCTGGCTTTAAGTCGACTCGATAACAAATGATGAAAATGGACAGATTTCTCAGGTTTTTACTACATATGAACACTTTTCACATTCTCCCATGCAACGCGGCAGCTAGTCCTCCATTCATGCAAAATCTTAAGGTCCTAGGTCATGTCCAAGCCACCAATGCCGGCTAAAAAGTGAATAATCGACAACTAAAACTTGAATTGTACTACTTCTTACTGGCTATTACTTCAACATAGAAGCTTCTTCTGTGTTCTAATATGGTGCTTTTAGTGTCTCCGCATACCGCAGCACGCGACATAGCTTTGCTGACGATAAATGTAACCGTCTCAGAGAGAAAAGCGGCCAATGTGACGATCTGGCTTTAAGTCGATACGATAACAAATGACGAAAACGGACTGATTTCTCAGGTTTTTACTACATATGAACACTTTTCACATTCTCCCGTGCAACGCGGCTGCTAGTCCTCCTTTCATGCAAATCCTTAAGGTCCTAGGTCATATCCAAGCCACCAAAGTCGGCTAAAATGTGAATAATCTATAATTAAAACTTGAATTGTACTACTTCTTACTGGCTATTACTTCAACTTAGAAACTTATTCTGAGTTCTACTGTGGTGCTGTTAGTGTTTCCGTATACCGCAGCACGCGACATAGCTTTGCAGACGATAAATGTAACCGTTTCAGAGAGAAGAGCAGCCATTGTGACGATCTGGTTTTAAATCGATTCGATAACAAATGACGAAAACGGACGGATTTCTCAGGTTGTTACTACATATGAACACTTTTCACATTCTCCGTGCAACGCGGCTGCTAGTCTTCCTTTCATGCAAAATCTTAATGTCCTAGGTCATGTCCAAGCCACCAAAGCCGGTTAAAAAGTGATTAATCGACAACTAAAACTTAAATAGTACTACTACTTACTGGCTATTACTTCTACTTAGAAGCTTCTTCTGTGTTCTAATATGGTGCTTTTAGTGTCTCCGCATACCGCAGCATGCGACATAGCTTTGCAGACGATTAATGTAACCGTTTCAGAGAGAAGAGCGGCCAATGTGAAGATCTGGCTTTAAATCGATTCGATAACAAATGACGAAAACGGACGGATTTCTCAGGTTTTTACTACATATGAACACTTTTCACATTCTCCCGTGCAACGCGGCTGCTAGTCTTCCTTTCATGCAAAATCTTAAGGTTCCACCTCATGTCCAAGCCACCAAAGCTGGCTAAAACGTGAATAATCGATAACTAAAACTTGAATTGTACTACTTCTTACTGGCGATTACTTAGACTTAGAAGCTTCTTCTGTGTTCTACTATGGTGCTTTTAGTGTCTCCGCATACCGCAGCATGCGACATAGCTTTGCAGACGATTAATGTAACCGTCTCAGAGAGAAAAGCGGCCAATGTGTCGATCTGAATTTAAGTCGATTCGATAACATATGACGAAAACGGACGGATTTCTCAGGTTTTTACTACATATGAACACTTTTCACATTCTCCCGTGCAACGCGGCTGCTAGTCTTCCTTTCATGCAAAATCTTAAGTTTCCACCTCATGTCCAAGCCACCAAAGCCGGCTAAAAAGTGAATAATCGATAACTAAAACTTGAATTGTACTACTTCTTACTGGCTATTACTTCAACTTAGTGCTTCTTCTGTGTTCTACTATGGTGCTTTTAGTGTCTCCGCATACCGCAGCACGCGACATAGCTTTGCACACGATTAATGTAACCGTCTCAGAGAGAAAAGCGGCCAATATGACGATCGGGCTTTAAGTCGATTCGATAACAAATGACGAAAACGGACGGATTTCTCAGGTTTTTACTACATATGAACACTTTTCACATTCTCCCGTGCAACGCGGCTACTAGTCCTGCTTTCATGCAAAATCGTAAGGTCCTAGGTCATGTCCAAGCCACCAAAGCCGGCTAAAAAGTGAATAATCGACAACTAAAACTTGAATTGTACTACTTCTTACTGGCTATTACTTCAACTTAGAAGCTTCTTCTGTGTTCTACTATGGTGCTTTTAGTGTTTCCGCATAACGCAGCACGCGACATAGCTTTGCAGACCATAAATGTAACCGTTTCAGAGAGAAGAGCGTCCAATGTGGCGATCTGGCTTTAAATCGATTCGATAACAATTGACGAAAACGGACGGATTTCTCAGGTTTTTACTACATATGAACACTTTTCACATTCTCCCGTGCAACGCGGCTGCTAGTCTTCCTTTCTTGCAAAATCTTAAGGTCCTAAGACATGTCCAAGCCACCAAAGCCGGTTAAAAAGTGATTCAACGACAACTAAAACTTAAATAGTACTACTTTTTACTGGCTATTACTTCAACTTAGAAGCTTCTTCTCTGTTCTACTATGGTGCTTTTAGTGTTTCCGCATACCGCAGCACGCGACATAGCTTTGCAGACGATAAATGTAAACGTTTCGGAGAGAAGAGCGGCCACTGTGACGATCTGGCTTTAAATCGATTCGATAACAAATGACGAAAACGGACGGATTTCTCAGGTTTTTACTACATATGAACACTTTTCACATTCTCCCGTGCAACGCGGCTGCTAGTCTTCCTTTCATGCAAAATCTTAATGTCCTAGGTCATGTCCAAGCCACCAAAGCCGGTTAAAATGTGATTAATCGACAACTAAAACTTAAATAGTACTACTACTTACTGGCTATTACTTCTACTTAGAAGCTTCTTCTGTGTTTTAATATGGTGCTTTTAGTGTCTCCGCATACCGCAGCATGCGACATAGCTTTGCAGACGATTAATGTAACCGTTTCAGAGAGAATAGCGGCCAACGTGACGATCTGGCTTTAAATCGATTCGATAACAAATGACGAAAACGGACGGATTTCTCAGGTTTTTACTACATATGAACACTTTTCACATTCTCCCGTGCAACGCGGCTGCTAGTCTTCCTTTCATGCAAAATCTTAAGGTTCCACCTCATGTCCAAGCCACCAAAGCTGGCTAAAACGTGAATAATCGATAACTAAAACTTGAATTGTACTACTTCTTACTGGCGATTACTTAGACTTAGAAGCTTCTTCTGTGTTCTACTATGGTGCTTTTAGTGTCTCCGCATACCGCAGCACGCGACATAGCTTTGCACACGATTAATGTAACCGTCTCAGAGTGAAATGCGGCCAATATGACGATCGGGCTTTAATCGATTCGATAACAAATGACGAAAACGGACGGATTTCTCAGGTTTTTACTACATATGAACACTTTTCACATTCTCCCGTGCAACGCGGCGCTAGTCTTCCTTTCATGCAAAATGTTAAGGTCCTAGGTCATGTCCAAACCACCAAAGCCAGCTAAAAAGTGATTAAACGACAACTATAACTTGAATTGTACTACTTCTTACTTGCTATTACTTCAACTTATAAGCTTCTTCTGTGTTCTAATATGGTGCTTTTAGTGTCTCCGCATACCGCAGCACGCGACATAGCTTTGCAGACGATAAATGTAACCGTCTCAGAGAGAAGAGCGGCCAATGTGACGATCTGGCTTTAAATCGATTCGATAACAAATGACGAAAACGGACGGATTTCTCAGGTTTTTACTACATATGAACACTTTTCACATTCTCCAGTGCAACGCGGCTGCTATTCCTCCTTTCATGCAAATCCTTAAGGTCCTAGGTCATATCCTAGCCACCAAAGCCGTCTAAAATGTGAATAATCTATATTAAAACTTGAATTGTACTACTTCTTACTGGCTATTACTTCAACTTAGAAACTTATTCTGAGTTCTACTGTGGTGCTTTTAGTGTTTCCGTATACCGCAGCATTCGACATAGCTTTGCAGACGATAAATGTAACCGTTTCAGAGAGAAGAGCGGCCATTGTGACGATCTGGCTTTAAATCGATTCGATAACAAATGACGAAAACGGACGGATTTCTCAGGTTTTTACTACATATGAACACTTTTCACATTCTCCCGTGCAACGCGGCTGCTAGTCTTCCTTTCTTGCAAAATCTTAAGGTCCTAGGACATGTCCAAGCCACCAAAGCCGGTTAAAAAGTGATTCAACGACAACTAAAACTTAAATAGTACTACTTTTTACTGGCTATTACTTCAACTTAGAAGCTTCTTCTGTGTTCTAATATGGTGCTTTTAGTGTCTCCGCATACCGCAGCACGCGACATAGCTTTGCAGACGATAAATGTAACAGTCTCAGAGAGAAAAGCGGCCAATGTGACGATCTGGCTTTAATTCGATACGATAACAAATGACGAAAACGGACGGATTTCTCAGGTTTTTACTACATATGAACACTTTTCACATTCTCCCGTGCAACGCGGCTGCTAGTCCTCCTTTCATGCAAATCCTTAAGGTCCTAGGTCATATCCAAGCCACCAAAGCCGTCTAAAATGTGAATAATCTATAATTAAAACTTGAATTGTACTACTTCTTACTGGCTATTACTTCAACTTAGAGACTTATTCTGAGTTCTACTGTGGTGCTTTTAGTGTTTCCGTATACCGCAGCATTCGACATAGCTTTGCAGACGATAAATGTAACCGTTTCAGAGAGAAGAGCGGCCATTGTGACGATCTGGCTTTAAATCGATTCGATAACAAATGACGAAAACGGACGGATTTCTCAGGTTTTTACTACATATGAACACTTTTCACATTCTCCCGTGCAACGCGGCTGCTAGTCTTCCTTTCTTGCAAAATCTTAAGGTCCTAGGACATGTCCAAGCCACCAAAGCCGGTTAAAAAGTGATTCAACGACAACTAAAACTTAAATAGTACTACTTTTTACTGGCTATTACTTCAACTCAGAAGCTTCTTCTCTGTTCTACTATAGTGCTTTTAGTGTTTCCACATACCGCAGCACGCGACATAGCTTTGCAGACGATAAATGTAACCGTTTCGGAGAGAAGAGCGGCCACTGTGACGATCTGGCTTTAAATCGATTCGATAACAAATGACGAAAACGGACGGATTTCTCAGGTTTTTACTACATATGAACACTTTTCACATTCTCCCGTGCAACGCGGCTGCTAGTCTTCCTTTCATGCAAAATCTTAAGGTTCCACCTCATGTCCAAGCCACTAAAGCTGGCTAAAAAGTAAATAATCGATAACTAAAACTTGAATTGTACTACTTCTTACTGGCTATTACTTAGACTTAGAAGCTTCTTCTGTGTTCTACTATGGTGCTTTTAGTGTCTCCGCATACCGCAGCATGCGACATAGCTTTTCAGACGATTAATGTAACCGTCTCAGAGAGAAAACCGGCCAATGTGTCGATCTGAATTTAAGTCGATTCGATATCAAATGACGAAAACGGACGGATTCCTCAGGTTTTTACTACATATGAACACTTTTCACATTCTCCCGTGCAACGCGGCTGCTAGTCTTCCTTTCATGCAAATCCTTAAGGTCCTAGGTCATATCCTAGCCACCAAAGCCGTCTAAAATGTGAATAATCTATATTAAAACTTGAATTGTACTACTTCTTACTGGCTATTACTTCAACTTAGAAACTTATTCTGAGTTCTACTGTGGTGCTTTTAGTGTTTCCGCATACCGCAGCATGCGACATAGCTTTGCAGACGATAAATGTAACCGTCTCAGAGAGAAAAGAGGCCAATGTGTCGATCTGAATTTAAGTCGATTCGATAACAAATGACGAAAACGGACGGGTTTCATCTTTTTACTACATATGAACTCTTTTCACATTCTCCCGTGCAACGCGGCTGCTAGTCTTCCTTTCATGCAAAATCTTAAGGTCCTAGGTCATGTCCAAGCCACCAAAGCCGGCTAAAAAGTGAATAATCGACAACTAAAACTTGAATTGTACTACTTCTTACTGGCTATTACTTCAACTTAGAAGCTTCTTCTGTGTTCTACTATGGTGCTTTTAGTGTCTCCGCATACCGCAGCACGCGACATAGCTTTGCAGACGATTAATGTAACCGTCTCAGAGAGAAAAGCGGGCAATATGACGATCTGGCTTTAAGTCGATTCGATATCAAATGACGAAAACGGACGAATTTCTCAGGTTTTTACTACATATGAACACTTTTCACATTCTCCCGTGCAACGCGGCTGCTAGTCCTCCTTTCATGGAAAATCTTAAGGTCCTGGGTCATGTCCAAGCCACCAAAGCCGGCTAAAAAGTGAATAATCGACAACTTAAACTTGAATTGTACTACTTCTTACTGGCTCATACTTCAACTTATAAGCTTCTTCTGTGTTCTACTATGGTGCTTTTAGTGTCTCCGCATACCGCAGCATGCGACATAGCTTTGCAGACGATAAATGTAACCGTCTCAGAGAGAAAAGCGGCCAATGTGTCGATCTGAATTTAAGTCGAATCGATAACAAAATACGAAAACGGACGGATTTCTCAGGTTTTTACTACATATGAACACTTTTCACATTCTCCCGTGCAACGCGGCTGCTAGTCCTCCTTTCATGCAAATCCTTAAGGTCCTAGGTCATATCCAAGCCACCAAACCCGTCTAAAATGTGAATAATCTATAATTAAAACTTGAATTGTACTACTTCTTACTGGCTCATACTTCAACTTATAAGCTTCTTCTGTGTTCTACTATGGTGCTTTTAGTGTTTCCGCATACCGCAGCACGCGACATAGCTTTCAGGACGATAAATGTAACTGTTTCGGAGAGAAGAGCGGCCACTGTGACGATCTGGCTTTAAATCGATTCGATAACAAATGACGAAAACGTACGGATTTCTCAGGTTTTTACTACATATGAACACTTTTCACATTCTCCCGTGCAACGCGGCTGCTAGTCTTCCTTTCATGCAAAATCTTAAGGTTCCACCTCATGTCCAAGCCACTAAAGCTGGCTAAAAAGTGAATAATCGATAACTAAAACTTGAATTGTACTACTTCTTACTAGCTATTACTTAGACTTAGAAGCTTCTTCTGTGTTCTACTATGGTGCTTTTAGTGTCTCCGCATACCGCAGCATGCGACATAGCTTTTCAGACGATTAATGTAACCGTCTCAGAGAGAAAACCGGCCAATGTGTCGATCTGAATTTAAGTCGATTCGATATCAACAGACGAAAACGGACGGATTCCTCAGGTTTTTACTACATTTGAACACTTTTCACATTCTCCCGTGCAACGCGGCTGCTAGTCTTCCTTTCATGCAAAATCTTAAGGTTCCACCTCATGTCCAAGCCACCAAAGCCGGCTAAAAAGTGAATAATCGATAACTAAAACTTGAATTGTACTACTTCTTACTGGCTATTACTTCAACTTAGTGCTTCTTCTGTGTTCTACTATGGTGCTTTTAGTGTCTCCGCATACCGCAGCACGCGACATAGCTTTGCACACGATTAATGTAACCGTCTTAGAGAGTAAAGCGGAAAATATGACGATCGGGCTTTAAGTCGATTCGATAACAAATGACGGAAACGGACGGATTTCTCAGGTTTTTACTACATATGAACACTTTTCACATTCTCCCGTACAACGCGGCTACTAGTCCTCCTTTCATGCAAAATCGTAAGGTCCTAGGTCATGTCCAAGCCACCAAAGCCGGCTAAAAAGTGAATAATCGACAACTAAAACTTGAATTGTACTACTTCTTACTGGCTATTACTTCAACTTAGAAGCTTCTTCTGTGTTCTACTATGGTTCTTTTAGTGTTTCCGCATAACGCAGCACGCGACATAGCTTTGCAGACGATAAATGTAACCGTTTCAGAGAGAAGAGCGGCCAATGTGACGATCTGGCTTTAAATCGATTCGATAACAAATGACGAAAACGGACGGATTTCTCAGGTTTTTACTACATATGAACACTTTTCACATTCTCCCGTGCAACGCGGCGCTAGTCTTCCCTTCATGCAAAATCTTAAGGTCCTAGGTCATGTCCAAGCCACCAAAGCCGGCTAAAAAGTGAATAATCGACAACTTAAACTTGAATTTTTCTACTTCTTACTGGTTATTACTTCAACTTAGAAGCTTCTTCTGTGTTCTACTATGGTGCTTTTAGTGTCTCCGCATACCGCAGCACGTGACATAGCTTTGCAGACGATAAATGTAACAGTCTCAGAGAGAAAAGCGACCAATGTGTCGATCTGAATGTAAGTCGATTCGATAACAAATGACGAAAACGGACGGATTCCTCAGGTTTTTACTACATATGAACACTTTTCACATTCTCCCGTGCTACGCGGCTGCTAGTCCTCCTTTCATGCAAATCCTTAAGGTGCTAGGTCATATCCAAGCCACCAAAGACGTCTAAAATGTGAATAATCTATAATTAAAACTTGAATTGTACTACTTCTTACTGGCTATTACTTCAACTTAGAAACTTATTCTAAGTTCTGCTGTGGTGCTTTTAGTGTTTCCGTATACCGCAGCATTCGACATAGCTTTGCAGACGATAAATGTAACCGTTTCAGAGAGAAGGGCGGCCATTGTGACGATCTGGCTTTAAATCGATTCGATAACAAATGACGAAAACGGACGGATTTCTCAGGTTTTTACTACAAATGAACACTTTTCACATTCTCCCGTGCAACGCGGCTGCTAGTCTTCCTTTCTTGCAAAATCTTAAGGTCCTAGGACATGTCCAAGCCACCAAAGCCGGTTAAAAAGTGATTCAACGACAACTAAAACTTAAATATTACTACTTTTTACTGGCTATTACTTCAACTTAGAAGCTTCTTCTGTGTTCTAATATGGTGCTTTTAGTGTCTCCGCATACCGCAGCACGCGACATTGCTTTGCAGACGATAAATGTAACAGTCTCAGAGAGAAAAGCGGCCAATGTGTCGATCTGAATTTAAGTCGATTCGATAACAAATGACGAAAACGGACGGATTTCTCAGGTTTTTACTACATATGAACACTTTTCACATTCTCCCGTGCAACGCGGCTGCTAGTCCTCATTTCATGCAAAATCTTAAGGTCCTAGGTCATGTCCAACCCACCAAAGCCAGCTAAAAAGTGATTAATCGACAACTACAACTTGAATTGTACAACTTCTTACTGGCTATTACTTCAACTTATAAGCTTCTTCTGTGTTCTAATATGGTGCTTTTAGTGTCTCCGCATACCGCAGCACGCGACATAGCTTTGAAGACGATAAATGTAACCGTTTCGGAGAGAAGAGCGGCCAATGTGACGATCTGGCTTTTAATCGATTCGATAACAAATGACGAAAACGGACGGATTACTCAGGTTTTTACTAAATATGAACACTTTTCACATTCTCCCGTGCAACGCGGCTGCTAGTCCTCCTTTCATGCAAAATCTTAAGGTCCTGGGTCATGTCCAAGCCACCAAAGCCGGCTAAAAAGTGAATAATCGACAACTAAAACTTGAATTGTACTACTTCTTACTGGCTCATACTTCAACTTATAAGCTTCTTCTGTGTTCTACTATGGTGCTTTTAGTGTTTCCGCATACCGCAGCACGCGACATAGCTTTGCAGACGATAAATGTAACCGTTTCAGAGAGAAGAGCGGCCAATGTGACGATCTGGCTTTAAATCGATTCGATAACAAATGACGAAAACGGACGGATTTCTCAGGTTTTTACTACATATGAACACTTTTCACATTCTCCCGTGCAACACGGCTGCTAGTCTTCCTCTCATGCAAAATCTTAAGGTCTTAGGTCATGTCCAAGCCACCAAAGCCGGCTAAAAAGTGAATAATCGACAACTTAAACTTGAATTTTTCTACTTCTTACTGGCTATTACTTCAACTTAGAAGCTTCTTCTGTGTTCTACTATGGTGCTTTTAGTGTCTCCGCATACCGCAGCACGCGACATAGCTTTGCAGACGATAAATGTAACCGTCTCAGAGAGAAAAGCGGCCAATGTGTCGATCTGAATTTAAGTCGATTCGATAACAAATGACGAAAACGGACGGATTTCTCAGGTTTTTACTACATATGAACACTTTTCACATTCTCCCGTGCAACGCGGCTGCTAGTCCTCCTTTCATGCAAATCCTTATGGTCCTAGGTCATATCCAAGCCACCAAAGCCGTCTAAAATGTGAATAATCTATAATTAAAACTTGAATTGTACTACTTCTTACTGGCTATTACTTCAACTTAGAAACTTATTCTGAGTTCTACTGTGGTGCTTTTAGTGTTTCCGTATACCGCAGCATTCGACATAGCTTTGCAGACGATAAATGTAACCGTTTCAGAGAGAAGAGCGGCCATTGTGACGATCTGGCTTTAAATCGATTCAATAACAACTGACGAAAACGGACGGATTTCTCAGGTTTTTACTACATATGAACACTTTTCACATTCTCCCGTGCAACGCGGCTGCTAGTCTTCCTATCTTTCAAAATCTTAAGGTCCTAGGACATGTCCAAGCCACCAAAGCCGGTTAAAAAGTGATTCAACGACAACTAAAACTTAAATAGTACTACTTTTTACTGGCTATTACTTCAACTTACAAGCTTCTTCTCTGTTCTACTATGGTGCTTTTAGTGTTTCCGCATACCGCACCACGCGACATAGCTTTGCAGACGATAAATGTAACCGTTTCGGAGAGAAGAGCGGCCACTGTGACGATCTGGCTTTAAATCGATTCGATAACAAATGACGAAAACGGACGGATTTTTCAGGTTTTTACTACATATGAACACTTTTCACATTCTCCCGTGCAACGCGGCTGCTAGTCTTCCTTTCATGCAAAATCTTAAGGTTCCACCTCATGTCCAAGCCACCAAAGCTGGCTAAAAAGTTAATAATCGATAACTAAAACTTGAATTGTACTACTTCTTACTGGCTATTACTTAGACTTAGAAGCTTCTTCTGTGTTCTACTATGGTGCTTTTAGTGTCTCCGCATACCGCAGCATGCGACATAGCTTTGCAGACGATTAATGTAACCGTCTCAGAGAGAAAAGCGGCCAATGTGTCGATCTGAATTTAAGTCGATTCGATAACAAATGACGAAAACGGACGGATTCCTCAGGTTTTTACTACATATGCTTTTCACATTCTCCCGTGCAACGCGGCTGCTGGTCTTCCTTTCATGCAAAATCTTAAGGTTCCACCTCATGTCCAAGCCACCAAAGCCGGCTAAAAAGTGAATAATCGATAACTAAAACTTGAATTGTACTACTACTTACTGGCTATTACTTCAACTTAGTGCTTCTTCTGTGTTCTACTATGGTGCTTTTAGTGTCTCCGCATACCGCAGCACGCGACATAGCTTTGCACACGATTAATGTAACCGTCTCAGAGAGAAAAGCGGCCAATATGACGATCGGGCTTTAAGTCGATTCGATAACAAATGACGAAAACGGACGGATTTCTCAGGTTTTTACTACATATGAACACTTTTCACATTCTCCCGTGCAACGCGGCTACTAGTCCTCCTTTCATGCAAAATCGTAAGGTCCTACGACATGTCCAAGCCACCAAAGCCGGTTAAAAAGTGATTCAACGACAACTAAAACTTAAATAGTACTACTTTTTACTGGCTATTACTTCAACTCAGAAGCTTCTTCTCTGTTCTACTATGGTGCTTTTAGTGTTTCCGCATACCGCAGCACGCGACATAGCTTTCAGGACGATAAATGTAACTGTTTCGGAGAGAAGAGCGGCCACTGTGACGATCTGGCTTTAAATCGATTCGATAACAAATGACGAAAACGTACGGATTTCTCAGGTTTTTACTACATATGAACACTTCTCACATTCTCCCGTGCAACGCGGCTGCTAGTCTTCCTTTCATGCAAAATCTTAAGGTTCCACCTCATGTCCAAGCCACTAAAGCTGGCTAAAAAGTGAATAATCGATAACTAAAACTTGAATTGTACTACTTCTTACTGGCTATTACTTAGACTTAGAAGCTTCTTCTGTGTTCTACTATGGTGCTTTTAGTGTCTCCGCATACCGCAGCATGCGACATAGCTTTTCAGACGATTAATGTAACCGTCTCAGAGAGAAAACCGGCCAATGTGTCGATCTGAATTTAAGTCGATTCGATATCAACAGACGAAAACGGACGGATTCCTCAGGTTTTTACTACATATGAACACTTTTCACATTCTCCCGTGCAACGCGGCTGCTAGTCTTCCTTTCATGCAAAATCTTAAGGTTCCACCTCATGTCCAAGCCACCAAAGCCGGCTAAAAAGTGAATAATCGATAACTAAAACTTGAATTGTACTACTTCTTACTGGCTATTACTTCAACTTAGTGCTTCTTCTGTGTTCTACTATGGTGCTTTTAGTGTCTCCGCATACCGCAGCACGCGACATAGCTTTGCACACGATTAATGTAACCGTCTTAGAGAGTAAAGCGGAAAATATGACGATCGGGCTTTAAGTCGATTCGATAACAAATGACGGAAACGGACGGATTTCTCAGGTTTTTACTACATATGAACACTTTTCACATTCTCCCGTACAACGCGGCTACTAGTCCTCCTTTCATGCAAAATCGTAAGGTCCTAGGTCATGTCCAAGCCACCAAAGCCGGCTAAAAAGTGAATAATCGACAACTAAAACTTGAATTGTACTACTTCTTACTGGCTATTACTTCAACTTAGAAGCTTCTTCTGTGTTCTACTATGGTTCTTTTAGTGTTTCCGCATAACGCAGCACGCGACATAGCTTTGCAGACGATAAATGTAACCGTTTCAGAGAGAAGAGCGGCCAATGTGACGATCTGGCTTTAAATCGATTCGATAACAAATGACGAAAACGGACGGATTTCTCAGGTTTTTACTACATATGAACACTTTTCACATTCTCCCGTGCAACGCGGCGCTAGTCTTCCCTTCATGCAAAATCTTAAGGTCCTAGGTCATGTCCAAGCCACCAAAGCCGGCTAAAAAGTGAATAATCGACAACTTAAACTTGAATTTTTCTACTTCTTACTGGTTATTACTTCAACTTAGAAGCTTCTTCTGTGTTCTACTATGGTGCTTTTAGTGTCTCCGCATACCGCAGCACGTGACATAGCTTTGCAGACGATAAATGTAACAGTCTCAGAGAGAAAAGCGGCCAATGTGTCGATCTGAATGTAAGTCGATTCGATAACAAATGACGAAAACGGACGGATTTCTCAGGTTTTTACTACATATGAACACTTTTCACATTCTCCCGTGCTACGCGGCTGCTAGTCCTCCTTTCATGCAAATCCTTAAGGTCCTAGGTCATATCCAAGCCACCAAAGACGTCTAAAATGTGAATAATCTATAATTAAAACTTGAATTGTACTACTTCTTACTGGCTATTACTTCAACTTAGAAACTTATTCTAAGTTCTGCTGTGGTGCTTTTAGTGTTTCCGTATACCGCAGCATTCGACATAGCTTTGCAGACGATAAATGTAACCGTTTCAGAGAGAAGGGCGGCCATTGTGACGATCTGGCTTTAAATCGATTCGATAACAAATGACGAAAACGGACGGATTTCTCAGGTTTTTACTACAAATGAACACTTTTCACATTCTCCCGTGCAACGCGGCTGCTAGTCTTCCTTTCTTGCAAAATCTTATGGTCCTAGGACATGTCCAAGCCACCAAAGCCGGTTAAAAAGTGATTCAACGACAACTAAAACTTAAATAGTACTACTTTTTACTGGCTATTACTTCAACTTAGAAGCTTCTTCTGTGTTCTAATATGGTGCTTTTAGTGTCTCCGCATACCGCAGCACGCGACATTGCTTTGCAGACGATAAATGTAACAGTCTCAGAGAGAAAAGCGGCCAATGTGTCGATCTGAATTTAAGTCGATTCGATAACAAATGACGAAAACGGACGGATTTCTCAGGTTTTTACTACATATGAACACTTTTCACATTCTCCCGTGCAACGCGGCTGCTAGTCCTCATTTCATGCAAAATCTTAAGGTCCTAGGTCATGTCCAACCCACCAAAGCCAGCTAAAATGTGATTAATCGACAACTACAACTTGAATTGTACAACTTCTTACTGGCTATTACTTCAACTTATAAGCTTCTTCTGTGTTCTAATATGGTGCTTTTAGTGTCTCCGCATACCGCAGCACGCGACATAGCTTTGCAGACGATAAATGTAACCGTTTCGGAGAGAAGAGCGGCCAATGTGACGATCTGGCTTTTAATCGATTCGATAACAAATGACGAAAACGGACGGATTACTCAGGTTTTTACTAAATATGAACACTTTTCACATTCTCGCGTGCAACGCGGCTGCTAGTCCTCCTTTCATGCAAAATCTTAAGGTCCTGGGTCATGTCCAAGCCACCAAAGCCGGCTAAAAAGTGAATAATCGACAACTAAAACTTGAATTGTACTACTTCTTACTGGCTCATACTTCAACTTATAAGCTTCTTCTGTGTTCTACTATGGTGCTTTTAGTGTTTCCGCATACCGCAGCACGCGACATAGCTTTGCAGACGATAAATGTAACCGTTTCAGAGAGAAGAGCGGCCAATGTGACGATCTGGCTTTAAATCGATTCGATAACAAATGACGAAAACGGACGGATTTCTCAGGTTTTTACTACATATGAACACTTTTCACATTCTCCCGTGCAACACGGCTGCTAGTCTTCCTCTCATGCAAAATCTTAAGGTCTTAGGTCATGTCCAAGCCACCAAAGCCGGCTAAAAAGTGAATAATCGACAACTTAAACTTGAATTTTTCTACTTCTTACTGGCTATTACTTCAACTTAGAAGCTTCTTCTGTGTTCAACTATGGTGCTTTTAGTGTCTCCGCATACCGCAGCACGCGACATAGCTTTGCAGACGATAAATGTAACCGTCTCAGAGAGAAAAGCGGCCAATGTGTCGATCTGAATTTAAGTCGATTCGATAACAAATGACGAAAACGGACGGATTTCTCAGGTTTTTACTACATATGAACACTTTTCACATTCTCCAGTGCAACGCGGCTGCTAGTCTTCCTTTCATGCAAAATCTTAAGGTTCCACCTCATGTCCAAGCCACCAAAGCTGGCTAAAAAGTTAATAATCGATAACTAAAACATGAATTGTACTACTTCTTACTGGCTATTACTTAGACTTAGAAGCTTCTTCTGTGTTCTACTATGGTGCTTTTAGTGTCTCCGCATACCGCAGCATGCGACATAGCTTTGCAGACGATTAATGTAACCGTCTCAGAGAGTAAAGCGGCCAATGTGACGATCTGGCTTTAAGTCGATACGATAACAAATGACGAAAACGGACGGATTCCTCAGGTTTTTACTACATATGCTTTTCACATTCTCCCGTGCATCGCGGCTGCTAGTCTTCCTTTCATGCAAAATCTTAAGGTTCCACCTCATGTCCAAGCCACCAAAGCCGGCTAAAAAGTGAATAATCGATAACTAAAACTTGAATTGTACTACTTCTTACTGGCTCAAACTTCAACTTAGAAGCTTCTTCTGTGTTCTACTATGGTGCTTTTAGTGTTTCCGCATAACGCAGCACGCGACATAGCTTTGCAGACGATAAATGTAACCGTTTCAGAGAGAAGAGCGGCCAATGTGACGATCTGGCTTTAAATCGATTCGATATCAAATGACGAAAACGGACGGATTTCTCAGGTTTTTACTACATATGAACACTCTTCACATTCTCCCGTGCGACGCGGCGCTAGTCTTCCCTTCATGCAAAATCTTAAGGTCCTATGTCATGTCCAACCCACCAAAGCCAGCCAAAAAGTGATTAATCGACAACTATAACTTGAATTGTACGACTTCTTACTTGCTATTACTTCAACTTATAAGCTTCTTCTGTGTTCTAATATGGTGCTTTTAGTGTCTCCGCATACCGCAGCACGCGACATAGCTTTGCAGACGATAAACGTAACCGTTTCAGAGAGAAGAGCGGCCAATGTGACGATCTGGCTTTAAAACGATTCGATAACAAATGACGAAAACGGACGGATTTCTCAGGTTTTTACTACATATGAACACTTTTCACATTCTCCAGTGCAACGCGGCTGCTAGTCTTCCTCTCATGCAAAATCTTAAGGTCCTAGGTCATGTCCAAGCCACCAAAGCCGGCTAAAAAGTGAATAATCGACAACTTAAACTTGAATTTTTATACTTCTTACTGGCTATTACTTCAACTTAGAAGCTTCTTCTGTGTTCTACTATGGTGCTTTTAGTGTCTCCGCATACCGCAGCACGCGAAATAGCTTTGCAGACGATAAATGTAACCGTCTCAGAGAGAAAAGCGGCCAATGTGTCGATCTGAATGTAAGTCGATTCGATAACAAATGACGAAAACGGACGGATTTCTCAGGTTTTTACTACATATGAACACTTTTCACATTCTCCCGTGCAACGCGGCTGCTAGTCCTCCTTTCATGCAAATCCTTAAGGTCCTAGGTCATATCCAAGCCACCAAAGCCGTCTAAAATGTGAATAATCTATAATTAAAACTTGAAATGTACTACTTCTTACTGGCTATTACTTCAACTTAGAAACTTATTCTGAATTCTGCTGTGGTGCTTTTAGTGTTTCCGTATACCGCAGCATTCGACATAGCTTTGCAGACGATATATGTAACCGTTTCAGAGAGAAGAGCGGCCATTGTGACGATCTGGCTTTAAATCGATTCGATAACAAATGACGAAAACGGACGGATTTCTCAGGTTTTTACTACATATGAACACTTTTCACATTCTCCCGTGCAACGCGGCTGCTAGTCTTATTTCTTGCAAAATCTTAAGGTCCTAGGACATGTCCAAGCCACCAAAGCCGGTTTACAAGTGATTCAACGACAACTAAAACTTAAATAGTACTACTTTTTACTGGCTATTACTTCAACTTAGAAGCTTCTTCTGTGTTCTAATATGGTGCTTTTAGTGTCTCCGCATACCGCAGCACGCGACATAGCTTTGCAGACGATAAATGTAACAGTCTCAGAGAGAAAAGCGGCCAATGTGTCGATCTGAATTTAAGTCGAATCGATAACAAATGACGAAAACGGACGGATTTCTCAGGTTTTTACTACATATGAACACTTTTCACATTCTCCCGTGCAACGCGGCTGCTAGTCTTCCTTTCATGCAAAATCTTAAGGTCCTAGGACATGTCCAAGCCACCAAAGCCAGTTAAAAAGTGATTAATCGACAACTAAATTTTAAATATTACTACTTCTTACTGGCTATTACTTCAACTTAGAAGCTTCTTCTCTGTTCTACTATGGTGCTTTTAGTGTTTCCGTATACCGCAGCACGCGACATTGCTTTGCAGACGATAAATGTAACCGTTTCAGAGAGCAGAGCGGCCAATGTGACGATCTGGCTTTACATCGATTCGATAACAAATGACGAAAACGGACGGATTTCTCAGGTTTTTACTACATATGAACACTTTTCACATTCTCCCGTGCAACGCGGCGCTACTCTTCCTTTCATGCAAAGTCTTAAGGTCCTAGGTCATGTCCAACCCACCAAATCCAGCTAAAAAGTGATTAATCGACAACTACAACTTGAATTGTACTACTTCTTACTGGCTATTACTTCAACTTATAAGCTTCTTCTGTGTTCTAATATGGTGCTTTTAGTGTCTCCGCATACCGCAGCACGCGACATAGCTTTGCAGACGATAAATGTAACCGTTTCAGAGAGAATAGCGGCCAATGTGACGATCTGGCTTTAAATCGATTCGATAACAAATGATGAAAACGGACGGATTCTCAGGTTTTTACTACATATGAACACTTTTCACATTCTCCCGTGCAACGCGGCTGCTAGTCCTCCTTTCATGCGAATTCATAAGGTCCTAGGTCATATCCAAGCCACCAAAGCCGGCTAATATGTGAATAATCTATAATTAAAACTTGAATTGTACTACTTCTTACTGGCTATTACTTCAACTTAGAAGCTTATTCTGAGTTCTACTGTGGTGCTTTTAGTGTTTCCGTATACCGCAGCACGCGACATAGCTTTGCAAACGATAATTGTAAGCGTTTCAGAGAGAAGAGCGGCCATTTTGACGATCTGGCTTTAAATCGATTCGATAACAAATGACGAAAACGGACGGATTTCTCAGGTTTTTACTACATATGAACACTTTTCACACCCTCTCGTGCAACGCGGCTGCTAGTCTTCCTTTCATGCAAAATCTTAAGGTTCCACCTCATTTCCAAGCCATCAATGCCGGCTACAAAGTGAATAATCGACAACTAAAACTTGAATTGTACTACATCTTACTGGCTATTACTTCAACTTAGAAGCTTCTTCTGTGTTCTACTATGGTGCTTATAGTGTCTCCGCATACCGCAGCAGGCGACATAGCTTTGCAGGCGATAAATGTTACCGTTTCGGAGAGAAGAGCGGCCAATGTGACGATCTGGCTTTTAATCGATTCGATAACAAATGACGAAAACGGACGGATTACTCAGGTTTTTACTACATATGAACACTTTTCACATTCTCCCGGGCAACGCGGCTGCTAGTTTTCCTTTCATGCAAAATCTTAAGGTCCTAGGACATGTCCAAGCCACCAAAGCTGGTTAAAAAGTGATTAAACGACAACTAAAACTTAAATAGTACTACTTCTTACTGGCTATTACTTCAACTTAGAAGCTTCTTCTCTGTTCTACTATGGTGCTTTTAGTGTTTCCGCATACCGCAGCACGCGACATAGCTTTGCAGACGATTAATGTAACAGTCTCAGAGTGAAAAGCGGCCAATATGACGATCTGGCTTTAAGTCGATTCGATAACAAATGACGAAAACGGACGGATTTCTCAGGTATTTACTACATATGAACACTTTTCACATTCTCCCGTGCAACGCGGCTGCTAGTCCTCCTTTCATGCAAAATCTTAATGTCCTAGGACATGTTCAAGCCACCAAAGCCGGTTAAAAAGTCATTAATCGACAACTAAAACTTAAAAAGTACTACTTCTTACTGGCTATTACTTCAACTTAGAAGCTTCTTCTGTGTTCTACTATGGTGCATTTAGTGTCTCAGCATACCGCAGCACGCGACATAGCTTTGCAGACGATTAATGTAACCGTCTCAGAGAGAAAAAATCTGCCAATATGACGATCTGGCTTTAAGGCGATTCGATAACAAATGACGAAAACGGACGGATTTCTCAGGTTTTTACTACATATGAACACTTTTCACATTCTCCCGTGCAACGCGGCTACTAGTCCTCCTTTCATGCAAAATCGTAAGGTCCTAGGTCATGTCCAAGCCACCAAAGCCGGCTAAAAAGTGAATAATCGACAACTAAAACTTGAATTGTACTACTTCTTACTGGCTATTACTTCAACTTAGAAGCTTCTTCTGTGTTCTACTATGGTGCTTTTAGTGTTTCCGCATACCGCAGCACGCGACATAGCTTTGCAGACGATAAATGTAACCGTTTCAGAGAGAATAGCGGCCAATGTGACGATCTGGCTTTAAATCGATTCGATAACAAATGACGAAAACGGACGGATTTCTCAGGTTTTTACTACATATGAACACTTTTCACATGCTCCCGTGCAACGCGGCGCTAGTCTTCCTTTCATGCAAAATCTTAAGGTCCTAGGTCATGTCCAACCCACCAAAGCCAGCTAAAAAGTGATTAATCGATAACTAAATCTTGAATTGTACTACATCTTACTGGCTATTACTTCAACTTATTAGCTTCTTCTGTGTTCTAATATGGTGCTTTTAGTGTCTCCGCATACCGCAGCACGCGACATAGCTTTGCAGACGATAAATGTAACCGATTCAGAGAGAAGAGCGGCCAATGTGAAGATCTGGCTTTAAATCGATTCGATAACAAATGACGGAAACGGACGGATTTCTCAGGTTTTTACTACATATGAACACTTTTCGCATTCTCCCGTGCAACGCGGCTGCTAGTCTTCCTTTCATGCAAAATATTAAGGTCCTAGGTCATGTCCAAGCCACCAAAGCCGGCTAAAAAGTGAATAATCGACAACTAAAACTTGAATTGTACTACTTGTTACTGGCTATTACTTCAACTTAGAAGCTTCTTCTGTGCTCTACTATGGTGCTTTTAGTGTCTCCGCATACCGCAGCACGCGACATAGCTTTGCAGACGATAAATGTAACCGTCTCAGAGGGAAAAGCGGCCAATGTGTCGATCTGAATTTAAGTCGATGCGATAACAAATGACAAAAACGGACGGATTCTCAGGTTTTTACTACATATGAACACTTTTCACATTCTCCCGTGCAACGTGGCTGCTATTCCTACTTTCAAGCAAATTCGTAAGGTCCTAGGTCATATCCAAGCCACCAAAGCCGGCTAAAATGTGAATAATCTATAATTAAAACTTGAATTGTACTACTTCTTACTGGCTATTACTTCAACTTAGAAGCTTCTTCTGTGTTCTACTATGGTGCTTTTAGTGTCTCCGCATACCGCAGCACGGGACATAGCTTTGCAGACGATAAATGTAACCGTCTCAGAGGAAAAAGCGGCCAATGTGTCGATCTGAATTTAAGTCGATGCTATAACAAATGACGAAAACGGACGGATTCTCAGGTTTTTACTACATATGAACACTTTTCACATTCTCCCGTTGCAACGTGGCTGCTAGTCCACCTTTCAAGCAAATTCGTAAGGTCCTAGGTCATATCCAAGCCACCAAAGCCGGCTAAAATATGAATAATCTATTATTAAAACTTGAATTGTACTACTTCTAACTGGCTATTACTTCAACTTAGAAGCTTATTCTGAGTTCTACTGTGGTGCTTCATACTGGCTATTACTTCAACTTAGAAGCTTCTTCTCTTTTCTACTATGGTGCTTTTAGTGTCTCCGCATACCGCAGCACGCGACATAGCTTTGCAGACGATAAATGTAACCGTTTCAGAGAGAAGAGCGGCCAATGTGACGATGTGGCTTTAAATCGATTCGATAACAAATGACGAAAACGGACGGATTTCTCAGGTTTTTACTACATATGAACACTTTTCACATTCTCCAGTGCAACGCGGCTGCTGGTCTTCCTCTCATGCAAATTCTTAAGGTCCTAGGTCATGTCCAAGCCACCAAAGCCGGCTAAAATGTGAATAATCGACAACTTAAACTTGAATTTTTATACTTCTTACTGGCTATTACTTCAACTTAGAAGCTTCTTCTGTGTTCTACTATGGTGCTTTTAGTGTCTCCGCATACCGCAGCACGCGACATAGCTTTGCAGACGATAAATGTAACCGTCTCAGAGAGAAAAGCGGCCAATGTGTCGATCTGAATGTAAGTCGATTCGATAACAAATGACGAAAACGGACGGATTTCTCAGGTTTTTACTACATATGAACACTTTTCACATTCTCCCGTGCAACGCGGCTGCTAGTCCTCCTTTCATGCAAATCCTTAAGGTCCTAGGTCATATCCAAGCCACCAAAGCCGTCTAAAATGTGAATAATCTATAATTAAAACTTGAATTGTACTACTTCTTACTGGCTATTACTTCAACTTAGAAACTTATTCTGAGTTCTGCTGTGGTGCTTTTAGTGTTTCCGTATACCGCAGCATTCGACATAGCTTTGCAGACGATAAATGTAACCGTTTCAGAGAGAAGAGCGGCCATTGTGACGATCTGGCTTTAAATCGATTCGATAACAAATGACGTAAACGGACGGATTTCTCAGGTTTTTACTACATATGAACACTTTTCACACCCTCTCGTGCAACGCGGCTGCTAGTCTTCCTTTCATGCAAAATCTTAAGGTTCCACCTCATTTCCAAGCCATCAAAGCCGGCTACAAAGTGAATAATCAACTAAAACTTGAATTGTACTACATCTTACTGGCTATTACTTCAACTTAGAAGCTTCTTCTGTGTTCTACTATGGTGCTTTTAGTGTCTCCGCATACCGCAGCACGCGACATAGCTTTGCAGGCGATAAATGTAACCGTTTCGGAGAGAAGAGCGGCCAATGTGACGATCTGGCTTTAAATCGATTCGATAACAAATGACGAAAACGGACGGATTACTCAGGTTTATACTACATATGAACACTTTTCACATTCTCCCGGGCAACGCGGCTGCTAGTTTTCCTTTCATGCAAAATCTTAAGGTCCTAGGACATGTCCAAGCCACCAGAGCTGGTTAAAAAGTGATTAAACGACAACTAAAACTTAAGTAGTACTACTTCTTACTGGCTATTACTTCAACTTAGAAGCTTCTTCTCTGTTCTACTATGGTGCTTTTAGTGTTTCCGCATACCGCAGCACGCGACATAGCTTTGCAGACGATTAATGTAACAGTCTCAGAGAGAAAAGCGGCCAATATGACGATCTGGCTTTAAGTCGATTCGATAACAAATGACGAAAACGGACGGATTTCTCAGGTATTTACTACATATGAACACTTTTCACATTCTCCCGTGCAACGCGGCTGCTAGTCCTCCTTTCATGCAAAATTTTAATGTCCTAGGACATGTCCAAGCCACCAAAGCCGGTTAAAAAGTGATTAATCGACAACTAAAACTTAAATAGTACTACTTCTTACTGGCTATTACTTCAACTTAGAAGCTTCTTCTGTGTTCTACTATGGTGCATTTAGTGTCTCAGCATACCGCAGCACGCGACATAGCTTTGCAGACGATTAATGTAACCGTCTCAGACAGAAAAAAAAGGCCAATATGACGATCTGGCTTTAAGGCGATTCGATAACAAATGACGAAAACGGACGGATTTCTCAGGTTTTTACTACATATGAACACTTTTCACATTCTCCCGTGCAACGCGGCTACTAGTCCTCCTTTCATGCAAAATCGTAAGGTCCTAGGTCATCTCCAAGCCACCAAAGCCGGCTAAAAAGTGAATAATCGACAACTAAAACTTGAATTGTACTACTTCTTACTGGCTATTACTTCAACTTAGAAGCTTCTTCTGTGTTCTACTATGGTGCTTTTAGTGTTTCCGCATACCGCAGCACGCGACATAGCTTTGCAGACGATAAATGTAACCGTTTCAGAGAGAATAGCGGCCAATGTGACGATCTGGCTTTAAATCGATTCGATAACAAATGACGAAAACGGACGGATTTCTCAGGTTTTTACTACATATGAACACTTTTCACATGCTCCCGTGCAACGCGGCGCTATTTTTCCTTTCATGCAAAATCTTAAGGTCCTAGGTCATGTCCAACCCACCAAAGCCAGCTAAAAAGTGATTAATCGATAACTAAAACTTGAATTGTACTACTTCTTACTGGCTATTACTTCAACTTATTAGCTTCTTCTGTGTTCTAATATGGTGCTTTTAGTGTCTCCGCATACCGCAGCACGCGACATAGCTTTGCAGACGATAAATGTAACCGTTTCAGAGAGAAGAACGGCCAATGTGAAGACCTGGCTTTAAATCGATTCGATAACAAATGACGGAAACGGACGGATTTCTCAGGTTTTTACTACATATGAACACTTTTCACATTCTCCCGTGCAACGCGGCTGCTAGTCTTCCTTTCATGCAAAATATTAAGGTCCTAGGTCATGTCCAAGCCACCAAAGCCGGCTAAAAAGTGAATAATCGACAACTAAAACTTGAATTGTATTACTTCTTACTGGCTATTACATCAACTTAGAAGCTTCTTCTGTGTTCTACTATGGTGCTTTTAGTGTCTCCGCATACCGCAGCACGCGACATAGCTTTGCAGACGATAAATGTAACCGTCTCAGAGGAAAAAGCGGCCAATGTGTCGATCTGAATTTAAGTCGATGCGATAACAAATGACGAAAACGGACGGATTCTCAGGTTTTTACTACATATGAACACTTTTCACATTCTCCCGTGCAACGTGGCTGCTATTCCTCCTTTCAAGCAAATTCGTAAGGTCCTAGGTCTTATCCAAGCCACCAAAGCCGGCTAAAATGTGAATAATCTATAATTAAAACTTGAATTGTACTACTTCTTACTGGCTATTACTTCAACTTAGAAGCTTATTCTGAGTTCTACTGTGGTGCTTTTAGTGTTTCCGTATACCGCAGCACGCGACATAGCTTTGCAGACGATAAATGTAACCGTTTCAGAGAGAAGAGCGGCCATTGTGACGATCTGGCTTTAAATCGATTCGATAACAAATGACGAAAACGGACGGATTTCTCAGGTTTTTACTACATATAAACACTTTTCACACTCTCCCGTGCAACGCGGCTGCTAGTCTTCGTTTCATGCAAAATCTTAAGGTTCCACCTCATGTCCAAGCCACCAAAGACGGCTAAAAAGTGATTAAACGACAACTAAAACTTAAATAGTACTACTTCTTACTGGCTATTACTTCAACTTAGAAGCTTCTTCTGTGTTCTACTATGGTGCTTTTAGTGTCTCCGCATACCGCAGCACGCGACATAGCTTTGCAGACGATAAATGTAACCGTTTCGGAGAGAAGAGCGGCCAATGTGACGATCTGGCTCTAAATCGATTCGATAACAAATGACGAAAACGGACGGATTTCTCAGGTTTTTAATACATATGAACACTTTTCACATTCTCCCGTGCAACGCGGCTGCTAGTCCGCCTTTCATGCAAATTCTTAAGGTCCTAGGTCATATCCAAGCCACCAAAGCCGGCTAAAATGTGAATAATCTATAATTAAAACTTGAATTGTACTACTTCTTACTGGCTATTACTTCAACTTAGAAGCTTAATCTGAGTTCTACAATGGTGCTTTTAGTGTTTCCGTACACCGCAGCACGCGACATAGCTTTGGAGACGATAAATGTAACCGCCTCAGAGAGAAAAGCGGCCAATGTGACGATCTGGCTTTAAGTCGATACGATAACAAATGACGAAAACCCACGGATTTCTCAGGTTTTTACTACATATGAACACTTTTCACATTCTCCCGTGCAACGCGGCTGCTAGTCCTCCTTTCATGCAAAATCTTAAGGTTCCACCTCATGTCCAAGCCACCAAAGCCGGCTAAAAAGTGATGAATCGATAACTAAAACTTGAATTGTACTACTTCTTACTGGCTATTACTTCAACTTAGAAGCTTCTTCTGTGTTCAACTATGGTGCTTTTAGTGTCTCCGCATACCGCAGCACGCGACATAGCTTTGCAGACGATTAATGTAACCGTCTCAGAGAGAAAAGCGGCCAATATGACGATCTGGCTTTAAGTCGGTTCGATAACAAATGCCGAAAACGGACGATTTCTCAGGTTTTTACTACATATGAACACTTTTCACATTATCCCGTGCAACGCGGCTGCTAGTCCTCCTTTCATGCAAAATCGTAAGGTCCTAGGTCATGTCCAAGCCACTAAAGACGGCTAAAAAGTGAATAATCGACAACTAAAACTTGAATTGTACTACTTCTTACTGGCTATTACTTCAACTTAGAAGCTTCTTCTGTGTTCTACTATGGTGTTTTATTGTCTCCGCATATCGCAGCGCGCGACATAGCTTTGCAGACGATAAATGTAACCGTCTCAGAGAGAAAAGCGGCCAATGTGACGATCTGGCTTTAATTCGATTCGATAACAATGACGAAACCGGACGGATTTCTCAGGTTGTTACTACATATGAACACTTTTCACATTCTCCCGTGCAACGCGGCTGCTAGTCTTCCTTTCATGCAAAATCCTAAGGTCCTACGTCATGTCCAACCCACCAAAGCCAGCTAAAACGTGATTAATCGACAACTACAACTTGAATTGTACTACTTCTTACTGGCTATTACTTCAACTTAGAAGCTTCTTCTGTGTTCTAATATGGTGCTTTTAGTGTCTCCGCATACCGCAGCACGCGACATAGCTTTGCAGACGATAAATGTAACCGTCTCAGAGAGAAAAGCGGCCAATGTGGCGATCTGGCTTTAAGTCGATATGATAACAAATGACGAAAACCCACGGATTTCTCAGGTTTTTACTACATATGAACACTTTTCACATTCTCCCGTGCAACGCGGTTGCTATTCCTCCTTTCAAGCAAATTCGTAAGGTCCTAGGTCATATCCAAGCCACCAAAGCCGGCTAAAATGTGAATAATCTATAATTAAAACTTGAATTGTACTACTTCTTACTGGCTATTACTTCAACTTAGAAGCTTATTCTGAGTTCTAATGTGGTGCTTTTAGTGTTTCCGTATACCGCAGCACGCGACATAGCTTTGCAGACGATAAATGTAACCGTTTCAGAGAGAAGAGCGGCCATTGTGACGATCTGGCTTTAAATCGATTCGATAACAAATGACGAAAACGGACGGATTTCTTTCCGTATACCGCAACACGCGACATAGCTTTGGAGACGATAAATGTAACCGTTTCAGAGAGAAGAGCGGCCATTGTGACGATCTGGCTTTAAATCGATTCGATAACAAATGACGAAAACGGACGGATTTCTCAGGTTTTTACTACATATGAACACTTTTCACATTCTCCCGTGCAACGCGGCTGCTAGTCTTCGTTTCATGCAAAATCTTAAGGTTCCACCTCATGTCCAAGCCACCAAAGCCGGCTAAAAAGTGATTAAACGACAACTAAAACTTAAATAGTACTACTTCTTACTGGCTATTACTTCAACTTAGAAGCTTCTTCTGTGTTCTACTATGGTGCTTTTAGTGTCTCCGCATACCGCAGCACGCGACATAGCTTTGCAGACGATTAATGTAACCGTTTCGGAGAGAAGAGCGGCCAATGTGACGAACTGGCTTAAAATCGATTCGATAACAAATGACGAAAACGGACGGATTTCTCAGGTTTTTACTACATATGAACACTTTTCACATTCTCCTGTGCAACGCGGCTGCTAGTCTTCCTTTCATGCAAAATCGTATTTCCTAGGACATGTTCAAGCCACAAAAGCAGGTTAAAAAGTGATTAATCGACAACTAAAACTTAAATAGTACTACTTCATACTGGCTATTACTTCAACTTAGAAGCTTCTTCTCTTTTCTACTATGGTGCTTTTGGTGTCTCCGCATACCGCAGCACGCGACATAGCTTTGCAGACGATTAATGTAACCGTCTCAGAGAGAATGCGGCCAATATGACGATCTGGCTTTAAGTCGATTCGATAACAAATGACGAAAACTTACGGAATTCTCAGGTTTTTACTACATATGAACACTTTTCATATTCTCCCGTGCAACGCGGATGCTAGTCTTCATTTCATGCAAAATCTTAATGTCCTAGGACATGTCCAAGCCACCAAAGCCGGTTAAAAAGTGATTAATCGACAACTAAAACTTAAATAGTACTACTTCTTACTGGCTATTACTTCAACTTAGAAGCTTCTTCTGTGTTCTAATATGATGCTTTTAGTGTTTCCGCATACCGCAGCACGCGACATACCTTTGCAGACGATAAATGTAACCGCCTCAGAGAGAAAAGCGGCCAATGTGACGATCTGGCTGTAAGTCGATACGATAACAAATGACGAAAACCCACGGATTTCTCAGGTTTTTACTACATATGAACACTTTTCACATTCTCCCGTGCAACGCGGCTGCTAGTCCTCCTTTCATGCAAAATCTTAAGGTTCCACCTCATGTCCAAGCCACCAAAGCCGGCTAAAAAGTGAATAATCGATAACTAAAACTTGAATTGTACTACTTCTTACTGGCTATTACTTCATCTTAGAAGCTTCTTCTGTGTTCAACTATGGTGCTTTTAGTGTCTCCGCATACCGCAGCACGCGACATAGCTTTGCAGACGAAAAATGTAACCGACTCAGAGAGAAAAGCGGCCAATGTGTCGATCTGGCTTTAAATCGATTCGATAACAAATGGGGAAAATGGACAGATTTCTCAGGTTTTTACTACATATGAACACTTTTCACATTCTCCCGTGCAACGCGGCTGCTAGTCCTCCTTTCATGCAAAATCTTAAGGTCCTAGGTCATGTCATAGCCACCAAAGCCGGCTAAAAAGTGAATAATCGACAACTAAAACTTGAATTGTACTACTTCTTACTGGCTATTACTTCAACTTAGAAGCTTCTTCTGTGTTCTACTATAGTGTTTTATTGTCTCCGCATACCGCAGCGCGCGACATAGCTTTGCAGACGATAAATGTAACCGTCTCAGAGAGAAAAGCGGTCAATGTGACGATCTGGCTTTAAGTCGATTCGATAACAATGACGAAACCGGACGGATTTCTCAGGTTGATACTACATATGAACACTTTTCACATTCTCCCGTGCAACGCGGCTGCTAGTCTTCCTTTCATGCAAAATCCTAAGGTCCTACGTCATGTCCAACCCACCAAAGCCAGCTAAAACGTGATTAATCGACAACTACAACTTGAATTGTACTACTTCTTACTGGCTATTACTTCAACTTAGAAGCTTCTTCTGTGT
Source organism: Schistocerca gregaria (assembly GCF_023897955.1). Taxonomy (NCBI): domain Eukaryota; kingdom Metazoa; phylum Arthropoda; class Insecta; order Orthoptera; family Acrididae; genus Schistocerca; species Schistocerca gregaria. Next base: position 508,681 of record NW_026061712.1, read on the forward strand.
TCTAATATGGTGCTTTTAGTGTCTCCGCATACCGCAGCACGCGACATAGCTTTGCAGACGATAAATGTAACCGTCTCAGAGAGAAAAGCGGCCAATGTGGCGATCTTGCTTTAAGTCGATATGATAACAAATGACGAAAACCCACGGATTTCTCAGGTTTTTACTACATATGAACACTTTTCACATTCTCCCGTGCAACGCGGCTGCTAGTCCTCCTTTCATGCAAAATCTTAAGGTTCCACCTCATGTCCAAGCCACCAAAGCCGGCTAAAAAGTGAATAATCGATAACAAAAACTTGAATTGTACTACTTCTTACTGGCTATTACTTCAACTTAGAAGCTTCTTCTGTGTTCAACTATGGTGCTTTTAGTGTCTCCGCATACCGCAGCACGCGACATAGCTTTGCAGACGATTAATGTAACCGTCTCAGAGAGAAAAGCGGCAAATATGACGATCTGGCTTTAAGTCGTTTCGATAACAAATGCCGAAAACGGACGGATTTCTCAGGTTTTTACTACATATGAACACTTTTCACATTCTCCCGTGCAACGCGGCTGCTAGTCCTCCTTTCATGCAAAATCTTAAGGTTCCACCTCATGTCCAAGCCACTAAAGACGGCTAAAAAGTGAATAATCGACAACTAAAACTTGAATTGTACTACTTCTTACTGGCTATTACTTCAACTTAAAAGCTCCTTCTGTGTTCTACTATGGTGCTTTAAGTGTCTCCGCATACCGCAGCACGCGACATAGCTTTGCAGACGAAAAATGTAACCGTCTCAGAGAGAAAAGCGTCCAATGTGACGATCTGGCTTTAAGTCGATTCGATAACAAATGGCGAAAATGGACAGATTTCTCAGGTTTTTACTACATATGAACACTTTTCACATTCTCCCGTGCAACGCGGCTGCTAGTCCTCCTTTCATGCAAAATCTTAAGGTCCTAGGTCATGTCAAAGCCACCAAAGCCGGCTAAAAAGTGAATAATCGACAACTACAACTTGACTTGTACTACTTCTTACTGGCTATTACTTCAACTTAGAAGCTTCTTCTGTGTTCTGCTATGGTGTTTTTTTCTCTCCGCATACCGCAGCGCGCGACATAGCTTTCCAGACGATAAATGTAACCGTCTCAGAGAGAAAAGCGGCCAATGTGACGATCTGGCTTTAAGTCGATTCGATAACAAAGACGAAACCGGACGGATTTCTCAGGTTGTTACTACATATGAACACTTTTCACATTCTCCCGTGCAACGCGGCTGCTAGTCTTCCTTTCATGCAAAATCTTAAGGTCCTACGTCATGTCCAACCCACCAAAGCCAGCTAAAACGTGATTAATCGACAACTACAACTTGAATTGTACTACTTCTTACTGGCTATTACTTCAACTTAGAAGCTTCTTCTGTGTTCTAATATGGTGCTTTTAGTGTCTCCGCATACCGCAGCACGCGACATAGCTTTGCAGACGATAAATGTAACCGTCTCAGAGAGAAAAGCGGCCAATGTGACGATCTGGCTTTAAGTCGATACGATAACAAATGACGAAAACGGACGGATTTCTCAGGTTTTTACTACATATGAACACTTTTCACATTCTCCCGTGCAACGCGGCTGCTAGTCCTCCTTTCATGCAAAATGTTCAGGTTCCACCTCATGTCCAAGCCACCAAAGCCGGCTAAAAAGTGAATAATCGATAACTAAAACTTGAATTGTAATACTTCTTACTGGCTATTACTTCAACTTAGAAGCTTCTTCTGTGTTCAACTATGGTGCTTTTAGTGTCTCCGCATACCGCAGCACGCGACATAGCTTTGCAGACGATAAATGTAACCGTCTCAGAGAGAAAAGCGGCAAATATGACGATCTGGCTTTAAGTCGATTCGATAACAAATGCCGAAAACGGACGGATTTCTCAGGTTTTTACTACATATGAACACTTTTCACATTCTCCCGTGCAACGCGGCTGCTAGTCCTCCTTTCATGCAAAATCTTAAGGTCCTAGGTCATGTCCAAGCCACTAAAGACGGCTAAAAAGTGAATAATCGACAACTAAAACTTGAATTGTACTACTTCTTACTGGCTATTACTTCAACTTAAAAGCTCCTTCTGTGTTCTACTATGTCGCTTTAAGTGTCTCCGCATACCGCAGCACGCGACATAGCTTTGCAGACGAAAAATGTAACCGTCTCAGAGAGAAAAGCGTCCAATGTGACGATCTGGCTTTAAGTCGATTCGATAACAAATGGCGAAAATGGACAGATTTCTCAGGTTTTTACTACATATGAACACTTTTCACATTCTCCCGTGCAACGCGGCTGCTAGTCCTCCTTTCATGCAAAACCTTAAGGTCCTAGGTCATGTCAAAGCCACCAAAGCCGGCTAAAAAGTGAATAATCGACAGCTACAACTTGAATTGTACTACTTCTTACTGGCTATTACTTCAACTTAGAAGCTTCTTCTGTGTTCTGCTATGGTGTTTTTTTGTCTCCGCATACCGCAGCGCGCGACATAGCTTTGCAGACGATAAATGTAACCGTCTCAGAGAGAAAAGCGGCCAATGTGACGATCTGGCTTTAAGTCGATTCGATAACAAAGACGAAACCGGACGGATTTCTCAGGTTGTTACTACATATGAACACTTTTCACATTCTCCCGTGCAACGCGGCTGCTAGTCTTCCTTTCATGCAAAATCTTAAGGTCCTACGTCATGTCCAACCCACCAAAGCCAGCTAAAACGTGATTAATCGACAACTACAACTTGAATTGTACTACTTCTTACTGGCTATTACTTCAACTTAGAAGCTTCTTCTGTGTTCTAATATGGTGCTTTTATTGTCTCCGCATACCGCAGCGCGCGACATAGCTTTGCAGACGATAAATGTAACCGTCTCAGAGAGAAAAGCGGCCAATGTGACGATCTGGCTTTAAGTCGATACGATAACAAATGACGAAAACCCACGGATTTCTCAGGTTTTTACTACATATGAACACTTTTCACATTCTCCCGTGCAACGCGGCTGCTAGTCCTCTTTTCATGCAAAATCTTAAGGTTCCACCTCATGTCCAAGCCACCAAAGCCAGCTAAAAAGTGATTAATCGACAACTACAACTTGAATTGTACTACTTCTTACTGGCTATTACTTCAACTTAGAAGCTTCTTCTGTGTTCTAATATGGTGCTTTTAGTGTCTCCGCATACCGCAGCACGCGACATAGCTTTGCAGACGATAAATGTAACCGTCTCAGAGAGAAAAGCGGCCAATGTGACGATCTGGCTTTAAGTCGATACGATAACAAATGACGAAAACCCACGGATTTCTCAGGTTTTTACTACATATGAACACTTTTCACATTCTCCCGTGCAACGCGGCTGCTAGTCCTCCTTTCATGCAAAATCTTAAGGTCCTAGGTCATGTCCAAGCCACTAAAGACGGCTAAAAAGTGAATAATCGACAACTAAAACTTGAATTGTACTACTTCTTACTGGCTATTACTTCAACTTAAAAGCTCCTTCTGTGTTCTACTATGGTGCTTTAAGTGTCTCCGCATACCGCAGCACGCGACATAGCTTTGCAGACGAAAAATGTAACCGTCTCAGAGAGAAAAGCGTCCAATGTGACGATCTGGCTTTAAGTCGATTCGATAACAAATGGCGAAAATGGACAGATTTCTCAGGTTTTTACTACATATGAACACTTTTCACATTCTCCCGTGCAACGCGGCTGCTAGTCCTCCTTTCATGCAAAATCTTAAGGTCCTAGGTCATGTCAAAGCCACCAAAGCCGGCTAGAAAGTGAATAATCGACAACTACAACTTGAATTGTACTACTTCTTACTGGCTATTACTTCAACTTAGAAGCTTCTTCTGTGTTCTGCTATGGTGTTCTTTTGTCTCCGCATACCGCAGCGCGCGACATAGCTTTGCAGACGATAAATGTAACCGTCTCAGAGAGAAAAGCGGCCAATGTGACGATCTGGCTTTAAGTCGATTCGATAACAAAGACGAAACCGGACGGATTTCTCAGGTTGTTACTACATATGAACACTTTTCACATTCTCCCGTGCAACGCGGCTGCTAGTCATCCTTTCATGCAAAATCTTAAGGTCCTACGTCATGTCCAACCCACCAAAGCCAGCTAAAACGTGATTAATCGACAACTACAACTTGAATTGTACTACTTCTTACTGGCTATTACTTCAACTTAGAAGCTTCTTCTGTGTTCTAATATGGTGCTTTTATTGTCTCCGCATAACGCAGCGCGCGACATAGCTTTGCAGACGATAAATGTAACAGTCTCAGAGAGAAAAGCGGCCAATGTGACGATCTGGCTTTAAGTCGATTCGATAACAAAGACGAAACCGGACGGATTTCTCAGGTTGTTACTACATATGAACACTTTTCACATTCTCCCGTGCAACGCGGCTGCTAGTCTTCCTTTCATGCAAAATCTTAAGGTCCTACGTCATGTCCAACCCACCAAAGCCAGCTAAAAAGTGATTAATCGACAACTACAACTTGAATTGTACTACTTCTTACTGGCTATTACTTCAACTTAGAAGCTTCTTCTGTGTTCTAATATGGTGCTTTTAGTGTCTCCGCATACCGCAGCACGCGACATAGCTTTGCAGACGATAAACGTAACCGTCTCAGAGAGTAAAGCGGCCAATGTGACGATCTGGCTTTAAATCGATACGATAACAAATGACGAAGACCCACGGATTTCTCAGGTTTTTACTACATATGAACACTTTTCACATTCTCCCGTGCAACGCAGCTGCTAGTCCTCTATTCATGCAAAAACTTAAGGTACCACCTCATGTCCAAGCCACCAAAGCCAGCTAAAAAGTGATTAATCGACAACTACAATTTGAATTGTACTACTTCTTACTGGCTATTACTTCAACTTAGAAGCTTCTTCTGTGTTCTAATATGGTGCTTTTAGTGTCTCCGCATACCGCAGCATGCGACATAGCTTTGCAGACGATAAATGTAACCGTCTCAGAGAGAAAAGCGGCCAATGTGGCGATCTGGCTTTAAGTCGATATGATAACAAATGACGAAAACCGACGGATTTCTCAGGTTTTTACTACATATGAACACTTTTCACATTCTCCCGTGCAACGCGGTTGCTAGTCCCCCTTTCATGCAAAATCTTAAGGTTCCACCTCAAGTCCAAGCCACCATAGCCGGCTAAAAAGTGAATAATCGATAACTAAAACTTGAATTGTACTACTTCTTACTGGCTATTACTTCAACTTAGAAGCTTCTTCTGTGTTCTAATATGGTGCTTTTAGTGTCTCCGCATACCGCAGCACGGGACATAGCTTTGCAGACGATAAATGTAACCGCCTCAGAGAGAAAAGCGGCTAATGTGACGATCTGGCTTTAAGTCGATACGATAACAAATGACGAAAACCCACGGATTTCTCAGGTTTTTACTACATATGAACACTTTTCACATTCTCCCGTGCAACGCGGCTGCTAGTCCTCCTTTCATGCAAAAACTTTAGGTACCACCTCTTGTCCAAGCCACCAAAGCCAGCTAAAAAGTGATTAATCGACAACTACAACTTTAATTGTACTACTTCTTACTGGCTATTACTTCAACTTAGAAGCTTCTTCTGTGTTCTAATATGGTGCTTTTAGTGTCTCCGCATACCGCTGCACGCGACATAGCTTTGCAGACGATAAATGTAACCGTCTCAGAGAGAAAAGCGGCCAATGTGACGATCTGGCTTTAAGTCGATACGATAACAAATGACGAAAACCCACGGATTTCTCAGGTTTTTACTACATATGAACACTTTTCACATTCTCCCGTGCAACGCGGCTGCTAGTCCTCCTTTCATGCAAAATCTTAAGGTTCCACCTCATGTCCAAGCCACCAAAGCCGGCTAAAAAGTGAATAATCGATAACTAAAACTTGAATTGTACCACTTCTTACTGGCTATTACTTCAACTTAGAAGCTTCTTCTGTGTTCAACTATGGTGCTTTTAGTGTCTCCGCATACCGCAGCACGCGACATAGCTTTGCAGTCGATTAATGTAACCGTCTCAGAGAGAAAAGCGGCAAATATGACGATCTGGCTTTAAGTCGATTCGATAACAAATGCCGAAAACGGATGGATTTCTCAGGTTTTTACTACATATGAACACATTTCACATTCTCCCGTGCAACGCGGCTGCTAGTCCTCCTTTCATGCAAAATCTTAAGGTTCCACCTCATGTCCAAGCCACCAAAGCCGGCTAAAAAGTGAATAATCGATAACTAAAACTTGAATTGTACCACTTCTTACTGGCTATTACTTCAACTTAGAAGCTTCTTCTGTGTTCAACTATGGTGCTTTTAGTGTCTCCGCATACCGCAGCACGCGACATAGCTTTGCAGACGATTAATGTAACCGTCTCAGAGAGAAAAGCGGCAAATATGACGATCTGGCTTTAAGTCGATTCGATAACAAATGCCGAAAACGGATGGATTTCTCAGGTTTTTACTACATATGAACACTTTTCACATTCTCCCGTGCAACGCGGCTGCTAGTCTTCCTTTCATGCAAAATCTTAAGGTCCTAGGTCATGTCCAAGCCACTAAAGACGGCTAAAAAGTGAATAATCGACAACTAAAACTTGAATTGTACTACTTCTTACTGGCTATTACTTCAACTTAAAAGCTCCTTCTGTGTTCTACTATGGTGCTTTAAGTGTCTCCGCATACCGCAGCACGCGACATAGCTCTGCAGACGAAAAATGTAACCGTCTCAGAGAGAAAAGCGTCCAATGTGACGATCTGTCTTTAAGTCGATTCGATAACAAATGGCGAAAATGGACAGATTTCTCAGGTTTTTACTACATATGAACACTTTTCACATTCTCCCGTGCAACGCGGCTGCTAGTCCTCCTTTCATGCAAAATCTTAAGGTCCTAGGTCATGTCAAAGCCACCAAAGCCGGCTAAAAAGTGAATAATCGACAACTACAACTTGAATTGTACTACTTCTTACTGGCTATTACTTCAACTTAGAAGCTTCTTCTGTGTTCTGCTATGGTGTTGTTTTCTCTCCGCATACCGCAGCGCGCGACATAGCTTTGCAGACGATAAATGTAACCGTCTCAGAGAGAAAAGCGGCCAATGTGACGATCTGGCTTTAAGTCGATTCGATAACAAAGACGAAACCGGACGGATTTCTCAGGTTGTTACTACATATGAACACTTTTCACATTCTCCCGTGCAACGCGGCTGCTAGTCTTCCTTTCATGCAAAATCTTAAGGTCCTACGTCATGTCCAACCCACCAAAGCCAGCTAAAACGTGATTAATCGACAACTACAACTTGAATTGTACTACTTCTTACTGGCTATTACTTCAACTTAGAAGCTTCTTCTGTGTTCTAATATGGTGCTTTTATTGTCTCCGCATACCGCAGGGCGCGACATAGCTTTGCAGACGATAAATGTAACAGTCTCAGAGAGAAAAGCGGCCAATGTGACGATCTGGCTTTAAGTCGATACGATAACAAATGACGAAAACCCACGGGTTTCTCAGGTTTTTACTACATATGAACACTTTTCACATTCTCGCGTGCAACGCGGCTGCTAGTCCTCTTTTCATGCAAAATCTTAAGGTTCCACCTCATGTCCAAGCCACCAAAGCCAGCTAAAAAGTGATTAATCGACAACTACAACTTGAATTGTACTACTTCTTACTGGCTATTACTTCAACTTAGAAGCTTCTTCTGTGTTCTAATATGGTGCTTTTAGTGTCTCCGCATACCGCAGCACGCGACATAGCTTTGCAGACGATAAATGTAACCGTCTCAGAGAGAAAAGCGGCCAATGTGACGATCTGGCTTTAAGTCGATACGATAACAAATGACGAAAACCCACGGATTTCTCAGGTTTTTACTACATATGAACACTTTTCACATTCTCCCGTGCAACGCGGCTGCTAGTCCTCCTTTCATGCAAAATCTTAAGGTTCCACCTCATGTCCAAGCCACCAAAGCCGGCTAAAAAGTGAATAATCGATAACTAAAACTTGAATTGTACTACTTCTTACTGGCTATTACTTCAACTTAGAAGCTTCTTCTGTGTTCAACTATGGTGCTTTTAGTGTCTCCGCATACCGCAGCACGCGACATAGCTTTGCAGACGATTAATGTAACCGTCTCAGAGAGAAAAGCGGCAAATATGACGATCTGGCTTTAAGTCGATTCGATAACAAATGCCGAAAACGGACGGATTTCTCAGGTTTTTACTACATATGAACACTTTTCACATTCTCCCGTGCAACGCGGCTGCTAGTCCTCCTTTCATGCAAAATCTTAAGGTCCTAGGTCATGTCAAAGCCACCAAAGCCGGCTAAAAAGTGAATACTCGACAACTACAACTTGAATTGTACTACTTCTTACTGGCTATTACTTCAACTTAGAAGCTTCTTCTGTGTTCTGCTATGGTGTTTTTTTGTCTCCGCATACCGCAGCGCGCGACATAGCTTTGCAGACGATAAATGTAACCGTCTCAGAGAGAAAAGCGGCCAATGTGACGATCTGGCTTTAAGTCGATTCGATAACAAAGACGAAACCGGACGGATTTCTCAGGTTGTTACTACATATGAACACTTTTCACATTCTCCCGTGCAACGCGGCTGCTAGTCTTCCTTTCATGCAAAATCTTAAGGTCCTACGTCATGTCCAACCCACCAAAGCCAGCTAAAACGTGATTAATCGACAACTACAACTTGAATTGTACTACTTCTTACTGGCTATTACTTCAACTTAGAAGCTTCTTCTGTGTTCTAATATGGTGCTTTTATTGTCTCCGCATACCGCAGCGCGCGACATAGCTTTGCAGACGATAAATGTAACAGTCTCAGAGAGAAAAGCGGCCAATGTGACGATCTGGCTTTAAGTCGATTCGATAACAAAGACGAAACCGGACGGATTTCTCAGGTTGTTACTACATATGAACACTTTTCACATTCTCCCGTGCAACGCGGTTGCTAGTCTTCCTTTCATGCAAAATCTTAAGGTCCTACGTCATGTCCAACCCACCAAAGCCAGCTAAAAAGTGATTAATCGACAACTACAACTTGAATTGTACTACTTCTTACTGGCTATTACTTCAACTTAGAAGCTTCTTCTGTGTTCTAATATGGTGCTTTTAGTGTCTCCGCATACCGCAGCACGCGACATAGCTTTGCAGACGATAAACGTAACCGTCTCAGAGAGTAAAGCGGCCAATGTGACGATCTGGCTTTAAGTCGATACGATAACAAATGACGAAAACCCACGGATTTCTCAGGTTTTTACTACATATGAACACTTTTCACATTCTCCCGTGCAACGCGGCTGCTAGTCCTCCTTTCATGCCAAATCTTAAGGTTCCACCTCATGTCCAAGCCACCAAAGCCGGCTAAAAAGTGAATAATCGATAACTAAAACTTGAATTGTACTACTTCTTACTGGCTATTACTTCAACTTAGAAGCTTCTAGTGTGTTCAGCTATGGTGCTTTTAGTGTCTCCGCATACCGCAGCACGCGACATAGCTTTGCAGACGATTAATGTAACCGTCTCAGAGAGAAAAGCGGCCAATATGACGATCTGGCTTTAAGTCGATTCGATAACAAATGCCGAAAACGGACGGATTTCTCAGGTTTTTACTACATATGAACACTTTTCACATTCTCCCGTGCAACGCGACTGCTAGTCCTCCTTTCATGCAAAATCTTAAGGGCCTAGGTCATGTCCAAGCCACCAAAGATGGCTAAAAAGTGAATAATCGACAACTAAAACTTGAATTGTACTACGTCTTACTGGCTATTACTTCAACTTAAAAGCTCCTTCTGTGTTCTACTATGGTGCTTTAAGTGTCTCCGCATACCGCAGCACGCGACATAGCTTTGCAGACGAAAAATGTAACCGTCTCAGAGAGAAAAGCGTCCAATGTGACGATCTGGCTTTAAGTCGATTCGATAACAAATGGCGAAAATGGACAGATTTCTAAGGTTTTTACTACATATGAACACTTATCACATTCTCCCGTGCAACGCGGCTGCTAGTCCTCCTTTCATGCAAAATCTTAAGGTCCTAGGTCATGTCATAGCCACCAAAGCTGGCTAAAAAGTGAATAATCGACAACTAAAACTTGAATTGTACTACTTCTTACTGGCTATTACTTCAACTTAGAAGCTTCTTCTGTGTTCTACTATGGTGCTTTTAGTGTCTCCGCATACCGCAGCGCGCGACATAGCTTTGCAGACGATAAATGTATCCGTCTCAGAGAGAAAAGCGGCCAATGTGACGATCTGGCTTTAAGTCTATTCGATAACAAAGACGAAACCGGACGGATTTCTCAGGTTGTTACTACATATGAACACTTTTCACATTCTCCCGTGCAACGCGGCTGCTAGTCTTCCTTTCATGCAAAATCTTAAGGTACTAGGTCATATCCAAGCCACCAAACCCGGCTAAAATGTGAATAATCTATAATTAAAACTTGAATTGTACTACTTCTTACTGGCTATTACTTCAACTTAGAAGCTCCTTCTGTGTTCTAATATGGTGCTTTTAGTGTCTCCGCATACCGCAGCACGCGACATAGCTTTGCAGACGATAAATGTAACCGTCTCAGAGAGAAAAGCGGCCAATGTGACGATCTGGCTTTAAGTCGATACGATAACAAATGACGAAAACCCACGGATTTCTCAGGTTTTTACTACATATGAACACTTTTCACATTCTCGCGTGTAACGCGGCTGCTAGTCCTCTTTTCATGCAAAATCTTATGGTTCCACCTCATGTCCAAGCCACCAAAGCCAGCTAAAAAGTGATTAATCGACAACTACAACTTGAATTGTACTACTTCTTACTGGCTATTACTTCAACTTAGAAGCTTCTTCTGTGTTCTAATATGGTGCTTTTAGTGTCTCCGCATACCGCAGCACGCGACATAGCTTTGCAGACAATAAATGTAACCGTCTCAGAGAGAAAAGCGGCCAATGTGACGATCTGGCTTTAAGTCGATACGATAACAAATGACGAAAACCCACGGATTTCTCAGGTTTTTACTACATATGAACACTTTTCACATTCTCCCGTGCAACGCGGCTGCTAGTCCTCCTTTCATGCAAAATCTTAAGGTTCCACCTCATGTCCAAGCCACCAAAGCCGGCTAAAAAGTGAATAATCGATAACTAAAACTTGAATTGTACTACTTCTTACTGGCTATTACTTCAACTTAGAAGCTTCTTCTGAGTTCTACTGTGGTGCTTTTAGTGTTTCCGTATACCGCAGCACGCGACATAGCTTTGCAGACGATAAATGTAACCGTTTCAGAGAGAAGAGCGGCCATTGTGACGATCTGGCTTTAAATCGATTCGATAACAAATGACGAAAACGGACGGATTTCTCAGGTTTTTACTACATATGAAAACTTTTCACATTCTCCCGTGCAAAGCGGCTGCTAGTCTTATTTTCATGCAAAATCTTAAAGTCCTAGAACATGTCAAAGCCACCAAAGCCGGTTAAAAAGTGATTAAACGACAACTAAAACTTAAATATTACTACTTCTTACTGGCTATTACTTCAACTTAGAAGCTTCTTCTCTGTTCCACTATGGTGCTTTTAGTGTCTCCGCATACCGCAGCACGCGACATAGCTTTGCAGACGATTAATGTAACCGTCTCAGAGAGAAAAGCGGCCAATATGACGATCTGGCTTTAAGTCGATTCGATAACAAATGACGAAAACGGACGGATTTCTCAAGTTTTTACTACATATGAACACTTTTCACATTCTCCCGTGTAACGCGGCTACTAGTCTTCCTTTCATGCAAAATCTTAAGGTCCTAGGTCATGTCCAACCCACCAAAGCCAGCTAAAAAGTGATTAATCGACAACTACAACTTGTATTGTACTACTTCTTACTGGCTATTACTTCAACATATAAGCTTCTTCTGTGTTCTAATATGGTGCTTTTAGTGTCTCCGCATACCGCAGCACGCGACGTAGCTTTGCAGACGATAAATGTAACCGTTTCAGAGAGAAGAGCGGCCAATGTGACGATCTGACTTTAAATCGATTCGATAACAAATGACGAAAACGGACGGATTTCTCAGGTTTTTACTACATATGAACACTTTTCACATTCTCCCGTGCAACGCGGCTGCTAGTCCTCCTTTCATGCAAATTCTTAAGGTCCTAGGTCATATCCAAGCCACCAAACCCGGCTAAAATGTGAATAATCTATAATTAAAACTTGAATTGTACTACTCCTTACTGGCTATTACTTCAACTTAGAAGCTTATTCTGAGTTCTACTGTGGTGCTTTTAGTGTTTCCGCATACCGCAGCACGCGACATAGCTTTGCAGACGATAAATGTAACCGTCTCAGAGAGAAAAGCGGCCAATGTGACGATCTGGCTTTAAGTCGATACGATAACAAATGACGAAAACCCACGGATTTCTCAGGTTTTTACTACATATGAACACTTTTCACATTCTCCCGTGCAACGCGGCTGCTAGTCCTCCTTTCATGCAAAATCTTAAGGTTCCACCTCATGTCCAAGCCACCAAAGCCGGCTAAAAAGTGAATAATCGATAACTAAAACTTGAATTGTACTACTTCTTACTGGCTATTACTTCAACTTAGAAGCTTCTTCTGTGTTCAACTATGGTGCTTTTAGTGTCTCCGCACACCGCAGCACGCGACATAGCTTTGCAGACGATTAATGTAACCGTCTCAGAGAGAAAAGCGGCAAATATGACGATCTGGCTTTAAGTCGATTCGATAACAAATGCCGAAAACGGACGGATTTCTCAGGTTTTTACTACATATGAACACTTTTCACATTCTCCCGTGCAACGCGGCTGCTAGTCCTCCTTTCATGCAAAATCTTAAGGTCCTAGGTCATGTCCAAGCCACTAAAGACGGCTAAAAAGTGAATAATCGACAACTAAAACTTGAATTGTACTACTTCTTACTGGCTATTACTTCAACTTAAAAGCTCCTTCTGTGTTCTACTATGGTGCTTTAAGTGTCTCCGCATACCGCAGCACGCGACATAGCTTTGCAGACGAAAAATGTAACCGTCTCAGAGAGAAAAGCGTCCAATGTGACGATCTGGCTTTAAGTCGATTCGATAACAAATGGCGAAAATGGACAGATTTCTCAGGTTTTTACTACATATGAACACTTTTCACATTCTCCCGTGCAACGCGGCTGCTAGTCCTCCTTTCATGCAAAATCTTAAGGTCCTAGGTCATGTCAAAGCCACCAAAGCCGGCTAAAAAGTGAATACTCGACAACTACAACTTGAATTGTACTACTTCTTACTGGCTATTACTTCAACTTAGAAGCTTCTTCTGTGTTCTGCTATGGTGTTTTTTTGTCTCCGCATACCGCAGCGCGCGACATAGCTTTGCAGACGATAAATGTAACCGTCTCAGAGAGAAAAGCGGCCAATGTGACGATCTGGCTTTAAGTCGATTCGATAACAAAGACGAAACCGGACGGATTTCTCAGGTTGTTACTACATATGAACACTTTTCACATTCTCCCGTGCAACGCGGCTGCTAGTCTTCCTTTCATGCAAAATCTTAAGGTCCTACGTCATGTCCAACCCACCAAAGCCAGCTAAAACGTGATTAATCGACAACTACAACTTGAATTGTACTACTTCTTACTGGCTATTACTTCAACTTAGAAGCTTCTTCTGTGTTCTAATATGGTGCTTTTATTGTCTCCGCATACCGCAGCGCGCGACATAGCTTTGCAGACGATAAATGTAACAGTCTCAGAGAGAAAAGCGGCCAATGTGACGATCTGGCTTTAAGTCGATTCGATAACAAAGACGAAACCGGACGGATTTCTCAGGTTGTTACTACATATGAACACTTTTCACATTCTCCCGTGCAACGCGGCTGCTAGTCTTCCTTTCATGCAAAATCTTAAGGTCCTACGTCATGTCCAACCCACCAAAGCCAGCTAAAAAGTGATTAATCGACAACTACAACTTGAATTGTACTACTTCTTACTGGCTATTACTTCAACTTAGAAGCTTCTTCTGTGTTCTAATATGGTGCTTTTAGTGTCTCCGCATACCGCAGCACGCGACATAGCTTTGCAGACGATAAACGTAACCGTCTCAGAGAGTAAAGCGGCCAATGTGACGATCTGGCTTTAAGTCGATACGATAACAAATGACGAAAACCCACGGATTTCTCAGGTTTTTACTACATATGAACACTTTTCACATTCTCCCGTGCAACGCGGCTGCTAGTCCTCCTTTCATGCCAAATCTTAAGGTTCCACCTCATGTCCAAGCCACCAAAGCCGGCTAAAAAGTGAATAATCGATAACTAAAACTTGAATTGTACTACTTCTTACTGGCTATTACTTCAACTTAGAAGCTTCTAGTGTGTTCAGCTATGGTGCTTTTAGTGTCTCCGCATACCGCAGCACGCGACATAGCTTTGCAGACGATTAATGTAACCGTCTCAGAGAGAAAAGCGGCCAATATGACGATCTGGCTTTAAGTCGATTCGATAACAAATGCCGAAAACGGACGGATTTCTCAGGTTCTTACTACATATGAACACTTTTCACATTCTCCCGTGCAACGCGACTGCTAGTCCTCCTTTCATGCAAAATCGTAAGGGCCTAGGTCATGTCCAAGCCACCAAAGATGGCTAAAAAGTGAATAATCGACAACTAAAACTTGAATTGTACTACGTCTTACTGGCTATTACTTCAACTTAAAAGCTCCTTCTGTGTTCTACTATGGTGCTTTAAGTGTCTCCGCATACCGCAGCACGCGACATAGCTTTGCAGACGAAAAATGTAACCGTCTCAGAGAGAAAAGCGGCCAATGTGACGATCTGGCTTTAAGTCGATTCGATAACAAATGGCGAAAATGGACAGATTTCTAAGGTTTTTACTACATATGAACACTTATCACATTCTCCCGTGCAACGCGGCTGCTAGTCCTCCTTTCATGCAAAATCTTAAGGTCCTAGGTCATGTCATAGCCACCAAAGCTGGCTAAAAAGTGAATAATCGACAACTAAAACTTGAATTGTACTACTTCTTACTGGCTATTACTTCAACTTAGAAGCTTCTTCTGTGTTCTACTATGGTGCTTTTAGTGTCTCCGCATACCGCAGCGCGCGACATAGCTTTGCAGACGATAAATGTATCCGTCTCAGAGAGAAAAGCGGCCAATGTGACGATCTGGCTTTAAGTCTATTCGATAACAAAGACGAAACCGGACGGATTTCTCAGGTTGTTACTACATATGAACACTTTTCACATTCTCCCGTGCAACGCGGCTGCTAGTCTTCCTTTCATGCAAAATCTTAAGGTACTAGGTCATATCCAAGCCACCAAACCCGGCTAAAATGTGAATAATCTATAATTAAAACTTGAATTGTACTACTTCTTACTGGCTATTACTTCAACTTAGAAGCTCCTTCTGTGTTCTAATATGGTGCTTTTAGTGTCTCCGCATACCGCAGCACGCGACATAGCTTTGCAGACGATAAATGTAACCGTCTCAGAGAGAAAAGCGGCCAATGTGACGATCTGGCTTTAAGTCGATACGATAACAAATGACGAAAACCCACGGATTTCTCAGGTTTTTACTACATATGAACACTTTTCACATTCTCCCGTGCAACGCGGTTGCTAGTCCTCCTTTCATGCAAAATCTTAAGGACCCACCTCATGTCCAAGCCACCAAAGCCGGCTAAAAAGTGAATAATCGATAACTAAAACTTGAATTGTACTACTTCTTACTGGCTATTACTTCAACTTAGAAGCTTCTTCTGTGTTCTACTATGGTGCTTTTAGTGTCTCCGCATACCGCAGCATGCGACATAGCTTTGCAGACGATTAATGTAACCGTCTCAGAGAGAAAAGCGGCCAATGTGTCGATCTGAATTTAAGTCGATTCGATAACAAATGACGAAAACGAACGGAGTTCTCAGGTTTTTAATACATATGAACACTTTTCACATTCTCCCGTGCAACGCGGATGCTAGTCCGCCTTTCATGCAAGTTCTTAAGGTCCTAGGTCATATCCAAGCCACCAAACCCGGCTAAAATGTGAATAATCTATAATTAAAACTTGAATTGTACTACTTCTTACTGGCTATTACTTCAACTTAGAAGCTTATTCTGAGTTCTACTGTGGTGCTTTTAGTGTTTCCGTATACCGCAGCACGCGACATAGCTTTGCAGACGATAAATGTAACCGTTTCAGAGAGAAGAGCGGCCATTGTGACGATCTGGCTTTAAATCGATTCGATAACAAATGACGAAAACGGACGGATTTCTCAGGTTTTTACTACATATGAAAACTTTTCACATTCTCCCGTGCAAAGCGGCTGCTAGTCTTATTTTCATGCAAAATCTTAAAGTCCTAGAACATGTCAAAGCCACCAAAGCCGGTTAAAAAGTGATTAAACGACAACTAAAACTTAAATATTACTACTTCTTACTGGCTATTACTTCAACTTAGAAGCTTCTTCTCTGTTCTACTATGGTGCTTTTAGTGTCTCCGCATTCCGCAGCACGCGACATAGCTTTGCAGACGATTAATGTAACCGTCTCAGAGAGAAAAGCGGCCAATATGACGATCTGGCTTTAAGTCGATTCGATAACAAATGACGAAAACGGACGGATTTCTCAAGTTTTTACTACATATGAACACTTTTCACATTCTCCCGTGCAACGCGGCTACTAGTCTTCCTTTCATGCAAAATCTTAAGGTCCTAGGTCATGTCCAACCCACCAAAGCCAGCTAAAAAGTGATTAATCGACAACTACAACTTGTATTGTACTACTTCTTACTGGCTATTACTTCAACATATAAGCTTCTTCTGTGTTCTAATATGGTGCTTTTAGTGTCTCCGCATACCGCAGCACGCGACGTAGCTTTGCAGACGATAAATGTAACCGTTTCAGAGAGAAGAGAGGCCAATGTGACGATCTGGCTTTAAGTCGATACGATAACAAATGACGAAAACCCACGGATTTCTCAGTTTTTTACTACATATGACCACTTTTCACATTCTCCCGTGCAACGCGGCTGCTAGTCCTCCTTTCATGCAAATTCTTAAGGTCCTAGGTCATATCCAAGCCACCAAACCCGGCTAAAATGTGAATAATCTATAATTAAAACTTGAATTGTACTACTCCTTACTGGCTATTACTTCAACTTAGAAGCTTATTCTGAGTTCTACTGTGGTGCTTTTAGTGTTTCCGCATACCGCAGCACGCGACATAGCTTTGCAGACGATAAATGTAACCGTTTCAGATAGAAGAGCGGCCAATGTGACGATCTGGCTTTAAACCGATTCGATAACAAATGACGAAAATGGACGGATTTCTCAGGTTTTTACTACATATGAACACTTTTCACATTCTCCCGTGCAACGCGGCTGCTAGTCTTCCTTTCATGCAAAATCTTAAGGTCCTAGGACAGGTCCAAGCCACCAAAGCCGGTTAAAAAGTGATTAATCGACAACTAAAACTTAAATAGTAGTACTTCTTACTGCCTATTACTTCAACTTAGAAGCTTCTTCTGTGTTCTAATATGGTGCTTTAAGTGTCTCCGCATTCCGCAGCACGCGACATAACTTTGCAGACGATAAATGTAACCGTCTCAGAGAGAAAAGCGGTCAATGTGACGATCTGGCTTTAAGTCGATACGATAACAAATGACGAAAACCCACGGATTTCTCAGTTTTTTACTACATATGACCACTTTTCACATTCTCCCGTGCTACGGCGTTGCTAGTCCTCCTTTCATGCAAAATCTTAAGCTTCCACCTCATGTCCAAGCCACCAAAGCCGGCTAAAAAGTGAATAATCGATAACTAAATCTTGAATTGTACTACTTCTTACTGGCTATTACTTCAACTTAGAAGCTTCTTCTGCGTTCTACTATGGTGCTTTTAGTGTCTCCGCATACCGCAGCATGCGACATAGCTTTGCAGACGATTAATGTAACCGTCTCAGAGAGAAAAGCGGCCAATGTGTCGATCTGAATTTAAGTCGATTCGATAACAAATGACGAAAACGGACGGATTTCTCAGGTTTTTACTACATATGAACACTTTTCACATTCTGCCGTGCAACGCGGCTGCTAGTCCTCCTTTCATGCCAAATCTTAAGGTTCCACCTCATGTCCAAGCCACCAAAGCCGGCTAAAAAGTGAATAATCGATAACTAAAACTTGAATTGTACTACTTCTTACTGGCTATTACTTCAACTTAGAAGCTTCTAGTGTGTTCAGCTATGGTGCTTTTAGTGTCTCCGCATACCGCAGCACGCGACATAGCTTTGCAGACGATTAATGTAACCGTCTCAGAGAGAAAAGCGGCCAATATGACGATCTGGCTTTAAGTCGATTCGATAACAAATGCCGAAAACGGACGGATTTCTCAGGTTTTTACTACATATGAACACTTTTCACATTCTCCCGTGCAACGCGACTGCTAGTCCTCCTTTCATGCAAAATCTTAAGGGCCTAGGTCATGTCATAGCCACCAAAGCTGGCTAAAAAGTGAATAATCGACAACTAAAACTTGAATTGTACTACTTCTTACTGGCCATTACTTCAACTTAGAAGCTTCTTCTGTGTTCTACTATGGTGCTTTTAGTGTCTCCGCATACCGCAGCGCGCGACATAGCTTTGCAGACGATAAATGTATCCGTCTCAGAGAGAAAAGCTGCCAATGTGACGATCTGGCTTTAAGTCTATTCGATAACAAAGACGAAACCGGACGGATTTCTCAGGTTGTTACTACATATGAACACTTTTCACATTCTCCCGTGCAACGCGGCTGCTAGTCTTCCTTTCATGCAAAATCTTAAGGTACTAGGTCATATCCAAGCCTTCAAACCCGGCTAAAATGTGAATAATCTATAATTAAAACTTGAATTGTACTACTTCTTACTGGCTATTACTTCAACTTAGAAGCTCCTTCTGTGTTCTAATATGGTGCTTTTAGTGTCTCCGCATACCGCAGCACGCGACATAGCTTTGCAGACGATAAATGTAACCGTCTCAGAGAGAAAAGCGGCCAATGTGACGATCTGGCTTTAAGTCGATACGATAACAAATGACGAAAACCCACGGATTTCTCAGGTTTTTACTACATATGAACACTTTTCACATTCTCCCGTGCAACGCGGTTGCTAGTCCTCCTTTCATGCAAAATCTTAAGGACCCACCTCATGTCCAAGCCACCAAAGCCGGCTAAAAAGTGAATAATCGATAACTAAAACTTGAATTGTACTACTTCTTACTGGCTATTACTTCAACTTAGAAGCTTCTTCTGTGTTCTACTATGGTGCTTTTAGTGTCTCCGCATACCGCAGCATGCGACATAGCTTTGCAGACGATTAATGTAACCGTCTCAGAGAGAAAAGCGGCCAATGTGTCGATCTGAATTTAAGTCGATTCGATAACAAATGACGAAAACGAACGGATTTCTCAGGTTTTTAATACATATGAACACTTTTCACATTCTCCCGTGCAACGCGGCTGCTAGTCCGCCTTTCATGCAAGTTCTTAAGGTCCTAGGTCATATCCAAGCCACCAAACCCGGCTAAAATGTGAATAATCTACAATTAAAACTTGAATTGTACTACTTCTTACTGGCTATTACTTCAACTTAGAAGCTTATTCTGAGTTCTACTGTGGTGCTTTTAGTGTTTCCGTATACCGCAGCACGCGACATAGCTTTGCAGACGATAAATGTAACCGTTTCAGAGAGAAGAGCGGCCATTGTGACGATCTGGCTTTAAATCGATTCGATAACAAATGACGAAAACGGACGGATTTCTCAGGTTTTTACTACATATGAAAACTTTTCACATTCTCCCGTGCAAAGCGGCAGCTAGTCTTATTTTCATGCAAAATCTTAAAGTCCTAGAACATGTCAAAGCCACCAAAGCCGGTTAAAAAGTGATTAAACGACAACTAAAACTTAAATATTACTACTTCTTACTGGCTATTACTTCAACTTAGAAGCTTCTTCTCTGTTCTACTATGGTGCTTTTAGTGTCTCCGCATACCGCAGCACGCGACATAGCTTTGCAGACGATTAATGTAACCGTCTCAGAGAGAAAAGCGGCCAATATGACGATCTGGCTTTAAGTCGATTCGATAACAAATGACGAAAACGGACGGATTTCTCAAGTTTTTACTACATATGAACACTTTTCACATTCTCCCGTGCAACGCGGCTACTAGTCTTCCTTTCATGCAAAATCTTAAGGTCCTAGGTCATGTCCAACCCACCAAAGCCAGCTAAAAAGTGATTAATCGACAACTACAACTTGTATTGTACTACTTCTTACTGGCTATTACTTCAACATATAAGCTTCTTCTGTGTTCTAATATGGTGCTTTTAGTGTCTCCGCATACCGCAGCACGCGACGTAGCTTTGCAGACGATAAATGTAACCGTTTCAGAGAGAAGAGCGGCCAATGTGACGATCTGACTTTAAATCGATTCGATAACAAATGACGAAAACGGACGGATTTCTCAGGTTTTTACTACATATGAACACTTTTCACATTCTCCCGTGCAACGCGGCTGCTAGTCCTCCTTTCATGCAAATTCTTAAGGTCCTAGGTCATATCCAAGCCACCAAACCCGGCTAAAATGTGAATAATCTATAATTAAAACTTGAATTGTACTACTCCTTACTGGCTATTACTTCAACTTAGAAGCTTATTCTGAGTTCTACTGTGGTGCTTTTAGTGTTTCCGCATACCGCAGCACGCGACATAGCTTTGCAGACGATAAATGTAACCGTTTCAGATAGAAGAGCGGCCAATGTGGCGATCTGGCTTTAAACCGATTCGATAACAAATGACGAAAATGGACGGATTTCTCAGGTTTTTACTACATATGAACCCTTTTCACATTCTCCCGTGCAACGCGGCTGCTAGTCTTCCTTTCATGCAAAATCTTAAGGTCCTAGGACAGGTCCAAGCCACCAAAGCCGGTTAAAAAGTGATTAATCGACAACTAAAACTTAAATAGTACTACTTCTTACTGCCTATTACTTCAACTTAGAAGCTTCTTCTGTGTTCTAATATGGTGCTTTTAGTGTCTCCGCATTCCGCAGCACGCGACATAACTTTGCAGACGATAAATGTAACCGTCTCAGAGAGAAAAGCGGTCAATGTGACGATCTGGCTTTAAGTCGATACGATAACAAATGACGAAAACCCACGGATTTCTCAGTTTTTTACTACATATGACCACTTTTCACATTCTCCCGTGCTACGGCGTTGCTAGTCCTCCTTTCATGCAAAATCTTAAGCTTCCACCTCATGTCCAAGCCACCAAAGCCGGCTAAAAAGTGAATAATCGATAACTAAATCTTGAATTGTACTACTTCTTACTGGCTATTACTTCAACTTAGAAGCTTCTTCTGCGTTCTACTATGGTGCTTTTAGTGTCTCCGCATACCGCAGCATGCGACATAGCTTTGCAGACGATTAATGTAACCGTCTCAGAGAGAAAAGCGGCCAATGTGTCGATCTGAATTTAAGTCGATTCGATAACAAATGACGAAAACGGACGGATTTCTCAGGTTTTTACTACATATGAACACTTTTCACATTCTGCCGTGCAACGCGGCTGCTAGTCCTCCTTTCATGCAAATTCTTAAGCTCCTAGGTCATATCCAAGCCACCAAACACGGCTAAAATGTGAATAATCTATAATTAAAACTTGAATTGTACTACTTCTTACTATCTATTACTTCAACATATAAGCTTCTTCTGTGTTCTAATATGGTGCTTTTAGTGTCTCCGCATACCGCAGCACGCGACATAGCTTTGCAGACGATAAATGTAACCGTTTCAGAGAGAAGAGCGGCCAATGTGACGATCTGACTTTAAATCGATTCGATAACAAATGACGAAAACGGACGGATTTCTCAGGTTTTTACTACATATGAACACTTTTCACATTCTCCCGTGCAACGCGGCTGCTAGTCCTCCTTTCATGCAAATTCTTAAGGTCCTAGGTCATATCCAAGCCACCAAACCCGGCTAAAATGTGAATAATCTATAATTAAAACTTGAATTGTACTACTCCTTACTGGCTATTACTTCAACTTAGAAGCTTATTCTGAGTTCTACTGTGGTGCTTTTAGTGTTTCCGCATACCGCAGCACGCGACATAGCTTTGCAGACGATAAATGTAACCGTTTCAGATAGAAGAGCGGCCAATGTGGCGATCTGGCTTTAAACCGATTCGATAACAAATGACGAAAATGGACGGATTTCTCAGGTTTTTACTACATATGAACCCTTTTCACATTCTCCCGTGCAACGCGGCTGCTAGTCTTCCTTTCATGCAAAATCTTAAGGTCCTAGGACAGGTCCAAGCCACCAAAGCCGGTTAAAAAGTGATTAATCGACAACTAAAACTTAAATAGTACTACTTCTTACTGCCTATTACTTCAACTTAGAAGCTTCTTCTGTGTTCTAATATGGTGCTTTTAGTGTCTCCGCATTCCGCAGCACGCGACATAACTTTGCAGACGATAAATGTAACCGTCTCAGAGAGAAAAGCGGTCAATGTGACGATCTGGCTTTAAGTCGATACGATAACAAATGACGAAAACCCACGGATTTCTCAGTTTTTTACTACATATGACCACTTTTCACATTCTCCCGTGCTACGGCGTTGCTAGTCCTCCTTTCATGCAAAATCTTAAGCTTCCACCTCATGTCCAAGCCACCAAAGCCGGCTAAAAAGTGAATAATCGATAACTAAATCTTGAATTGTACTACTTCTTACTGGCTATTACTTCAACTTAGAAGCTTCTTCTGCGTTCTACTATGGTGCTTTTAGTGTCTCCGCATACCGCAGCATGCGACATAGCTTTGCAGACGATTAATGTAACCGTCTCAGAGAGAAAAGCGGCCAATGTGTCGATCTGAATTTAAGTCGATTCGATAACAAATGACGAAAACGGACGGATTTCTCAGGTTTTTACTACATATGAACACTTTTCACATTCTGCCGTGCAACGCGGCTGCTAGTCCTCCTTTCATGCAAATTCTTAAGCTCCTAGGTCATATCCAAGCCACCAAACACGGCTAAAATGTGAATAATCTATAATTAAAACTTGAATTGTACTACTTCTTACTATCTATTACTTCAACATATAAGCTTCTTCTGTGTTCTAATATGGTGCTTTTAGTGTCTCCGCATACCGCAGCACGCGACATAGCTTTGCAGACGATAAATGTAACCGTTTCAGAGAGAAGAGCGGCCAATGTGACGATCTGACTTTAAATCGATTCGATAACAAATGACGAAAACGGACGGATTTCTCAGGTTTTTACTACATATGAACACTTTTCACATTCTCCCGTGCAACGCGGCTGCTAGTCCTCCTTTCATGCAAATTCTTAAGTTCCTAGGTCATATCCAAGCCACCAAACCCGGCTAAAATGTGAAAAATCTATAATTAAAACTTGAATTGTACTACTCCTTACTGGCTATTACTTCAACTTAGAAGCTTATTCTGAGTTCTACTGTGGTGCTTTTAGTGTTTCCGCATTCCGCAGCACGCGACATAGCTTTGCAGACGATAAATGTAACCGTTTCAGATAGAAGAGCGGCCAATGTGACGATCTGGCTTTAAATCGATTCGATAACAAATGACGAAAACGGACAGATTTCTCAGGTTTTTACTACATATGAACACTTTTCACATTCTCCCGTGCAACGCGGCTGCTAGTCTTCCTTTCATGCAAAATCTTAAGGTCCTAGGACAGGTCCAAGCCACCAAAGCCGGTTAAAAAGTGATTAATCGACAACTAAAACTTAAATAGTACTACTTCTTACTGCCTATTACTTCAACTTAGAAGCTTCTTCTGTATTCTAATATGGTGCTTTTAGTGTCTCCGCATTCCGCAGCACGCGACATAGCTTTGCAGACGATAAATGTAACCGTCTCAGAGAGAAAAGCGGCCAATGTGACGATCTGGCTTTAAGTCGATACGATAACAAATGACGAAAACCCACGGATTTCTCATTTTTTTACTACATATGACCACTTTTCACATTCTCCCGTGCAACGCGGTTGCTAGTCCTCCTTTCATGCAAAATCTTAAGGTTCCACCTCATGTCCAAGCCACCAAAGCCGGCTAAAAAGTGAATAATCGATAACTAAATCTTGAATTGTACTACATTTTACTGGCTATTACTTCAACTTAGAAGCTTCTTCTGTGTTCTACTATGGTGCTTTTAGTGTCTCCGCATACCGCAGCATGCGACATAGCTTTGCAGACGATTAATGTAACAGTCTCAGGGAGAAAAGCGGCCAATGTGTCGATCTGAATTTAAGTCGATTCGATAACAAATGACGAAAACGGACGGATTTCTCAGGTTTTTACTACATATGAACACTTTTCACATTCTGCCGTGCAACGCGGCTGCTAGTCCTCCTTTCATGCAAATTCTTAAGCTCCTAGGTCATATCCAAGCCACCAAACACGGCTAAAATGTGAATAATCTATAATTAAAACTTGAATTGTACTACTTCTTACTATCTATTACTTCAACATATAAGCTTCTTCTGTGTTCTAATATGGTGCTTTTAGTGTCTCCGCATACCGCAGCACGCGACATAGCTTTGCAGACCATAAATGTAACGGTTTCAGAGAGAAGAGCGGCCAATGTGACGATCTGACTTTAAATCGATTCGATAACAAATGACGAAAACGGACGGATTTCTCAGGTTTTTACTACATATGAACACTTTTCACATTCTCCCGTGCAACGCGGCTGCTAGTCCTCCTTTCATGCAAATTCTTAAGTTCCTAGGTCATATCCAAGCCACCAAACCCGGCTAAAATGTGAAAAATCTATAATTAAAACTTGAATTGTACTACTCCTTACTGGCTATTACTTCAACTTAGAAGCTTATTCTGAGTTCTACTGTGGTGCGTTTAGTGTTTCCGCATTCCGCAGCACGCGACATAGCTTTGCAGACGATAAATGTAACCGTTTCAGATAGAAGAGCGGCCAATGTGACGATCTGGCTTTAAATCGATTCGATAACAAATGACGAAAACGGACAGATTTCTCAGGTTTTTACTACATATGAACACTTTTCACATTCTCCCGTGCAACGCGGCTGCTAGTCTTCCTTTCATGCAAAATCTTATGGTCCTAGGACAGGTCCAAGCCACCAAAGCCGGTTAAAAAGTGATTAATCGACAACTAAAACTTAAATAGTACTACTTCTTACTGCCTATTACTTCAACTTAGAAGCTTCTTCTGTATTCTAATATGGTGCTTTTAGTGTCTCCGCATTCCGCAGCACGCGACATAGCTTTGCAGACGATAAATGTAACCGTCTCAGAGAGAAAAGCGGCCAATGTGACGATCTGGCTTTAAGTCGATACGATAACAAATGACGAAATCCCACGGATTTCTCATTTTTTTACTACATATGACCACTTTTCACATTCTCCCGTGCAACGCGGTTGCTAGTCCTCCTTTCATGCAAAATCTTAAGGTTCCACCTCATGTCCAAGCCACCAAAGCCGGCTAAAAAGTGAATAATCGATAACTAAATCTTGAATTGTACTACATTTTACTGGCTATTACTTCAACTTAGAAGCTTCTTCTGTGTTCTACTATGGTGCTTTTAGTGTCTCCGCATACCGCAGCATGCGACATAGCTTTGCAGACGATTAATGTAACCGTCTCAGGGAGAAAAGCGGCCAATGTGTCGATCTGAATTTAAGTCGATTCGATAACAAATGACGAAAACGGACGGATTTCTCAGGTTTTTACTACATATGAACACTTTTCACATTCTGCCGTGCAACGCGGCTGCTAGTCCTCCTTTCATGCAAATTCTTAAGTTCCTAGGTCATATCCAAGCCACCAAACCCGGCTAAAATGTGAAAAATCTATAATTAAAACTTGAATTGTACTACTCCTTACTGGCTATTACTTCAACTTAGAAGCTTATTCTGAGTTCTACTGTGGTGCTTTTAGTGTTTCCGCATTCCGCAGCACGCGACATAGCTTTGCAGACGATAAATGTAACCGTTTCAGATAGAAGAGCGGCCAATGTGACGATCTGGCCTTAAATCGATTCGATAACAAATGACGAAAACGGACAGATTTCTCAGGTTTTTACTACATATGAACACTTTTCACATTCTCCCGTGCAACGCGGCTGCTAGTCTTCCTTTCATGCAAAATCTTAAGGTCCTAGGACAGGTCCAAGCTACCAAAGCCGGTTAAAAAGTGATTAATCGACAACTAAAACTTAAATAGTACTACTTCTTACTGGCTATTACTTCAACTTAGAAGCTTCTTCTCTGTTCTACTATGGTGCTTTTAGTGTCTCCGCATACCGCAGCACGCGACATAGCTTTGCAGACGATTAATGTAACCGTCTCAGAGAGAAAAGCGGCCAATATGACGATCTGGCTTTAAGTCGATTCGATAACAAATGACGAAAACGGACGGATTTCTCAAGTTTTTACTACATATGAACACTTTTCACATTCTCCCGTGCAACGCGGCTACTAGTCTTCCTTTCATGCAAAATCTTAAGGTCCTAGGTCATGTCCAACCCACCAAAGCCAGCTAAAAAGTGATTAATCGACAACTACAACTTGTATTGTACTACTTCTTACTGGCTATTACTTCAACATATAAGCTTCTTCTGTGTTCTAATATGGTGCTTTTAGTGTCTCCGCATACCGCAGCACGCGACGTAGCTTTGCAGACGATAAATGTAACCGTTTCAGAGAGAAGAGCGGCCAATGTGACGATCTGACTTTAAATCGATTCGATAACAAATGACGAAAACGGACGGATTTCTCAGGTTTTTACTACATATGAACACTTTTCACATTCTCCCGTGCAACGCGGCTGCTAGTCCTCCTTTCATGCAAATTCTTAAGGTCCTAGGTCATATCCAAGCCACCAAACCCGGCTAAAATGTGAATAATCTATAATTAAAACTTGAATTGTACTACTCCTTACTGGCTATTACTTCAACTTAGAAGCTTATTCTGAGTTCTACTGTGGTGCTTTTAGTGTTTCCGCATACCGCAGCACGCGACATAGCTTTGCAGACGATAAATGTAACCGTTTCAGATAGAAGAGCGGCCAATGTGGCGATCTGGCTTTAAACCGATTCGATAACAAATGACGAAAATGGACGGATTTCTCAGGTTTTTACTACATATGAACACTTTTCACATTCTCCCGTGCAACGCGGCTGCTAGTCTTCCTTTCATGCAAAATCTTAAGGTCCTAGGACAGGTCCAAGCCACCAAAGCCGGTTAAAAAGTGATTAATCGACAACTAAAACTTAAATAGTACTACTTCTTACTGCCTATTACTTCAACTTAGAAGCTTCTTCTGTGTTCTAATATGGTGCTTTTAGTGTCTCCGCATTCCGCAGCACGCGACATAACTTTGCAGACGATAAATGTAACCGTCTCAGAGAGAAAAGCGGTCAATGTGACGATCTGGCTTTAAGTCGATACGATAACAAATGACGAAAACCCACGGATTTCTCAGTTTTTTACTACATATGACCACTTTTCACATTCTCCCGTGCTACGGCGTTGCTAGTCCTCCTTTCATGCAAAATCTTAAGCTTCCACCTCATGTCCAAGCCACCAAAGCCGGCTAAAAAGTGAATAATCGATAACTAAATCTTGAATTGTACTACTTCTTACTGGCTATTACTTCAACTTAGAAGCTTCTTCTGCGTTCTACTATGGTGCTTTTAGTGTCTCCGCATACCGCAGCATGCGACATAGCTTTGCAGACGATTAATGTAACCGTCTCAGAGAGAAAAGCGGGCAATGTGTCGATCTGAATTTAAGTCGATTCGATAACAAATGACGAAAACGGACGGATTTCTCAGGTTTTTACTACATATGAACACTTTTCACATTCTGCCGTGCAACGCGGCTGCTAGTCCTCCTTTCATGCAAATTCTTAAGCTCCTAGGTCATATCCAAGCCACCAAACACGGCTAAAATGTGAATAATCTATAATTAAAACTTGAATTGTACTACTTCTTACTATCTGTTACTTCAACATATAAGCTTCTTCTGTGTTCTAATATGGTGCTTTTAGTGTCTCCGCATACCGCAGCACGCGACATAGCTTTGCAGACGATAAATGTAACCGTTTCAGAGAGAAGAGCGGCCAATGTGACGATCTGACTTTAAATCGATTCGATAACAAATGACGAAAACGGACGGATTTCTCAGGTTTTTACTACATATGAACACTTTTCACATTCTCCCGTGCAACGCGGCTGCTAGTCCTCCTTTCATGCAAATTCTTAAGTTCCTAGGTCATATCCAAGCCACCAAACCCGGCTAAAATGTGAAAAATCTATAATTAAAACTTGAATTGTACTACTCCTTACTGGCTATTACTTCAACTTAGAAGCTTATTCTGAGTTCTACTGTGGTGCTTTTAGTGTTTCCGCATTCCGCAGCACGCGACATAGCTTTGCAGACGATAAATGTAACCGTTTCAGATAGAAGAG
Organism: Schistocerca gregaria; assembly: GCF_023897955.1. Taxonomy (NCBI): domain Eukaryota; kingdom Metazoa; phylum Arthropoda; class Insecta; order Orthoptera; family Acrididae; genus Schistocerca; species Schistocerca gregaria. The sequence goes on from NW_026061712.1 coordinate 537,263, forward strand.
CGGCCAATGTGACGATCTGGCTTTAAATCGATTCGATAACAAATGACGAAAACGGACAGATTTCTCAGGTTTTTACTACATATGAACACTTTTCACATTCTCCCGTGCAACGCGGCTGCTAGTCTTCCTTTCATGCAAAATCTTAAGGTCCTAGGACAGGTCCAAGCCACCAAAGCCGGTTAAAAAGTGATTAATCGACAACTAAAACTTAAATAGTACTACTTCTTACTGCCTATTACTTCAACTTAGAAGCTTCTTCTGTATTCTAATATGGTGCTTTTAGTGTCTCCGCATTCCGCAGCACGCGACATAGCTTTGCAGACGATAAATGTAACCGTCTCAGAGAGAAAAGCGGCCAATGTGACGATCTGGCTTTAAGTCGATACGATAACAAATGACGAAAACCCACGGATTTCTCATTTTTTTACTACATATGACCACTTTTCACATTCTCCCGTGCAACGCGGTTGCTAGTCCTCCTTTCATGCAAAATCTTAAGGTTCCACCTCATGTCCAAGCCACCAAAGCCGGCTAAAAAGTGAATAATCGATAACTAAATCTTGAATTGTACTACATTTTACTGGCTATTACTTCAACTTAGAAGCTTCTTCTGTGTTCTACTATGGTGCTTTTAGTGTCTCCGCATACCGCAGCATGCGACATAGCTTTGCAGACGATTAATGTAACCGTCTCAGGGAGAAAAGCGGCCAATGTGTCGATCTGAATTTAAGTCGATTCGATAACAAATGACGAAAACGGACGGATTTCTCAGGTTTTTACTACATATGAACACTTTTCACATTCTGCCGTGCAACGCGGCTGCTAGTCCTCCTTTCATGCAAATTCTTAAGCTCCTAGGTCATATCCAAGCCACCAAACACGGCTAAAATGTGAATAATCTATAATTAAAACTTGAATTGTACTACTTCTTACTATCTATTACTTCAACATATAAGCTTCTTCTGTGTTCTAATATGGTGCTTTTAGTGTCTCCGCATACCGCAGCACGCGACATAGCTTTGCAGACGATAAATGTAACCGTTTCAGAGAGAAGAGCGGCCAATGTGACGATCTGACTTTAAATCGATTCGATAACAAATGACGAAAACGGACGGATTTCTCAGGTTTTTACTACATATGAACACTTTTCACATTCTCCCGTGCAACGCGGCTGCTAGTCCTCCTTTCATGCAAATTCTTAAGTTCCTAGGTCATATCCAAGCCACCAAACCCGGCTAAAATGTGAAAAATCTATAATTAAAACTTGAATTGTACTACTCCTTACTGGCTATTACTTCAACTTAGAAGCTTATTCTGAGTTCTACTGTGGTGCTTTTTGTGTTTCCGCATTCCGCAGCACGCGACATAGCTTTGCAGACGATAAATGTAACCGTTTCAGATAGAAGAGCGGCCAATGTGACGATCTGGCTTTAAATCGATTCGATAACAAATGACGAAAACGGACAGATTTCTCAGGTTTTTACTACATATGAACACTTTTCACATTCTCCCGTGCAACGCGGCTGCTAGTCTTCCTTTCATGCAAAATCTTATGGTCCTAGGACAGGTCCAAGCCACCAAAGCCGGTTAAAAAGTGATTAATCGACAACTAAAACTTAAATAGTACTACTTCTTACTGCCTATTACTTCAACTTAGAAGCTTCTTCTGTATTCTAATATGGTGCTTTTAGTGTCTCCGCATTCCGCAGCACGCGACATAGCTTTGCAGACGATAAATGTAACCGTCTCAGAGAGAAAAGCGGCCAATGTGACGATCTGGCTTTAAGTCGATACGATAACAAATGACGAAAACCCACGGATTTCTCATTTTTTTACTACATATGACCACTTTTCACATTCTCCCGTGCAACGCGGTTGCTAGTCCTCCTTTCATGCAAAATGTTAAGGTTCCACCTCATGTCCAAGCCACCAAAGCCGGCTAAAAAGTGAATAATCGATAACTAAATCTTGAATTGTACTACATTTTACTGGCTATTACTTCAACTTAGAAGCTTCTTCTGTGTTCTACTATGGTGCTTTTAGTGTCTCCGCATACCGCAGCATGCGACATAGCTTTGCAGACGATTAATGTAACCGTCTCAGGGAGAAAAGCGGCCAATGTGTCGATCTGAATTTAAGTCGATTCGATAACAAATGACGAAAACGGACGGATTTCTCAGGTTTTTACTACATATGAACACTTTTCACATTCTGCCGTGCAACGCGGCTGCTAGTCCTCCTTTCATGCAAATTCTTAAGCTCCTAGGTCATATCCAAGCCACCAAACACGGCTAAAATGTGAATAATCTATAATTAAAACTTGAATTGTACTACTTCTTACTATCTGTTACTTCAACATATAAGCTTCTTCTGTGTTCTAATATGGTGCTTTTAGTGTCTCCGCATACCGCAGCACGCGACATAGCTTTGCAGACGATAAATGTAACCGTTTCAGAGAGAAGAGCGGCCAATGTGACGATCTGACTTTAAATCGATTCGATAACAAATGACGAAAACGGACGGATTTCTCAGGTTTTTACTACATATGAACACTTTTCACATTCTCCCGTGCAACGCGGCTGCTAGTCCTCCTTTCATGCAAATTCTTAAGTTCCTAGGTCATATCCAAGCCACCAAACCCGGCTAAAATGTGAAAAATCTATAATTAAAACTTGAATTGTACTACTCCTTACTGGCTATTACTTCAACTTAGAAGCTTATTCTGAGTTCTACTGTGGTGCTTTTAGTGTTTCCGCATTCCGCAGCACGCGACATAGCTTTGCAGACGATAAATGTAACCGTTTCAGATAGAAGAGCGGCCAATGTGACGATCTGGCTTTAAATCGATTCGATAACAAATGACGAAAACGGACAGATTTCTCAGGTTTTTACTACATATGAACACTTTTCACATTCTCCCGTGCAACGCGGCTGCTAGTCTTCCTTTCATGCAAAATCTTAAGGTCCTAGGACAGGTCCAAGCCACCAAAGCCGGTTAAAAAGTGATTAATCGACAACTAAAACTTAAATAGTACTACTTCTTACTGCCTATTACTTCAACTTAGAAGCTTCTTCTGTATTCTAATATGGTGCTTTTAGTGTCTCCGCATTCCGCAGCACGCGACATAGCTTTGCAGACGATAAATGTAACCGTCTCAGAGAGAAAAGCGGCCAATGTGACGATCTGGCTTTAAGTCGATACGATAACAAATGACGAAAACCCACGGATTTCTCATTTTTTTACTACATATGACCACTTTTCACATTCTCCCGTGCAACGCGGTTGCTAGTCCTCCTTTCATGCAAAATCTTAAGGTTCCACCTCATGTCCAAGCCACCAAAGCCGGCTAAAAAGTGAATAATCGATAACTAAATCTTGAATTGTACTACATTTTACTGGCTATTACTTCAACTTAGAAGCTTCTTCTGTGTTCTACTATGGTGCTTTTAGTGTCTCCGCATACCGCAGCATGCGACATAGCTTTGCAGACGATTAATGTAACCGTCTCAGGGAGAAAAGCGGCCAATGTGTCGATCTGAATTTAAGTCGATTCGATAACAAATGACGAAAACGGACGGATTTCTCAGGTTTTTACTACATATGAACACTTTTCACATTCTGCCGTGCAACGCGGCTGCTAGTCCTCCTTTCATGCAAATTCTTAAGCTCCTAGGTCATATCCAAGCCACCAAACACGGCTAAAATGTGAATAATCTATAATTAAAACTTGAATTGTACTACTTCTTACTATCTATTACTTCAACATATAAGCTTCTTCTGTGTTCTAATATGGTGCTTTTAGTGTCTCCGCATACCGCAGCACGCGACATAGCTTTGCAGACCATAAATGTAACCGTTTCAGAGAGAAGAGCGGCCAATGTGACGATCTGACTTTAAATCGATTCGATAACAAATGACGAAAACGGACGGATTTCTCAGGTTTTTACTACATATGAACACTTTTCACATTCTCCCGTGCAACGCGGCTGCTAGTCCTCCTTTCATGCAAATTCTTAAGTTCCTAGGTCATATCCAAGCCACCAAACCCGGCTAAAATGTGAAAAATCTATAATTAAAACTTGAATTGTACTACTCCTTACTGGCTATTACTTCAACTTAGAAGCTTATTCTGAGTTCTACTGTGGTGCTTTTTGTGTTTCCGCATTCCGCAGCACGCGACATAGCTTTGCAGACGATAAATGTAACCGTTTCAGATAGAAGAGCGGCCAATGTGACGATCTGGCTTTAAATCGATTCGATAACAAATGACGAAAACGGACAGATTTCTCAGGTTTTTACTACATATGAACACTTTTCACATTCTCCCGTGCAACGCGGCTGCTAGTCTTCCTTTCATGCAAAATCTTATGGTCCTAGGACAGGTCCAAGCCACCAAAGCCGGTTAAAAAGTGATTAATCGACAACTAAAACTTAAATAGTACTACTTCTTACTGCCTATTACTTCAACTTAGAAGCTTCTTCTGTATTCTAATATGGTGCTTTTAGTGTCTCCGCATTCCGCAGCACGCGACATGGCTTTGCAGACGATAAATGTAACCGTCTCAGAGAGAAAAGCGGTCAATGTGACGATCTGGCTTTAAGTCGATACGATAACAAATGACGAAAACCCACGGATTTCTCATTTTTTTACTACATATGACCACTTTTCACATTCTCCCGTGCAACGCGGTTGCTAGTCCTCCTTTCATGCAAAATGTTAAGGTTCCACCTCATGTCCAAGCCACCAAAGCCGGCTAAAAAGTGAATAATCGATAACTAAATCTTGAATTGTACTACATTTTACTGGCTATTACTTCAACTTAGAAGCTTCTTCTGTGTTCTACTATGGTGCTTTTAGTGTCTCCGCATACCGCAGCATGCGACATAGCTTTGCAGACGATTAATGTAACCGTCTCAGGGAGAAAAGCGGCCAATGTGTCGATCTGAATTTAAGTCGATTCGATAACAAATGACGAAAACGGACGGATTTCTCAGGTTTTTACTACATATGAACACTTTTCACATTCTGCCGTGCAACGCGGCTGCTAGTCCTCCTTTCATGCAAATTCTTAAGCTCCTAGGTCATATCCAAGCCACCAAACACGGCTAAAATGTGAATAATCTATAATTAAAACTTGAATTGTACTACTTCTTACTATCTGTTACTTCAACATATAAGCTTCTTCTGTGTTCTAATATGGTGCTTTTAGTGTCTCCGCATACCGCAGCACGCGACATAGCTTTGCAGACGATAAATGTAACCGTTTCAGAGAGAAGAGCGGCCAATGTGACGATCTGACTTTAAATCGATTCGATAACAAATGACGAAAACGGACGGATTTCTCAGGTTTTTACTACATATGAACACTTTTCACATTCTCCCGTGCAACGCGGCTGCTAGTCCTCCTTTCATGCAAATTCTTAAGTTCCTAGGTCATATCCAAGCCACCAAACCCGGCTAAAATGTGAAAAATCTATAATTAAAACTTGAATTGTACTACTCCTTACTGGCTATTACTTCAACTTAGAAGCTTATTCTGAGTTCTACTGTGGTGCTTTTAGTGTTTCCGCATTCCGCAGCACGCGACATAGCTTTGCAGACGATAAATGTAACCGTTTCAGATAGAAGAGCGGCCAATGTGACGATCTGGCTTTAAATCGATTCGATAACAAATGACGAAAACGGACAGATTTCTCAGGTTTTTACTACATATGAACACTTTTCACATTCTCCCGTGCAACGCGGCTGCTAGTCTTCCTTTCATGCAAAATCTTAAGGTCCTAGGACAGGTCCAAGCCACCAAAGCCGGTTAAAAAGTGATTAATCGACAACTAAAACTTAAATAGTACTACTTCTTACTGCCTATTACTTCAACTTAGAAGCTTCTTCTGTATTCTAATATGGTGCTTTTAGTGTCTCCGCATTCCGCAGCACGCGACATAGCTTTGCAGACGATAAATGTAACCGTCTCAGAGAGAAAAGCGGCCAATGTGACGATCTGGCTTTAAGTCGATACGATAACAAATGACGAAAACCCACGGATTTCTCATTTTTTTACTACATATGACCACTTTTCACATTCTCCCGTGCAACGCGGTTGCTAGTCCTCCTTTCATGCAAAATCTTAAGGTTCCACCTCATGTCCAAGCCACCAAAGCCGGCTAAAAAGTGAATAATCGATAACTAAATCTTGAATTGTACTACATTTTACTGGCTATTACTTCAACTTAGAAGCTTCTTCTGTGTTCTACTATGGTGCTTTTAGTGTCTCCGCATACCGCAGCATGCGACATAGCTTTGCAGACGATTAATGTAACCGTCTCAGGGAGAAAAGCGGCCAATGTGTCGATCTGAATTTAAGTCGATTCGATAACAAATGACGAAAACGGACGGATTTCTCAGGTTTTTACTACATATGAACACTTTTCACATTCTGCCGTGCAACGCGGCTGCTAGTCCTCCTTTCATGCAAATTCTTAAGCTCCTAGGTCATATCCAAGCCACCAAACACGGCTAAAATGTGAATAATCTATAATTAAAACTTGAATTGTACTACTTCTTACTATCTATTACTTCAACATATAAGCTTCTTCTGTGTTCTAATATGGTGCTTTTAGTGTCTCCGCATACCGCAGCACGCGACATAGCTTTGCAGACCATAAATGTAACCGTTTCAGAGAGAAGAGCGGCCAATGTGACGATCTGACTTTAAATCGATTCGATAACAAATGACGAAAACGGACGGATTTCTCAGGTTTTTACTACATATGAACACTTTTCACATTCTCCCGTGCAACGCGGCTGCTAGTCCTCCTTTCATGCAAATTCTTAAGTTCCTAGGTCATATCCAAGCCACCAAACCCGGCTAAAATGTGAAAAATCTATAATTAAAACTTGAATTGTACTACTCCTTACTGGCTATTACTTCAACTTAGAAGCTTATTCTGAGTTCTACTGTGGTGCTTTTTGTGTTTCCGCATTCCGCAGCACGCGACATAGCTTTGCAGACGATAAATGTAACCGTTTCAGATAGAAGAGCGGCCAATGTGACGATCTGGCTTTAAATCGATTCGATAACAAATGACGAAAACGGACAGATTTCTCAGGTTTTTACTACATATGAACACTTTTCACATTCTCCCGTGCAACGCGGCTGCTAGTCTTCCTTTCATGCAAAATCTTATGGTCCTAGGACAGGTCCAAGCCACCAAAGCCGGTTAAAAAGTGATTAATCGACAACTAAAACTTAAATAGTACTACTTCTTACTGCCTATTACTTCAACTTAGAAGCTTCTTCTGTATTCTAATATGGTGCTTTTAGTGTCTCCGCATTCCGCAGCACGCGACATGGCTTTGCAGACGATAAATGTAACCGTCTCAGAGAGAAAAGCGGTCAATGTGACGATCTGGCTTTAAGTCGATACGATAACAAATGACGAAAACCCACGGATTTCTCATTTTTTTACTACATATGACCACTTTTCACATTCTCCCGTGCAACGCGGTTGCTAGTCCTCCTTTCATGCAAAATGTTAAGGTTCCACCTCATGTCCAAGCCACCAAAGCCGGCTAAAAAGTGAATAATCGATAACTAAATCTTGAATTGTACTACATTTTACTGGCTATTACTTCAACTTAGAAGCTTCTTCTGTGTTCTACTATGGTGCTTTTAGTGTCTCCGCATACCGCAGCATGCGACATAGCTTTGCAGACGATTAATGTAACCGTCTCAGGGAGAAAAGCGGCCAATGTGTCGATCTGAATTTAAGTCGATTCGATAACAAATGACGAAAACGGACGGATTTCTCAGGTTTTTACTACATATGAACACTTTTCACATTCTGCCGTGCAACGCGGCTGCTAGTCCTCCTTTCATGCAAATTCTTAAGCTCCTAGGTCATATCCAAGCCACCAAACACGGCTAAAATGTGAATAATCTATAATTAAAACTTGAATTGTACTACTTCTTACTATCTATTACTTCAACATATAAGCTTCTTCTGTGTTCTAATATGGTGCTTTTAGTGTCTCCGCATACCGCAGCACGCGACATAGCTTTGCAGACGATAAATGTAACCGTTTCAGAGAGAAGAGCGGCCAATGTGACGATCTGACTTTAAATCGATTCGATAACAAATGACGAAAACGGACGGATTTCTCAGGTTTTTACTACATATGAACACTTTTCACATTCTCCCGTGCAACGCGGCTGCTAGTCCTCCTTTCATGCAAATTCTTAAGTTCCTAGGTCATATCCAAGCCACCAAACCCGGCTAAAATGTGAAAAATCTATAATTAAAACTTGAATTGTACTACTCCTTACTGGCTATTACTTCAACTTAGAAGCTTATTCTGAGTTCTACTGTGGTGCTTTTAGTGTTTCCGCATTCCGCAGCACGCGACATAGCTTTGCAGACGATAAATGTAACCGTTTCAGATAGAAGAGCGGCCAATGTGACGATCTGGCTTTAAATCGATTCGATAACAAATGACGAAAACGGACAGATTTCTCAGGTTTTTACTACATATGAACACTTTTCACATTCTTCCGTGCAACGCGGCTGCTAGTCTTCCTTTCATGCAAAATCTTAAGGTCCTAGGACAGGTCCAAGCTACCAAAGCCGGTTAAAAAGTGATTAATCGACAACTAAAACTTAAATAGTACTACTTCTTACTGCCTATTACTTCAACTTAGAAGCTTCTTCTGTATTCTAATATGGTGCTTTTAGTGTCTCCGCATTCCGCAGCACGCGACATAGCTTTGCAGACGATAAATGTAACCGTCTCAGAGAGAAAAGCGGCCAATGTGACGATCTGGCTTTAAGTCGATACGATAACAAATGACGAAAACCCACGGATTTCTCAGTTTTTTACTACATATGACCACTTTTCACATTCTCCCGTGCAACGCGGTTGCTAGTCCTCCTTTCATGCAAAATCTTAAGGTTCCACCTCATGTCCAAGCCACCAAAGCCGGCTAAAAAGTGAATAATCGATAACTAAATCTTGAATTGTACTACATTTTACTGGCTATTACTTCAACTTAGAAGCTTCTTCTGTGTTCTACTATGGTGCTTTTAGTGTCTCCGCATACCGCAGCATGCGACATAGCTTTGCAGACGATTAATGTTACCGTCTCAGAGAGAAAAGCGGCCAATGTGTCGATCTGAATTTAAGTCGATTCGATAACAAATGACGAAAACGGACGGATTTCTCAGGTTTTTACTACATATGAACACTTTTTACATTCTGCCGTACAACGCGGCTGCTAGTCCTCCTTTCATGCAAATTCTTAAGCTCCTAGGTCATATCCAAGCCACAGAACCCGGCTAAAATGTGAATAATCTATAATTAAAACTTGAATTGTACTACTTCTTACTGGCTATTACTTCAACTTAGAAGCTTATTCTGAGTTCTACTGTGGTGCTTTTAGTGTTTCCGTATACCGCAGCACGCGACATAGCTTTGCAGACGATAAAAGTAACCGTTTCAGAGAGAAGAGCGGCCATTGTGACGATCTGGCTTTAAATCGATTCGATAACAAATGACGAAAACGGACGGATTTCTCAGGTTTTTACTACATATGAACACTTTTCACATTCTCCCGTGCAACGCGGCGCTAGTCTTCCTTTCATGCAAAATCTTAAGGTCCTAGGTCATATCCAAGCCACCAAACCCGGCTAAAATGTGAAAAATCTATAATTAAAACTTGAATTGTACTACTCCTTACTGGCTATTACTTCAACTTAGAAGCTTATTCTGAGTTCTACTGTGGTGCTTTTAGTGTTTCCGCATTCCGCAGCACGCGACATAGCTTTGCAGACGATAAATGTAACCGTTTCAGATAGAAGAGCGGCCAATGTGACGATCTGGCTTTAAATCGATTCGATAACAAATGACGAAAACGGACAGATTTCTCAGGTTTTTACTACATATGAACACTTTTCACATTCTCCCGTGCAACGCGGCTGCTAGTCTTCCTTTCATGCAAAATCTTAAGGTCCTAGGACAGGTCCAAGCTACCAAAGCCGGTTAAAAAGTGATAAAACGACAACTAAAACTTAAATAGTACTACTTCTTACTGCCTATTACTTCAACTTAGAAGCTTCTTCTGTATTCTAATATGGTGCTTTTAGTGTCTCCGCATTCCGCAGCACGCGACATAGCTTTGCAGACGATAAATGTAACCGTCTCAGAGAGAAAAGCGGCCAATGTGACGATCTGGCTTTAAGTCGATACGATAACAAATGACGAAAACCCACGGATTTCTCAGTTTTTTACTACATATGACCACTTTTCACATTCTCCCGTGCAACGCGGTTGCTAGTCCTCCTTTCATGCAAAATCTTAAGGTTCCACCTCATGTCCAAGCCACCAAAGCCGGCTAAAAAGTGAATAATCGATAACTAAATCTTGAATTGTACTACATTTTACTGGCTATTACTTCAACTTAGAAGCTTCTTCTGTGTTCTACTATGGTGCTTTTAGTGTCTCCGCATACCGCAGCATGCGACATAGCTTTGCAGACGATTAATGTTACCGTCTCAGAGAGAAAAGCGGCCAATGTGTCGATCTGAATTTAAGTCGATTCGATAACAAATGACGAAAACGGACGGATTTCTCAGGTTTTTACTACATATGAACACTTTTTACATTCTGCCGTACAACGCGGCTGCTAGTCCTCCTTTCATGCAAATTCTTAAGGTCCTAGGTCATATCCAAGCCACAGAACCCGGCTAAAATGTGAATAATCTATAATTAAAACTTGAATTGTACTACTTCTTACTGGCTATTACTTCAACTTAGAAGCTTATTCTGAGTTCTACTGTGGTGCTTTTAGTGTTTCCGTATACCGCAGCACGCGACATAGCTTTGCAGACGATAAAAGTAACCGTTTCAGAGAGAAGAGCGGCCATTGTGACGATCTGGCTTTAAATCGATTCGATAACAAATGACGAAAACGGACGGATTTCTCAGGTTTTTACTACATATGAACACTTTTCACATTCTCCCGTGCAACGCGGCGCTAGTCTTCCTTTCATGCAAAATCTTAAGGTCCTAGGTCATATCCAAGCCACCAAACCCGGCTAAAATGTGAAAAATCTATAATTAAAACTTGAATTGTACTACTTCTTACTGGCTATTACTTCAACTTAGAAGCTTATTCTGAGTTCTACTGTGGTGCTTTTAGTGTTTCCGTATACCGCAGCACGCGACATAGCTTTGCAGACGATAAAAGTAACCGTTTCAGAGAGAAGAGCGGCCATTGTGACGATCTGGCTTTAAATCGATTCGATAACAAATGACGAAAACGGACGGATTTCTCAGGTTTTTACTACATATGAACACTTTTCACATTCTCCCGTGCAACGCGGCTGCTAGTCCTCCTTTCATGCAAAATCTTAAGGTCCTAGGTCATGTCCAAGCCACCAAAACCGGCTAAAAAGTGAATAATCGACAACTAAAACTTGAATTGTACTACTTCTTACTGGCTATTACTTCAACTTAGAAGCTTCTTCTGGGTTCTATTATGGTGCTTTTAGTATTTCCGCATACCGCAGCACGCGACATAGCTTTGCAGACGATAAATGTAACCGTTTCGGAGAGAAGAGCGGCCACTGTGACGATCTGGCTTTAAATCGATTCGATAACAAATGACGAAAACGGACGGATTTCTCAGGTTTTGACTACATATGAACACTTTTCACATTCTCCCGTGCAACGCGGCTGCTAGTCTTCCTTTCATGCAAAATCTTAATGTCCTAGGACCTGTCCAAGCCACCAAAGCCGGTTAAAAAATGATTAATCGACAACTAAAACTTAAATAGTGCTACTTCTTACTGGTTATTACTTCAACTTAGAAGCATCTTCTGTGTTCTAATATGGTGCTTTTAGTGTCTCCGCATACCGCAGCACGCGACATAGCTTTGCAGACGATAAATGTAACCGTTTCAGAGAGCCAATGTGACGATCTGGCTTTAAATCGATTCGATAACAAATGACGAAAACGGACGGATTTCTCAGGTTTTTACTACATATGAACACTTTTCACATTCTCCCGTGCAACGCGGCGCTAGTCTTCCTTTCATGCAAAATCTTAAGGTCCTAGGTCATATCCAAGCCACCAAACCCGGCTAAAATGTGAAAAATCTATAATTAAAACTTGAATTGTACTACTTCTTACTGGCTATTACTTCAACTTAGAAGCTTATTCTGAGTTCTACTGTGGTGCTTTTAGTGTTTCCGTATACCGCAGCACGCGACATAGCTTTGCAGACGATAAAAGTAACCGTTTCAGAGAGAAGAGCGGCCATTGTGACGATCTGGCTTTAAATCGATTCGATAACAAATGACGAAAACGGACGGATTTCTCAGGTTTTTACTACATATGAACACTTTTCACATTCTCCCGTGCAACGCGGCTGCTAGTCCTCCTTTCATGCAAAATCTTAAGGTCCTAGGTCATGTCCAAGCCACCAAAACCGGCTAAAAAGTGAATAATCGACAACTAAAACTTGAATTGTACTACTTCTTACTGGCTATTACTTCAACTTAGAAGCTTCTTCTGGGTTCTATTATGGTGCTTTTAGTATTTCCGCATACCGCAGCACGCGACATAGCTTTGCAGACGATAAATGTAACCGTTTCGGAGAGAAGAGCGGCCACTGTGACGATCTGGCTTTAAATCGATTCGATAACAAATGACGAAAACGGACGGATTTCTCAGGTTTTTACTACATATGAACACTTTTCACATTCTCCCGTGCAACGCGGCTGCTAGTCTTCCTTTCATGCAAATACTTAAGGTCCTAGGACATGTCCAAGCCACCAAAGCCGGCTAAAAAGTGAATAATCGATAACTAAATCTTGAATTGTACTACATTTTACTGGCTATTACTTCAACTTAGAAGCTTCTTCTGTGTTCTACTATGGTGCTTTTAGTGTCTCCGCATACCGCAGCATGCGACATAGCTTTGCAGACGATTAATGTTACCGTCTCAGAGAGAAAAGCGGCCAATGTGTCGATCTGAATTTAAGTCGATTCGATAACAAATGACGAAAACGGACGGATTTCTCAGGTTTTTACTACATATGAACACTTTTTACATTCTGCCGTACAACGCGGCTGCTAGTCCTCCTTTCATGCAAATTCTTAAGCTCCTAGGTCATATCCAAGCCACAGAACCCGGCTAAAATGTGAATAATCTATAATTAAAACTTGAATTGTACTACTTCTTACTGGCTATTACTTCAACTTAGAAGCTTATTCTGAGTTCTACTGTGGTGCTTTTAGTGTTTCCGTATACCGCAGCACGCGACATAGCTTTGCAGACGATAAAAGTAACCGTTTCAGAGAGAAGAGCGGCCATTGTGACGATCTGGCTTTAAATCGATTCGATAACAAATGACGAAAACGGACGGATTTCTCAGGTTTTTACTACATATGAACACTTTTCACATTCTCCCGTGCAACGCGGCGCTAGTCTTCCTTTCATGCAAAATCTTAAGGTCCTAGGTCATATCCAAGCCACCAAACCCGGCTAAAATGTGAAAAATCTATAATTAAAACTTGAATTGTACTACTCCTTACTGGCTATTACTTCAACTTAGAAGCTTATTCTGAGTTCTACTGTGGTGCTTTTAGTGTTTCCGCATTCCGCAGCACGCGACATAGCTTTGCAGACGATAAATGTAACCGTTTCAGATAGAAGAGCGGCCAATGTGACGATCTGGCTTTAAATCGATTCGATAACAAATGACGAAAACGGACAGATTTCTCAGGTTTTTACTACATATGAACACTTTTCACATTCTCCCGTGCAACGCGGCTGCTAGTCTTCCTTTCATGCAAAATCTTAAGGTCCTAGGACAGGTCCAAGCTACCAAAGCCGGTTAAAAAGTGATAAAACGACAACTAAAACTTAAATAGTACTACTTCTTACTGCCTATTACTTCAACTTAGAAGCTTCTTCTGTATTCTAATATGGTGCTTTTAGTGTCTCCGCATTCCGCAGCACGCGACATAGCTTTGCAGACGATAAATGTAACCGTCTCAGAGAGAAAAGCGGCCAATGTGACGATCTGGCTTTAAGTCGATACGATAACAAATGACGAAAACCCACGGATTTCTCAGTTTTTTACTACATATGACCACTTTTCACATTCTCCCGTGCAACGCGGTTGCTAGTCCTCCTTTCATGCAAAATCTTAAGGTTCCACCTCATGTCCAAGCCACCAAAGCCGGCTAAAAAGTGAATAATCGATAACTAAATCTTGAATTGTACTACATTTTACTGGCTATTACTTCAACTTAGAAGCTTCTTCTGTGTTCTACTATGGTGCTTTTAGTGTCTCCGCATACCGCAGCATGCGACATAGCTTTGCAGACGATTAATGTTACCGTCTCAGAGAGAAAAGCGGCCAATGTGTCGATCTGAATTTAAGTCGATTCGATAACAAATGACGAAAACGGACGGATTTCTCAGGTTTTTACTACATATGAACACTTTTTACATTCTGCCGTACAACGCGGCTGCTAGTCCTCCTTTCATGCAAATTCTTAAGGTCCTAGGTCATATCCAAGCCACAGAACCCGGCTAAAATGTGAATAATCTATAATTAAAACTTGAATTGTACTACTTCTTACTGGCTATTACTTCAACTTAGAAGCTTATTCTGAGTTCTACTGTGGTGCTTTTAGTGTTTCCGTATACCGCAGCACGCGACATAGCTTTGCAGACGATAAAAGTAACCGTTTCAGAGAGAAGAGCGGCCATTGTGACGATCTGGCTTTAAATCGATTCGATAACAAATGACGAAAACGGACGGATTTCTCAGGTTTTTACTACATATGAACACTTTTCACATTCTCCCGTGCAACGCGGCGCTAGTCTTCCTTTCATGCAAAATCTTAAGGTCCTAGGTCATGTCCAACCCACCAAAGCCAGCTAAAAAGTGATTAATCGACAACTAAAACTTGAATTGTACTACTTCTTACTGGCTATTACTTCAACTTAGAAGCTTCTTCTGTGTTCTACTATGGTGCTTTTAGTGTCTCCGCATACCGCAGCACGCGACATAGCTTTGCAGACGATAAATCGTCTCAGAGAGAAAAGCGGCCAATGTGATGATCTGGCTTTAAGTCGATACGATAACAAATGACGAAAACGGACGGATTTCTCAGGTTTTTACTACATATGAACACTTTTCACATTCTCCCGTGCAACGCGGCTGCTAGTCCTCCTTTCATGTAAAATCTTAAGGTCCACCTCATGTCCAAGCCACCAAAGCCGGCTAAAAAGTGAATAATCTATAATTAAAACTTGAATTGTACTACTTCTTACTGGCTATTACTTCAACATATAAGCTTCTTCTGTGTTCTAATATGGTGCTTTTAGAGTCTCCGCATACCGCAGCACGCGACATAGCTTTGCAGACGATTAATGTAACCGTCTCAGAGAGAATGCGGCCAATATGACGATCTGGCTTTAAGTCGCTTCGATAACAAATGCCGAAAACGGACGGATTTCTCACGTTTTTACTACATATGAACACTTTTCACATTCTCCCGTGCAACGCGGCTGCTAGTCCTCCTTTCATGCAAAATCTTAAGGTCCTAGGTCATGTCCAAGCCACCAAAACCGGCTAAAAAGTGAATAATCGACAACTAAAACTTGAATTGTACTACTTCTTACTGGCTATTACTTCAACTTAGAAGCTTCTTCTGGGTTCTATTATGGTGCTTTTAGTATTTCCGCATACCGCAGCACGCGACATAGCTTTGCAGACGATAAATGTAACCGTTTCGGAGAGAAGAGCGGCCACTGTGACGATCTGGCTTTAAATCGATTCGATAACAAATGACGAAAACGGACGGATTTCTCAGGTTTTGACTACATATGAACACTTTTCACATTCTCCCGTGCAACGCGGCTGCTAGTCTTCCTTTCATGCAAAATCTTAATGTCCTAGGACCTGTCCAAGCCACCAAAGCCGGTTAAAAAATGATTAATCGACAACTAAAACTTAAATAGTGCTACTTCTTACTGGTTATTACTTCAACTTAGAAGCATCTTCTGTGTTCTAATATGGTGCTTTTAGTGTCTCCGCATACCGCAGCACGCGACATAGCTTTGCAGACGATAAATGTAACCGTTTCAGAGAGCCAATGTGACGATCTGGCTTTAAATCGATTCGATAACAAATGACGAAAACGGACGGATTTCTCAGGTTTTTACTACATATGAACACTTTTCACATTCTCCCGTGCAACGCGGCTGCTAGTCTTCCTTTCATGCAAATACTTAAGGTCCTAGGACATGTCCAAGCCACCAAAGCCGGCTAAAAAGTGAATAATCGACAACTAAAACTTGAAATGTACTACTTCTTACTGGCTATTACTTCAACTTAGAAGCTTCTTCTGTGTTCTACTATGGTGCTTTTAGTGTCTCCGCACACCGCAGCACGCGACATAGCTTTGCAAACGATATATGTAACCGTGTCAGAGAGAAAAGCGGCCAATATAACGATCTGGCTTTAAGTCGATTCGATAACAAATGACTTAAACGGACGGATTTCTCAGGTTTTTACTACATATGAACACTTTTCACATTATCCCATGCAACGCGGCTGCTAGACCTCCTTTCATGCAAAATCTTAAGGTCCTAGGTCATGTCCAAGCCACCAAAGCCGGCTAAAAAGTGAATAATCGATAACTAAAACTTGAATTGTACTACTTCTTACTGGCTATTACTTCAACTTAGAAGCTTCTTCTATGTTCTACTATGGTGCTTTTAGTGTGTCCGCATACCGCTGCACGCGACATAGCTTTGCAGACGATAAATGTAACCGTCTCAGAGAGAAAAGCGGCCAATATAACGATCTGCCTTTAAGTCGATTCGATAACAAATGACGAAAACGGACGGATTTCTCAGGTTTTTACTACATATGAACACTTTTCACATTCTCCCGTGCAACGCGGCTGCTAGTCCTCCTTTCATGCAAAATCTTAATGTCCTAGGTCATGTCCAAGCCACCAAAGCCGGCTAAAAAGTGAATAATCGACAACTAAAACTTGAATTGTACTACTTCTTACTGGCTATTACTTCAACTTAGAAGTTTCTTCTGTGTTCTACTATGGTGCTTTTAGTGTCTACGCATACGGCAGCACGCGACATAGCTTTGCAGACGATAAATGTAAGCGTCTCAGAGAGAAAAGCGGCCAATGTGACGATTTGGCTTAAAGTCGATTCGATAACAAATGGCGAAAACGGACGGATTTCTCAGGTTTTTACTCCATATGAACACTTTTCACATTCTCCCGTGCAACCCGGCTGCTAGTCCTCCTTTCATGCAAAATCGTAAGGTCCTAGTTCATATCCAAGCCACCAAAGCCGGCTAGAAAGTGAATAATCGATAATTTAAACTTGAATTGTACTACTTCTTACTGGCTATTACTTCAACTTAGAAGCGTGTGTGTGTGTGTGTGTTTGAGGTTTACGAGCGCTAAACATCGTGGTCATCAGCGCCCAAGCGCATAGAAACAGGAACAGAGGCGGTTTAGGGACGAAGACGGACGCCGAACAAGGAGAACGGCTAAAAGACACAGGCCTGACGCAGTTCCAAATGCGCACATACAGAGGCAAAACAAGAGGAGAAGAAACACACTAAAAAAGGAAAGGAAACACAAGGAAAAGAGAACAGATACCGAAGTGAAACAAGGAGGTAATCGTGACTGGCGGACCTCTTACCTAAAAACTGGGTGAGCCAGTCACCCAGCAGCACATTAAATCCTTCTCCCTAAAATCCGAGGCAACAGATTGGACAGGACACAAAACCGTAAAACCTTAACCACAGTCGCTGCGTCGTCTTGCAAAATAGAGGGCAAATCCGGTGGCAAGGAAACCACCGCCCTCTGGTCAGAGAATAAAAGACAGTCAAGTAAAATGTGGCGGACAGTAATCTGGACGCCACAAGCACTGCAGATTGGGGGGTCCTCCCGCCAGAGTAAAAAACCATGCGTGAAGGGACTGTGTCCAATGCGGAGGCGAGTGAGGAGAACCTCATCCCGCCTGTATGACTGGTAGGACGTACGCCATGGTCGCGTAGTGGCCTTTACCATACGCAGCTTATTGTCAGAAACTGCCAACCACTCCTCTTCCCATTGATGCATAACACGAAAACGCAAAAGGGAGGTTACAGCATGGAGGGGGACGGCACATTCAACAACGTGAGGGAGGGAACATGCATCTTTGGCAGCCACATCCGCCAGTTCGTTGCCCCTAATACCCACGTGCCCCGGCACCCAGCAGAAAGAAACCTCCTTCCCCTGCCGTTGCAGGTGGAGTAGGGCATCATGGATGTTCTGGACGACCGTATCCGCTGGGTACAAGTGTTGAATGGTCTGAAGGGCACTCAGGGAGTCAGAACAGATGAGGAACTTAATACTGGGAACACATCTCATCTGCTCCAATGCCCGCAGTATTGCAAACAATTCGGCATCGAGGATGGTAAACACCGCAGGAAGCCGTAACTTGACGACTCGATCAGGGAAAACAACAGCACAACCAACAGTGTCCCCCTGTTTAGAGCCATCTGTGAATACAGGTACATGGTCCGGATGTTGGTTTAAAATATCGTAAAATAAGGAGGTAAAAACAAACGCCGGAGTGCAGTTCCTCCGGTTCTCCGACAAGTCTAAAAGGATGCTGGGCCTCTGGAGCAACCAGGGAGGCAGGCGAGTAAAACCTTGTCGTTGGGGGGCCACACGCTCCACACCAAGGGACTCAAGCAAATGCTTGGCACGAATCCCAAATGGTTTTGTTGCCCTGGGACGACTGGAAAAGAGACGTTCCATAGGCGGTCGGGCAACGGTAGGGTACGCAGGGGAGGTAGGACAGGCAAGGAAATGACACACCCGTCGCACCATGAGGAGTTTCCGCCGGATGGCGAGCGGCGGTTCCCCTGCCTCAGCACACAGGCTGGGGATGGGACTGGTACGGAAGGCACCAGTGGCCAGCCTGATACCCTCATGGTGTGTACTGCGTCAAGGATCTTCAGATACGAAGGCCTTGCTGACCCATACACGGTGCAAGCATAGTCAAGACGCGATCGGACGAAAGCCCTATAAAACTGCAGCAGACGCGCCCGATCTGCTCCCCAGGACTGATGGCTCAGACACTTCAAAATATTCAGTGCCTTCAGGGCCCGCACCTTGAGGTCTTTAAGGTGAGGCAACCACGACAACTTGGAATCAAAAGTGAGGCCCAGGAACCTCACAGTGTCTCTAAAAGGAAGAACGGTGTCCCTCAGACGCAATTCAGGGGAGGTAAAAAGACGCCGAGAACGATTAAAATGAACACACACAGATTTGTCTGCAGAAAAGGTAAAACCCGTCTTTGCAGTCCATGCCTCTAAGCGCTTTATCGTAAGCTGTAACTGCCGACTAGCACTGACAAGACTGGAGGAAGAACAGAAAACAGCAAAATCGTCCACAAACAAGGAGCATTGGGCAGGACTCCGGATAGTGGACGTGATACTGTTAATAGCAACGGCAAAGAGGGTGACACTTAAAACGCTGCCCTGAGGAACACCATTCTCCTGCACGTACAAATCCGATAGCACATTACCAACCCGATATCGAAAGAGGCGGTGAGAAAGAAAGGACCGAATGAAGATGGGGAGACGGCCACGAAAGCCCCACTCATGGAGTTGATTGAGGATAAGGCGGCGCCAAGTAGTGTCATACGCCTTATTAATGTCAAAGAAGACCCCTAGACAATGCTGGTTACGTAGAAAGGCCTGCTGGATGGCGGCCTCAAGCAGGGTCAAGTTGTCTATAGTGGAACGACATCTCCGAAAGCCACACTGAGAGGGGCTAAGGAGCTGCCTGGTCTCGAGCAGCCAAACCAGGCGGCGGTTGACCATGCGTTCCAACGTCTTCCCAACACAGCTCGTCAAGGCAATACCCCGATAACTACTGGGATGCGTTCGGTCCTTCTCTGGTTTGAGGAGGGGAATCAAAATTGCCTCCCTCCACGAGTCAGGGTACGTGCCAGATAACCATATCATATTGAAACAGTTCAGGAGAACTTCCTTGGATGGCAGCGACAGGTGCCGCAGCATGCTGTACCGGATTTGATCATGACCAGGCGCAGTATCATGAGCCACAGACAGCGCAGAATCCAGCTCCCACATTGTGAAGGGGCAGTTATAGGGTTCAGAATTTAGAGACCGGAAGTCCAAGTGACCCCTTTCGACGGCAGTGCGGTAGCGGCAGAAATCTGGATCACAGTTAATAGTGGCGGTAGATTCCGCAAAATGCATGGCCAGTGTCTGGGCAATGTCTCTCGGCGCCGTGAGGAGACATCCCTGATGCAGCAATGCCGTGATAGGTAGCTGGCTGAGTTTCCCGGAAATCCTCCTGATGGCTTCCCATACTTTCGTAGAACTAGTGGAGCGAGAGATGGAATTCAAGAACGATTGCCATGACCGTCGTTTGCTCTCTTTAATCACCCGCCGCGCTCTGGCCCTTGCCACTCGAAAGGCCGCAAGATTGTCAGCTGAGGGACGGCACTTGAAGCGGTGCAGTGCTGCACGGCGGGCGCGGATGGCTGAGTGGCACTCAGTGGTCCACCAAGGGACAGGACGCCTCTTGGGATGACCGGATGACCGTGGGATGGACGATTCAGCAGCATGAGAGATCACGGCTGCAACATGGTCTACCCATTCGTGGACGCTGGCACGGTGTTCCAAAACAGCCAGTTGACTGAAAAGTGTCCAGTCAGCTCTGCAAAGGTGCCACCGGGGCGGCACTGGTAATGCCACAGCCTCATCCAGGAGGCGAATCCAGAGGGGGAAGTGGTCACTAGAATGGAGGTCAGCAGCAGCCTCCCACAGAGCAGAATCCGCGAGTGCTGGAGAGCAAAAGGAAAGGTCAATAGCCGATGACGATCCGGAAGCAGTACAGAAATGAGTGGGAGCACCAGAGTTGAGGAGGCACAGTTCTTCAGACATCATGACGCTTTCCAGAATGCGACCCCTGGGGCAAGTAGTCGGAGAGCCCCATAAGACATTATGAGCGTTGAAGTCCCCCAGAAGAAGAAATGGGCGAGGGAGTTGGCTAATAAGGTCCGTGAGAGCCTGAGTGTCTATCGCATCCGGAGGTGGTAAATAAACAGAACAGACTGTTAGCCTCCGACCCACAAGAATGTCAACTGCAACTGCTTGCAAGTCGGTGACGAGAGGGAGCTCAGATGAGGGGTGCACATCACGGACAAAAACTGCAACACCACCCTTTGCCCTTTGCCCCGTCAGATCATCTTTTCGATATGCGGTATAGCCGCGTAAAGAAGGAGAATCAGTGGCCCGAAAATGTGTCTCTTGGAGACATAAGCACAAGGGGCACTCTCGTATGAGGAGTTGTAATTCGGCCACATGCGTCCTGAAACCATTCAGGTTCCACTGTAATATGGGAGCCAGTGATGAGGGTGGCTGAACTTTCACCCTGCCTCTGTGCTTTGGAGGAGAGACCGTACTGGCCGGAGATTTATTCCTGGGGCGAGAAGATCGCCCCCGGTCGACATCAATGTCCATAAGATCCGATGACGACCCACGGGAGATGTCAGACAGTACAATGGCATCATCATCGGACCGACGCTGACTAGTCTCCTCAGGTGGCAGAACCTTCATCTTCTGAGGCTTTGTCTTGGGGAACTTGGAATGCAGAGCCTTGTCAACAGTTGGAGGTTGACTCGCCTGGGCAGAAGGCGCCATATGGGGGGAGGCTGGAAGTACCTCAATGTCAGCAACCACGGCCTTGTCCGATGTAGTGGGGAGAGCCGCAGATTGCAAAACAACCGCAGCAGCACAAGTGCACTGGCAAGCGCAGGTTTTAGTGCTAACGCTAGCAACCTCCGTTTGTGTAGCAACAGTGGCCAGTTGTACCGGTTTTTTGAGAGCGGAAGCGAAAGATGTGGAAAACACAGGAGGTTGCATGGCCTTAAAGATCTTCTTGGCCTCACCATAGGGGATGCGCTTAGATGTTTTAATCTCCTGTACCTTCCGCTCTTCGAGATAGATGGGGCAGATCCGGCTCCAGACAGGGTGACTCCCAGAGCAATTCACGCACTTCACAGGCGATGAACAATCGGCTCCATCATGGGCAGGCTGACCACATTTACCACACGTGGCTATTCCATTGCACCCCAACGTAGTATGCCCAAAGCGCTGACATTTAAAACAGCGCATTGGGTTGGGGAAATATGGCCGTACGGACAAACGTAAGAACCCCGCTTTAACATGCTCCGGGAGTCTCGGGCAACTGAATGTGAGAATAAACGAGTCAGATTTGACGAGGTTCCCATTGACTCGTTTCATAATGTGCTGCACGTCAACAATTCCTTCGTCAGCCCACTCAGATTTTAGCACGTCTATGGGGATATCCACCAAGTCCCTACACGTCACAACACCCTTACTATAGTTCAAAGTGGAGTGGAGCTCGGTCTCGACAGCGTACTCTCCTAGACAATTTGCTTTCCGAAGGGCAGCGACTTGACGGGAACTAGAAGTTTCAACTAACAGAGTCCCATTGCGCAGTCGCTTTACAGATTTCAGTGTTCCTGCAATTCCCTCAAGACCCTTGTGGATGTAAAAGGGAGAAACCCTCTCAAAGCTACCCTCCTTCCTTTTAATAATCAAAAACACATTCTGATTATCAGCATGTGCTCCGTTACTACATTCTGTTAAATCTCTAGCAACACCAGGCGCTGGAGGACTCGCAGCGCGTAGCCGCTTTTTCGATTGGGTGTGTTTTCCTACCAGCGGCCCACCCAAGCCACTGGTAGGGGGAAAAGTAGAGGTCGAAGGGTCCATTGTGGTCCCACGAGCAGCTAGGGAACTAAAAGTCCGCTCAGACAGAGCCCCGCGTGCCTGAGTAAGCCTTATACAACTGGGGTGCGGCAGGTGCCCGAGAGGTTGCCCACTTGCGACTGTTCCACCCCAACAGCCATGCATCTTCTAGGCGCGGAGCACACCGAAAGATTGAGGGGTTTTTATAGAGGTTGGCCTTCCTCGCAATCCAGACGGTCAAGCCATGATTACCATTCCCCGCAGCACACAACGTTTCACCGCCGCGCCGTACGGTGGTCGCTGAAGCATGTCCGGGGGTTACGGAGACAGGACACCGGCGGCGCAGACCAGTCCCCAGCTCAGGACCCCGGGGTCGCCAAGCCCGTACTCAGCAAGTGAATGCTGAGCCGAGGGGGGGAACTTAGAAGCTTCTTCTGTGTTCTACTATGGTGGTTTTAGTGTTTCCGCATACCGCAGCACGCGACATAGCTTTGCAGACGATAAATGTAACCGTTACAGAGAGAAGAGCGGCCATTGTGACGATCTGGCTTTAAAACGATTCGATGACAAATGACGAAAACGGACGGATTTCTCAGGTTTTTACTACATATGAACACTTTTCACATTCTCCCATGCAACGCGGCTGCTAGTCTCCCTTTCATGCAAAATCTTAAGGTCCTAGGTCATGTCCAAGCCACCAAAGCCGGCTAAAAAGTGATTAATCGACAACTAAAACTTAAATAGTACTACTTCTTACTGGCTATTACTTCAATTTAGAAGCTTCTTCTGTGTTCTACTATGGTGCTTTTAGTGTCTCCGCATACCGCAGCACGCGACATAGCTTTGCAGACGATAAATGTAACCGTCTCAGAGAGAAAAGCGGCCAATGTGACGATCTGGCTTTGAGTCGATTCGATAACAAATGACGAAAACGGACTGATTTCTCAGGTTTTTACTACATATGAACGCTTTTCACATTCTCCCGTGCAAAGCGGCTGCTAGTCCTACTTTCATGCAAAATCTTAAGGTCCTAGGTCATGTCCAAGCCACCAAAGCCGGCTAAAAAGTGAATAATCGACAACTAAAACTTGAATTGTACTACTTCTTACTGGCTATTACTTCAACTTAGAAGCTCCTTCTGTGTTCTACTATGGTGCTTTTAGTGTCTCCACATACCGCGGCACGCGACATAGCTTTGCAGACGATTAATGTAACCGTCTCAGAGAGAAAAGCGGCCAATGTGACGATCTGGCTTTAAGTCGATTCGATAACAAAGACGAAACCGGACGGATTTCTCAGGTTGTTACTACATATGAACACTTTTCACATTCTCCCGTGCAACGCGGCTGCTAGTCCTTCTTTCATGCAAAATCTTAAGGTCCTAGGTCATGTCCAAGCCACCAAAGCCGGCTAAAAAGTGAATAATCGACAACTAAAACTTGAATTGTACTACTTCTTACTGGCTATTACTTCGACTTAGAAGCTTCTTCTGTGTTCTACTATGGTGCTTTTAGTGTTCCCGCATACCGCAGCAAGCGACATAGCTTTGCAGACGATAAATGTAACCGTTTCAGAGAGAAGAGAGGCCAACGTGACGATCTGGCTTTGAGTCGATTCGATAACAAATGACGAAAACGGACTGATTTCTCGGGTTTTTATTACATATGAACACTTTTCACAATCTCCCGTGTAACGCGGCTGCTAGTCCTCCTTTCATGCTAAATCTTAAGGTCCTAGGTCATGTCCAAGCCACCAAAGCCGGCTAAAAAGTGAATAATCGGCAACTAAAACTTGAATTGTACTACTTCTTACTGGCTATTACTTCAACTTAGAAGCACCTTCTGTGTTCTACTATGGTGCTTTTAGTGTCTCCACATACCGCAGCACGCGACATAGCTTTGCAGACGATAAATGTAACCGTCTCAGAGAGAAAAGCGGCCAATGTGACGATCTGGCTTTAAGTCGATTCGATAACAAATGACGAAAATGGACAGATTTCTCAGGTTTTTACTACATATGAACACTTTTCACATTCTCCCATGCAACGCGGCTGCTAGTCCTCCTTTCATCAAAATCTAATGTCCTAGGTCATGTCCAAGCCACCAAAGCCGGCTAAAAAGTGAATAATCGACAACTAAAACTTGAATTGTACTACATCTTACTGGCTATTACTTCAACATAGAAGCTTCTTCTGTGTTCTACTATGGTGCTTTTAGTGTTTCCGCATACCCCAGCACGCGACATATCTTTGCAGACGATAAATGTAACCGTCTCAGAGAGAAAAGCGGCCAATGTGACGATCTGGCTTAAAATCGATTCGATAACAAATGACGAAAACGGACGGATTTCTCAGGTTTTTACTCCATATGAACACTTTTCACATTCTCCCGTGCAACGCGGCTGCTACTCCTCCTTTCATGCAAAATCTTAACGTCCTAGGTCATATCCAAGCCACCAAAGCCGGCTAAAAAGTGAATAATCGATAATTAAAAATTGAATTGTACTATTTCTTACTGGCTATTACTTCAACTTAGAAGCTTCTTCTGTGTTCTACTATGGTGCTTTTAGTGTCCACGCATACGGCAGCACGCGACATAGATTTGCAGACGATTAATGTAACCGTTTCAGAGAGAAGAGAGGCCAATGTGACGATCTGGCTTTAAATCGATACGATAACAAATGACGAAAACGGACGGATTTCTCAGGTTTTTACTCCATATGAACACTTTTCACATTCTCCCGTGCAACGCGGCTGCTAGTCCTCCTTTCATGCAAAATCTTAAGGTCCTAGGTCATGTCCAAGCCACCAAAGCCGGCTCAAAAGGTAATAATCGACAACTAAAACTTGAATTGTACTACTTCTTACTGGCTATTACTTCAACTTAGAAGCTTCTTCTGTGTTCTACTATGGTGCTTTTAGTGTCTCCACATACCGCAGCACGCGACATAGCTTTGCAGACGATAAATGTAACCGTCTCAGAGAGAAAAGCGGCCAATGTGACGATCTGGCTTTAAGTCGATTCAATAACAAATGACGAAAATGGACGGATTTCTCAGGTTTTTACTACATATGAACACTTTTCACATTCTCCCGTGCAACGCGGCTGCTGGTCCTCCTTTCATGCAAAATCTTAAGATCCTAGGTCATGTCCAAGCCACCAAAGCCGGCTAAAAAGTGAATAATCGACAACTAAAACTTGAATTGTACTACTTCTTACTGGCTATTACTTCAACTTAGAAGCTCCTTCTGTGTTCTACTATGGTGCTTTTAGTGTCTCCACATACGGCAGCACGCGACATAGCTTTGCAGACGATAAATGTAACCGTTACAGAGAGAAAAGCGGCCAATGTGACGATCTGGCTTCAAGTCGATTCGATAACAAATGACGAAAATGGACAGATTTCTCAGGTTTTTACTACATATGAACACTTTTCACATTCTCCCATGCAACGCGGCTGCTAGTCCTCCTTTCATGCAAAATCGTAAGATCCTTGGTCATGTCCAAGCCACCAAAGCCGGCTAAAAGGTGAATAATCGATAACTAAAACTTGAATTGTACTACTTCTTACTGCCTATTACTTCAACTTAGAAGCTTCTTCTGTGTTCTACTATGGTGCTTTTAGTGTCTCCGCATACCGCAGCACGCGACATAGCTTCGCAGACGATAAATGTAACCGTTTCAGAGAGAAGGGCGGCCAATGTGACAATCTGGCTTTAAATCGATTCGATAACAAATGACGAAAACGGCCGGGTTTCTCAGTTTTTTACTACATACGAACACTTTTCACATTCTCCCGTGCAACGCGGCTGCTAGTCCTCCTATAATGCAAGATCTTAAGGTTCCACCTCATGTCCAAGCCACCAAATCCGGCTAAAAAGTGAATAATCATTAACTAAAACTTGAATTGTACTACTTCTTACTGGCTATTACTTCAACTTAGAATCTTCTTCTGTGTTCTACTATGGTGCTTTTCGTATTCCGCATACCGCAGCACGCGACTTAGCTTTGCAGACGATAAATGTAACCGTTTCAGAGAGAAGAGCGGCCAATATACCGATCTGGCTTTAAGTCGATTCGATAACAAAAAACGAAAACGGACGGATTTCCCAGGTTTTCACTACATATGAACACTTTTCACAGTCTCCCGTGCAACGCGGCTGCTAGTCCTCCTTTCATGCAAAATCTTAAGGTCCTAGGTCATGTCCAAGCCACCAAAGCCGGCTAAAAAGTGAACAATCGACAACTAAAACTTGAATTATACTACTTCTTACTGGCTATTACTTCAACTTAGAAGCTTCTTCTGTGTTCTGCTATGGTGTTTTTTTCTCTCCGCATACCGCAGCGCGCGACATAGCTTTGCAGACGATAAATGTAACCGTCTCAGAGAGAAAAGCGGCCAATGTGACGATCTGGCTTTAAGTCGATTCGATAACAAAGACGAAACCGGACGGATTTCTCAGGTTGTTACTACATATGAACACTTTTCACATTCTCCCGTGCAACGCGGCTGCTAGTCTTCCTTTCATGCAAAATCTTAAGGTCCTACGTCATGTCCAACCCACCAAAGCCAGCTAAAACGTGATTAATCGACAACTACAACTTGAATTGTACTACTTCTTACTGGCTATTACTTCAACTTAGAAGCTTCTTCTGTGTTCTAATATGGTGCTTTTATTGTCTCCGCATACCGCAGGGCGCGACATAGCTTTGCAGACGATAAATGTAACAGTCTCAGAGAGAAAAGCGGCCAATGTGACGATCTGGCTTTAAGTCGATACGATAACAAATGACGAAAACCCACGGATTTCTCAGGTTTTTACTACATATGAACACTTTTCACATTCTCCCGTGCAACGCGGCTGCTAGTCCTCTTTTCATGCAAAATCTTAAGGTTCCACCTCATGTCCAAGCCACCAAAGCCAGCTAAAAAGTGATTAATCGACAACTACAACTTGAATTGTACTACTTCTTACTGGCTATTACTTCAACTTAGAAGCTTCTTCTGTGTTCTAATATGGTGCTTTTAGTGTCTCCGCATACCGCAGCACGCGACATAGCTTTGCAGACGATAAATGTAACCGTCTCAGAGAGAAAAGCGGCCAATGTGACGATCTGGCTTTAAGTCGATACGATAACAAATGACGAAAACCCACGGATTTCTCAGGTTTTTACTACATATGAACACTTTTCACATTCTCCCGTGCAACGCGGCTGCTAGTCCTCCTTTCATGCAAAATCTTAAGGTTCCACCTCATGTCCAAGCCACCAAAGCCGGCTAAAAAGTGAATAATCGATAACTAAAACTTGAATTGTACTACTTCTTACTGGCTATTACTTCAACTTAGAAGCTTCTTCTGTGTTCAACTATGGTGCTTTTAGTGTCTCCGCACACCGCAGCACGCGACATAGCTTTGCAGACGATTAATGTAACCGTCTCAGAGAGAAAAGCGGCAAATATGACGATCTGGCTTTAAGTCGATTCGATAACAAATGCCGAAAACGGACGGATTTCTCAGGTTTTTACTACATATGAACACTTTTCACATTCTCCCGTGCAACGCGGCTGCTAGTCCTCCTTTCATGCAAAATCTTAAGGTCCTAGGTCATGTCCAAGCCACTAAAGACGGCTAAAAAGTGAATAATCGACAACTAAAACTTGAATTGTACTACTTCTTACTGGCTATTACTTCAACTTAAAAGCTCCTTCTGTGTACTACTATGGTGCTTTAAGTGTCTCCGCATACCGCAGCACGCGACATAGCTTTGCAGACGATAAATGTAACCGTCTCAGAGAGAAAAGCGTCCAATGTGACGATCTGGCTTTAAGTCGATTCGATAACAAATGGCGAAAATGGACAGATTTCTCAGGTTTTTACTACATATGAACACTTTTCACATTCTCCCGTGCAACGCGGCTGCTAGTCCTCCTTTCATGCAAAATCTTAAGGTCCTAGGTCATGTCAAAGCCACCAAAGCCGGCTAAAAAGTGAATACTCGACAACTACAACTTGAATTGTACTACTTCTTACTGGCTATTACTTCAACTTAGAAGCTTCTTCTGTGTTCTGCTATGGTGTTTTTTTGTCTCCGCATACCGCAGCGCGTGACATAGCTTTGCAGACGATAAATGTAACCGTCTCAGAGAGAAAAGCGGCCAATGTGACGATCTGGCTTTAAGTCGATTCGATAACAAAGACGAAACCGGACGGATTTCTCAGGTTGTTACTGCATATGAACACTTTTCACATTCTCCCGTGCAACGCGGCTGCTAGTCTTCCTTTCATGCAAAATCTTAAGGTCCTACGTCATGTCCAACCCACCAAAGCCAGCTAAAACGTGATTAATCGACAACTACAACTTGAATTGTACTACTTCTTACTGGCTATTACTTCAACTTAGAAGCTTCTTCTGTGTTCTAATATGGTGCTTTTATTGTCTCCGCATACCGCAGCGCGCGACATAGCTTTGCAGACGATAAATGTAACAGTCTCAGAGAGAAAAGCGGCCAATGTGACGATCTGGCTTTAAGTCGATTCGATAACAAAGACGAAACCGGACGGATTTCTCAGGTTGTTACTACATATGAACTCTTTTCACATTCTCCCGTGCAACGCGGCTGCTAGTCTTCCTTTCATGCAAAATCTTAAGGTCCTACGTCATGTCCAACCCACCAAAGCCAGCTAAAAAGTGATTAATCGACAACTACAACTTGAATTGTACTACTTCTTACTGGCTATTACTTCAACTTAGAAGCTTCTTCTGTGTTCTAATATGGTGCTTTTAGTGTCTCCGCATACCGCAGCACGCGACATAGCTTTGCAGACGATAAACGTAACCGTCTCAGAGAGTAAAGCGGCCAATGTGACGATCTGGCTTTAAGTCGATACGATAACAAATGACGAAAACCCACGGATTTCTCAGGTTTTTACTACATATGAACACTTTTCACATTCTCCCGTGCAACGCGGCTGCTAGTCCTCCTTTCATGCCAAATCTTAAGGTTCCACCTCATGTCCAAGCCACCAAAGCCGGCTAAAAAGTGAATAATCGATAACTAAAACTTGAATTGTACTACTTCTTACTGGCTATTACTTCAACTTAGAAGCTTCTAGTGTGTTCAGCTATGGTGCTTTTAGTGTCTCCGCATACCGCAGCACGCGACATAGCTTTGCAGACGATTAATGTAACCGTCTCAGAGAGAAAAGCGGCCAATATGACGATCTGGCTTTAAGTCGATTCGATAACAAATGCCGAAAACGGACGGATTTCTCAGGTTTTTACTACATATGAACACTTTTCACATTCTCCCGTGCAACGCGACTGCTAGTCCTCCTTTCATGCAAAATCTTAAGGGCCTAGGTCTTGTCCAAGCCACCAAAGATGGCTAAAAAGTGAATAATCGACAACTAAAACTTGAATTGTACTACGTCTTACTGGCTATTACTTCAACTTAAAAGCTCCTTCTGTGTTCTACTATGGTGCTTTAAGTGTCTCCGCATACCGCAGCACGCGACATAGCTTTGCAGACGAAAAATGTAACCGTCTCAGAGAGAAAAGCGGCCAATGTGACGATCTGGCTTTAAGTCGATTCGATAACAAATGGCGAAAATGGACAGATTTCTAAGGTTTTTACTACATATGAACACTTATCACATTCTCCCGTGCAACGCGGCTGCTAGTCCTCCTTTCATGCAAAATCTTAAGGTCCTAGGTCATGTCATAGCCACCAAAGCTGGCTAAAAAGTGAATAATCGACAACTAAAACTTGAATTGTACTACTTCTTACTGGCTATTACTTCAACTTAGAAGCTTCTTCTGTGTTCTACTATGGTGCTTTTAGTGTCTCCGCATACCGCAGCGCGCGACATAGCTTTGCAGACGATAAATGTATCCGTCTCAGAGAGAAAAGCGGCCAATGTGACGATCTGGCTTTAAGTCTATTCGATAACAAAGACGAAACCGGACGGATTTCTCAGGTTGTTACTACATATGAACACTTTTCACATTTTCCCGTGCAACGCGGCTGCTAGTCTTCCTTTCATGCAAAATCTTAAGGTACTAGGTCATATCCAAGCCACCAAACCCGGCTAAAATGTGAATAATCTATAATTAAAACTTGAATTGTACTACTTCTTACTGGCTATTACTTCAACTTAGAAGCTCCTTCTGTGTTCTAATATGGTGCTTTTAGTGTCTCCGCATACCGCAGCACGCGACATAGCTTTGCAGACGATAAATGTAACCGTCTCAGAGAGAAAAGCGGCCAATGTGACGATCTGGCTTTAAGTCGATACGATAACAAATGACGAAAACCCACGGATTTCTCAGGTTTTTACTACATATGAACACTTTTCACATTCTCCCGTGCAACGCGGCTACTAGTCTTCCTTTCATGCAAAATCTTAAGGTCCTAGGTCATGTCCAACCCACCAAAGCCAGCTAAAAAGTGATTAATCGACAACTACAACTTGTATTGTACTACTTCTTACTGGCTATTACTTCAACATATAAGCTTCTTCTGTGTTCTAATATGGTGCTTTTAGTGTCTCCGCATACCGCAGCACGCGACGTAGCTTTGCAGACGATAAATGTAACCGTTTCAGAGAGAAGAGCGGCCAATGTGACGATCTGACTTTAAATCGATTCGATAACAAATGACGAAAACGGACGGATTTCTCAGGTTTTTACTACATATGAACACTTTTCACATTCTCCCGTGCAACGCGGCTGCTAGTCCTCCTTTCATGCAAATTCTTAAGGTCCTAGGTCATATCCAAGCCACCAAACCCGGCTAAAATGTGAATAATCTATAATTAAAACTTGAATTGTACTACTCCTTACTGGCTATTACTTCAACTTAGAAGCTTATTCTGAGTTCTACTGTGGTGCTTTTAGTGTTTCCGCATACCGCAGCACGCGACATAGCTTTGCAGACGATAAATGTAACCGTTTCAGATAGAAGAGCGGCCAATGTGACGATCTGGCTTTAAACCGATTCGATAACAAATGACGAAAACGGACGGATTTCTCAGGTTTTTACTACATATGAACACTTTTCACATTCTCCCGTGCAACGCGGCTGCTAGTCTTCCTTTCATGCAAAATCTTAAGGTCCTAGGACAGGTCCAAGCCACCAAAGCCGGTTAAAAAGTGATTAATCGACAACTAAAACTTAAATAGTACTACTTCTTACTGCCTATTACTTCAACTTAGAAGCTTCTTCTGTGTTCTAATATGGTGCTTTTAGTGTCTCCGCATACCGCAGCACGCGACATAGCTTTGCAGACGATAAATGTAACCGTTTCAGAGAGCCAATGTGACGATCTGGCTTTAAATCGATTCGATAACAAATGACGAAAACGGACGGATTTCTCAGGTTTTTACTACATATGAACACTTTTCACATTCTCCCGTGCAACGCGGCTGCTAGTCTTCCTTTCATGCAAATACTTAAGGTCCTAGGACATGTCCAAGCCACCAAAGCCGGCTAAAAAGTGAATAATCGACAACTAAAACTTGAAATGTACTACTTCTTACTGGCTATTACTTCAACTTAGAAGCTTCTTCTGTGTTCTACTATGGTGCTTTTAGTGTCTCCGCACACCGCAGCACGCGACATAGCTTTGCAAACGATATATGTAACCGTGTCAGAGAGAAAAGCGGCCAATATAACGATCTGGCTTTAAGTCGATTCGATAACAAATGACTTAAACGGACGGATTTCTCAGGTTTTTACTACATATGAACACTTTTCACATTATCCCATGCAACGCGGCTGCTAGACCTCCTTTCATGCAAAATCTTAAGGTCCTAGGTCATGTCCAAGCCACCAAAGCCGGCTAAAAAGTGAATAATCGATAACTAAAACTTGAATTGTACTACTTCTTACTGGCTATTACTTCAACTTAGAAGCTTCTTCTATGTTCTACTATGGTGCTTTTAGTGTGTCCGCATACCGCTGCACGCGACATAGCTTTGCAGACGATAAATGTAACCGTCTCAGAGAGAAAAGCGGCCAATATAACGATCTGCCTTTAAGTCGATTCGATAACAAATGACGAAAACGGACGGATTTCTCAGGTTTTTACTACATATGAACACTTTTCACATTCTCCCGTGCAACGCGGCTGCTAGTCCTCCTTTCATGCAAAATCTTAATGTCCTAGGTCATGTCCAAGCCACCAAAGCCGGCTAAAAAGTGAATAATCGACAACTAAAACTTGAATTGTACTACTTCTTACTGGCTATTACTTCAACTTAGAAGTTTCTTCTGTGTTCTACTATGGTGCTTTTAGTGTCTACGCATACGGCAGCACGCGACATAGCTTTGCAGACGATAAATGTAAGCGTCTCAGAGAGAAAAGCGGCCAATGTGACGATTTGGCTTAAAGTCGATTCGATAACAAATGGCGAAAACGGACGGATTTCTCAGGTTTTTACTCCATATGAACACTTTTCACATTCTCCCGTGCAACCCGGCTGCTAGTCCTCCTTTCATGCAAAATCGTAAGGTCCTAGTTCATATCCAAGCCACCAAAGCCGGCTAGAAAGTGAATAATCGATAATTTAAACTTGAATTGTACTACTTCTTACTGGCTATTACTTCAACTTAGAAGCGTGTGTGTGTGTGTGTGTTTGAGGTTTACGAGCGCTAAACATCGTGGTCATCAGCGCCCAAGCGCATAGAAACAGGAACAGAGGCGGTTTAGGGACGAAGACGGACGCCGAACAAGGAGAACGGCTAAAAGACACAGGCCTGACGCAGTTCCAAATGCGCACATACAGAGGCAAAACAAGAGGAGAAGAAACACACTAAAAAAGGAAAGGAAACACAAGGAAAAGAGAACAGATACCGAAGTGAAACAAGGAGGTAATCGTGACTGGCGGACCTCTTACCTAAAAACTGGGTGAGCCAGTCACCCAGCAGCACATTAAATCCTTCTCCCTAAAATCCGAGGCAACAGATTGGACAGGACACAAAACCGTAAAACCTTAACCACAGTCGCTGCGTCGTCTTGCAAAATAGAGGGCAAATCCGGTGGCAAGGAAACCACCGCCCTCTGGTCAGAGAATAAAAGACAGTCAAGTAAAATGTGGCGGACAGTAATCTGGACGCCACAAGCACTGCAGATTGGGGGGTCCTCCCGCCAGAGTAAAAAACCATGCGTGAAGGGACTGTGTCCAATGCGGAGGCGAGTGAGGAGAACCTCATCCCGCCTGTATGACTGGTAGGACGTACGCCATGGTCGCGTAGTGGCCTTTACCATACGCAGCTTATTGTCAGAAACTGCCAACCACTCCTCTTCCCATTGATGCATAACACGAAAACGCAAAAGGGAGGTTACAGCATGGAGGGGGACGGCACATTCAACAACGTGAGGGAGGGAACATGCATCTTTGGCAGCCACATCCGCCAGTTCGTTGCCCCTAATACCCACGTGCCCCGGCACCCAGCAGAAAGAAACCTCCTTCCCCTGCCGTTGCAGGTGGAGTAGGGCATCATGGATGTTCTGGACGACCGTATCCGCTGGGTACAAGTGTTGAATGGTCTGAAGGGCACTCAGGGAGTCAGAACAGATGAGGAACTTAATACTGGGAACACATCTCATCTGCTCCAATGCCCGCAGTATTGCAAACAATTCGGCATCGAGGATGGTAAACACCGCAGGAAGCCGTAACTTGACGACTCGATCAGGGAAAACAACAGCACAACCAACAGTGTCCCCCTGTTTAGAGCCATCTGTGAATACAGGTACATGGTCCGGATGTTGGTTTAAAATATCGTAAAATAAGGAGGTAAAAACAAACGCCGGAGTGCAGTTCCTCCGGTTCTCCGACAAGTCTAAAAGGATGCTGGGCCTCTGGAGCAACCAGGGAGGCAGGCGAGTAAAACCTTGTCGTTGGGGGGCCACACGCTCCACACCAAGGGACTCAAGCAAATGCTTGGCACGAATCCCAAATGGTTTTGTTGCCCTGGGACGACTGGAAAAGAGACGTTCCATAGGCGGTCGGGCAACGGTAGGGTACGCAGGGGAGGTAGGACAGGCAAGGAAATGACACACCCGTCGCACCATGAGGAGTTTCCGCCGGATGGCGAGCGGCGGTTCCCCTGCCTCAGCACACAGGCTGGGGATGGGACTGGTACGGAAGGCACCAGTGGCCAGCCTGATACCCTCATGGTGTGTACTGCGTCAAGGATCTTCAGATACGAAGGCCTTGCTGACCCATACACGGTGCAAGCATAGTCAAGACGCGATCGGACGAAAGCCCTATAAAACTGCAGCAGACGCGCCCGATCTGCTCCCCAGGACTGATGGCTCAGACACTTCAAAATATTCAGTGCCTTCAGGGCCCGCACCTTGAGGTCTTTAAGGTGAGGCAACCACGACAACTTGGAATCAAAAGTGAGGCCCAGGAACCTCACAGTGTCTCTAAAAGGAAGAACGGTGTCCCTCAGACGCAATTCAGGGGAGGTAAAAAGACGCCGAGAACGATTAAAATGAACACACACAGATTTGTCTGCAGAAAAGGTAAAACCCGTCTTTGCAGTCCATGCCTCTAAGCGCTTTATCGTAAGCTGTAACTGCCGACTAGCACTGACAAGACTGGAGGAAGAACAGAAAACAGCAAAATCGTCCACAAACAAGGAGCATTGGGCAGGACTCCGGATAGTGGACGTGATACTGTTAATAGCAACGGCAAAGAGGGTGACACTTAAAACGCTGCCCTGAGGAACACCATTCTCCTGCACGTACAAATCCGATAGCACATTACCAACCCGATATCGAAAGAGGCGGTGAGAAAGAAAGGACCGAATGAAGATGGGGAGACGGCCACGAAAGCCCCACTCATGGAGTTGATTGAGGATAAGGCGGCGCCAAGTAGTGTCATACGCCTTATTAATGTCAAAGAAGACCCCTAGACAATGCTGGTTACGTAGAAAGGCCTGCTGGATGGCGGCCTCAAGCAGGGTCAAGTTGTCTATAGTGGAACGACATCTCCGAAAGCCACACTGAGAGGGGCTAAGGAGCTGCCTGGTCTCGAGCAGCCAAACCAGGCGGCGGTTGACCATGCGTTCCAACGTCTTCCCAACACAGCTCGTCAAGGCAATACCCCGATAACTACTGGGATGCGTTCGGTCCTTCTCTGGTTTGAGGAGGGGAATCAAAATTGCCTCCCTCCACGAGTCAGGGTACGTGCCAGATAACCATATCATATTGAAACAGTTCAGGAGAACTTCCTTGGATGGCAGCGACAGGTGCCGCAGCATGCTGTACCGGATTTGATCATGACCAGGCGCAGTATCATGAGCCACAGACAGCGCAGAATCCAGCTCCCACATTGTGAAGGGGCAGTTATAGGGTTCAGAATTTAGAGACCGGAAGTCCAAGTGACCCCTTTCGACGGCAGTGCGGTAGCGGCAGAAATCTGGATCACAGTTAATAGTGGCGGTAGATTCCGCAAAATGCATGGCCAGTGTCTGGGCAATGTCTCTCGGCGCCGTGAGGAGACATCCCTGATGCAGCAATGCCGTGATAGGTAGCTGGCTGAGTTTCCCGGAAATCCTCCTGATGGCTTCCCATACTTTCGTAGAACTAGTGGAGCGAGAGATGGAATTCAAGAACGATTGCCATGACCGTCGTTTGCTCTCTTTAATCACCCGCCGCGCTCTGGCCCTTGCCACTCGAAAGGCCGCAAGATTGTCAGCTGAGGGACGGCACTTGAAGCGGTGCAGTGCTGCACGGCGGGCGCGGATGGCTGAGTGGCACTCAGTGGTCCACCAAGGGACAGGACGCCTCTTGGGATGACCGGATGACCGTGGGATGGACGATTCAGCAGCATGAGAGATCACGGCTGCAACATGGTCTACCCATTCGTGGACGCTGGCACGGTGTTCCAAAACAGCCAGTTGACTGAAAAGTGTCCAGTCAGCTCTGCAAAGGTGCCACCGGGGCGGCACTGGTAATGCCACAGCCTCATCCAGGAGGCGAATCCAGAGGGGGAAGTGGTCACTAGAATGGAGGTCAGCAGCAGCCTCCCACAGAGCAGAATCCGCGAGTGCTGGAGAGCAAAAGGAAAGGTCAATAGCCGATGACGATCCGGAAGCAGTACAGAAATGAGTGGGAGCACCAGAGTTGAGGAGGCACAGTTCTTCAGACATCATGACGCTTTCCAGAATGCGACCCCTGGGGCAAGTAGTCGGAGAGCCCCATAAGACATTATGAGCGTTGAAGTCCCCCAGAAGAAGAAATGGGCGAGGGAGTTGGCTAATAAGGTCCGTGAGAGCCTGAGTGTCTATCGCATCCGGAGGTGGTAAATAAACAGAACAGACTGTGAGCCTCCGACCCACAAGAATGTCAACTGCAACTGCTTGCAAGTCGGTGACGAGAGGGAGCTCAGATGAGGGGTGCACATCACGGACAAAAACTGCAACACCACCCTTTGCCCTTTGCCCCGTCAGATCATCTTTTCGATATGCGGTATAGCCGCGTAAAGAAGGAGAATCAGTGGCCCGAAAATGTGTCTCTTGGAGACATAAGCACAAGGGGCACTCTCGTATGAGGAGTTGTAATTCGGCCACATGCGTCCTGAAACCATTCAGGTTCCACTGTAATATGGGAGCCAGTGATGAGGGTGGCTGAACTTTCACCCTGCCTCTGTGCTTTGGAGGAGAGACCGTACTGGCCGGAGATTTATTCCTGGGGCGAGAAGATCGCCCCCGGTCGACATCAATGTCCATAAGATCCGATGACGACCCACGGGAGATGTCAGACAGTACAATGGCATCATCATCGGACCGACGCTGACTAGTCTCCTCAGGTGGCAGAACCTTCATCTTCTGAGGCTTTGTCTTGGGGAACTTGGAATGCAGAGCCTTGTCAACAGTTGGAGGTTGACTCGCCTGGGCAGAAGGCGCCATATGGGGGGAGGCTGGAAGTACCTCAATGTCAGCAACCACGGCCTTGTCCGATGTAGTGGGGAGAGCCGCAGATTGCAAAACAACCGCAGCAGCACAAGTGCACTGGCAAGCGCAGGTTTTAGTGCTAACGCTAGCAACCTCCGTTTGTGTAGCAACAGTGGCCAGTTGTACCGGTTTTTTGAGAGCGGAAGCGAAAGATGTGGAAAACACAGGAGGTTGCATGGCCTTAAAGATCTTCTTGGCCTCACCATAGGGGATGCGCTTAGATGTTTTAATCTCCTGTACCTTCCGCTCTTCGAGATAGATGGGGCAGATCCGGCTCCAGACAGGGTGACTCCCAGAGCAATTCACGCACTTCACAGGCGATGAACAATCGGCTCCATCATGGGCAGGCTGACCACATTTACCACACGTGGCTATTCCATTGCACCCCAACGTAGTATGCCCAAAGCGCTGACATTTAAAACAGCGCATTGGGTTGGGGAAATATGGCCGTACGGACAAACGTAAGAACCCCGCTTTAACATGCTCCGGGA
This sequence comes from Schistocerca gregaria, assembly GCF_023897955.1. NCBI lineage: Eukaryota > Metazoa > Arthropoda > Insecta > Orthoptera > Acrididae > Schistocerca > Schistocerca gregaria. The sequence goes on from NW_026061712.1 coordinate 575,571, forward strand.
GTCTCGGGCAACTGAATGTGAGAATAAACGAGTCAGATTTGACGAGGTTCCCATTGACTCGTTTCATAATGTGCTGCACGTCAACAATTCCTTCGTCAGCCCACTCAGATTTTAGCACGTCTATGGGGATATCCACCAAGTCCCTACACGTCACAACACCCTTACTATAGTTCAAAGTGGAGTGGAGCTCGGTCTCGACAGCGTACTCTCCTAGACAATTTGCTTTCCGAAGGGCAGCGACTTGACGGGAACTAGAAGTTTCAACTAACAGAGTCCCATTGCGCAGTCGCTTTACAGATTTCAGTGTTCCTGCAATTCCCTCAAGACCCTTGTGGATGTAAAAGGGAGAAACCCTCTCAAAGCTACCCTCCTTCCTTTTAATAATCAAAAACACATTCTGATTATCAGCATGTGCTCCGTTACTACATTCTGTTAAATCTCTAGCAACACCAGGCGCTGGAGGACTCGCAGCGCGTAGCCGCTTTTTCGATTGGGTGTGTTTTCCTACCAGCGGCCCACCCAAGCCACTGGTAGGGGGAAAAGTAGAGGTCGAAGGGTCCATTGTGGTCCCACGAGCAGCTAGGGAACTAAAAGTCCGCTCAGACAGAGCCCCGCGTGCCTGAGTAAGCCTTATACAACTGGGGTGCGGCAGGTGCCCGAGAGGTTGCCCACTTGCGACTGTTCCACCCCAACAGCCATGCATCTTCTAGGCGCGGAGCACACCGAAAGATTGAGGGGTTTTTATAGAGGTTGGCCTTCCTCGCAATCCAGACGGTCAAGCCATGATTACCATTCCCCGCAGCACACAACGTTTCACCGCCGCGCCGTACGGTGGTCGCTGAAGCATGTCCGGGGGTTACGGAGACAGGACACCGGCGGCGCAGACCAGTCCCCAGCTCAGGACCCCGGGGTCGCCAAGCCCGTACTCAGCAAGTGAATGCTGAGCCGAGGGGGGGAACTTAGAAGCTTCTTCTGTGTTCTACTATGGTGGTTTTAGTGTTTCCGCATACCGCAGCACGCGACATAGCTTTGCAGACGATAAATGTAACCGTTACAGAGAGAAGAGCGGCCATTGTGACGATCTGGCTTTAAAACGATTCGATGACAAATGACGAAAACGGACGGATTTCTCAGGTTTTTACTACATATGAACACTTTTCACATTCTCCCATGCAACGCGGCTGCTAGTCTCCCTTTCATGCAAAATCTTAAGGTCCTAGGTCATGTCCAAGCCACCAAAGCCGGCTAAAAAGTGATTAATCGACAACTAAAACTTAAATAGTACTACTTCTTACTGGCTATTACTTCAATTTAGAAGCTTCTTCTGTGTTCTACTATGGTGCTTTTAGTGTCTCCGCATACCGCAGCACGCGACATAGCTTTGCAGACGATAAATGTAACCGTCTCAGAGAGAAAAGCGGCCAATGTGACGATCTGGCTTTGAGTCGATTCGATAACAAATGACGAAAACGGACTGATTTCTCAGGTTTTTACTACATATGAACGCTTTTCACATTCTCCCGTGCAAAGCGGCTGCTAGTCCTACTTTCATGCAAAATCTTAAGGTCCTAGGTCATGTCCAAGCCACCAAAGCCGGCTAAAAAGTGAATAATCGACAACTAAAACTTGAATTGTACTACTTCTTACTGGCTATTACTTCAACTTAGAAGCTCCTTCTGTGTTCTACTATGGTGCTTTTAGTGTCTCCACATACCGCGGCACGCGACATAGCTTTGCAGACGATTAATGTAACCGTCTCAGAGAGAAAAGCGGCCAATGTGACGATCTGGCTTTAAGTCGATTCGATAACAAAGACGAAACCGGACGGATTTCTCAGGTTGTTACTACATATGAACACTTTTCACATTCTCCCGTGCAACGCGGCTGCTAGTCCTTCTTTCATGCAAAATCTTAAGGTCCTAGGTCATGTCCAAGCCACCAAAGCCGGCTAAAAAGTGAATAATCGACAACTAAAACTTGAATTTTACTACTTCTTACTGGCTATTACTTCGACTTAGAAGCTTCTTCTGTGTTCTACTATGGTGCTTTTAGTGTTCCCGCATACCGCAGCAAGCGACATAGCTTTGCAGACGATAAATGTAACCGTTTCAGAGAGAAGAGAGGCCAACGTGACGATCTGGCTTTGAGTCGATTCGATAACAAATGACGAAAACGGACTGATTTCTCGGGTTTTTATTACATATGAACACTTTTCACAATCTCCCGTGTAACGCGGCTGCTAGTCCTCCTTTCATGCTAAATCTTAAGGTCCTAGGTCATGTCCAAGCCACCAAAGCCGGCTAAAAAGTGAATAATCGGCAACTAAAACTTGAATTGTACTACTTCTTACTGGCTATTACTTCAACTTAGAAGCACCTTCTGTGTTCTACTATGGTGCTTTTAGTGTCTCCACATACCGCAGCACGCGACATAGCTTTGCAGACGATAAATGTAACCGTCTCAGAGAGAAAAGCGGCCAATGTGACGATCTGGCTTTAAGTCGATTCGATAACAAATGACGAAAATGGACAGATTTCTCAGGTTTTTACTACATATGAACACTTTTCACATTCTCCCATGCAACGCGGCTGCTAGTCCTCCTTTCATCAAAATCTAATGTCCTAGGTCATGTCCAAGCCACCAAAGCCGGCTAAAAAGTGAATAATCGACAACTACAACTTGAATTGTACTACTTCTTACTGGCTATTACTTCAACATAGAAGCTTCTTCTGTGTTCTACTATGGTGCTTTTAGTGTTTCCGCATACCCCAGCACGCGACATATCTTTGCAGACGATAAATGTAACCGTCTCAGAGAGAAAAGCGGCCAATGTGACGATCTGGCTTAAAATCGATTCGATAACAAATGACGAAAACGGACGGATTTCTCAGGTTTTTACTCCATATGAACACTTTTCACATTCTCCCGTGCAACGCGGCTGCTACTCCTCCTTTCATGCAAAATCTTAACGTCCTAGGTCATATCCAAGCCACCAAAGCCGGCTAAAAAGTGAATAATCGATAATTAAAAATTGAATTGTACTATTTCTTACTGGCTATTACTTCAACTTAGAAGCTTCTTCTGTGTTCTACTATGGTGCTTTTAGTGTCCACGCATACGGCAGCACGCGACATAGATTTGCAGACGATTAATGTAACCGTTTCAGAGAGAAGAGAGGCCAATGTGACGATCTGGCTTTAAATCGATACGATATCAAATGACGAAAACGGACGGATTTCTCAGGTTTTTACTCCATATGAACACTTTTCACATTCTCCCGTGCAACGCGGCTGCTAGTCCTCCTTTCATGCAAAATCTTAAGGTCCTAGGTCATGTCCAAGCCACCAAAGCCGGCTCAAAAGGTAATAATCGACAACTAAAACTTGAATTGTACTACTTCTTACTGGCTATTACTTCAACTTAGAAGCTTCTTCTGTGTTCTACTATGGTGCTTTTAGTGTCTCCACATACCGCAGCACGCGACATAGCTTTGCAGACGATAAATGTAACCGTCTCAGAGAGAAAAGCGGCCAATGTGACGATCTGGCTTTAAGTCGATTCAATAACAAATGACGAAAATGGACGGATTTCTCAGGTTTTTACTACATATGAACACTTTTCACATTCTCCCGTGCAACGCGGCTGCTGGTCCTCCTTTCATGCAAAATCTTAAGATCCTAGGTCATGTCCAAGCCACCAAAGCCGGCTAAAAAGTGAATAATCGACAACTAAAACTTGAATTGTACTACTTCTTACTGGCTATTACTTCAACTTAGAAGCTCCTTCTGTGTTCTACTATGGTGCTTTTAGTGTCTCCACATACGGCAGCACGCGACATAGCTTTGCAGACGATAAATGTAACCGTTACAGAGAGAAAAGCGGCCAATGTGACGATCTGGCTTCAAGTCGATTCGATAACAAATGACGAAAATGGACAGATTTCTCAGGTTTTTACTACATATGAACACTTTTCACATTCTCCCATGCAACGCGGCTGCTAGTCCTCCTTTCATGCAAAATCGTAAGGTCCTAGGTCATGTCCAAGCCACCAAAGCCGGCTAAAAGGTGAATAATCGATAACTAAAACTTGAATTGTACTACTTCTTACTGCCTATTACTTCAACTTAGAAGCTTCTTCTGTGTTCTACTATGGTGCTTTTAGTGTCTCCGCATACCGCAGCACGCGACATAGCTTCGCAGACGATAAATGTAACCGTTTCAGAGAGAAGAGCGGCCAATGTGACAATCTGGCTTTAAATCGATTCGATAACAAATGACGAAAACGGCCGGGTTTCTCAGTTTTTTACTACATACGAACACTTTTCACATTCTCCCGTGCAACGCGGCTGCTAGTCCTCCTATAATGCAAGATCTTAAGGTTCCACCTCATGTCCAAGCCACCAAATCCGGCTAAAAAGTGAATAATCATTAACTAAAACTTGAATTGTACTACTTCTTACTGGCTATTACTTCAACTTAGAATCTTCTTCTGTGTTCTACTATGGTGCTTTTCGTATTCCGCATACCGCAGCACGCGACTTAGCTTTGCAGACGATAAATGTAACCGTTTCAGAGAGAAGAGCGGCCAATATACCGATCTGGCTTTAAGTCGATTCGATAACAAAAAACGAAAACGGACGGATTTCCCAGGTTTTCACTACATATGAACACTTTTCACAGTCTCCCGTGCAACGCGGCTGCTAGTCCTCCTTTCATGCAAAATCTTAAGGTCCTAGGTCATGTCCAAGCCACCAAAGCCGGCTAAAAAGTGAACAATCGACAACTAAAACTTGAATTATACTACTTCTTACTGGCTATTACTTCAACTTAGAAGCTTCTTCTGTGTTCTGCTATGGTGTTTTTTTCTCTCCGCATACCGCAGCGCGCGACATAGCTTTGCAGACGATAAATGTAACCGTCTCAGAGAGAAAAGCGGCCAATGTGACGATCTGGCTTTAAGTCGATTCGATAACAAAGACGAAACCGGACGGATTTCTCAGGTTGTTACTACATATGAACACTTTTCACATTCTCCCGTGCAACGCGGCTGCTAGTCTTCCTTTCATGCAAAATCTTAAGGTCCTACGTCATGTCCAACCCACCAAAGCCAGCTAAAACGTGATTAATCGACAACTACAACTTGAATTGTACTACTTCTTACTGGCTATTACTTCAACTTAGAAGCTTCTTCTGTGTTCTAATATGGTGCTTTTATTGTCTCCGCATACCGCAGGGCGCGACATAGCTTTGCAGACGATAAATGTAACAGTCTCAGAGAGAAAAGCGGCCAATGTGACGATCTGGCTTTAAGTCGATACGATAACAAATGACGAAAACCCACGGATTTCTCAGGTTTTTACTACATATGAACACTTTTCACATTCTCCCGTGCAACGCGGCTGCTAGTCCTCTTTTCATGCAAAATCTTAAGGTTCCACCTCATGTCCAAGCCACCAAAGCCAGCTAAAAAGTGATTAATCGACAACTACAACTTGAATTGTACTACTTCTTACTGGCTATTACTTCAACTTAGAAGCTTCTTCTGTGTTCTAATATGGTGCTTTTAGTGTCTCCGCATACCGCAGCACGCGACATAGCTTTGCAGACGATAAATGTAACCGTCTCAGAGAGAAAAGCGGCCAATGTGACGATCTGGCTTTAAGTCGATACGATAACAAATGACGAAAACCCACGGATTTCTCAGGTTTTTACTACATATGAACACTTTTCACATTCTCCCGTGCAACGCGGCTGCTAGTCCTCCTTTCATGCAAAATCTTAAGGTTCCACCTCATGTCCAAGCCACCAAAGCCGGCTAAAAAGTGAATAATCGATAACTAAAACTTGAATTGTACTACTTCTTACTGGCTATTACTTCAACTTAGAAGCTTCTTCTGTGTTCAACTATGGTGCTTTTAGTGTCTCCGCACACCGCAGCACGCGACATAGCTTTGCAGACGATTAATGTAACCGTCTCAGAGAGAAAAGCGGCAAATATGACGATCTGGCTTTAAGTCGATTCGATAACAAATGCCGAAAACGGACGGATTTCTCAGGTTTTTACTACATATGAACACTTTTCACATTCTCCCGTGCAACGCGGCTGCTAGTCCTCCTTTCATGCAAAATCTTAAGGTCCTAGGTCATGTCCAAGCCACTAAAGACGGCTAAAAAGTGAATAATCGACAACTAAAACTTGAATTGTACTACTTCTTACTGGCTATTACTTCAACTTAAAAGCTCCTTCTGTGTACTACTATGGTGCTTTAAGTGTCTCCGCATACCGCAGCACGCGACATAGCTTTGCAGACGATAAATGTAACCGTCTCAGAGAGAAAAGCGTCCAATGTGACGATCTGGCTTTAAGTCGATTCGATAACAAATGGCGAAAATGGACAGATTTCTCAGGTTTTTACTACATATGAACACTTTTCACATTCTCCCGTGCAACGCGGCTGCTAGTCCTCCTTTCATGCAAAATCTTAAGGTCCTAGGTCATGTCAAAGCCACCAAAGCCGGCTAAAAAGTGAATACTCGACAACTACAACTTGAATTGTACTACTTCTTACTGGCTATTACTTCAACTTAGAAGCTTCTTCTGTGTTCTGCTATGGTGTTTTTTTGTCTCCGCATACCGCAGCGCGTGACATAGCTTTGCAGACGATAAATGTAACCGTCTCAGAGAGAAAAGCGGCCAATGTGACGATCTGGCTTTAAGTCGATTCGATAACAAAGACGAAACCGGACGGATTTCTCAGGTTGTTACTGCATATGAACACTTTTCACATTCTCCCGTGCAACGCGGCTGCTAGTCTTCCTTTCATGCAAAATCTTAAGGTCCTACGTCATGTCCAACCCACCAAAGCCAGCTAAAACGTGATTAATCGACAACTACAACTTGAATTGTACTACTTCTTACTGGCTATTACTTCAACTTAGAAGCTTCTTCTGTGTTCTAATATGGTGCTTTTATTGTCTCCGCATACCGCAGCGCGCGACATAGCTTTGCAGACGATAAATGTAACAGTCTCAGAGAGAAAAGCGGCCAATGTGACGATCTGGCTTTAAGTCGATTCGATAACAAAGACGAAACCGGACGGATTTCTCAGGTTGTTACTACATATGAACTCTTTTCACATTCTCCCGTGCAACGCGGCTGCTAGTCTTCCTTTCATGCAAAATCTTAAGGTCCTACGTCATGTCCAACCCACCAAAGCCAGCTAAAAAGTGATTAATCGACAACTACAACTTGAATTGTACTACTTCTTACTGGCTATTACTTCAACTTAGAAGCTTCTTCTGTGTTCTAATATGGTGCTTTTAGTGTCTCCGCATACCGCAGCACGCGACATAGCTTTGCAGACGATAAACGTAACCGTCTCAGAGAGTAAAGCGGCCAATGTGACGATCTGGCTTTAAGTCGATACGATAACAAATGACGAAAACCCACGGATTTCTCAGGTTTTTACTACATATGAACACTTTTCACATTCTCCCGTGCAACGCGGCTGCTAGTCCTCCTTTCATGCCAAATCTTAAGGTTCCACCTCATGTCCAAGCCACCAAAGCCGGCTAAAAAGTGAATAATCGATAACTAAAACTTGAATTGTACTACTTCTTACTGGCTATTACTTCAACTTAGAAGCTTCTAGTGTGTTCAGCTATGGTGCTTTTAGTGTCTCCGCATACCGCAGCACGCGACATAGCTTTGCAGACGATTAATGTAACCGTCTCAGAGAGAAAAGCGGCCAATATGACGATCTGGCTTTAAGTCGATTCGATAACAAATGCCGAAAACGGACGGATTTCTCAGGTTTTTACTACATATGAACACTTTTCACATTCTCCCGTGCAACGCGACTGCTAGTCCTCCTTTCATGCAAAATCTTAAGGGCCTAGGTCTTGTCCAAGCCACCAAAGATGGCTAAAAAGTGAATAATCGACAACTAAAACTTGAATTGTACTACGTCTTACTGGCTATTACTTCAACTTAAAAGCTCCTTCTGTGTTCTACTATGGTGCTTTAAGTGTCTCCGCATACCGCAGCACGCGACATAGCTTTGCAGACGAAAAATGTAACCGTCTCAGAGAGAAAAGCGGCCAATGTGACGATCTGGCTTTAAGTCGATTCGATAACAAATGGCGAAAATGGACAGATTTCTAAGGTTTTTACTACATATGAACACTTATCACATTCTCCCGTGCAACGCGGCTGCTAGTCCTCCTTTCATGCAAAATCTTAAGGTCCTAGGTCATGTCATAGCCACCAAAGCTGGCTAAAAAGTGAATAATCGACAACTAAAACTTGAATTGTACTACTTCTTACTGGCTATTACTTCAACTTAGAAGCTTCTTCTGTGTTCTACTATGGTGCTTTTAGTGTCTCCGCATACCGCAGCGCGCGACATAGCTTTGCAGACGATAAATGTATCCGTCTCAGAGAGAAAAGCGGCCAATGTGACGATCTGGCTTTAAGTCTATTCGATAACAAAGACGAAACCGGACGGATTTCTCAGGTTGTTACTACATATGAACACTTTTCACATTTTCCCGTGCAACGCGGCTGCTAGTCTTCCTTTCATGCAAAATCTTAAGGTACTAGGTCATATCCAAGCCACCAAACCCGGCTAAAATGTGAATAATCTATAATTAAAACTTGAATTGTACTACTTCTTACTGGCTATTACTTCAACTTAGAAGCTCCTTCTGTGTTCTAATATGGTGCTTTTAGTGTCTCCGCATACCGCAGCACGCGACATAGCTTTGCAGACGATAAATGTAACCGTCTCAGAGAGAAAAGCGGCCAATGTGACGATCTGGCTTTAAGTCGATACGATAACAAATGACGAAAACCCACGGATTTCTCAGGTTTTTACTACATATGAACACTTTTCACATTCTCCCGTGCAACGCGGCTACTAGTCTTCCTTTCATGCAAAATCTTAAGGTCCTAGGTCATGTCCAACCCACCAAAGCCAGCTAAAAAGTGATTAATCGACAACTACAACTTGTATTGTACTACTTCTTACTGGCTATTACTTCAACATATAAGCTTCTTCTGTGTTCTAATATGGTGCTTTTAGTGTCTCCGCATACCGCAGCACGCGACGTAGCTTTGCAGACGATAAATGTAACCGTTTCAGAGAGAAGAGCGGCCAATGTGACGATCTGACTTTAAATCGATTCGATAACAAATGACGAAAACGGACGGATTTCTCAGGTTTTTACTACATATGAACACTTTTCACATTCTCCCGTGCAACGCGGCTGCTAGTCCTCCTTTCATGCAAATTCTTAAGGTCCTAGGTCATATCCAAGCCACCAAACCCGGCTAAAATGTGAATAATCTATAATTAAAACTTGAATTGTACTACTTCTTACTGGCTATTACTTCAACTTAGAAGCTTATTCTGAGTTCTACTGTGGTGCTTTTAGTGTTTCCGCATACCGCAGCACGCGACATAGCTTTGCAGACGATAAATGTAACCGTTTCAGATAGAAGAGCGGCCAATGTGACGATCTGGCTTTAAACCGATTCGATAACAAATGACGAAAACGGACGGATTTCTCAGGTTTTTACTACATATGAACACTTTTCACATTCTCCCGTGCAACGCGGCTGCTAGTCTTCCTTTCATGCAAAATCTTAAGGTCCTAGGACAGGTCCAAGCCACCAAAGCCGGTTAAAAAGTGATTAATCGACAACTAAAACTTAAATAGTACTACTTCTTACTGCCTATTACTTCAACTTAGAAGCTTCTTCTGTGTTCTAATATGGTGCTTTTAGTGTCTCCGCATTCCGCAGCACGCGACATAACTTTGCAGACGATAAATGTAACCGTCTCAGAGAGAAAAGCGGTCAATGTGACGATCTGGCTTTAAGTCGATACGATAACAAATGACGAAAACCCACGGATTTCTCAGTTTTTTACTACATATGACCACTTTTCACATTCTCCCGTGCTACGGCGTTGCTGGTCCTCCTTTCATGCAAAATCTTAAGCTTCCACCTCATGTCCAAGCCACCAAAGCCGGCTAAAAAGTGAATAATCGATAACTAAATCTTGAATTGTACTACTTCTTACTGGCTATTACTTCAACTTAGAAGCTTCTTCTGCGTTCTACTATGGTGCTTTTAGTGTCTCCGCATACCGCAGCATGCGACATAGCTTTGCAGACGATTAATGTAACCGTCTCAGAGAGAAAAGCGGCCAATGTGTCGATCTGAATTTAAGTCGATTCGATAACAAATGACGAAAACGGACGGATTTCTCAGGTTTTTACTACATATGAACACTTTTCACATTCTGCCGTGCAACGCGGCTGCTAGTCCTCCTTTCATGCAAATTCTTAAGCTCCTAGGTCATATCCAAGCCACCAAACACGGCTAAAATGTGAATAATCTATAATTAAAACTTGAATTGTACTACTTCTTACTATCTATTACTTCAACATATAAGCTTCTTCTGTGTTCTAATATGGTGCTTTTAGTGTCTCCTCATACCGCAGCACGCGACATAGCTTTGCAGACGATAAATGTAACCGTTTCAGAGAGAAGAGCGGCCAATGTGACGATCTGACTTTAAATCGATTCGATAACAAATGACGAAAACGGACGGATTTCTCAGGTTTTTACTACATATGAACACTTTTCACATTCTCCCGTGCAACGCGGCTGCTAGTCCTCCTTTCATGCAAATTCTTAAGTTCCTAGGTCATATCCAAGCCACCAAACCCGGCTAAAATGTGAAAAATCTATAATTAAAACTTGAATTGTACTACTCCTTACTGGCTATTACTTCAACTTAAAAGCTCCTTCTGTGTTCTACTATGGTGCTTTAAGTGTCTCCGCATACCGCAGCACGCGACATAGCTTTGCAGACGAAAAATGTAACCGTCTCAGAGAGAAAAGCGGCCAATGTGACGATCTGGCTTTAAGTCGATTCGATAACAAATGGCGAAAATGGACAGATTTCTAAGGTTTTTACTACATATGAACACTTATCACATTCTCCCGTGCAACGCGGCTGCTAGTCCTCCTTTCATGCAAAATCTTAAGGTCCTAGGTCATGTCATAGCCACCAAAGCTGGCTAAAAAGTGAATAATCGACAACTAAAACTTGAATTGTACTACTTCTTACTGGCTATTACTTCAACTTAGAAGCTTCTTCTGTGTTCTACTATGGTGCTTTTAGTGTCTCCGCATACCGCAGCGCGCGACATAGCTTTGCAGACGATAAATGTATCCGTCTCAGAGAGAAAAGCGGCCAATGTGACGATCTGGCTTTAAGTCTATTCGATAACAAAGACGAAACCGGACGGATTTCTCAGGTTGTTACTACATATGAACACTTTTCACATTTTCCCGTGCAACGCGGCTGCTAGTCTTCCTTTCATGCAAAATCTTAAGGTACTAGGTCATATCCAAGCCACCAAACCCGGCTAAAATGTGAATAATCTATAATTAAAACTTGAATTGTACTACTTCTTACTGGCTATTACTTCAACTTAGAAGCTCCTTCTGTGTTCTAATATGGTGCTTTTAGTGTCTCCGCATACCGCAGCACGCGACATAGCTTTGCAGACGATAAATGTAACCGTCTCAGAGAGAAAAGCGGCCAATGTGACGATCTGGCTTTAAGTCGATACGATAACAAATGACGAAAACCCACGGATTTCTCAGGTTTTTACTACATATGAACACTTTTCACATTCTCCCGTGCAACGCGGCTACTAGTCTTCCTTTCATGCAAAATCTTAAGGTCCTAGGTCATGTCCAACCCACCAAAGCCAGCTAAAAAGTGATTAATCGACAACTACAACTTGTATTGTACTACTTCTTACTGGCTATTACTTCAACATATAAGCTTCTTCTGTGTTCTAATATGGTGCTTTTAGTGTCTCCGCATACCGCAGCACGCGACGTAGCTTTGCAGACGATAAATGTAACCGTTTCAGAGAGAAGAGCGGCCAATGTGACGATCTGACTTTAAATCGATTCGATAACAAATGACGAAAACGGACGGATTTCTCAGGTTTTTACTACATATGAACACTTTTCACATTCTCCCGTGCAACGCGGCTGCTAGTCCTCCTTTCATGCAAATTCTTAAGGTCCTAGGTCATATCCAAGCCACCAAACCCGGCTAAAATGTGAATAATCTATAATTAAAACTTGAATTGTACTACTCCTTACTGGCTATTACTTCAACTTAGAAGCTTATTCTGAGTTCTACTGTGGTGCTTTTAGTGTTTCCGCATACCGCAGCACGCGACATAGCTTTGCAGACGATAAATGTAACCGTTTCAGATAGAAGAGCGGCCAATGTGACGATCTGGCTTTAAACCGATTCGATAACAAATGACGAAAACGGACGGATTTCTCAGGTTTTTACTACATATGAACACTTTTCACATTCTCCCGTGCAACGCGGCTGCTAGTCTTCCTTTCATGCAAAATCTTAAGGTCCTAGGACAGGTCCAAGCCACCAAAGCCGGTTAAGAAGTGATTAATCGACAACTAAAACTTAAATAGTACTACTTCTTACTGCCTATTACTTCAACTTAGAAGCTTCTTCTGTGTTCTAATATGGTGCTTTTAGTGTCTCCGCATTCCGCAGCACGCGACATAACTTTGCAGACGATAAATGTAACCGTCTCAGAGAGAAAAGCGGTCAATGTGACGATCTGGCTTTAAGTCGATACGATAACAAATGACGAAAACCCACGGATTTCTCAGTTTTTTACTACATATGACCACTTTTCACATTCTCCCGTGCTACGGCGTTGCTGGTCCTCCTTTCATGCAAAATCTTAAGCTTCCACCTCATGTCCAAGCCACCAAAGCCGGCTAAAAAGTGAATAATCGATAACTAAATCTTGAATTGTACTACTTCTTACTGGCTATTACTTCAACTTAGAAGCTTCTTCTGCGTTCTACTATGGTGCTTTTAGTGTCTCCGCATACCGCAGCATGCGACATAGCTTTGCAGACGATTAATGTAACCGTCTCAGAGAGAAAAGCGGCCAATGTGTCGATCTGAATTTAAGTCGATTCGATAACAAATGACGAAAACGGACGGATTTCTCAGGTTTTTACTACATATGAACACTTTTCACATTCTGCCGTGCAACGCGGCTGCTAGTCCTCCTTTCATGCAAATTCTTAAGCTCCTAGGTCATATCCAAGCCACCAAACACGGCTAAAATGTGAATAATCTATAATTAAAACTTGAATTGTACTACTTCTTACTATCTATTACTTCAACATATAAGCTTCTTCTGTGTTCTACTATGGTGCTTTTAGTGTCTCCGCATACCGCAGCGCGCGACATAGCTTTGCAGACGATAAATGTATCCGTCTCAGAGAGAAAAGCGGCCAATGTGACGATCTGGCTTTAAGTCTATTCGATAACAAAGACGAAACCGGACGGATTTCTCAGGTTGTTACTACATATGAACACTTTTCACATTTTCCCGTGCAACGCGGCTGCTAGTCTTCCTTTCATGCAAAATCTTAAGGTACTAGGTCATATCCAAGCCACCAAACCCGGCTAAAATGTGAATAATCTATAATTAAAACTTGAATTGTACTACTTCTTACTGGCTATTACTTCAACTTAGAAGCTCCTTCTGTGTTCTAATATGGTGCTTTTAGTGTCTCCGCATACCGCAGCACGCGACATAGCTTTGCAGACGATAAATGTAACCGTCTCAGAGAGAAAAGCGGCCAATGTGACGATCTGGCTTTAAGTCGATACGATAACAAATGACGAAAACCCACGGATTTCTCAGGTTTTTACTACATATGAACACTTTTCACATTCTCCCGTGCAACGCGGCTACTAGTCTTCCTTTCATGCAAAATCTTAAGGTCCTAGGTCATGTCCAACCCACCAAAGCCAGCTAAAAAGTGATTAATCGACAACTACAACTTGTATTGTACTACTTCTTACTGGCTATTACTTCAACATATAAGCTTCTTCTGTGTTCTAATATGGTGCTTTTAGTGTCTCCGCATACCGCAGCACGCGACGTAGCTTTGCAGACGATAAATGTAACCGTTTCAGAGAGAAGAGCGGCCAATGTGACGATCTGACTTTAAATCGATTCGATAACAAATGACGAAAACGGACGGATTTCTCAGGTTTTTACTACATATGAACACTTTTCACATTCTCCCGTGCAACGCGGCTGCTAGTCCTCCTTTCATGCAAATTCTTAAGGTCCTAGGTCATATCCAAGCCACCAAACCCGGCTAAAATGTGAATAATCTATAATTAAAACTTGAATTGTACTACTTCTTACTGGCTATTACTTCAACTTAGAAGCTTATTCTGAGTTCTACTGTGGTGCTTTTAGTGTTTCCGCATACCGCAGCACGCGACATAGCTTTGCAGACGATAAATGTAACCGTTTCAGATAGAAGAGCGGCCAATGTGACGATCTGGCTTTAAACCGATTCGATAACAAATGACGAAAACGGACGGATTTCTCAGGTTTTTACTACATATGAACACTTTTCACATTCTCCCGTGCAACGCGGCTGCTAGTCTTCCTTTCATGCAAAATCTTAAGGTCCTAGGACAGGTCCAAGCCACCAAAGCCGGTTAAAAAGTGATTAATCGACAACTAAAACTTAAATAGTACTACTTCTTACTGCCTATTACTTCAACTTAGAAGCTTCTTCTGTGTTCTAATATGGTGCTTTTAGTGTCTCCGCATTCCGCAGCACGCGACATAACTTTGCAGACGATAAATGTAACCGTCTCAGAGAGAAAAGCGGTCAATGTGACGATCTGGCTTTAAGTCGATACGATAACAAATGACGAAAACCCACGGATTTCTCAGTTTTTTACTACATATGACCACTTTTCACATTCTCCCGTGCTACGGCGTTGCTGGTCCTCCTTTCATGCAAAATCTTAAGCTTCCACCTCATGTCCAAGCCACCAAAGCCGGCTAAAAAGTGAATAATCGATAACTAAATCTTGAATTGTACTACTTCTTACTGGCTATTACTTCAACTTAGAAGCTTCTTCTGCGTTCTACTATGGTGCTTTTAGTGTCTCCGCATACCGCAGCATGCGACATAGCTTTGCAGACGATTAATGTAACCGTCTCAGAGAGAAAAGCGGCCAATGTGTCGATCTGAATTTAAGTCGATTCGATAACAAATGACGAAAACGGACGGATTTCTCAGGTTTTTACTACATATGAACACTTTTCACATTCTGCCGTGCAACGCGGCTGCTAGTCCTCCTTTCATGCAAATTCTTAAGCTCCTAGGTCATATCCAAGCCACCAAACACGGCTAAAATGTGAATAATCTATAATTAAAACTTGAATTGTACTACTTCTTACTATCTATTACTTCAACATATAAGCTTCTTCTGTGTTCTAATATGGTGCTTTTAGTGTCTCCTCATACCGCAGCACGCGACATAGCTTTGCAGACGATAAATGTAACCGTTTCAGAGAGAAGAGCGGCCAATGTGACGATCTGACTTTAAATCGATTCGATAACAAATGACGAAAACGGACGGATTTCTCAGGTTTTTACTACATATGAACACTTTTCACATTCTCCCGTGCAACGCGGCTGCTAGTCCTCCTTTCATGCAAATTCTTAAGTTCCTAGGTCATATCCAAGCCACCAAACCCGGCTAAAATGTGAAAAATCTATAATTAAAACTTGAATTGTACTACTCCTTACTGGCTATTACTTCAACTTAAAAGCTCCTTCTGTGTTCTACTATGGTGCTTTAAGTGTCTCCGCATACCGCAGCACGCGACATAGCTTTGCAGACGAAAAATGTAACCGTCTCAGAGAGAAAAGCGGCCAATGTGACGATCTGGCTTTAAGTCGATTCGATAACAAATGGCGAAAATGGACAGATTTCTAAGGTTTTTACTACATATGAACACTTATCACATTCTCCCGTGCAACGCGGCTGCTAGTCCTCCTTTCATGCAAAATCTTAAGGTCCTAGGTCATGTCATAGCCACCAAAGCTGGCTAAAAAGTGAATAATCGACAACTAAAACTTGAATTGTACTACTTCTTACTGGCTATTACTTCAACTTAGAAGCTTCTTCTGTGTTCTACTATGGTGCTTTTAGTGTCTCCGCATACCGCAGCGCGCGACATAGCTTTGCAGACGATAAATGTATCCGTCTCAGAGAGAAAAGCGGCCAATGTGACGATCTGGCTTTAAGTCTATTCGATAACAAAGACGAAACCGGACGGATTTCTCAGGTTGTTACTACATATGAACACTTTTCACATTTTCCCGTGCAACGCGGCTGCTAGTCTTCCTTTCATGCAAAATCTTAAGGTACTAGGTCATATCCAAGCCACCAAACCCGGCTAAAATGTGAATAATCTATAATTAAAACTTGAATTGTACTACTTCTTACTGGCTATTACTTCAACTTAGAAGCTCCTTCTGTGTTCTAATATGGTGCTTTTAGTGTCTCCGCATACCGCAGCACGCGACATAGCTTTGCAGACGATAAATGTAACCGTCTCAGAGAGAAAAGCGGCCAATGTGACGATCTGGCTTTAAGTCGATACGATAACAAATGACGAAAACCCACGGATTTCTCAGGTTTTTACTACATATGAACACTTTTCACATTCTCCCGTGCAACGCGGCTACTAGTCTTCCTTTCATGCAAAATCTTAAGGTCCTAGGTCATGTCCAACCCACCAAAGCCAGCTAAAAAGTGATTAATCGACAACTACAACTTGTATTGTACTACTTCTTACTGGCTATTACTTCAACATATAAGCTTCTTCTGTGTTCTAATATGGTGCTTTTAGTGTCTCCGCATACCGCAGCACGCGACGTAGCTTTGCAGACGATAAATGTAACCGTTTCAGAGAGAAGAGCGGCCAATGTGACGATCTGACTTTAAATCGATTCGATAACAAATGACGAAAACGGACGGATTTCTCAGGTTTTTACTACATATGAACACTTTTCACATTCTCCCGTGCAACGCGGCTGCTAGTCCTCCTTTCATGCAAATTCTTAAGGTCCTAGGTCATATCCAAGCCACCAAACCCGGCTAAAATGTGAATAATCTATAATTAAAACTTGAATTGTACTACTCCTTACTGGCTATTACTTCAACTTAGAAGCTTATTCTGAGTTCTACTGTGGTGCTTTTAGTGTTTCCGCATACCGCAGCACGCGACATAGCTTTGCAGACGATAAATGTAACCGTTTCAGATAGAAGAGCGGCCAATGTGACGATCTGGCTTTAAACCGATTCGATAACAAATGACGAAAACGGACGGATTTCTCAGGTTTTTACTACATATGAACACTTTTCACATTCTCCCGTGCAACGCGGCTGCTAGTCTTCCTTTCATGCAAAATCTTAAGGTCCTAGGACAGGTCCAAGCCACCAAAGCCGGTTAAGAAGTGATTAATCGACAACTAAAACTTAAATAGTACTACTTCTTACTGCCTATTACTTCAACTTAGAAGCTTCTTCTGTGTTCTAATATGGTGCTTTTAGTGTCTCCGCATTCCGCAGCACGCGACATAACTTTGCAGACGATAAATGTAACCGTCTCAGAGAGAAAAGCGGTCAATGTGACGATCTGGCTTTAAGTCGATACGATAACAAATGACGAAAACCCACGGATTTCTCAGTTTTTTACTACATATGACCACTTTTCACATTCTCCCGTGCTACGGCGTTGCTGGTCCTCCTTTCATGCAAAATCTTAAGCTTCCACCTCATGTCCAAGCCACCAAAGCCGGCTAAAAAGTGAATAATCGATAACTAAATCTTGAATTGTACTACTTCTTACTGGCTATTACTTCAACTTAGAAGCTTCTTCTGCGTTCTACTATGGTGCTTTTAGTGTCTCCGCATACCGCAGCATGCGACATAGCTTTGCAGACGATTAATGTAACCGTCTCAGAGAGAAAAGCGGCCAATGTGTCGATCTGAATTTAAGTCGATTCGATAACAAATGACGAAAACGGACGGATTTCTCAGGTTTTTACTACATATGAACACTTTTCACATTCTGCCGTGCAACGCGGCTGCTAGTCCTCCTTTCATGCAAATTCTTAAGCTCCTAGGTCATATCCAAGCCACCAAACACGGCTAAAATGTGAATAATCTATAATTAAAACTTGAATTGTACTACTTCTTACTATCTATTACTTCAACATATAAGCTTCTTCTGTGTTCTAATATGGTGCTTTTAGTGTCTCCTCATACCGCAGCACGCGACATAGCTTTGCAGACGATAAATGTAACCGTTTCAGAGAGAAGAGCGGCCAATGTGACGATCTGACTTTAAATCGATTCGATAACAAATGACGAAAACGGACGGATTTCTCAGGTTTTTACTACATATGAACACTTTTCACATTCTCCCGTGCAACGCGGCTGCTAGTCCTCCTTTCATGCAAATTCTTAAGTTCCTAGGTCATATCCAAGCCACCAAACCCGGCTAAAATGTGAAAAATCTATAATTAAAACTTGAATTGTACTACTCCTTACTGGCTATTACTTCAACTTAGAAGCTTATTCTGAGTTCTACTGTGGTGCTTTTAGTGTTTCCGCATTCCGCAGCACGCGACATAGCTTTGCAGACGATAAATGTAACCGTTTCAGATAGAAGAGCGGCCAATGTGACGATCTGGCTTTAAATCGATTCGATAACAAATGACGAAAACGGACAGATTTCTCAGGTTTTTACTACATATGAACACTTTTCACATTCTCCCGTGCAACGCGGCTGCTAGTCTTCCTTTCATGCAAAATCTTAAGGTCCTAGGACAGGTCCAAGCCACCAAAGCCGGTTAAAAAGTGATTAATCGACAACTAAAACTTAAATAGTACTACTTCTTACTGCCTATTACTTCAACTTAGAAGCTTCTTCTGTATTCTAATATGGTGCTTTTAGTGTCTCCGCATTCCGCAGCACGCGACATAGCTTTGCAGACGATAAATGTAACCGTCTCAGAGAGAAAAGCGGCCAATGTAACGATCTGGCTTTAAGTCGATACGATAACAAATGACGAAAACCCACGGATTTCTCATTTTTTTACTACATATGACCACTTTTCACATTCTCCCGTGCAACGCGGTTGCTAGTCCTCCTTTCATGCAAAATCTTAAGGTTCCACCTCATGTCCAAGCCACCAAAGCCGGCTAAAAAGTGAATAATCGATAACTAAATCTTGAATTGTACTACATTTTACTGGCTATTACTTCAACTTGGAAGCTTCTTCTGTGTTCTACTATGGTGCTTTTAGTGTCTCCGCATACCGCAGCATGCGACATAGCTTTGCAGACGATTAATGTAACCGTCTCAGGGAGAAAAGCGGCCAATGTGTCGATCTGAATTTAAGTCGATTCGATAACAAATGACGAAAACGGACGGATTTCTCAGGTTTTTACTACATATGAACACTTATCACATTCTGCCGTGCAACGCGGCTGCTAGTCCTCCTTTCATGCAAATTCTTAAGCTCCTAGGTCATATCCAAGCCACCAAACACGGCTAAAATGTGAATAATCTATAATTAAAACTTGAATTGTACTACTTCTTACTATCTATTACTTCAACATATAAGCTTCTTCTGTGTTCTAATATGGTGCTTTTAGTGTCTCCGCATACCGCAGCACGCGACATAGCTTTGCAGACGATAAATGTAACCGTTTCAGAGAGAAGAGCGGCCAATGTGACGATCTGACTTTAAATCGATTCGATAACAAATGACGAAAACGGACGGATTTCTCAGGTTTTTACTACATATGAACACTTTTCACATTCTCCCGTGCAACGCGGCTGCTAGTCCTCCTTTCATGCAAATTCTTAAGTTCCTAGGTCATATCCAAGCCACCAAACCCGGCTAAAATGTGAAAAATCTATAATTAAAACTTGAATTGTACTACTCCTTACTGGCTATTACTTCAACTTAGAAGCTTATTCTGAGTTCTACTGTGGTGCTTTTAGTGTTTCCGCATTCCGCAGCACGCGACATAGCTTTGCAGACGATAAATGTAACCGTTTCAGATAGAAGAGCGGCCAATGTGACGATCTGGCTTTAAATCGATTCGATAACAAATGACGAAAACGGACAGATTTCTCAGGTTTTTACTACATATGAACACTTTTCACATTCTCCCGTGCAACGCGGCTGCTAGTCTTCCTTTCATGCAAAATCTTAAGGTCCTAGGACAGGTCCAAGCTACCAAAGCCGGTTAAAAAGTGATTAATCGACAACTAAAACTTAAATAGTACTACTTCTTACTGCCTATTACTTCAACTTAGAAGCTTCTTCTGTATTCTAATATGGTGCTTTTAGTGTCTCCGCATTCCGCAGCACGCGACATAGCTTTGCAGACGATAAATGTAACCGTCTCAGAGAGAAAAGCGGCCAATGTGACGATCTGGCTTTAAGTCGATACGATAACAAATGACGAAAACCCACGGATTTCTCAGTTTTTTACTACATATGACCACTTTTCACATTCTCCCGTGCAACGCGGTTGCTAGTCCTCCTTTCATGCAAAATCTTAAGGTTCCACCTCATGTCCAAGCCACCAAAGCCGGCTAAAAAGTGAATAATCGATAACTAAATCTTGAATTGTACTACATTTTACTGGCTATTACTTCAACTTAGAAGCTTCTTC
The DNA here is from genome assembly GCF_023897955.1 of Schistocerca gregaria. Classification (NCBI taxonomy): domain Eukaryota; kingdom Metazoa; phylum Arthropoda; class Insecta; order Orthoptera; family Acrididae; genus Schistocerca; species Schistocerca gregaria. The sequence goes on from NW_026061712.1 coordinate 596,243, forward strand.
TGTGTTCTACTATGGTGCTTTTAGTGTCTCCGCATACCGCAGCATGCGACATAGCTTTGCAGACGATTAATGTTACCGTCTCAGAGAGAAAAGCGGCCAATGTGTCGATCTGAATTTAAGTCGATTCGATAACAAATGACGAAAACGGACGGATTTCTCAGGTTTTTACTACATATGAACACTTTTTACATTCTGCCGTACAACGCGGCTGCTAGTCCTCCTTTCATGCAAATTCTTAAGGTCCTAGGTCATATCCAAGCCACAGAACCCGGCTAAAATGTGAATAATCTATAATTAAAACTTGAATTGTACTACTTCTTACTGGCTATTACTTCAACTTAGAAGCTTATTCTGAGTTCTACTGTGGTGCTTTTAGTGTTTCCGTATACCGCAGCACGCGACATAGCTTTGCAGACGATAAAAGTAACCGTTTCAGAGAGAAGAGCGGCCATTGTGACGATCTGGCTTTAAATCGATTCGATAACAAATGACGAAAACGGACGGATTTCTCAGGTTTTTACTACATATGAACACTTTTCACATTCTCCCGTGCAACGCGGCGCTAGTCTTCCTTTCATGCAAAATCTTAAGGTCCTAGGTCATGTCCAACCCACCAAAGCCAGCTAAAAAGTGATTAATCGACAACTAAAACTTGAATTGTACTACTTCTTACTGGCTATTACTTCAACTTAGAAGCTTCTTCTGTGTTCTACTATGGTGCTTTTAGTGTCTCCGCATACCGCAGCACGCGACATAGCTTTGCAGACGATAAATCGTCTCAGAGAGAAAAGCGGCCAATGTGATGATCTGGCTTTAAGTCGATACGATAACAAATGACGAAAACGGACGGATTTCTCAGGTTTTTACTACATATGAACACTTTTCACATTCTCCCGTGCAACGCGGCTGCTAGTCCTCCTTTCATGTAAAATCTTAAGGTCCACCTCATGTCCAAGCCACCAAAGCCGGCTAAAAAGTGAATAATCTATAATTAAAACTTGAATTGTACTACTTCTTACTGGCTATTACTTCAACATATAAGCTTCTTCTGTGTTCTAATATGGTGCTTTTAGAGTCTCCGCATACCGCAGCACGCGACATAGCTTTGCAGACGATTAATGTAACCGTCTCAGAGAGAATGCGGCCAATATGACGATCTGGCTTTAAGTCGATTCGATAACAAATGCCGAAAACGGACGGATTTCTCACGTTTTGACTACATATGAACACTTTTCACATTCTCCCGTGCAACGCGGCTGCTAGTCCTCCTTTCATGCAAAATCTTAAGGTCCTAGGTCATGTCCAAGCCACCAAAACCGGCTAAAAAGTGAATAATCGACAACTAAAACTTGAATTGTACTACTTCTTACTGGCTATTACTTCAACTTAGAAGCTTCTTCTGGGTTCTATTATGGTGCTTTTAGTATTTCCGCATACCGCAGCACGCGACATAGCTTTGCAGACGATAAATGTAACCGTTTCGGAGAGAAGAGCGGCCACTGTGACGATCTGGCTTTAAATCGATTCGATAACAAATGACGAAAACGGACGGATTTCTCAGGTTTTGACTACATATGAACACTTTTCACATTCTCCCGTGCAACGCGGCTGCTAGTCTTCCTTTCATGCAAAATCTTAATGTCCTAGGACCTGTCCAAGCCACCAAAGCCGGTTAAAAAGTGATTAATCGACAACTAAAACTTAAATAGTGCTACTTCTTACTGGTTATTACTTCAACTTAGAAGCATCTTCTGTGTTCTAATATGGTGCTTTTAGTGTCTCCGCATACCGCAGCACGCGACATAGCTTTGCAGACGATAAATGTAACCGTTTCAGAGAGCCAATGTGACGATCTGGCTTTAAATCGATTCGATAACAAATGACGAAAACGGACGGATTTCTCAGGTTTTTACTACATATGAACACTTTTCACATTCTCCCGTGCAACGCGGCTGCTAGTCTTCCTTTCATGCAAATACTTAAGGTCCTAGGACATGTCCAAGCCACCAAAGCCGGCTAAAAAGTGAATAATCGACAACTAAAACTTGAATTGTACTACTTCTTACTGGCTATTACTTCAACTTAGAAGCTTCTTCTGTGTTCTACTATGGTGCTTTTAGTGTCTCCGCACACCGCAGCACGCGACATAGCTTTGCAAACGATATATGTAACCGTGTCAGAGAGAAAAGCGGCCAATATAACGATCTGGCTTTAAGTCGATACGATAACAAATGACTTAAACGGACGGATTTCTCAGGTTTTTACTACATATGAACACTTTTCACATTCTCCCATGCACCGCGGCTGCTAGACCTCCTTTCATGCAAAATCTTAAGGTCCTAGGTCATGTCCAAGCCACCAAAGCCGGCTAAAAAGTGAATAATCGATAACTAAAACTTGAATTGTACTACTTCTTACTGGCTATTACTTCAACTTAGAAGCTTCTTCTATGTTCTACTATGGTGCTTTTAGTGTGTCCGCATACCGCTGCACGCGACATAGCTTTGCAGACGATTAATGTAACCGTCTCAGAGAGAAAAGCGGCCAATGTGACGATCTGGCTTTAAGTCGATTCGATAACAAATGATGAAAACGGACGGATTTCTCAGGTTTTTACTACATATGAACACTTTTCACATTCTCCCATGCAACGCGGCTGCTAGTCCTCCTTTCATGCAAAATCTTAAGGTCCTATGTCATGCCCAAGCCACCAAATCCGGCTAAAAAGTGAATAATCGACAACTAAAACTTCAATTGTACTACTTCTTACTGGCTATTACTTCAACTTAGAATCTTCTTCTGTGTTGTACTATGGTGCTTTTAGTGTCTCCGCATACCGCAGCACGCGACATAGCTTTGCAGACGATAAATGTAACCGTCTCAGAGAGAAAAGCGGCCAATATAACGATCTGCCTTTAAGTCGATTCGATAACAAATGACGAAAACGGACGGATTTCTCAGGTTTTTACTACATATGAACACTTTTCACATTCTCCCGTGCAACGCGGCTGCTAGTCCTCCTTTCATGCAAAATCTTAATGTCCTAGGTCATGTCCAAGCCACCAAAGCCGGCTAAAAAGTGAATAATCGACAACTAAAACTTGAATTGTACTACTTCTTACTGGCTATTACTTCAACTTAGAAGTTTCTTCTGTGTTCTACTATGGTGCTTTTAGTGTCTACGCATACGGCAGCACGCGACATAGCTTTGCAGACGATAAATGTAAGCGTCTCAGAGAGAAAAGCGGCCAATGTGACGATTTGGCTTAAAGTCGATTCGATAACAAATGGCGAAAACGGACGGATTTCTCAGGTTTTTACTCCATATGAACACTTTTCACATTCTCCCGTGCAACCCGGCTGCTAGTCCTCCTTTCATGCAAAATCGTAAGGTCCTAGTTCATATCCAAGCCACCAAAGCCGGCTAGAAAGTGAATAATCGATAATTTAAACTTGAATTGTACTACTTCTTACTGGCTATTACTTCAACTTAGAAGCGTGTGTGTGTGTGTGTGTTTGAGGTTTACGAGCGCTAAACATCGTGGTCATCAGCGCCCAAGCGCATAGAAACAGGAACAGAGGCGGTTTAGGGACGAAGACGGACGCCGAACAAGGAGAACGGCTAAAAGACACAGGCCTGACGCAGTTCCAAATGCGCACATACAGAGGCAAAACAAGAGGAGAAGAAACACACTAAAAAAGGAAAGGAAACACAAGGAAAAGAGAACAGATACCGAAGTGAAACAAGGAGGTAATCGTGACTGGCGGACCTCTTACCTAAAAACTGGGTGAGCCAGTCACCCAGCAGCACATTAAATCCTTCTCCCTAAAATCCGAGGCAACAGATTGGACAGGACACAAAACCGTAAAACCTTAACCACAGTCGCTGCGTCGTCTTGCAAAATAGAGGGCAAATCCGGTGGCAAGGAAACCACCGCCCTCTGGTCAGAGAATAAAAGACAGTCAAGTAAAATGTGGCGGACAGTAATCTGGACGCCACAAGCACTGCAGATTGGGGGGTCCTCCCGCCAGAGTAAAAAACCATGCGTGAAGGGACTGTGTCCAATGCGGAGGCGAGTGAGGAGAACCTCATCCCGCCTGTATGACTGGTAGGACGTACGCCATGGTCGCGTAGTGGCCTTTACCATACGCAGCTTATTGTCAGAAACTGCCAACCACTCCTCTTCCCATTGATGCATAACACGAAAACGCAAAAGGGAGGTTACAGCATGGAGGGGGACGGCACATTCAACAACGTGAGGGAGGGAACATGCATCTTTGGCAGCCACATCCGCCAGTTCGTTGCCCCTAATACCCACGTGCCCCGGCACCCAGCAGAAAGAAACCTCCTTCCCCTGCCGTTGCAGGTGGAGTAGGGCATCATGGATGTTCTGGACGACCGTATCCGCTGGGTACAAGTGTTGAATGGTCTGAAGGGCACTCAGGGAGTCAGAACAGATGAGGAACTTAATACTGGGAACACATCTCATCTGCTCCAATGCCCGCAGTATTGCAAACAATTCGGCATCGAGGATGGTAAACACCGCAGGAAGCCGTAACTTGACGACTCGATCAGGGAAAACAACAGCACAACCAACAGTGTCCCCCTGTTTAGAGCCATCTGTGAATACAGGTACATGGTCCGGATGTTGGTTTAAAATATCGTAAAATAAGGAGGTAAAAACAAACGCCGGAGTGCAGTTCCTCCGGTTCTCCGACAAGTCTAAAAGGATGCTGGGCCTCTGGAGCAACCAGGGAGGCAGGCGAGTAAAACCTTGTCGTTGGGGGGCCACACGCTCCACACCAAGGGACTCAAGCAAATGCTTGGCACGAATCCCAAATGGTTTTGTTGCCCTGGGACGACTGGAAAAGAGACGTTCCATAGGCGGTCGGGCAACGGTAGGGTACGCAGGGGAGGTAGGACAGGCAAGGAAATGACACACCCGTCGCACCATGAGGAGTTTCCGCCGGATGGCGAGCGGCGGTTCCCCTGCCTCAGCACACAGGCTGGGGATGGGACTGGTACGGAAGGCACCAGTGGCCAGCCTGATACCCTCATGGTGTGTACTGCGTCAAGGATCTTCAGATACGAAGGCCTTGCTGACCCATACACGGTGCAAGCATAGTCAAGACGCGATCGGACGAAAGCCCTATAAAACTGCAGCAGACGCGCCCGATCTGCTCCCCAGGACTGATGGCTCAGACACTTCAAAATATTCAGTGCCTTCAGGGCCCGCACCTTGAGGTCTTTAAGGTGAGGCAACCACGACAACTTGGAATCAAAAGTGAGGCCCAGGAACCTCACAGTGTCTCTAAAAGGAAGAACGGTGTCCCTCAGACGCAATTCAGGGGAGGTAAAAAGACGCCGAGAACGATTAAAATGAACACACACAGATTTGTCTGCAGAAAAGGTAAAACCCGTCTTTGCAGTCCATGCCTCTAAGCGCTTTATCGTAAGCTGTAACTGCCGACTAGCACTGACAAGACTGGAGGAAGAACAGAAAACAGCAAAATCGTCCACAAACAAGGAGCATTGGGCAGGACTCCGGATAGTGGACGTGATACTGTTAATAGCAACGGCAAAGAGGGTGACACTTAAAACGCTGCCCTGAGGAACACCATTCTCCTGCACGTACAAATCCGATAGCACATTACCAACCCGATATCGAAAGAGGCGGTGAGAAAGAAAGGACCGAATGAAGATGGGGAGACGGCCACGAAAGCCCCACTCATGGAGTTGATTGAGGATAAGGCGGCGCCAAGTAGTGTCATACGCCTTATTAATGTCAAAGAAGACCCCTAGACAATGCTGGTTACGTAGAAAGGCCTGCTGGATGGCGGCCTCAAGCAGGGTCAAGTTGTCTATAGTGGAACGACATCTCCGAAAGCCACACTGAGAGGGGCTAAGGAGCTGCCTGGTCTCGAGCAGCCAAACCAGGCGGCGGTTGACCATGCGTTCCAACGTCTTCCCAACACAGCTCGTTAAGGCAATACCCCGATAACTACTGGGATGCGTTCGGTCCTTCTCTGGTTTGAGGAGGGGAATCAAAATTGCCTCCCTCCACGAGTCAGGGTACGTGCCAGATAACCATATCATATTGAAACAGTTCAGGAGAACTTCCTTGGATGGCAGCGACAGGTGCCGCAGCATGCTGTACCGGATTTGATCATGACCAGGCGCAGTATCATGAGCCACAGACAGCGCAGAATCCAGCTCCCACATTGTGAAGGGGCAGTTATAGGGTTCAGAATTTAGAGACCGGAAGTCCAAGTGACCCCTTTCGACGGCAGTGCGGTAGCGGCAGAAATCTGGATCACAGTTAATAGTGGCGGTAGATTCCGCAAAATGCATGGCCAGTGTCTGGGCAATGTCTCTCGGCGCCGTGAGGAGACATCCCTGATGCAGCAATGCCGTGATAGGTAGCTGGCTGAGTTTCCCGGAAATCCTCCTGATGGCTTCCCATACTTTCGTAGAACTAGTGGAGCGAGAGATGGAATTCAAGAACGATTGCCATTACCGTCGTTTGCTCTCTTTAATCACCCGCCGCGCTCTGGCCCTTGCCACTCGAAAGGCCGCAAGATTGTCAGCTGAGGGACGGCACTTGAAGCGGTGCAGTGCTGCACGGCGGGCGCGGATGGCTGAGTGGCACTCAGTGGTCCACCAAGGGACAGGACGCCTCTTGGGATGACCGGATGACCGTGGGATGGACGATTCAGCAGCATGAGAGATCACGGCTGCAACATGGTCTACCCATTCGTGGACGCTGGCACGGTGTTCCAAAACAGCCAGTTGACTGAAAAGTGTCCAGTCAGCTCTGCAAAGGTGCCACCGGGGCGGCACTGGTAATGCCACAGCCTCATCCAGGAGGCGAATCCAGAGGGGGAAGTGGTCACTAGAATGGAGGTCAGCAGCAGCCTCCCACAGAGCAGAATCCGCGAGTGCTGGAGAGCAAAAGGAAAGGTCAATAGCCGATGACGATCCGGAAGCAGTACAGAAATGAGTGGGAGCACCAGAGTTGAGGAGGCACAGTTCTTCAGACATCATGACGCTTTCCAGAATGCGACCCCTGGGGCAAGTAGTCGGAGAGCCCCATAAGACATTATGAGCGTTGAAGTCCCCCAGAAGAAGAAATGGGCGAGGGAGTTGGCTAATAAGGTCCGTGAGAGCCTGAGTGTCTATCGCATCCGGAGGTGGTAAATAAACAGAACAGACTGTGAGCCTCCGACCCACAAGAATGTCAACTGCAACTGCTTGCAAGTCGGTGACGAGAGGGAGCTCAGATGAGGGGTGCACATCACGGACAAAAACTGCAACACCACCCTTTGCCCTTTGCCCCGTCAGATCATCTTTTCGATATGCGGTATAGCCGCGTAAAGAAGGAGAATCAGTGGCCCGAAAATGTGTCTCTTGGAGACATAAGCACAAGGGGCACTCTCGTATGAGGAGTTGTAATTCGGCCACATGCGTCCTGAAACCATTCAGGTTCCACTGTAATATGGGAGCCAGTGATGAGGGTGGCTGAACTTTCACCCTGCCTCTGTGCTTTGGAGGAGAGACCGTACTGGCCGGAGATTTATTCCTGGGGCGAGAAGATCGCCCCCGGTCGACATCAATGTCCATAAGATCCGATGACGACCCACGGGAGATGTCAGACAGTACAATGGCATCATCATCGGACCGACGCTGACTAGTCTCCTCAGGTGGCAGAACCTTCATCTTCTGAGGCTTTGTCTTGGGGAACTTGGAATGCAGAGCCTTGTCAACAGTTGGAGGTTGACTCGCCTGGGCAGAAGGCGCCATATGGGGGGAGGCTGGAAGTACCTCAATGTCAGCAACCACGGCCTTGTCCGATGTAGTGGGGAGAGCCGCAGATTGCAAAACAACCGCAGCAGCACAAGTGCACTGGCAAGCGCAGGTTTTAGTGCTAACGCTAGCAACCTCCGTTTGTGTAGCAACAGTGGCCAGTTGTACCGGTTTTTTGAGAGCGGAAGCGAAAGATGTGGAAAACACAGGAGGTTGCATGGCCTTAAAGATCTTCTTGGCCTCACCATAGGGGATGCGCTTAGATGTTTTAATCTCCTGTACCTTCCGCTCTTCGAGATAGATGGGGCAGATCCGGCTCCAGACAGGGTGACTCCCAGAGCAATTCACGCACTTCACAGGCGATGAACAATCGGCTCCATCATGGGCAGGCTGACCACATTTACCACACGTGGCTATTCCATTGCACCCCAACGTAGTATGCCCAAAGCGCTGACATTTAAAACAGCGCATTGGGTTGGGGAAATATGGCCGTACGGACAAACGTAAGAACCCCGCTTTAACATGCTCCGGGAGTCTCGGGCAACTGAATGTGAGAATAAACGAGTCAGATTTGACGAGGTTCCCATTGACTCGTTTCATAATGTGCTGCACGTCAACAATTCCTTCGTCAGCCCACTCAGATTTTAGCACGTCTATGGGGATATCCACCAAGTCCCTACACGTCACAACACCCTTACTATAGTTCAAAGTGGAGTGGAGCTCGGTCTCGACAGCGTACTCTCCTAGACAATTTGCTTTCCGAAGGGCAGCGACTTGACGGGAACTAGAAGTTTCAACTAACAGAGTCCCATTGCGCAGTCGCTTTACAGATTTCAGTGTTCCTGCAATTCCCTCAAGACCCTTGTGGATGTAAAAGGGAGAAACCCTCTCAAAGCTACCCTCCTTCCTTTTAATAATCAAAAACACATTCTGATTATCAGCATGTGCTCCGTTACTACATTCTGTGAATCTCTAGCAACACCAGGCGCTGGAGGACTCGCAGCGCGTAGCCGCTTTTTCGATTGGGTGTGTTTTCCTACCAGCGGCCCACCCAAGCCACTGGTAGGGGGAAAAGTAGAGGTCGAAGGGTCCATTGTGGTCCCACGAGCAGGTAGGGAACTAAAAGTCCGCTCAGACAGAGCCCCGCGTGCCTGAGTAAGCCTTATACAACTGGGGTGCGGCAGGTGCCCGAGAGGTTGCCCACTTGCGACTGTTCCACCCCAACAGCCATGCATCTTCTAGGCGCGGAGCACACCGAAAGATTGAGGGGTTTTTATAGAGGTTGGCCTTCCTCGCAATCCAGACGGTCAAGCCATGATTACCATTCCCCGCAGCACACAACGTTTCACCGCCGCGCCGTACGGTGGTCGCTGAAGCATGTCCGGGGGTTACGGAGACAGGACACCGGCGGCGCAGACCAGTCCCCAGCTCAGGACCCCGGGGTCGCCAAGCCCGTACTCAGCAAGTGAATGCTGAGCCGAGGGGGGGAACTTAGAAGCTTCTTCTGTGTTCTACTATGGTGGTTTTAGTGTTTCCGCATACCGCAGCACGCGACATAGCTTTGCAGACGATAAATGTAACCGTTACAGAGAGAAGAGCGGCCATTGTGACGATCTGGCTTTAAAACGATTCGATGACAAATGACGAAAACGGACGGATTTCTCAGGTTTTTACTACATATGAACACTTTTCACATTCTCCCATGCAACGCGGCTGCTAGTCTCCCTTTCATGCAAAATCTTAAGGTCCTAGGTCATGTCCAAGCCACCAAAGCCGGCTAAAAAGTGATTAATCGACAACTAAAACTTAAATAGTACTACTTCTTACTGGCTATTACTTCAATTTAGAAGCTTCTTCTGTGTTCTACTATGGTGCTTTTAGTGTCTCCGCATACCGCAGCACGCGACATAGCTTTGCAGACGATAAATGTAACCGTCTCAGAGAGAAAAGCGGCCAATGTGACGATCTGGCTTTGAGTCGATTCGATAACAAATGACGAAAACGGACTGATTTCTCAGGTTTTTACTACATATGAACGCTTTTCACATTCTCCCGTGCAAAGCGGCTGCTAGTCCTACTTTCATGCAAAATCTTAAGGTCCTAGGTCATGTCCAAGCCACCAAAGCCGGCTAAAAAGTGAATAATCGACAACTAAAACTTGAATTGTATTACTTCTTACTGGCTAGTACTTCAACTTAGAAGCTCCTTCTGTGTTCTACTATGGTGCTTTTAGTGTCTCCACATACCGCGGCACGCGACATAGCTTTGCAGACGATTAATGTAACCGTCTCAGAGAGAAAAGCGGCCAATGTGACGATCTGGCTTTAAGTCGATTCGATAACAAAGACGAAACCGGACGGATTTCTCAGGTTGTTACTACATATGAACACTTTTCACATTCTCCCGTGCAACGCGGCTGCTAGTCCTTCTTTCATGCAAAATCTTAAGGTCCTAGGTCATGTCCAAGCCACCAAAGCCGGCTAAAAAGTGAATAATCGACAACTAAAACTTGAATTGTACTACTTCTTACTGGCTATTACTTCGACTTAGAAGCTTCTTCTGTGTTCTACTATGGTGCTTTTAGTGTTCCCGCATACCGCAGCAAGCAACATAGCTTTGCAGACGATAAATGTAACCGTTTCAGAGAGAAGAGCGGCCAACGTGACGATCTGGCTTTGAGTCGATTCGATAACAAATGACGAAAACGGACGGATTTCTCAGGTTGTTACTACATATGAACACTTTTCACAATCTCCCGTGTAACGCGGCTGCTAGTCCTCCTTTCATGCTAAATCTTAAGGTCCTAGGTCATGTCCAAGCCACCAAAGCCGGCTAAAAAGTGAATAATCGGCAACTAAAACTTGAATTGTACTACTTCTTACTGGCTATTACTTCAACTTAGAAGCTCCTTCTGTGTTCTACTATGGTGCTTTTAGTGTCTCCACATACCGCAGCACGCGACATAGCTTTGCAGACGATAAATGTAACCGTCTCAGAGAGAAAAGCGGCCAATGTGACGATCTGGCTTTAAGTCGATTCGATAACAAATGACGAAAATGGACAGATTTCTCAGGTTTTTACTACATATGAACACTTTTCACATTCTCCCATGCAACGCGGCTGCTAGTCCTCCTTTCATCAAAATCTAATGTCCTAGGTCATGTCCAAGCCACCAAAGCCGGCTAAAAAGTGAATAATCGACAACTAAAACTTGAATTGTACTACTTCTTACTGGCTATTACTTCAACTTAGAAGCTTCTTCTGTGTTCTACTATGGTGCTTTTAGTGTTTCCGCATACCCCAGCACGCGACATATCTTTGCAGACGATAAATGTAACCGTCTCAGAGAGAAAAGCGGCCAATGTGACGATCTGGCTTAAAATCGATTCGATAACAAATGACGAAAACGGACGGATTTCTCAGGTTTTTACTCCATATGAACACTTTTCACATTCTCCCGTGCAACGCGGCTGCTACTCCTCCTTTCATGCAAAATCTTAACGTCCTAGGTCATATCCAAGCCACCAAAGCCGGCTAAAAAGTGAATAATCGATAATTAAAAATTGAATTGTACTATTTCTTACTGGCTATTACTTCAACTTAGAAGCTTCTTCTGTGTTCTACTATGGTGCTTTTAGTGTCGACGCATACGGCAGCACGCGACATAGATTTGCAGACGATTAATGTAACCGTTTCAGAGAGAAGAGAGGCCAATGTGACGATCTGGCTTTAAATCGATTCGATAACAAATGACGAAAACGGACGGATTTCTCAGGTTTTTACTCCATATGAACACTTTTCACATTCTCCCGTGCAACGCGGCTGCTAGTCCTCCTTTCATGCAAAATCTTAAGGTCCTAGGTCATGTCCAAGCCACCAAAGCCGGCTCAAAAGGTAATAATCGACAACTAAAACTTGAATTGTACTACTTCTTACTGGCTATTACTTCAACTTAGAAGCTTCTTCTGTGTTCTACTATGGTGCTTTTAGTGTCTCCACATACCGCAGCACGCGACATAGCTTTGCAGACGATAAATGTAACCGTCTCAGAGAGAAAAGCGGCCAATGTGACGATCTGGCTTTAAGTCGATTCAATAACAAATGACGAAAATGGACGGATTTCTCAGGTTTTTACTACATATGAACACTTTTCACATTCTCCCGTGCAACGCGGCTGCTGGTCCTCCTTTCATGCAAAATCTTAAGATCCTAGGTCATGTCCAAGCCACCAAAGCCGGCTAAAAAGTGAATAATCGACAACTAAAACTTGAATTGTACTACTTCTTACTGGCTATTACTTCAACTTAGAAGCTCCTTCTGTGTTCTACTATGGTGCTTTTAGTGTCTCCACATACGGCAGCACGCGACATAGCTTTGCAGATGATAAATGTAACCGTTACAGAGAGAAAAGCGGCCAATGTGACGATCTGGCTTCAAGTCGATTCGATAACAAATGACGAAAATGGACAGATTTCTCAGGTTTTTACTACATATGAACACTTTTCACATTCTCCCATGCAACGCGGCTGCTAGTCCTCCTTTCATGCAAAATCGTAAGATCCTTGGTCATGTCCAAGCCACCAAAGCCGGCTAAAAAGTGAATAATCGATAACTAAAACTTGAATTGTACTACTTCTTACTGCCTATTACTTCAACTTAGAAGCTTCTTCTGTGTTCTACTATGGTGCTTTTAGTGTCTCCGCATACCGCAGCACGCGACATAGCTTCGCAGACGATAAATGTAACCGTTTCAGAGAGAAGAGCGGCCAATGTGACAATCTGGCTTTAAATCGATTCGATAACAAATGACGAAAACGGCCGGGTTTCTCAGTTTTTTACTACATACGAACACTTTTCACATTCTCCCGTGCAACGCGGCTGCTAGTCCTCCTATAATGCAAGATCTTAAGGTTCCACCTCATGTCCAAGCCACCAAATCCGGCTAAAAAGTGAATAATCATTAACTAAAACTTGAATTGTACTACTTCTTACTGGCTATTACTTCAACTTAGAATCTTCTTCTGTGTTCTACTATGGTGCTTTTCGTATTCCGCATACCGCAGCACGCGACTTAGCTTTGCAGACGATAAATGTAACCGTTTCAGAGAGAAGAGCGGCCAATATAGCGATCTGGCTTTAAGTCGATTCGATAACAAAAAACGAAAACGGACGGATTTCCCAGGTTTTCACTACATATGAACACTTTTCACAGTCTCCCGTGCAACGCGGCTGCTAGTCCTCCTTTCATGCAATATCTTAAGGTCCTAGGTCATGTCCAAGCCTCCAAAGCCGGCTAAAAAGTGAACAATCGACAACTAAAACTTGAATTATACTACTTCTTACTGGCTATTACTTCAACTTAGAAGCTTCTTCTGTGTTCTACTATGGTGCTTTTAGTGTCTCCACATACCGCATCACGCGACATAGCTTTGCAGACGATAAATGTAACCGTCTCAGAGAGAAAAGCGGCCAATGTGACGATCTGGCTTTAAATCGATTCGATAACAAATGACGAAAACGGACGGGTTTCTCAGGTTTTTACTCCATATGAACACTTTTCACATTCTCCCGTGCAACGCGGCTGCTAGTCCTCCTTTCATGCAAAATCTTAAGGTCCTAGGTCATGTCCAAGCCACCAAAGCCGGCTAAAAGGTGAATAATCGATAATTAAAAATTGAATTGTACTACTTCTTACTGGCTATTACTTCAATTTAGAAGCTTCTTCTGTGTTCTACTATGGTGCTTTTAGTGTCTACGCATACGGCAGCACGCGACATAGCTCTGCAGACGATAAATGTAACCGTTTCAGAGTGAAGAGAGGCCAATGTGACGATCTGGCTTTAAATCGATTCGATAACAAATGACGAAAACGGACGGATTTCTCAGGTTTTTACTCCATATGAACACTTTTCACATTCTCCCGTGCAACGCGGCTGCTAGTCCTCCTTTCATCAAAATCTTAAGGTTCCACCTCATGTCCAAGCCACCAAATCCGGCTATAAAGTGAATAATCAATAACTAAAACTTGAATTGTACTACTTCTTACTGGCTATTACTTCAACTTAGAATCTTCTTCTGTGTTCTACTATGGTGCTTTTAGTGTTCCGCATACCGCAGCACGCGACATAGCTTTGCAGACGATAAATGTAACCATCTCAGAGAGAAAAGCGGCCAATATAACGATCTGGCTTTAAGTCGACTCGATAACAAATGACGAAAACAGACGAATTTCTCAGGTTTTCACTACATATGAACACTTTTCACATTCTCCCGTGCAACGCGGCTGCTAGTCCTCCTTTCATGCAAAATCTTAAGGTCCTAGGTCATGTCCAAGCCACCAAAGCCGGCTAAAAAGTGAATAATCGACAACTAAAACTTGAATTGTACTACTTCTTACTGGCTATTACTTCAACTTAGAAGCTTCTTCTGTGTTCTACTATGGTGCTTTTAGTGTCTCCACATACCGCAGCACGCGACATAGCTTTGCAGACGATAAATGTAACCGTCTCAGAGAGAAAAGCGGCCAATGTGACGATCTGGCTTTAAGTCGATTCAATAACAAATGACGAAAATGGACAGATTTCTCACGTTTTTACTACATATGAACACTTTTCACATTCTCCCGTGCAACGCGGCTGCTGGTCCTCCTTTCATGCAAAATCTTAAGATCCTAGGTCATGTCCAAGCCACCAAAGCCGGCTAAAAAGTGAATAATCGACAACTAAAACTTGAATTGTACTACTTCTTACTGGCTATTACTTCAACTTAGAAGCTCCTTCTGTGTTCTACTATGGTGCTTTTAGTGTCTCCACATACGGCAGCACGCGACATAGCTTTTCAGACGATAAATGTAACCGTCTCAGAGAGAAAAGCGGCCAATGTGACGATCTGGCTTCAAGTCGATTCGATAACAAATGACGAAAAGGGACAGATTTCTCAGGTTTTTACTACATATGAACACTTTTCACATTCTCCCATGCAACGCGGCTGCTAGTCCTCCTTTCATGCAAAATCGTAAGATCCTTGGTCATGTCCAAGCCACCAAAGCCGGCTAAAAAGTGAATAATCGACAACTAAAACTTGAATTGTACTACTTCTTACTGGCTATTACTTCAACTTAGAAGCATCTTCTGTGTTCTACTATGGTGCTTTTAGTGTCTCCACATACCGCAGCACGCGACATAGCTTTGCAGACGATAAATGTAACCGTCTCAGAGAGAAAAGCGGCCAATGTGACGATCTGGCTTTAAGTCGATTCAATAACAAATGACGAAAATGGACAGATTTCTCAGGTTTTTACTACATATGAACACTTTTCACATTCTCCCGTGCAACGCGGCTGCTGGTCCTCCTTTCATGCAAAATCTTAAGATCCTAGGTCATGTCCAAGCCACCAAAGCCGGCTAAAAAGTGAATAATCGACAACTAAAACTTGAATTGTACTACTTCTTACTGGCTATTACTTCAACTTAGAAGCTCCTTCTGTGTTCTACTATGGTGCTTTTAGTGTCTCCACATACGGCAGCACGCGACATAGCTTTTCAGACGATAAATGTAACCGTCTCAGAGAGAAAAGCGGCCAATGTGACGATCTGGCTTCAAGTCGATTCGATAACAAATGACGAAAAGGGACAGATTTCTCAGGTTTTTACTACATATGAACACTTTTCACATTCTCCCATGCAACGCGGCTGCTAGTCCTCCTTTCATGCAAAATCGTAAGATCCTTGGTCATGTCCAAGCCACCAAAGCCGGCTAAAAAGTGAATAATCGATAACTAAAACTTGAATGGTACTACTTCATACTGCCTATTACTTCAACTTAGAAGCTTCTTCTGTGTTCTACTATGGTGCTTTTAGAGTCTCCGCATACCGCAGCACGCGACATAGCTTCGCAGACGATAAATGTAACCGTTTCAGAGAGAAGAGCGGCCAATGTGACAATCTGGCTTTAAATCGATTCGATAACAAATGACGAAAACGGCCGGGTTTCTCAGTTTTTACTACATACGAACACTTTTCACATTCTCCCGTGCAACGCGGCTGCTAGTCCTCCTATAATGCAAGATCTTAAGTTTCCACCTCATGTCCAAGCCACCAAATCCGGCTAAAAAGTGAATAATCATTAACTAAAACTTCAATTGTACTACTTCTTACTGGCTATTACTTCAACTTAGAAGCTGATTCTGTGTTCTACTATGGTGCTTTTAGTGTCCCCACATACCGCAGCACGCGACATAGCTTTGCAGACGATAAATGTAACCGTCTCAGAGAGAAAAGCGGCCAATGTGACGATCTGGCTTTAAATCGATTCGATAAGAAATGACGAAAACGCTCGGATTTCTCAGGTTTTTACTCCATATGAACACTTTTCACATTCTCCCGTGCAACGCGGCTGCTAGTCCTCCTTTCATCAAAATCTTAAGGTTCCACCTCATGTCCAAGCCACCAAATCCGGCTATAAAGTGAATAATCAATAACTAAAACTTGA